>NC_079314.1:112632878-113232878 GCF_029931775.1 Euleptes europaea | reverse complement strand
ACCAGATATTCCCCCACCATTTTTTTCACAGAATCATAGAGTTAGAAGGGGCCATGCCAGCCATCTAGTCCCATCCCTTGCTTAATACAGGATCAGCCTAGAGCAGGGCTCCTTAAACTTTCTCCACTCGCGACTCCTTTTTGCTCGAGAAATTTTTACGCGATCCCCCGGTATGTAGGTATATAAAATAGGTATACGAATCAAACATTTACTGATAATAAATCATAAAGAAACTTTTTACTGTTGCCAAATTTTTCACAACCCCCAGTTACGCGACCCCATATGGGGTCACAACCCACAGTTTAAGAAGCTTTGGCCTGGAGCATCCCTGGCAAGTGTTTGTCCAGCCTCTGCTTAAAGACTGCCAGTAAGGGAGAGCTCACCACCTCCCTAGCTAGCTGATTCCACTGTCGAACAACTCTTACTGTAAAAAGTTCCCCTCCTAATATCCATCCGGTACCTTTCCCCCCCGCAATTTAAACCCATTATTGCAAGTTCTATCCTCTGTTGGCAACAGGAACAGTTCCCTGCCCTCCTCTAAAGGACAGCCCTTAAAATACCTAAAGAGAGCGATCATGTCCCCCCTCAACCTCCCCTTCTCCAGACTGGAGGGGGTTTCTCTGAAAAACAGGAAAGGTGCATTGATTTGAAAAGATGCATTAAGAGAACCTCCTGCTAAAAATCTAGTTAATGTAAATACAGCTGAAAGAGTAGTTTAGTCCGCTTGTGCTCTAGGAGGTGCTGAGGTGCATTCTCTAGAGTTTAAGGTTTATTGAAAGTTTTTCCTTGCAGGTCAACCTGCCCCTTGTTTTTCTCTCTCTGCTGTGTGTTAACTAGGCTTACCAGGATATTGTCGAAGGCTTTCACGGTCAGAGTTCATTGGTTCTTGTAGGTTATCCGGGCTGTGTGACCGTGGTCTTGGTATTTTCTTTCCTGATGTTTCGCCAGCAGCTGTGGCAGGCAGGAAGATGCCTGCCACAGCTGCTGGCAAAACGTCAGGAAAGAAAATACCAAGAATACGGTCACACAGCCCGGATAACCTACAAGAACCAATAGGCTTACCAGGGCCCGCAGTTCCATTGGCGGGAGCTTCTCTTCAACGCACGACGGCTGGAGATCAGTTGAATTAGCAGAAGATTTCCTGCTACTACCTGGCAGTTGGCAACCCTGGTCGCGGACGCTCTATCAATCTCTGCCGAAACTCTATGGTTTCCATAGTTTCAGCGGCGGTTGCTAGAACATCCGCGTCACTTCCGGGTAAAACTGGAAGTGACATGGGAGCGTTGCACTGCCGCACATGCATGGGTTGCCCACTGGCCCTCAAGTTGTCGGCGGGCAGCCCGGTGGATTGGCAGGATTTTACCCGCCACCACCAGGCACTTGGCAACCCTAGTGTTAACGTACATTGAAGGCCTCTCTGTTGTATCAGTGGTTTGTGGTCAGTTATTGCCTTTTGCAAATCCTTTTGCAGTAAAAGACATTGAAAGCAAACTCCAAAGCGTGGGATTGAATTATTTCTCAAACTCTGCCAACCCTTTACAGCCCCTCCTCTTCAACTGTTTGGTATGATAGGCAGCACAGTTCTATTGGATAAAAACCAATGACAACCCATGTATTTAAGATCTCCTGCTCCCTCCCTGAGTTGCAAAGTTTCACATGCTCTGAAGCGATAAAAAGAAAAGGGGCACCCTGGTTTGCTACATCTGAAGTTCTTCAGTTGCAAAGGGCAGCTTTTGATGTTGCTGTGTTTCTAAATTTATGTATCTGAAGGCCAGATTGCTGCAGCATCACACGTAGGAGCGTATGAAGAAGAACAAGTTGGTTTTTATATGCCGACTTTCTCTACCACTTAAGGGAGACTCAGACCGGCTTACAATCACCTTCCCTTCCTCTCCCCACAACAGACACCCTGTGAGTTAGGTGGGGCTGAGAGAGCTCTAACAGAGCTGTGACTAGGCCAAGGTCACCCAGCTGGCTTCGTGTGTAGGATGGGGAAACAAATCCAGTTCTCTCCAGATCAGAGTCCACCGCTCCAAACCACCACTCTTAACCACTACACCACGCTAGCTTTCAGCCCTATGAAGCTCTCCTATACTGCATAGCAATGCACATGTGTTCATGCAGCTGAGAGCTTGTGGTTGCATATAGGGATTTTTGTGTCCTTTTTGTTTCGGTCCTTTATGCATGGGTACTTGAACTCACGGTTGCCCCTAGACTGTCTCAGTTGTTCCTTGGAGTTTTGCATGAGTTTTCTGTCAATTAGTGATGACCTCATGTCCAGCCCCCACAAATCCCGAGTCTTCCCGTTCCTGTTATAACCCGATTCTTTGATCTCCCCTGAGATCAGCCTGGGTAAAATTGTCTGTATCTCCATGCATAAGCCAAAGCGCGGGACTGGAAAGCTGGGGTGTGTGTGTGACGTTTTTCTCACAGTAAGCACTACAGCCAATTACAAAGCAGTGTTTCAAGGGGCAGGGACTCAAATGCTTCCTGATTTTTCCCCCTCCCACCCGGAGTTCTTTCTGAGCAGCCATTTGCCTCAGTACTGGGTTTTAAAATGACGCTTAGTTTTCTTCCCCCGACCCATTCCGTTCCTTTTAAAGACTTCCGTTTGTGGTTTTTAACACAGCAGTTGGGTTTCCGCCAGAGGAAAGAAGAGAAATGGGCATTTTTTCTCACAGCATGCACTACAAAGCGGTGTTTTGAAGAGGCGGGGACTCATGTTTCTGGATTTGAGCTGGTGAATTTGCTGGTGCACAGTGTTTTTTGAATTCGCAACAGAAAAGTGTCGGTCAAACGAGCATCGAACCCCAGGTAAAACTCCCATGCGTAAGCGCCCTTCGTTAATTTTTAAAAATATGTTTGGCAAAGGTTGGTTTTCACCCAGATGAATAAGACATGTTGAGCCACCATTGATGGTAGGAAAGAGAGGGTGTAGAGAAATAAGTTTTGGAACCTGTAACATTTGTTTTTACACTACAGGAACACCAAAATGAATGCAAAGCTAACAAATCATCGTGTGTGTGTGTGTACAGCACTGTCAAGTCGCAGCTGACTTCTGGTGACCCCAGCAAGGGGCTTTAAAGGCAAGTGAGAGCCAGGGGTGCCATTGCCTTCCTCTGCAGAGTCTTCTTGGTGGTCTCCCATCAAAGAACCAACCCTGCTTACAGCAACCCCAGCAAGAGGCTTTCAAGGCAAGGGGAAAGCAGAGGTGGTTTTCCATCGCCTTCCTCTGCAGAGTCTTCCTTGGCGGTCTCCCTTCCAAGCACTGACCCTGCTTAGCTTACGAGATACAATCAGGGCATACCGTGCTGCCTTCCCTCCATGAACAATCTTATTGGATTAATTGTTCATTCGTTTTCACTCATTTCACCCCCTACCCCACCAGTGGCCAGGAGAGAGCTGCCAACCCTAGTTCACCTGGAGGAAATGATCACTTTGGAAGGCGTACTCTATGGCCTTTTATGCTTGGTAATTAGCAGTGTGTTCCAGGCTGAAGTGCTCTGTATGTTTTTTTGATTTCTTCAAGATGAACCGTCATTCCAGACGTCCCTGCAAAGCCAGAGCGTACCTGCTTCACATTTCTTAAGAGCCCCTTAACACGACCTTTTGTATTTGTTCCGCCCCCACATTGAAGCATTCACTGAAGGAAGCATGCAGAATCCCAGCCGCGGCTTAGCTATGCAAACGACTATTGTTAATAGCTATGCAAATGAAGGAACGAAGGAGCAGGCGAGCGGGGTGGTGGTGGAATTTGTTCTTGACTTTCTCCTCTTGCATCGGGACCGTGAATAGTCATTTTAAAAAATCAGCATTGAGCGAGGAGCAGAATCGACCCTGCATAAATGGCCTAGGGCATTATACCCCATCGAAGTCCCTCCACTCCCCAAGTTCCGCCCTCCTCAGGGTCCACCCCCCAAATCTCCAGGTATTTTCCAGCACATAGCTGCCATCCCTAACCAGTTAGTGTGTCTTGTTGATGCTTCTGTTTTGCTTCAGTTTCTGTTTTTAGATTTGTGGCTGTTTCTACAATGCTAATCCTAATTGCATTGTTTATTGAATGTCCCATCCTGTTGACTGTACAGATTCACTTTGTGTAATCCACTTTGAGGACCAGCGAGAAAGGCGGACTATAAATAATGTGAATGAATGAATGAATAAAGATGATGCTATATGCCATGCCTTCGACCAATTTTCATTTGCCTTCTTTCCCAGTTCTGTATTCATAATCCTACTGCATCATTTACTGGAGACCTTTGCTGTCTGATTGAATTGCTTTTCTTATTTTTAATCTGCCTTGAGTCTCAGGGAGAAAGGAGAGAAGATGACAACAAGAACGTTTACCGCTGTAAGTAAGATGTGAAAGACTCTATTCAAAGGTGTCACAAGTTCCTTTCCTGCTTTGAGTATGCATATTTGAACAATAGAAAGGCAGTTTTAAACCTGCATATGCATGTGTGAAGAACAGGCAATTTTAAATTCCCTTCTGTCAGGTTTCTGAATCCCATGATATCCACCAGTCACGGGGCAGAGATTGGGAGGGGCTGTGGCTCAAGAGTAGAGCATCTGCTAGGCATGTGGGAAGTCCTGGGTTCAATCCTGGGCATCTCCCGTTAAAAGGATCAAGTGATATGAAAGACCTCTGCCTGAAATCCTGGAGAGCTGCTCCAGCCTGAGTAGACAATATTGACCGGGATGGTCTCATTCAGTAGAAGGCAGCTTCCTATGTTAGGGGAGAGGCTGTGGCTCAGTGGAAGAGCCTCTGTTTTATATGCAGAAGATCCCAGGTTCAATCCCTAGCATCCCCAGTTAAAAGAATCAGGCAGTAGGTGATGGAAAAAAACTTTCCCTAAGACCCTGAACCTCTGTCTGAGATCTTGGAAAGCAGCTTCCAGTCTGAGTAGACAATATTGACCTTGGACCATTGATTCAGTATATGTCAGCTTCCTGTTCATGTACCCCCATCCTGTCATGGGCTGTTGGTTTGTGAATGCATGGGTGTGAGAAGAGGTGCATATGAAAGTATTTTTAAAGTTTACAGGGAAGTTATATGTGTACTTGCAAATGGTGTATGTGTATTCTTTCAAACATATGAACCTGCACATTCGAGCATGCTCCAGAAAGGTAGATGTATGTAAACAAATGTGTGGGAATGGGGTGTTTGTGTGCATCAGTTTCATTTCTCCCTCTGTGCGCTCTAACATCCTAGTTGTTCATTACTTGTGGTATAGTGGTTAAGAGTGGCAGACTCTAACCTGGTGAAGCAGGTCTGATTCCCCACTCCTCCACATGAGCGGTGGACTCCAATCTGATGAACCGGGTTGGTTTCCCCACTCCTACACATAAAGCCAGCTGAGTGACCTTGGGCTAGTCACTGTTCTCTTCAAGCTCTCTCAGGCTCACCTACCTCACAAGGTGTCTGTTGTGGGGAGAGGAAGGGAAGGAGATTGTAAGCCGGTTTGATTTTCCTTGAAAGGTAGAGAAAACCGGCATATAAAAACAAATCCTCCTCCTCCTCCTCCTCCTCCTCCTCTTCCTTCTTCTTCTTCTTCTTCTTCTTCTTCTTCTTCTTCTTCTTCTTCTTCTTCTTCTTCTTCTTCTTCTTCTTCTTCTTCTTCTTCTTCTAAACAATAACAACAACAACAACATGACTTGTCAAAGGTCATTCAATGATTCTACAACCGGGAATCCAAGTTTCATGTCTCAGGTTGTGAATTCTGCATCACATAAGCTCAGCGTTGCCAGGTTGCTTGGATTGGCGGGCAATTGCCAGCCAATCTATTGCCTGGCTCAGGAGCAGGGATCGTATGCGCACATGGCTGCTGTGACGAGATCGCATCACTTCTGGCTAACACCCCGAAGTGCCACATCGTGACGGGCCTTTTTCCACTCAAACTCCCAGGGTTTGAGTGGTAACGGCCTGTTACAACACGGCACTTCCGGGTGTAAACCGGAAGTGACAGGATCGCAGCTACACGCGCATGCAATTCCTGCCCCAGCTCCGCCCCAAAAACCTCCCGCCAGAGGAGCAGGGGGGCCTGGCAACCCTAGTGTGACACACATGTGCTGCATGAAGAAAGTAATCCAGGCACAAAACTATGCTCCTTTAAGTTGCATGAGAACAGTTTTTCAGAATGCAGTTTTCAAAATATGACTTCCAAAGCAAATTAAGAAACAATTACCCTGTAACAGGGTCTTGTTAACAGGTCAGTAAATACCAATTTTTATCGAACAGCCGGAGCTTTAGGCATGTCCAAATGTCTTGTTAATGTGCAAAGAGGAAACGATATGTCTTATTTAAGGCTCAATTTATAAGAGTCTTTTGAGCAATTTAACTACTATAGTATAGCAGATTCTTTTTAATAGAAGCCATTCATTGTTTTGTTACTTAAATCTATAATGTTGCATCACATTCATTCGATAGTATTTGAGAATGAGGCCATTCATCTGATATATTTGGGAACTATTCCACTCAGATTGCCTTTACTATGTCAAAAATCAGCTGAAACCAGCTTTGAGAAGCAGCAATAATTAGGAAGTTGAATTTGTTGAATTAGGAAGTTGAAATCCCGAATTCTGGAACCATTGCACTCAAATTCTGCAATCACGCTGGAATGGAAAGATCGTACCGTGTGATTCTATCTTTATTCTCAATAAAGGTAGTCCACAAAGCACAACAGCTTGTTAGACTATTCCAGTTGTTTCAGAGTGCCGAAATTAAATTACGCTATGATACAGATAATAAAATATAATCCAGAACCTCCAAAGATACAATTATATATTAAAGCAGCCACAGGTAATAAAATCAGCCCATATATCTGCTGCTAAAAATGTAAATCACAACTGCAAAAAGATCCACTCTACCAGCATGACTGCAGGGCTTTATCACAAAATTTTAATGCCATTGAGACAAATTTTACTACGACTTTCTATCATTCCTCAAAAGAAAATTTAACAGGTGGTAGTCAGCAGAGTAATCTGGAAATCATAACATTTTGTATTGCTTTCCTTTAGGGTTGCCAGCTCTGCGTTGGGAAATACCTGGAGATTTTGAGGGTGGAGCCTGAGGAAGGTGGCGTTTGGGGAGGGGAGGGATTTCAAAGAAGAAGAAGAAGAAAAAGAATAAGAAGAATTGGTTTTTATATGCCGACTTTCTCTGCCACTTAAGGGAGACTCAAACCGGCTTACAATCCCCTTCCCCTCCCCACAACAGACACCTTGTGAGATAGGTGGGGCTGGGAGAGCTCTAACAGAGCTCTAACTTGCCCAAGGTCACCCAGCTGGCTTCGTGTGTAGGAGCGGGGAAACAAATCCAGTTCACCAGATAAGCCTCCGCCGCTCACGTGGAGGAGTGGGGAATCAAACCCGGTTCTCCAGATCAGAGTCTGCCGCTCCAAACCACTGCTCTTAACCACTACACCACACTGGGGTACAATGCCATAGAGTTCACCTTCCAAAGTGGCTCTTTTCTCCATGTGAACAGATCTCCATCACCTGGAGATCAGTTGTAATCTCAGGAGATCTCCAGCCACCACCTGGAGGTTGGCAACCCTACTTTCATTATAGAAGAAGATGAAGGTGCTGTTGAGTTGTAACTGTCTCATAGCAACCCCATCCATGAGACATTCCTGGCCAGAGATAAGCAAAAGTGGTTGGCCATTGCCTTCCTCTGCACAGCAACCCTGGTCTTCCTTGGTAGACTCCCACCCAATTACTGACAGTGGCCAAGCCTACTTAGCTCCCAAGCCCTGACAATCTTAGACAATTCACAGCCCATTCCTGAAAAGTCGACATGTGGAGTTGGCGGGCAAGAGGCACAGCGGCGCCTCTTCCTAAGCCAATTTGCGCACGCCGCGGGAACAAAAAAAGCCGTTTCGCCAAAAGCCCCATTGAAAACAGCGAGGCTGCACCTGCTAAATAGCAGGCGCAGCAATGCCATTCCCACCGCCGGCATAACCGGCCGGACCGGGATAGGAGGTTCCTCCCCCGCCCCCGGAACGCCCCCCTGCACCGGCGCGGCCTCTCTACACCGTTGATGGCGCCACGAAGAGGCTGCGACGGCGGAGAGCGAGGCGCGGTCCCATGGTGCTCTCCCACTGGCGGGACTGGCCTCACCGCCAGTGTAAGTACGTGTAATCGTGCGATTACTCGCACTTACGCTGGCGGCGAGGTCACGCCGCCTCCTAAGGATTTTCGGCCCATTTTTTCAGGAATGGGCTGTTAGACGATTAATTATAAAGACAAGCATATTGGGCAATCAGTCTAGTAAAATATTCTTGTCACCCCCCTTGTTCTAGTTAATACCCCCAGCTGTATTCCAGATAAACGCAATTTTTTTGAACACTCTTCATAGGCATCTAGGGTTGCCAACCTCCAGGCACGAGCTGGAGATCTCCTGCCAGTTGCCACACTCAGCCTGGCAAACCCTGTACCAAAGGTCTTACTCAGAATGAGGTGGATTCATCTGTTCCTATGCAGTAGGCCTTTCTATCCATCAAACACAAAACAGGTTTTTCTTATGAAATCATTATCCAAGTGGGGTGCTGAGTTAACAAGACGCAGATGCACGCACGCTGGGGGAAAGACGGGACTTCCCTGATCTATTTATATGGTTGAGTTCACCACTGAATTTTGTAATGGGTGTAACAGTCACCCAGGTTCATTGTGGGGGGATAGAAATCATACTCCCTTCCTGTTCCCAGATGGCCATACCCACAAGACCTCTGTAGTTGTGTCTACAAATTTGGCAGCCAGTGCTTTTTGCCAGGGAATTAAATTTGTTCTTCTAACTGTTCATTATTTTAACAACCTCTCTGGCTTTCTTTTGCGGCTTCGGCGCTAGTAAAAAGTACTCTACGTTCCTTCTGCTGAACATGAAATCGTAGACACCCTGTTAAAGCGATTACATCACGGAGCCAGCTTGCTCGGCTGCCAAAGTGAGAAAACAATTGTCAAGTGTATCGCTATGATGTGAAGAGCGGTTTTTTTCTTCTTCTTCCCACATTTCTCATGTTAAATAATTAGGAAACGAACATTTTCTTCCAAAAGTGGGGCGGTGGCAGAAATTGTATGCTCGCTTGCCTCATTTAGGTTATGGAAATGAAAGATGTTTCACTGCATTGACAAATGCATCAAAGGCAACCCGTGATCTATTGGCATTTGATGTGAAGTACTAAAATGGTGCTTCTCGGGTTGCTGGCATCCTAGAAGTCTGGCATCCTAGAAGTCTTGTAATAGCAGGAGATCTCCAGCTAGTACCTGGAGGTTGGCAACCATAACTAGGGTACAAATTTTTCCAAGGGCTCTGTTGCTTTGGAGGCCCAAGAATTCCTACCTCATTTTTCTGTCATGTGAAAATGAGGGAGCAGTAGGCATGATGCCATTTTGGCTTGGCTGGTAGTTTAAATCTCAGGGTTTCAAGCCACCCCTAGAAGCCTCTCTAGTAATACAAAATTGTTCATGTTAACCATTCGCTTGTCTTGAAATCCTGCAAAAAGACTGCCCTTGTTCTATTTTCTAGTTCACTGAATGGTTAAGTGAGTGAAGCTGGATCCATAGAGAGTAAGGTTTCCAATCTCCATGTGCTAGCTGGCGATCTCCTGCTATTTCAACTGATTTCCAGCCGATAGAGATCAGTTCACCTGGAGAAAATGGCCGCTTTGGCAATTGAACTCTATGGCATTGAAGTCCCCTTCCCAAACCCCACCCTCCTCAGGCTCTGCCCCCCAAAACCTCTCACCAGTTGTGGAGACCTGGCAACCCTATCCAGAACTGCCCACAATACTCCAAGCGCTGCCTGACCAATGCAGCGTACAGCGGAACTATGAATTCTTGTGATTTGGATGTTTTGCCTCTGTTGATGCACCCAATACTAGTGAATAAAGGCAAAGGTCCCCTGTGCAAGCACCGGGTCATTCCTGACCCATGGGGTGACGTCACATCCCGACGTTTACGAGGCAGACTTTGTTTGCGGGGTGGTTTGCCAGTGCCTTCCCCAGGCATCTTCCCTTTATCCCCAGCAAGCCGGGTACTCATTTCACCGACCTCGGAAGGATGGAAGGCTGAGTCAACCTTGAGCTGGTTACCTGAAACCAACTTCCGTCGGGATCGAACTCAGGTCATGAGCAGAGCTTTTGACTGCAGTACTGCAGCTTAACACTCTGCGCCACGGGGGTCAGAGAGTACTGTCCCAAAAAGCCTAGAAGATACAAACCCAGTCTGAAAATAGATCTGGCTTATTTCAATTGGGTAGTATTTCTTGCTGGCTATCTTTTCCCCCTTTACCACTTTGCCCTTTCAATGCCAGTCAATTGGTCAACAGCGTTAATCAAATCCATACCTTGGCCTTACACTTTCTGAAATTCTCATATGTAGGTCACTGGCAACTTTGAGTGTTGTTTCCCCCCAACACTCAAATATGGAAGGGGCAATCGCTGTGATGCCACGTGAATTGCTAATTTATTTCTCCCCCCATTGAAATCTGTATTCAGTGAGCGAACTTGCAAGGAAGAGAGGGAAAATATGCGGACGGTTCTGTGTGCGTTCTGGCAAATATGGATGCGCATGCAAAGAACTACTAAGCACGCCGCTGTTACTAGGGCCCTTGGTGTTTCTTCAGTCTTAGCCTTGAAAAACTAATTTGTTTCATCCGCTCTCTCTTCCTTTCTGTTGTAGCTTGGTAAGTGAGGGGGTTTAGCGTAAGTGATGTTCCTTGTGATCATTTGCCATAAAGGGCAGTAAAAAGTCTCCCGAACTAATGGAACCAATTGATCGCGCATGTGCCCCTACGCTGACTTGCCGCATTTCCTAGTGCTTGAAAAGAAACGCCAGTACAGAAGCTTGACATAAAGTGTATTTAGAAGTTTCTTTTTTGGTGGTGGCATCTCTCCTAATAGCTTTTTGAAAAAAAAATATGAGAAAGGATTCACGCAAGCCTCATAATATTAGGAAGAAACAGCTCACAAAAACCGCTGTGGCAGGAAGACCTTGAGGACTACGGCACTGATTTTAAACTGTTATTTACATCTCATTCTGCCTCAAAGGAATTCAGGGCAGCCTACACAATTCTCTCCCTCTTCCATTTTGTCTTCAAAGCAACCCTGTGAAGTTGGTCAGTTTATGAGAGAACGACACGCCCAAGTTGAGTTTCATGGTGAACAAGAACATAAGAACATAAGAAAGGCCATGCTGGATCAGACCAAGGCCCATCAAGTCCAGCAGTCTGTCCACACAGTGGCCAACCAGGTGCCTCTAGGAAGCCCCCAAACAAGACAACTGCAGCAGCACCATCCTGCCTGTGTTTCACAGCACCTATGATAATACGCATGTTCCTCTGATCCTGGAGAGAATAGGTATGCATCATGGCTAGTATCCATTTTAACTAGTAGCCATGAGTACCCCTCTCCTCCATGAACACGTCCACTCCCCTCCTAAAGCCTTCCAAGTTGGTAGCCATCACCACATCCTGGGGCAGGGAGTTCCACAATTTAACTATGCGTTGCAAGGATTCAACCCTGCATCTCCAAATTCGACCCTGCATCTCCAAATTCCAAAGATTCGACCCTGCATCTCCAAATTCCTTGCCAACATACTGATCACTACACCACACTGATTCCCCATCAGCACACTAAGGTCTTTTATGCATGGCTGTTTCACTCATCGTCATCCCTCGGGTCTTTGTTTGGATTACGCATGCCGTTTCCGACCATCAGAGGTCGCCTCGCTCTCTCCTGCGTTTCCCCGCGTTTTGCCCACGTTTTCAAATTTGAGATAAAACAGGTCCCACAGAACACGGGGAAATGCAGGGGGAGAGGGAGGCGACCTCTGACGGTCGGAAACGGCATGCATAGTCCAAACAAAGACCCAGAGTCGTCGGAGGGGTGATGGTGAGGGAAACAGCCATGCATAAAAGACCTAATTTTGTGTGTCTGTTGCTAATTTACTGCATTTTGTTGGGTTTTCTAAAGTCCTTTGAGAGCCCTGTAAGGTGGAAATAAAAATTTTAAAGTAACAAATAATATATAAGTAAAGAGTCTCCGTGGTTGGGTCTTTTTACTCTTCACCATACTCCATCATCTCCTACAGTAACTAGGGCTCTGTGAATATGCCCTTTTTGTTTGTTTTTGGTTTTGTGTGTTGTCAGCATTTTTGATTCACCTTTTTTCATTGATGGTGTACCCAGAAGAAGAGGAATTGGTTTTTATTCCCTGGTTTTCTTTACCTTTAAGGAGACTCAAACCGGCTTACAATTGCCTTCCCTTCCTCTCCTTACAATAGACACCTTGTGAGGTAGATGGGGCTGAGAGAGTTCAGAAAGAACTGTGACTGGCCCAAGGTCACTCAACAGGCTTCATGTGTCGGAGTGGGGAGTCAAACCTGGTTCTCCAGATTAGAGTCCACCACTCTTAACCACTACACAATGCTACCACTTAACCACTACACCACGCTACTGAATTCTTTTGTCCCTCTCATGACATTTGTATAGATACACACACCTTTTAACTAGAGATGCCAGCCTCCAGGTAGGACTTGGGGATCCCTTAGAATTACACCTCATCTCCACACGGCAGAGATCAGTTCCCCTGGAGAAAATGGATGCTTTGGAAAGATGAACTTTATGGCATTGTACCCAACTGAAGTCCCTATCCTCTCCTGGCTCCAAATCTCCAGGAGTTTCTCAGCTTGGATCTGGTAACCCTACTTTTAACCCTAGATGCATATAATCATAGAGTTGGAAGGGACCACCAGGGTCATCAAGTCCAACCCCCTGCACAATGCAGGAAATTCACAACTACCTCCCCCCTCCCCCCCAGTGACCAGAAGATGGCCAAGATGCCCTCCCTCTCATCATCTGCCTAAGGTCACAGAATCAGCATTGCTGACAGATGGCCATCTAGCCTCTGGTTAAAAACCTCCAGGGAAGGAGAGCTCACCATCTCCCAAGGAAGCCTGTTCCACTGAAGAACCGCTCTGTTAGAAAATTCTTCCTAATGTTTAGATGGAAACTCTTTTGATTTAATTTCAGCCCGTTGGTTCTGGTCCGACCTTCTAGGGCAACAGAAAACAACTCGGCACCAGCCTCTATATGACAGCCCTTCAAGTACTTGAACATGGTTATCATATCCCCTCTCAGTCTTCTCCTCTTCAGGCTAAACATACCCAGCTCCTTCAACCTTTCCTCATAGGACTTGGTCTCCAGACCCCTCACCATCTTTGGTGACCTCCTCTGGACACGTTCCAGCTTGTCTACATCTTTTTTAAATTGTGGTGCCCAAAACTGAACACAGTACTCTAGGTGAGGTCTAACCAGAGCAGAGTAAAGCGATATCATCACTTCGCGTGATCTGGACACTATACTTCTGTTGATGCAGCCCAAGATTGCATTTGCCTTTTTAGCTACCACTTCACACTGCTGACTCATGTTCAGTGTTTGGTCTACTAAGACCCCAAGATCCTTTTCACACACACTACTGCTCAGACAAGTCTCCCCCATCCTATAATTATGCATTTGATTTTTCCTACCTAAATGCAGAACTTTACTATTTCATGCTATTTCTATGTCATTAGTAGGGTTGTTAAGATAAATTCTCTTAATTCCTCTTTATCCAGTTTCTCCCTGAAATCCGTCTGCTTCTTTTCCTGTTTTTAGAAATTTGGAGTCAGATTCTAATCAATCCCACTTGACTCAAACTGAAATTTGAAGAGAGGAGGGGCAGAGAAGGACGTTCTCCAGAATGTCTTCACAAACCTTCCTATCCTCCTAATTTAGAGCACAACTGCGAGGGCTAAAGTTATGAAAAGGTGCATTGATTTCTCTTCAAAGAGAAATCAAAATCCCTCTTTTAATAGAGAATAAGAGGTATCAATGGCAATATCGAAATAAGGGAATTTAGGAAAAAGAAATTCCACTGCTCAAAACAGCTCTAGTCATAAACCATACATGCATCAAAATAAGGTGGAAATAACATTTAAAATGCATTCATTTTAATGAGGGGAAAGTTCAACAGAAAAAAAACAACAGAAAAATCATCGGAAATCCATAGGTTCAGTTCGCAGAAGGGAGAAATCAAAACGAATCGTGGATTGTTGAGTCAAAATGGTAGAACTTCAGGCAAGCTTCAAGGAGCATTGACCATCAGGTTGTGTCGGGCTTACATTAAAAGAGCCTGTTTTCTTGACATGTGACTTAAAAGACGTAAGCGTGGCAAAAATGCATTGCCTATCAGCACACGGCAGAAGAGAGAGTTTGATGAAGCCCCTGTTCTTTGGTTTCTCTTTAGGGAAAGGGTGGGCAACGTTCGCAGAGTTTTCATGAGCTCAGCCTGCCAACCCTTGGAACATTTTAAAACTTCTTTCCCTCCGGGCGATGAAGAATCAGCCATTGCTGGATGTGTTCCTGTGAAAAATATTAGCCCATTGTAATCTCACAGGCTGAGTTCAGATGTAAAATGAATTTTCCCCTCGCTTTGTTCGGAGAAAGTCACCCTGTGACGAGGCGTGCGTGCTTTCGGCCAGCCAGGAAGGGCGAGGCAGGTTCCTCGTCTGGCTTTATGTAATGGCTTCTGCATGTTGGTTTTTGTGTGGCCTTTCCGTTCGGAAGGGAGCGGTTCCAGGCCCTGGTCCTCCTCAGTTTTGCGACTCCACATGCGGCAAAGTATCCTCCTTTGCGTGCTATTCCGCCATTTTGAGGGCGGTTCCGCAGAAGTTCAAGTCTGACCGAATGCCAGAAAACCTTCGCAACAGAGATGGCGTGCGTGTGATGCCAACAAACCTATTTTATTCCCGCTGAGCGTGTTGAAATTTTCTCAGCCCACAATCTTTTTACTAATATGCTTAAATTAGGTGTTGTGCCAGGGAACCTTTCCACCTCATTGCCCCACAGCTCTGAACATTGTGGTTTTGTGGGTGTGGTACTGACTGCTCCTCCAAGAAACCAGCCACACCAGTCCAATCTTTACTTGATAAATGAAGTGTTTTTCTTTAACGTAACGCACAGGGAAATTAAATTTGAACACAATATAAATTTACATTAATATTAACTTGTGAACAGTTGCTTGTGACAGCCAGTGTGAGGTAGTGTTTGGAGTGTTGGATTAGGTCCGCTTGCCTTGAAACACCATAGGGGACATGGGGCCATCAATTTGCTCTCAACCTAAGCTACCTCATGGGGTTCTTGTGAAGACAGACTGGAGAACAATGTATATTGTTGTGAGTACCTTGTAGGAAGGGTAACACAAAATTAACTGCCAATTGTCATTATGAGGTAATCAAGGTGTCCAGTCTACCTCTCTTTTTCTACTCATTTCCCACCTCCCACAGCCAGTGTGGTGTAGTGGTTAAGAGTGGTAGACTCTAATGTGGAGAACCGGGTTTGATTCCCTACTCCTCCACTTGAGTGGCAGACTCTAATCTGGTGAACCAGATTGGTTTCCCCACTACTACACATGAAGCCAGCTGGGAGACCTTGGGCTAGTCACAGTTCTATCCGAACTCTCTCAACCCCACCGATCTCACAAGGTGTCTGTTGTGGGGAGAGGAAGGGAAGGCAATTGTAAGCTGGTTTGAGACTCCTTACGGACAAAGAAAATCAGGGTATAAAAACCAACTCTTCTTCATCTTTTCAGATATGGGTGAGGGACAATAAAAACAAACCAAAAACATGTTTGCAAGAAATCATCAAGAGAATTCCCCCAGTTGAGAAGGCACTTACCAAACCAGTTGCTTGTAGGGTTGTCAGGTCCCCCCGGCCCCTGGCGGGGGATGGGGGTAGGGTTGCCAGATCCAGGTTGGTTAGAGACTCCTTGAAAGTAGAGAAAATTGGGGTATAAAAACCAATTCTTCTTCTCCTTCAGTTGTCAAAATGTAACTGCTGATTGTCCCCATTCTCCACAGAATACTCAGTTGCTTCAATTCCACTTGACACCTTTAAGAGAACCCCCCCATTAAAAATACCATTTATTTTTGGTCATCAGGTCACAGCCGACTGACGGTGGCCTCATTGGCTTTTCAAGGCAAGAGACGGTCAGACATGGTTTGCCATTTCCTGCCTCTGTGTTGCGGCCCTGGACTTCCCTGGTGGTCTCCCATCCACATACTAACCTAAGATCGGGCTAGCCTTGGGTAACCAAGTCAGGGCGCGATACCATAGCATCTCTACATCTCATAGTTGAGTGGCTAATGCCAATCAAGAAAGCAGCTAAAACCAATCCACCCAAAGATAATATGGGAAAAATGACTTACTAAATTAACTGAAGGGGGGGCTGGAAATGTTCTGATGAGGACTGAGCATGTGCTAATAAGTGCGGGATCTTGAAAGCAGCTGAGAGTCGGTTCAAATGGAACAATTCAGGGAATGATGCTCAGTCCAATGAAAGCTTATCGAATCCCGAATAAGGCAATTTGGGTGGTGGGTGGGTAGAGTTCTGTTCCCCATTCCTGTGTTCTTTGTGGGGCTCCAGCTTGTTAACACAATAGAGCATTTATTACAGTAACTGTGCTAATTTTCATCATCTTTGGTGGGAGTATCAAGAGTTCGAAAAATTGCCAGCTACGGCCAGCGTGGTGCAGTGGTTAAGGTGTCAGACGAGGATCTGGGAAACCCAAGTTTGAGTCCCCACGCTGCCATGGAAGCTTGCTGGGTGACCTTGGGCCAGTCACACACTCTGAGCCTTGACCCTGGCAAGTATTTGGAAGGAATACCAGGGTGATGCGGAGGCAGGCAATGGCAAACCACCTTTGAACGTTTCTTGCCTTGAAAACCCTTCAGTAAGTAAGCTGTGACTTGAGGCAAAAACAAACAAACAAATGGGATTGACCATAGGTCTGTCAAGCATCGCCTACTCTGACTGGCAGCAGCTCTCTAGGGTTTCTCGCAAATATGCCTTTCCCAAGATCCTTTAACTGGAGACAGCAGGGACTGAACATAGGACCTTCTGCATACGATGCAAATGTTCTACCACTGAGCCACAACAACCCCTCACCTAAGAAGCTGCCTTATTGGTTTAATCAGACTGAAGTTTAATCAGACTGAATCAAACTTAGTTCATCTGGCTCAGTATTGTCTACTCTGACTGGTGGCAGCTCTCCTGGTCTTCCTGATACTTGGGGTCCTTAATCGGAGATGCCAGGGACTGAACCTGAATCAGTCCATATGTTCTACCACTAATCCATGGCTCCTCCACTTTCGACTGTTCTTGTAATGCTTTTTAGTTTACAGCCATGAACATCCTAACCAGAAGCCGCTGAGCAGACAGAAAATGGCGCCCATTTTCGCATGACGTAAGACCTGCTCTTTTCAAGATTTGTCATATTTTCAGTGGCAGCTCCCATCTTCCTCCTGTGCTTTTACTGTTTGAGGATGACTGCAGGTAAAATGCCAATTTTCACCTCCAAAGTACAATTAATAACTTCATTGGCTAGATGTCCAATAATCAATTTGCACCTTTAAAGACGTGTGATTTTTGTCACTTACACTATTCTGCTTCTGGGCATTTCAGTAAAATCTCATACATAGTTGGCTATACTAAAGCATGCCATATGAGCATAGTCTTGCCAATGATGGGATTTCCTACCCCCCACCATCACCACCAATACGCAACTTCATTTGAAAAATTGCCCTTTCTATAAAGTACTCCTGGCAAAAGTAATGGAAAATTAGAACTTGTAAGTATGAGGTAAATTAGAACGGCTGTGCCTTTTCATTTCCCCACCATCAATGTTACTGATGAAAAACGAAAAATCAACTACTATTGTCCACTACATTGAAGTAGTCTGCCCTGAATTGACCAAAAGATCACAGCTTGGCACTCTCTAAAATAGGTCTGTGTATCAAGCTGAATCAAGCCCACCACCCAAGGATGTCTGAGTGCAAAACCAAAGCAGGGCCTAGCCAGCGAGCCAACGTGATGTAGTGGTTAAGAACAGTGATTTGGAGTGGTGGACTCTAATCTGGAAAACCAGGTTTGAGTCCCCACTCCTCCACCTGAGCTGCAGATGCTAATCTGGTGAACTGGGCTGGTTCCCCCACTCCTACACATGAAGCCAGATGGGTGACCTTGGGCTAGTCACAGCTCTCTAGGGCTGCCAACCTCCAGGTACTAGCTGGAGAACTCCCAGTATTAGAACTGATCTCCGGCCAATAGAGATCAGTTCACCTGGAGAAAATAGCTGATTTGGCAATTTGACTCTATGGCATTGAAGTCCCTCCCCTCCCCAAACCCCACCATCCACAGGCTCTGCCCCCAAAATCTCCAGGTATTTCCCAACCCGGAGCTGGCAACCCTACTCTGACCTGCCATTGTCCAGTCAATAGTCCAATTGCCAAAGCTGCCATTTTCTCCAGGGGAACTGATCTCTATCGGCTGGAGATCAGCTGTAATAGCAGGAGATCGCCAGCTAGCACCTTGAGGTTGGCAACCCTATAGGAAGAGCTACTCCATGCATGGGATTTCACCACTGGCCATTGTGGCTTGAAACAAGGGAATGGAGCCTAAGCTCACCTCTATCCATTCATCTTCACCATGTTACTCCAATAAAAGTAGATGCCAGCCAGGTTTATATCGTGTAGGGACCACCCCTGGAAAAATATCACCAGGATCTCTAAAGTACATTTCAGGGACTGGGCTCATAAAATCAGGCTGTCAGGAGGCATCTTATGCTTGCAGTGCTTGTATGTTGGTGCGCTGAATGTTTTATACAAATTCTACACAGCGACTTGTCGAGGCAACTTGGTGTTGTTCACCGAAGCAGTTGGATGAAACTCAATAGTAATTGCTAGTTTAAAGAAAATCCAATACAGGTGGCTGAGGGTATTATTGCAATATCATCACTCCCACCTCCTGTGAATATAGTCAACCGAGTGTTATTGACAACTATAACTTAAATTGCCTACAAGATTCCAATACAATCCTCTTGGCTCAGTGAAGAGCTTCTCTTCTTCGGCTAGAAGAAGAATGATGCTGTTGCAATGTTCTCTCCCTCATCATTATTTTTCTATGTTAATCCAGAATCAGTGGGTTAATCTGGCAGACCTCGCCTGGATTTTGGTCCGGGGTAGCGGTGTTTTGTGAAGGGGAATTTCACCAGCATGGTGTAGTGGTTAAGAGCAGCGGACTCTAATCTGGTTAACCAGATTTGATTCCCCGCTCCTCCACATGAGCAGGGTGAACCACATTGTTTTCCCCACTCCTCCACATGCAGCCTGCTGGGTGACCTTGGGCCAGTCACAGTTCTCTCCTAACTCTCTCAGCCCCACCTACCTCACAAGGTGTCTGTTGTGGGGGGGAGAGGGAATGTGATTGTACCTTGAAGGTAGAGAAAATTGGGGTATAAACACCAATCAAACCCAGTTCTCCAGATTAGAGTCCGCCGCTCATGTGGAGGAGTGGGGAATCAACCCCGGTTCTCCAGATTAGAGTCCACCGCTCATATGGAGGAGCGGGGAATCAAACCCAGTTCACTAGATTCGAGTCTGCCACTCTTTACCACGACACCACTCTGGCTCTAGTGTAAAATCCATCTTTGGTTATTTAGAATAGTGGTGTTGGTATCTCTCTGTAGGTTTCTGTGTTCCCTTTCACCTTTTAATTATATTTTGAAATGTTTTGGTTAACATGTGTGAGCTTTTAAAGGAGCGACTGTAGCATTTGGCCTCTTTTTTTATCTCTTTCCCAGTTCTCAAGCGTTATAAGACTAATAGGATAAAGTGTTCGCGTTAAGAATTATATATAGTTGCTTTGTAGAAAAAATGGGAAAGTAAGGACAGTGGAATTGCTCAGTTGATAAATTCATTTAAATATATATAATATATATATATATATATATTAAACTCTCATGTGCATAAATAAGCTGACTTCAGAAAAGCCCTGTTAATTCCACATAATTAAAATAGGGTTAAAACTTTCCCATCACACAGCTTTCCTCAACCGAGAAAAAGCATGAAAGTCTCAGAAACGCTTTATTCCGTTTCTGCTATGTCTGACTGAAGGGTCTAAGATTTGGTTCCGATTCGGTAGCTTCTCAGTTCTCGAAGCTGAAGATTCCCACCCTCCCTCCTTAGCAACAGCTGTGGTGTAAAATATTCCGAGATAGAATTTTTTATCATAATTAATAATAGATGAAAATTTCTGTGTTTTTTGAAGTTCTAAACTCAATGCTGTTTGATTCACGATGTCTTTATAGTTGTTTTTCTTGTAATTCTGTGCTTTTCTTTGCCCTGTTGGGATGGTTCTTCTTCTTTTTTTAAATGCTCCTGTAGCAAAGCAGAGTTGGTTCAGCAATCTTTCCTTTAGCTGCCAAAGGATGTAGTGATGGCCACAGGCATAGATGACTTTAAAAGGGGATTAAAAGGGGACATATTAATGGAGGGTAGGTCTATCAGAGGCTACTAGCTGTGGTGACTAAAGGGAACCTCCACGTTCAGAGGCAGTAAACCTCGGAATACCAGTGCTAGGAGGCAACATCAGGGAAGGCCTCGGCCTCTGTGCCCTGTGTTTTTGTTTTGTTTTGTGTTTTTTAATTTTATTTTGTAAAAGAGGGATACAGAAAGGAAAAAAGGGGAGGGGAAAAGATAAAATAAAAGAGACATCATCCTTCGAACTTCCACATAGTTTAAATTTAAGGGGTAAAGATGTTACCAAATATTATAACATCCAAAACATTGCTCCATCTCAAAATTCTCTAATATATATAGAAAAGACCGTCATGATAGGAAAAGTTGAGGGCAGCAGGAAAAGAGGAAGACCCAACAAGAGATGGATGGACTCAATAAAGGAAGCCACAGCCCTCAATTTGCATGATCTGAACAAGGCTGTCAAAGATAGGACATTTTGGAGGACTTTCATTCATAGGGTCGCCATGAGTCGGAAGAGACTTGACGGCACTTAACACACACACACATATATCTCTTCCTCTAAGCCTCCACATTAGCTAAACTTAAGAAAATCTAATGGCAATTTTAATGCATTGATAATAAATGAAGTATTTTTATAAGTCTTGTTTTTCGATAATCATTTTATTGGTACTGTACTTGCATGTTTATTTATGATACACAGATACATGTTGCTGATGAAGCCATGTGCGAAACGTGATTTGAATCTAGACAACACGTCCGGTCACCTTTCCTTCGCGGCTCTTGCCTGGGACATCTGCTCCTTCAGCTGTCTATAAGTACAACAGAAGTCCATACTGGATTATAAACATTGACTTACCTGATCTTCAGGATATTTACTTACCTTGTGCCTGGACATTTATATTTGAACTTGACATCATATTGGACTTCTATTATTTATTTTGTATGTGTATCTTCGTTATCGTTGTATATATTTTGCACTTTTGCACCACGTCACACTTTGATGAAGCTATACCTTTATATAATAATTTGTGAGTGCTGTCTGGATTTTTCCCATTATCCATACAGCACTAGCAAACCCTACCAACAGCTGAAAAGTTGACCATCCCTGGACTAACCTCTTTCTTTCTTTCTTTCTTTCTTTCTTTCTTTCTTTCTTTCTTTCTTTCTTTCTTTCTTTCTTTCTTTCTTTCTTTCTTTCTTTCTTTCTTTCTTTCTTTCTTTCTTTCTTTCTTTCCACCTGAAAAAGGGACACTTACAGAGAGCCTCTTGGCATGCCAATACAGATATGCTAATCAAGTCCTATCTCTCTTTGAGGGGCTATTTCGTGGCTCTTAAGAAAAGCTGATAAATATTATGCTTTACACACACACGCCCCATTCAAACACCACATGTTTTCCTCCTTCATGGCTGTCCCTTTGTTCTTTCATGGCACCTTTATAACTCTGGGTTTCTCCCCCCCCCCCCTTGTCACTTTTAAATCTTCTCCAGTGCAATTGCTTCCTCGGCGTTGGTTTACTTCAGTGTCTCTCTGCGTGGACGTCTGTGCGTTTGGTTCTCAGTCACTGATGCAAAGCTCTGGAAAAGTTGCGCCGAAGATGAGGAGAAGGGAGTTCGTTCCTCCACTGGCTCTCATCGAGCCGTAGAGTCCGAGGTGCTGTTCTTTTGATCTGCAAGATGCTAATAGTCTGCTGTACACTATGGTTTCTGATTCCGTAATATCTGTTCAATCGGCTGCTCACTTCTACATGCGCAGGCACAGATGCAGCCACGAACGGCGCACACTTCTTTGTTGTTCAGGAAACTCTTTGAAGTGCGCTACCTTTGTAGCCTGATTCATGCTTCAGGCCTATTACCCTTTTGCTCATCAGTGTTTTCCTCTGTGTGTTGGGATTCTCCCTTCTTTGTGTCAGACGTTTTTTATGGCTCCGATTGCTTCTTATTTGGCATGATAACCCCACGCAAGCAAATGACCGCATAGGGAATGGGCTATGGTTAGGGTTGCCAGCTCCAGGTTGGGAAATACTTGGAGATTTTGAGGGCGGAGTCTGAGGAGGGTGGGGTTTGGAGAAGGGAAGGAATAAGGTTGCCAACTTCCAGGTGGGGCCTGGAGATCTCCTGGAGAATTACAGCTGATCTCCAGATGACAGAGATCAGTTTCCCTGGAGAAAATGGCTACTTTGGAGGGTAGACTGTGTGGCATTATACCCCGCGGAGGTCCCTCCCCTCCTCAAATAGGGTTGCCAGGAAATAGGGTTGGGAAATACCTGGAGATTTTGTTGGTGGAGCCTGGGGAGGGGAGGGTTTGGACTTCAATGCCATAGAGTCCAATTGACAAAGTGGCCATTTTCTCCAGAGGAACTGATTTCTATTGCCTGGAGATCAGTTGTAATAGCGGGAGATCTCCAGCCACCACTGCCTGATTTCACATGGTAGCCTACTACCATAAAAGCCCTCTATACACTAAAGAGAGCCAGTGTGGTGTAGTGGTAAGGAGCAGTGGACTCTAATCTGGTGATCCGGGTTGGTTTCCCCACTCATCCACATGAAGCCAGCTGGGTGACCTTGGGCTAGTCACAGTTCTCTTCGAGCTCCCTCAGCCTCACCTACCTCACAAGGTGTATGTTCTGGGGAAAGGAAGGGAAGGAGTTTGTAAGCCAGTTTGATTCTCCTTAAAAGGTAGAGAAAATCGGCATATAAAAACCAATTCTTCTCTTTCGTCTTCTACCTTACATAAATTTCAATCAACGTACGTAGAGCTTAGGATTGTCTCCAGACCCCTCACCATCTTCGTTGCCCTCCTCTGGACATGTTCCAGCTTGTCTACATCCTTCTTTAATCATGGTGCCCCAAACTGAACATAAGCACATGAAGCTTCCTTGTACGGAATCAGACCCTTGGTCCATCAAAGTCAGTATTGTCTACTCAGACCGGCAGCGGCTCTCCAGGGTCTCAGGCTGAGGTCTTTCCCATCACCTACTTGCCTAGACCCTTTAACTGGAGATGCCGGGGATTGAACCTGGGACATTCTGCATGCAAAGCAGATGCTCTACCACTGAGCCACAGCCCCTTCTCATAATACTCTAGGTGAGGTCAAGTGTTACCAGCACTTTGCATGATCTGGACTCTATACTTCTTTTGATACAGCCCAAAATCGCATTTGCCTTTTTAGCTTCCACATCACACTGCTGATTCATGTTCAGTGTATGGTCTACTAAGATCCCAAGATCCTTTTCACACACACTACTGCTAACTCTCCCCCCATGCTATAATTATGCATTTGATTTTTCCTACCTAAATGCAGAACTTTACATTTATCTCAGCTGAAATTCATTTTATTACTTTCAGCCCAGTTTTCCAGCCTGTCAAGATCATCCTGTATCCTAATTCTGTCTTCTACCGTATCTGAACCCCTCCCAATTTTGTATCATCTGCAATAAGCATCCCCTCGATTCCTTCATCCAAATCATTTATAAAGATGTTGAACAACGTTTTAAACTCTCCAAGGATTTTAGTCGATCACCACCTTCCATGCTTCCCCCCTCCTGAAAGTTCATAATAAATAAAATGCAAAAATAGAAGCCAAGCCAGTTGAAAGTCTGAGCAAACGAGGAAAAGATGCCAACATATAATAACAATGAAATGGTTGTGCTTAAAAACAAAACCATGCACTCACACTCTTCTTCCATATGAAGATATGTGTGTGTGTGTGTTTATATAGAATATATAGTTTTGTATCTAGTAATACATATGACTGTTTGAATTTTCATTTAACAATTCTTTAGCAGTAGGACTCATTAGGAGAAAAAAAACCCCTACAACAGTGCTATTTTATCCATTTAAAGAAATCTTTCTTCCTTATAGCTTTTGGTCACTATTATTGCCCCCGATCCTTTTAAATAATTTTCTTCAGCCTACAGAAGAGACTTCAGTTGTCTCAAACCTTTTAATTTCAGCTCATTTAAATATAGTTGCTGGTTCCAGCACTTGATAATTATGAATACAATTAAGCTTAGAGGGCCTAACAAGCATTAGAGAAAGAAGGTTTTGTTGTTGTTATTCTGACAAATGGGAAAGACATTTTATAAAGAGAATGAATAATTGTGGGCAAAGCAACTAAAAATCTGAGGAGAGGTTACATATCACTTTGTATATAGTAATAAATTATTATTATTATTATAGATTTACCGGTGGGTAGTACTTTTGTTGTTTAAAACACCTCACATGTAATAGGACAACAGTCCTTAACAATCTGGCAAGGTAGTACTGTTGCCAACCTCCAGGTAGTGGCCGGAGATCTGCTATTACAACTGATCTCCATCCGATACAGATCAGTTCATCTGGAGAAAATGGCCGCTTTGGCCATTGGACTCTATGGCATTGAAGTCCCTCCTGTCGCTAAACGCCACCCTCCTCAGGCTCCACACACAAAATCTTCAAAATTTAAAGTCAGCATATAAAAACCAACTCTACTTCAATACAGCCTGGATAACCTACAAGAACCGATGTCTTCTTCTTCTTCTTCTTCTTCTTCTTCTTCTTCTTCTTCTTCTTCTTCCTCTTCTTCTTCTTCTTCTTCTTCTTCTTCTTCTTCCTAACTGCAGATTGTGAGATTTGTTTCCATATGATGGATGGGTGGTGTGAGTTGAGGCCAAAAGGGCATGGTGTGGTGGTTAAGAGTGTCAGATTAGGATCCGGCAGACCCAGTTCAAATCCCCGCTCTGCCCTGGAAGCTTGCTTGGTAACCTTTGGTCAGTCACACACTCTCAGCCTAACCTGTCTCACAGGGTTGTTGTGAAGGTAACATGCAGGGGAGAATGATGTTGTAAGCTGCTTTGGGTCCCCACTGAGGAGCAAGGCGGGTTATAAATGAAGTAAATAAATAAATAAAGCAAATAAATCCTTGTCTGTGGCTCTCGGCAAGCTTGCTTATGTGCATCTGGCCATTGGATTTTGGCCAATCCTCACCAACCCATAAAGAAATGAAGAGCTGAAGTGAAAAAGCAGATTGAATTGAGACTTCTGGTGGTGGACAAACACATTGAGAGGATCTGACCTTGAACGAGCCACACAGGGTTATAGAAATGTATTTCACCATATAATACATGAAAAGGGGGCCTCAAGGTCTCTCTCCTCTGCTGACTTTAAAGACAGGATAATGTATTTTGATCTTGCAGCATTAAAAATTCCTTTGCAGCCTTGACAAAAAGAGTGAATTGTCTCAGGAATCTGCTTCCAGGAGAGGTCAGAGAGTCAAACGAGAGGTCGGAGCTTCAAAAGCTGTGGGAAGGCTCTCCCCCCACCCTTAAAAAAAAAGAATAATTTGATAACCATTAATTATATTTGAAGATCCAGATGCTTAAGTACTAATAATGGCACTGCTAAAAGCTAAAGGGAAGTAATCCAAATTAAATAGTATTTGTCTTGGTATAATAAGCTAAGACAATGGACAGCAAGTGGACAGCTTGTTTCAAAGTGTGTTCTTTCTGAAGAAGAAGAAGAAGAAGAAGAGTTGGTTTTTATATGCCGACTTCCTCTACCACTTAAGAGAGAATCAAACCGGCTTACAATCACCTTCCCTCCCCTCCCCACAGCAGACACCCTGTGAGGTAGGTGGGGCTGAAAGAGAACTGTGACTAGCCCAAGGTCACCCAGCTGGCTTCATGTGTAGGAGTGGGAAAACCAACCTGGTTCACCAGATTAGCATCTGCCGCTCATGTGGAGGAGTGGGGAATCAAACTCAGTTCTCCAGATTAGAGTCCACTGCTCCAAACCACTGCTCTTAACCCCTACACCATGCTGGCTTCGGATCTCCTAGGATTACAGCTCATTTACAGGCGACAGAGATCAATTCACGTGGCGAAAATGGCTGCTTTAGAAGGTGGACCCTCCCCAGACTCCACCCCCAAATCAGATATTTCCCAGTCTGTAGCTGGCAGCCATAGTTGTAAAACCAGGAGAGCTCCAGGCCTAGTATTATCCGATTACTGTTAAGTGTGGGCAGTTGACCACCAATTAACAGGCCTGCCCACTGCCCCTCAGCTGGCCAGTGGGAGAAGCAGGTCAGCTAAAGGGGAGGACCATCGGCACGCATTCACGGCAGCACGCTGCATTGGGTTGACAACCTCCAGGTAGTAGGTGCAGATCTCCTGCTATTACAACTGATTTCCAGCCGATAGAGACCGGAAGTGACATCATCATGTTGGGGCAACACTCTAGGACTAACCTCTAGAGTTTGGGGCAAATCTTGGAGCATCGCCCCCGACGTCATTATACCCCTTCTGGCATTTACCAGAAAATGCCGCTGCGCACTGGCACATTTTCATCTTTTCTGCAAGGCTACTAAAGTCGCATTCTCCTCATGATGCTGAAGGTCTCTGAGTATGTCTGGATAGGCCAACCACAGCTTATTTTCCTTATCAGGCCCAAGTGGTTTGTGGAATTGTTTTCGGCTTCTTCAACCCAGGACAGATTTTTTGCAAAGTGGAATGAAAAACTTGATCCCTCTGCACAAACTCCACTTTATTGCCCTTTTGAAGAGCTCTACTCTCCCGACTCCTCCTGCTTTCTGCAGCCCCCCACACCACCCCAAAACCTGCTGCCAAAGGTCAGGAAATGGAGAGGGGGTGTGGCTCAGTGGCAGAGCATCTGCCTGGCATGCAGAAGGTCCCAGGTTCAGTCCCTGTAACCTCCAGTTAAAGTCCCTTTAACTAGGGACTAGGCAAGTAGGTGATGTGAAAGACCTCTACCTGAGACCCTGGAGAGCTGCTACCAGTCTGAGTAGACAATACTGACAATACTGAGTAGACAATACTGACTTTGATCGACCAAGGGTCTGATTCAGTATAAGGCAGCTTCATGTGTTCATGTGTTCATGAGTGGGGGTTGCAGCTTAAATAAGAAATGTGTGGAAATCATAGACACACACCCTTGTATAAATAGACCTGACTTCACGTAAGGAACCTTTGGATCCAACCCATATAGAATTTATTTTATCTTTTATTTATTTTTAAGCTTTCCCACCCGAATGTTAGTAGTATCTGAGCGATGCAAAGTGAAGTCAGTGTTTTTATCCCCAAATGTTGTGCATAGGGGGCTTTGGGGAAAAGCACAATGCCTAGGGCCACGAAGGATGTTTTCATTTCTTTCTTTATCATTTTTCATTTCTTTATTTATATACAATTGATGCACAGGTTAACATTTCATAAGTCATGAGGGGGAAACGGTGTGAGGAAACAAGCAAAAAAATGGCGGGGAAATAATGACCTGTGAGCTTGATTCACTCAAGGGAGACAAGAGATCGAAATGGGGGCAGAGTTGTGAAATTTGGCGACATCTCTGGTGGCCGTGACAGGACTCTTATTCGGCATGAGCTCTTTTTCAGCCTCATTATGCCTGGCCCTGGCGGGCCACGCATTCCTTTTCAAAACCCCATTTTCTTGGAAAGGTGCCTCCAGGAGCTAAAATACTCTTGCCATTGTTCAGCACACCTGTTTCCAAATACCTCGCTGAAAAACTATTTGGTTTTCTCCCTGCGAGAAGACTATAGTACAACTTCTGTTAAGCGTTTGACGCCTGGCCAAAAAAAACACCATTTATATAAACCTGAGCACTGTGGACTCTATTCACGAAAGGGAAAAAAAGGGACGGGTATTTCGCACGTCCCTCGCTGAATTTTAAGTGGGAACTGGAGTCTGTTAAAGACCATCCCGTTCGGCGATAACCATCGCGGCTTTGTTAAGCGGCAGGAGGATGGAGAAGAGAAACATGGGTGAGTGGTTTCGGTAAGCAAACAGAACATATGAAAATTCATTTCGGGAGAGTGGAGAGGTTCCTACTTACTTCTTAAAAAATGTAAAGCAAATGCACAATTATGATAATGTCCGGCTGCGCGAGGGCCCAAAGGAGAGCAAGGCTTTGTTTATTAAACTTTATTTTTCGATTGCCAAGGGAACTGGGCCTGCGGGAGGCGCTGTTTTCTCAGGAATACTGAGAGGCCGGGCGAAATAAGGAACATCCTTCATAGAACGTGCCATTAACTTGTGGCATTTGCTGCCTCAAGACGGAGTAGTGGCCATTGGTTTAGCTCACTTTAATGGGAGATTAACCAAATTCATGGAGGATAGCTTAATAAGTCGTTGTTGGCCATGTAAACAAAGCCTCCATATTTAGAGGCAGAATAACAGCTCCTGAGGGACATTCAGTGGGGAAGAGTGGTCGAAACACCCTACTGGTGGGCTTCTCAAAGGCACTTGGCTGACCACAGTTGAAAAAAGCCTTCTCCGACCTGCAGTAGATACATCCTTGCTGTGATCCAACCACATATTTTTGTATGTTATTAAGGTTAGTGATAGAAATAATAAATATTTGGTACTATAGAAATAGATGAGCCCCATGGCACAGAGTAGTAAGCTGCAGTACTGCAGTCAAAAGCTCAGCTCACGACCTGAGTTTGATCCCGACGGAAGTCGGTTTCAGTTAGCCGGCTCAAGGTTGACTCAGCCTTCCATCCTTCCGAGGTCGGTAAAATGTGTACCCAGCTTGCTGGGGGTAAAGTAGAGACAACTGGGGAAAGCAATGGCAAACCACCCCGTAAATACAGTCTGCCTAGTAAAGGTCAGTAATGACCTGGTGCTTGTACAGGGAACTACCTTTTACTATAGAAACATTTCCCTGCACTTGGTGGCCTGGGCTAGCCGAATCTCATCAGATTTCAGAAGCTAAGCAGATCAGCCCCGGTTTCCTTGGCGGTTTCCCATCCAAGTAATAGCAGGAGATCTTCCGCTACCACCTGGAGGTTACTATAATTAACAAAAACCCTGTGCTAAAACAGTTATCGACTATCAAAAATATGTAAGCATATTTCACCCGCTAGAACAATTGACACAGCAAAGTGTGCACACAGAATAGCAGCCAGACAAGCAGCACGATGCGTGACTACACAGAGCGGCTAAGTTAAATTGACTCAGAGCGTGGAAGAGCAGTCTTATTCCTAAGGAAAAATTAATGTTAACTGGCAAGCTGAAGAAAGTTTGAAACATGTAAACTGGGATCGACCACATGTCGTTGCCATCTTCAGCCCAGGAGGTTTCCTTCCTGACCATACGGGCAACTGCTGATTCGCACTGAATTGTTTTCTCCAGCCCGGGACTTTCATTTTTGCTGCACTTGCATGCAGAACTCGTTTCTATTAACTTAGAACGTTTGTATCAATCCTTTGGAACGTGTGTATCAATTTTGAGCTGCATCATGTTACCATGTAGTTAAGTTAGATAATCAGGCAATAGAATATTTGTTGTGATTGATTCTGTTTAAGGAAAATATAAAATTGAATATACTGGAAGCTGTTGATGTTATTGAATGAGCCCATGTGCTTACATATTTTTGATAACCACCTGGAGGTTGGCAACCCTAAACTCTTGGCACATGTCAGGTTTGGCAGGAAAGAGTGTATTTATTTATTTACTATTTACTTAAAACATTTATTAGTTGCCTTTCTTCCTTGTGGAAGTCAAGGTGCTTACAATATAAAGGCGTTGTTAGGCTATGAGAAGAAGGATTTCCTCTTCTGCCAGGATTCCAGTCCGGAATATGCTTCTGATAACATCCTGGAACACGCGAGCAGAGCCTAAAATTCCTCGCCACAGCTCATTGATACAGTAGTGAGATTATGGAACAGGCCTTTCAGGTTGCAAGGGTGTTTCAGAAGTCTTTTTTCCAGGCGCTCAGGATCTGTCACACCTCGCGTTTTAGAAACTAACTGCTGGCAAGGAGTTACTGCTTGAGGCTATCCAAAAACGGCGAGAGAGACATCGAATCCAAAAAGATGCTTCTGTAGCACAAGCAACTTACCGATTACGTATCTCCAGTTTTTATATGCATGTACAGTAGTAATGTTTCATTTTGAAACCCCCCTCCCACGTGAAGCAGCAAAAGAAGTAAAACTACATCTAAGGAGTTGACCTTGGCAGCTTCCTTGATCTTAGACAAGCTGGGTGCCCAGGGGTATTGTGGAGGTTAAGTACCAGTCTACATGGACCCCCTTCAGCACCAAGAGGAGCAAACTAATTAGCTACCAGTTTTATTTAATTGCAGAAATTATTGCATAGCAAAACCAGAGCCTAGCTGCACCACATGTTAACATGTGTTTTATATATATATATATATATATATATATATATATATATATATATATATATATATATATATATATATATATATACCATCCAGCAAGAAAGAATGTGTGTGTGTGTGTGTGTGTGTGTGTGTGTGTGTGTGTGTGTGTGTGAAGTGCCGTCAAGTCGCTTCCAACTCCTGGCGACCCTATGAATCAAAGTCCTCCAAAATGTCCTATCTTTGACAGCCTTGCTCAGGTCTTGCAAACTGAGGACTGTGGCTTCCTTGACTGAGTCAATCCATCTCTTGTTGGGTCTCCCTCTTTTCCTGCTGCCTTCAACTTTTCCTAGCATGACTGTCTTTTCTAGTGACTCTTGCCTTCTCATAATGTGACCAAAATACGATAGCCTCAGTTTAGTCATTTTAGCTTCTAGGGTCAGTTCAGCCTTGATTTGATCCCACTGATTTGTTTTTTTGGCTGTCCTCAGTATCTGTAACACTCTTCTCCAACACCACATTTCAAAGGAGTCTACTTTCTTCCTATCAGCTTTCTTCAATGTCCAGCTTTCACACCCATACATAGTAATAGGGAATACGATGGCATGAATTAACTTAATCTTGGTGGCCAGTGGCACATCCTTACACTTTTCTAGCTCCTTCATGGCTGCCCATGAAGGAGCTAGAAAAGGCTCTGAAGTGAAAGTGTATGTGTGTGTGTGTGTGTGTGTGTATGTTCTTTCTAGCTGGATGGTGGTGGTCTATTCCATATTTCAGTGTTTCCTGAAACTTATCTCCTCTTGTCTGGGAGCTGGCTCTTTTGAACTCATGAATTTACCTGAGGCTTACCTCACGGTAGGGAAGTTAGGTTGTTTTCCTTGATGCATTAACCCTTTAGATATAGAGGAGTCTTGTTGCTGACATTAATGTAGGGATGCTAGCCTCCAGGTGGGACCTGGGGATCCCCCGGAATTACCGCTCATCTCCAGACTACAGAGATCAGTTCCCCTGGAGAAAATGGCTGCTTTGGAGGGTGGACTCTATGGCACTGTATCCCACTGAGATGCCTGTTCTCCCAGGCTCCACCCCCAAATCTCCAGGAGTTTCCCAACCTGAATCTGACAACCCTACATTAGTGATGCTTCCGTTTTTCAAAAGAACGGGCTTGACTTCTGAATTTAGCCACCTCAGAATGCTCATTTTTTAAATTTTGCGGTGAGCCCTTTTTGCCTTGTAATCAAACATAAGAACATAAGAATGGCCATGCTGGATCAGACCCAGGCCCATCAAGTCCAGCAGTTTGTTCACACAATGGCCAACCAGGTGCCTTCAGGAAGCCCACAAGCAAGACGACTGCAGCAGCACCATCCTGCCTGTGTTCCACAGCACCTAATATATTAGGCATTCTCCTCTGATCCTGGAGAGAATAGGTATGCATCATGACTAGTATCTGTTTTTACTAGAAGCCATTACTTCATTTGCAATTTTGAAAAGAAAGATATAGGTCTGTGTCCTACCAGTCTGCACAGCAAGGTTTGAAGCTTTTCCCCCTGTCTTTCTTTGGTTGTGTCACTGGTGACCAAGATCACGGTAATTCATTCTATATTATTCCCCATTACTATGTATGGGTGTGAAAGCTGGACAGTGAAGAAAACTGACAGGAAGAAAGTTGATTCCTTTGAAATCTGGTGTCGGAGGAGAGTTTTATGGATACTGTAGACTGCCAAAAGACAAATAAGTGGGTTTTAGATCGAGATCAAATCAAAACTGAACTCTCCCTAGAAGCTCAAATGAGTAACCTGAGGCTGTCATACTTTGGTAATGTTATGAGAAGGCAAGGCTCGCTGGAAAATACAATAATGCTAGGAAAAGTAGAAGGCAGCTGGAAAAGAGGAAGACCCAGCATAAGATGGATTGACTCAATGAAGTCATGGCCCTCAGTTTACAAGACCCGAGCAAGGTTGTTAATGAGAGGAGGATTTGGAGCTCATTAATTCATGGAGTCGCCATAAATCAGAAATGTCTTGGTAGAACTTAACACACAGGGATATACGTGTTTACATGCTGGCTGCACACACAGTGTTCATTGTAATGTGTGTACAGGGCTTTTGATGGCTGTCCGTCAAATGTAAAACCTGCATCCATTGAAAAGTAGGATGTGCATGACTCAAACTCCATCACTACCTTTGGAAAATATTTTTTTCTGCCCCCAAACCATCCTGGCTGCATCTCTTTTGAGGCTGAAAATTATGCTTCCAGCAATGTCCCCACTTGCAATCCCTTTTCTGTAAAAGAATACTTGTTCATTAGTTTAAAACTTTTCTATGCCACCCTTCCACCCAAATAGGTTCCCCAGGAGGTAAATATAAAAATTAAATCATTTCAATATTAACAACATTTAAAAGAAAGTATATATACACAATAATTCAATAAAAACATATAAATACACACAACAGCAAAACCCCGGTGTCATGGTTGGCCATAGTATGACGCCTTAGAACAGGGGCATTGAACTCAGTTGTTACAAGGGCCGGATATGACATAAATGTCACTTGGTTGGACTGGGCCATGCCTTGCCAGCCCAGATTTAGAGTGTGGGGGGGTGGCTGCCTCCGCTGGCTTGCGGGCCATATCCGGCCTGCGGGTCTTATGTTTGACATCCCCATCTTAGAACATCCATGATGTCCTGACTAGTCTGGCTTCTGAGGGCTTAGAGGTTTCCATTGTATGTGACAGCTTTGCTCAACATTTCTGAAAATACAGACTCGTCAGGACACCATGGTTGTTCTAAGGCGTCGTACTATGGCCAACCATGACAAAAATAATCCTATTAATGGATTCTCCCCCTTTTCTGGTGGATTAAAGGCCAGCAACTGAGGTAACTGGATAGCTTGTTGGTTTCCTAGATCTTGGCCTGACTACCCTCCCCTCAAGGGATGCCTGTGACAGAATCGGTGTCTCATCTGAGGTAATGTATAGTAATGTATACTTTACATTACATTGCTGTATTGCCTGATGACATACTGGCTAAGTGTTGCATTCGCGAATCCTTGCTAACTGTTTCCAGAGTATGTTTCAAATTAGCTTCACTCATCTGTCAAGGGGAGCATGTCTTGGTTGGCCATAGGGCGACGCCTTAGCACATCAGTGATGTCCTGACTATGGTGGTTTTCGAGAACTTCAAAGTTTTCATTGTACATGAAAACATAGACTGTGGATTTTTCGGCGGTTACACTGTCCCTGTCTAAAGGAGCTAATCATGTCTTCTGAGATTGTTTGTGCCAGCGGAGTCACAGCATCCTAGCCTGTTGTTCTGTGAAGGTTTGTGGAAAGTTTTCACAAGCATTTCGCTTAAAAGAGGAGGTAGAATCAATTAGACAGAGAGAGAGAGCCTGAAATGATGCCAAAGAGTCCTCTGTCCTTTCATGCATTCTTGTCCTTAAAACCTGCCATTTATTTTTTATAGAAATATATGCTTTTATAATACCCCCCGCCCCACAAAAAGTATGTGATGCTTTGGATTCTCTTTTTATTCTTTAGGAGAATAATCCTATTAATGGATTATCTCCCTTGTCTGGTGGACTTAAAGGCTGGCGATTGAGGTAACTGGATAGCTTGATGGCCTCCTAGATCCTGGCCTGACCAGCCTACCCAAAAGGGATGACTGTAACACAGGAAGGAGGCCAATAACAGTTATTACCATGGTGTAGTGGTAAAGCCCCGTGGCACAGAGTGTTAAGCTGCAGTACTGAAGTCAAAAGCTCTGCTCACGACCTGAGTTCGATCCCAACGGAAGTCGGTTTCAGGTAGCCGTCTCAAGGTCGACTCAGCCTTCCATCCTTCCGAGGTCGGTGAAATGAGTACCCAGCTTGCTGGGGGTAAAGGGAAGATGACTGGGGAAGGCACCGGCAAACCACCCCGCAAACAAAGTCTGCCTAGTACGTCACCCCATGGGTCAGGAATGACCTGGTGCTTGCACAGGGGACCTTTACCTTTTCAGTGGTTAAGAGTGGTAGTTTGGAGGGGTGGAGTCTGATCTGGAGAACCGGGTTTGATTCCCCACTCCTCCACATGAGCGGCGGAGGCTAATCTAGTGAACTGGATTTGTTTCCCCACTCCTGCACACGAAGCCAGCTGGGTGACCTTGGGCAAGTCATGCTCTCTCAGCCTCACCCACCTCACAGGGTGTCTGTTGTGGGGAGGGGAAGGGAAGGCTATTGTAAGCCGGTTTGATTCTGCCTTAAGTGGCAGAGAAAGTTGGCATATAAAAACCAACGCTTCTTATTATTATTGTGGCTAAGCCAAACAGAATAAAAAAGCCTTCACCTGCTGGTGGAAGACAATGATAGAGGGAGGCAGATGAATCTCCTAGAGTCCAATTACTAAAGTGGCCATTTTCTCCAGGCAAACTGATCTCTATCGGCTGAAGATCGGTTCTAATAGCAGGAGATTTCCAGCTAGTACCTGGAGGTTGGCAACCCTACTTGCTGTATGAGACCAGTTTAGGTTTGCCAGGTCTCCCACTATGGCAGGAGGCGTCCTGCCAGCAACCCCTGTTGCTGCTGCTACTCCAAGCAGCAGCGGGAGAAAAATAAAAAAAGGGAAGCCTCTGACATCGTTTCTGGGCAAAACCAGAAGTGATGTAGAGTAGCTCTAGGAATCACTGGAAACTCTATGGTTGTATCATAGAGTTTCCAGCTATTCCTAGAGCTACCCTTTGTTACTTCTGAGTTTCACCCAGAAGTGAGGTAAAGAGATCTCAACATCGCCAGTGGCACACACACGCCCATGTCCCTGCCCACTGTTCTCCTTCTGGTTGCCAGGCTTGGTCCATCCATTCCAGCATCCTGTTTCACACAGTGGTCAACCAGTTGCTCTGGTAGACCAACAAATAGCACAGATGTCACTGTCTTCTCCTGATAAAACACCTTGACCCACCATTTGTTACTCTCAGATGGAGTTGCCAGTCTCCAGGTGGAGCCAGAAAATGTCCTGGAATTACAACTGCTGTCCAGATTACACAGATCAGTACCCCTGGAGAAAATGGCTATTTTGGAAGGTGGGCTCTATGCTGTTGTAGCCCACTAAGGCCCTTCCCCTCACCAAACCCCACCCTCCCCAGGATCCACTCCCAATCACCAGGAATTTCTCATCCCAGGGTTGGCAACCCTACTCTCAGACTTTATCACCCCAGCAGGTAAGGTTGCCAATTTTGGTTTGGGAAATTCCTGGATATTTGGGGGCAGTCCCTGGGAAGGGTGGAGTTTGGGGAGGGGAGGGACCTCAGTGGGGGTGTGCTGCCATAAAGTCTGCCATAAAGTCTGTCCACCACAGGATCTGTAATTCTGGGGGAAGCCCAGGCCCCACCCATTAGTTGGCAACTATACCAGTGGATAAGGACAGCTACTAGGAAGAAGACAGAGGCTCAAAAGTTTAACTAATGTGAATCCAATGGTTTATTAAGGCATAATTAATAACACTAGAAAAGTAGCTATGACCAACCCTTCCTGTTGTCCCACGGTTGTGGAACTAGGGGGAGCAATTGTGTTGCCCCTTGAAAGTTTTCCAGTGGTCTCGCCCTCTGAATTGGGATGATAAAAGCAGCTTTCTAGTAGTAGTAGTAGTAGTAGTAGTAGTAGTAGTAGTAGTAGTAGTAGTAGTAGTGATGTAGTGGCTAAGAGCAGTAGTTTGGAGCGGTGGACTCTGATCTGGAGAACTGGGTTTGATTCCCCTCTCCTCCACATGAGCGGCGGAGGCTGATCTGGTGAACTGGATTTGTTTCCCCACTTCTCCGCATGAAGCCAGCTGGGTCACAGTTCTTTCAGCCCCACCTACCTCACAGGGTGTCTGCTGTGGGGAGGGGAAGGGAAGGTGATTGTAAGCTGGTTTGATTCTTCCTTAAGGGGGAAAGTTGGCATATAAAAACCAGCTGCTCTTCTTCTTCTTCTTCTTCTTCTTCTTCTTCTTCTTCCTCCTCCTCTTTTTCCTCTTCTTCTTCTTGTAGTAGTGGTAGTGGTGGTGGTGGTGGTGGTGGTGGTGGTGGTAGCAGCAGTAGTAATAATAATACATAATACAGTCCAGAGCTAATGAACACCAGTTGTCCCAACTGTTGCCATTTTGCCATTTCTGTATCACTCATATTATTTTGGGGCGGATTCTGAAATTTCCTCAGGCTTTTTTTGGGTATGTTATTATTTGACAGTCCCTATGATGAAAATTCTAGACCAATCAATCAATGAATACAAGTTGAGATGGCAGCCCTTATATGAAAGATATTCATCAGATCATAATTCTTTGGTCTTTTAGAGGAAAGAGACTTAAGTCGACAAATTAAAAACCATAATGTTTAAAATTGAATATAGATAGAAGAAATATTCCGAGTATGTAAATAGTATAATGACTAATAGAGGATGTGATAGAGAACTTAAAAAATGATAAAGTAGTGTCTTCTTGGGGCAGATGTAGGATGCCTGTATGTAATGTTCTAAACCACTAGGTCACAGATATCAAAGGCTATTATTATTTTCCCCTCCTTTCCCCTAATTTTCTTTCTGTACCCTTATAAAAAAATATATATATATACAAGGGGGAAAAGAAAAGAAAATTCTAGACCGCCCTAAATTCTTGAAAGCCAATCCTGTTCAGTTGGGCTCATTACCATACCACCAAGCTGAAACACAACTTCTTTCTCGCTTGGTACGCTGCGTCGTGCGGAGGCGGCCAGACGTCGCCACGCGAAGGCATTGAGCCCGGCGTTGCGGCCACTGGAATGAACGGAACAGTTCGCACCGTTGTCCACAGACATAGAGGTTAAACCCAAACACATTTGTGGGGGGGGGGGGAAGCGATGCTGGAAGCACTTGGGAACAGCTGGCCCTGATGAATAACTCAATTGGATGCCATGAGGAACAAATTAAACAAGTGACTGGAGACCGGGCCGCTCCTGTGACAGACACTTTAATCAGGAAGTCAAAGGCTGATTGACAAGATGAAAAGCTGGATGACATGAAAAATGGAAACAGAAGGAACAACACAAGAAAAGGGCACCCCGGGTCAGCCTGCTGACAAAAATAATCAAGTACGACAGGCCATAATCCAATCTTTGAATGTTTGGCATGAGGCTAGTTATGAGAGTTTGCCGCCAAGAGGAAAGAAACTATTATTAAGTGGAAAGAGAACGGACTGCCTTTCTGGGACGTGTGCGGATGCGAGTGAATCTGACCGTCTTCTCCGCAAGAGAGGGACAAAACGCTCCCCGGCGCATTTTGCTGGGCAAAATTAGCATGCACCGTGACCTGCAAAAAAGAGAAAGGAACACTGCAAGGTTTTTTGTTTAAATAACATTCTGAAAATCCGGCTAGGACAGTGCTAATTTTAAAAAGGTATAAAAGGGAAAGCTATCCAAGGGCATGCTGCTTTAAAAAAAAAAAAACCATTGGCAGCTGTATCCAGTTAATCCTGCGTGTTTTTGATTTAAAACCTTGGTAGCTGCTGAGATTCTTATGCCGAAATCCTCGCATTGTTTACTCGAGAGCTGTTGTGTTGACTTCAGTAATGCTGCCATCGTTCAAAGGGCTTGGGAAATGCTACTTTCCTGAAGAGAGGGAGCTGTTTGACAGCCAGTGTGACTTGGTGGTTACTGTGCCAGACAAGGGAGACTTGAGTCATTTATGCAGGGGAAATTTGCGTTTGCTTTGCTGCACAGTGTTCTGCTCCAAATTCTCAAACATCATATGAATGAGGGCTCCTCCCCGCAAATTGCAGTAGTACCTTGTGATTAATTAGGGATCCCCAGCGAATCACGGAGCTTCTGAGTCCTTCCCCATGAAAACTCAGCCTTGTTGCACTTGACTTGGAGGGGGAGGGTCAGCTCTTAAAGGGACTGCGTGTGCTTTTGCTGGGTATTCCTCCCCACCTTTCTTCCAACCTGCCTTCCAACCTTTGCAGCCTTCTTCAGTGTCTTCCTGCACATTTCATGAAAGTTTAACTCCTTCTTTTGTGCTTTGCTTTGACAGAAGGGGTTGGATGGGAGGGACAGACACGTGGAAGAGAGAAGCCAAAATGGGCATGGGGAGAGAAGCCCAAAGTTAAGAGCTATGCGTGAAATTGGGGGGAATTTGCGTTGCTCTTGCCTCAAAGCAGTATTTAAATTTGTCCTAAAACAGGATCCTAGAACTGCAGGGGAAGAATGAAGCCAGACTGAAGTCACGTCCCAAGGTCGGTAAAATCATGAATAATACAAAGGAAGCCTCGAAGCAGTCCAGCAGGCACAGTGAAGTAAATACCCCTGCATAAATGGCCTTGGTTTGGGAATCCCCACTTGGTCATGAAGTACACAGGGAAATAGGGTTGCCAGGTCCCTCTCATTCCATTATAGAAATTTACCAAATTATGTATGGAGTGGAAGATGTGGCTTAGGTGGCATTTTTCTCCCGATCTCAGAATATCAGAACTCTGGGTGACTCAGTGAAATTGACCCGCAGCACATTAAGGACAGACGAAAGAACTGGCAGGATGACTTACGGAATTCTCTGCCACAAGATATGGTGATGGCTTCTGGTGAAGGCAGCTTTCAAAAAAGATCTGGCCAATTTGTGGAGGATTTGTATTAACTGCAATGGAACCTCCATGTTCAGAGGCAGAGTACCTCTGAATATCAGGTGCTGGGGAGAGGAGGCAACGGCAGAAGGCTGTGCCTTCATGCCCTGCTTGCTGGGTTCCCAGAAGCATCTGGTGGGCCTCTGTTGGGAGCAGGGTGCTAGACTAATGATTATGGAGAGAGTGGACAGGGAGAAGCTTTTCTCCCTCTCTCATAATACCAGAATGCGGGGTCATCTGCTGAAGCTGGAGGGTGACAGATTCAAAACAGAGAAAAGGAAGAATTTCTTCACCCAATGTATAGTTGAAGTGTGGAACTCCCTGCCCCAGGATGTGGTGATGGCTGCCAACTTGGAAGGCTTTAAGAGGGGAATGGACATGTTCATGGAGGAGAGGGCAATTGTCTACTAGTAAAAATGGATACTAGTCATGATGCATGCCTATTCTCTCCAGGATCAGAGGAGCATGCCAAATATATTAGGTGCTGTAAAGGAACACAGGCAGGATAATGCTGCTGCAGTCACCTTGTTTGTGGGCTTCCTAGAGGCACCTGGTTGGCCACTGTGTGAACAGACTGCTGGATTTTATGGGCCTTGGTCTGATCCAGCATGGCTTTTTCTTATGTTCTTATGTTCTTATTAGGATTGTCAGCCTCCAAGTGGTGGCTGGAGATCTCCCGCTATTACAACTGATCTCCAGTTGACAGAGATCAGTTCCCCTGGATAAAATGGCTGCATTGGAATGGCATTATACCCCATTGAAATCTCTCCCCTCCCCAAACCCCACTCTCCTCAGGCTCCACCCCCAAAATCTCCTGGTATTTCCCAACCTAGAACTGGCAACCCTACTAATAATGTCTTGAACTGATCTAATAGGGAATATATTGCTGTCCTGAGTTGTAAATGTTGTTAGTTTTCAGTGTTGATCTATTTGATTTCACTGACTTGTATTATTGTCAGTAGATTCTAGTCCAGTAGCATCTTAAAGGTAAAGATAGTCCCCTGTGCAAGCACCGAGTGATTCCTGACCCATGGGGTGACATCACATCCCAATGCTTCCTAGGCAGACTTTGTTTACAGGGTGGTTTGCCATTGCCTTCCCCAGTCATCTTCCCTTTACCCCCAGCAAGCTGGGTACTCATTTTACCGACCTCGGAAAGATGGAAGGCTGAGTCAACCTTGAGCCGGCTACCTGAAACTGACTTCTGTCGGGATTGAACTCAGGTTGTGAGCAGAGCTTGGACTGCAGTACTGCAGCTTACCACTCTGCGCCACGGCGTTCTTAGAGTCAAGTAGCATCTTAGAGACCAACAAGATTTTTGGGTTATGAGCTTTCAAGAGTCAAAGCTCTCTTTGTCAGATATGGGCTTTGATTCTCAAAAGCTCATATCCCAAAAATCTTGCTGGTCTCTAAGGTGCTACTGGACTCGAATCTAGCTGATCTCTTGCAGACCAACATGGCTACTCTCTGAAACTTGTATTGTTGTATTTGTGGTTGGGTGTTTTAAAGCACACACAACTCTACACGAAACCCCTCCAGGATGTAACTCTTACTAAATCAACCCATCAATAAATCTTGTTGCGATTGAGTTTCAGTTTGCTAATCCTCAGCCATTGAACCACGGCTGCCAGAAACTGGTTCAAGATGTTCCAGGACAGATCAAAGGAAGAAAAGCAGACTTCAGAGTCACCAGTGTTCTGATGATCCTTTTGAACTTCTGGATGACCTCTCACGGTCGCTTCACGCAGAGGTTAGAGGAGATAAAACTTTAAAGCAGGGGTAAGTGTAGTCAGTTCGAGAATGGCTGGAGAAATACCATCTGATTGTTCTTATTAATCTTCTCCAACCCCTTTTTGATATGATGGGCCATCGTAATGGGTAGGGTTGCCAGGTCCCTCTTCGCCACTGGCAGGAGGTTTTTGGGGTGGAGCTTGAGGAGGGTGGGGTTTAGGGAGGAGCTTCAATGCCATAGAGTCCAATTGCCAAAGCAGCTATTTTCTCCAGGTGATCTGATCTCTGTCAGTTGGAGATTATTTGTAATAGCAGACGATCTCCAGCTAGTACCCGGAGATTAAGCAATAACAAGAACAATATACGTGCTGTACTATAGAGTATGGTAAAAAAATTCACAGCATAGTGGCCATAGAATAATGATATGCTCAATACTGGATGCTAATCATTTATAGTGCAAAACATGCTGCTATAATACAAAACTATCCTTAGCAATATCTAAAACGTACAGAAGTTACAACAAACATATACAATAACCACAATAAGCATAAAATGAACATACAAAGACTGGACATGAAGTGCAATCAATGCAGGAGTGATGCACAGAAATATGAAGTTGCTGATAGTTGTCCCAGCCAGGACTGTAAGCTGAAGCTTCCCTCGGCGCCGACACCGCTGTGCGAAATTTAAAGGGACACTGCCTCTTTAGCCAAGAGGCTCTAAGTGGCTAGATGCGCCTGATATTATTGCATAGTCCGACTTTCAGTTGAAATTTTAAACAATGCAAAATAAGGATGGATTCAAAAGACCTTATTTCGCTGTGTTACTTCTTCATTCGCATTAATATTGGTCAAAACAGACTGTTATGACATTAAACACATCAGTACTTATACAAGTACCAGTCAAATATACTTTCACGGATTATGGTATCTTGTATAGCCCCGAGGGACACTCTGATCACCTCCGGGTTATACATTCTTCTTCAAACTATATTTGGTTTTAAGCTGGTTTAGGCTTCTTGAATGTGACTGTTGATATCCCATCCAAGGATAAGCAAGAACAACTGGTTAGAACTGTTGGAGTGAGGTACACACACTCCTGCCCGACAATGCGCACGCCCTTGCTGTTTAGAAAAGCGCCAACTTCCCCACTGTGCCCTCCCAAAGTTCCTAGCCATCGACGTGGAAGTCTGCCATCTCCCGATCCAAAGAGTTTAGTCACCATATGTGTCCGTTGTTGTTCTTTTGAAGAAGGCTACCGTCAAGAATGACAGTTGGCTTTGAAGCGAACTGCGACGCAGACAATAGTCACTGAACTTTGAGAAGCAATTAATTCTTCTTCTTCTTGTTGTTAAAGTCACCCAAGATTCATCAGATGGTGGTAGGATTGAAGTGGCTTCTATTAACCACTGAACTCCAGGTGCCAATTCGAGCGATACGACATAACATCGGCAAGGGTCGCCATATGTGCCAATCTGGCAAGAGCTGCCCTCCGTTACTCCAGGCAAAGTGTCAATGGGGAATCTCGACATGGACTACACCAGATGGAAACGCAGCCTCCAACGCCAGAGTTGGAGTCCTGGGCTGATTTTAAACATTCAAAATCGAAGGGTCAGCAAACGGCAAAGCAACGTCAAGCTTGCAATGGGCGCTTTCTGTTTCTCAAGCTGGTTAGAGCTTCCCGACAGCGAAAGATGGGGCTTCATCGTGACACTGAAAATCCCAGCTTGTTCGGTTAAGATCAGTATCTTTTTGTTTCTCTCCCCCCTCCCCTGCAAATTAGGCCTCTAAATCAAAATAAATATTGGCCCAGATTCAGGAAGAACTGATGAAGAATGCCAGCTTTCAAAGGAAATACACTTTCCCCAAAAAGCCAAGTCTGGATGAATGTTCACAGAATCCACTTTTCCTGCAGTGCTCAATGATCAGAGCTTTTGAACACATGAACACATGAAGCTGTCTTGTACTGAATCAGATCCTGGGTCCATCAAAGTCAGTATTGTCTACTCAGACTGGCAGTTGCTCTCCAGGGTCTCAGGTACAGGTGTTTCACATCACCTACTTGGCTAGTCCATTTAACTGGAGATGCTGGGGGTTGAACCTGGGACCTTCTGCATGCCAAGCAGATGCTCTACCACTGAGCTACGGCCCCTTTCTATTTTTATTAACAGGTGTGTATCTGTATGTTGGTATCACCAGTTTCAGGTTTTGGGGGGCCCTTGAGATGCCTCCCAGGGGTTTCTTTCGTCCTTGATGGAGAGCCAGCATGGCGTAGTGATTAAGAGTGGAGGACTCTAATCTGGAGAACTGGGTTCGATTCCCCACTTCCCCACATGAAGCCTGCTGGGTAACAGTCACAGTTCTCTCTAAACTCTCATCCCCACCTACATCACAAGGTGCCTGTTGTGGGGAGTGGGACTGTGAGGATAAGCCACTTAGAGACCCCTTAAATACGGTTCCCAGGTCCTCCCTCTCCACTGGTGGGAGGTTTTGGGGTAGGGATCGGGCGGTCATGTGCGACTGCATGACATGCTTACATCACTGCTGGGTTTAGTCCTGGAAGCGCCACATCGCAAAGGAGCCATTTACCACTCAATATGAATGGGAAGCATATAAACAGTGCTGGACAAAATGAAATGAAATGGGAGTAGAAGCACCCAGAGTGTAGTGGTTAAGAGTTGTGGATTCTAATCTGGAGAACTGGGTTTGATTCCCCACTCCTCTACATGAAGCCGGAAGGGTGACCTTGGGCTAGTCAAGGGACTCTATGAGCTCTCTCAGCCTCACCTATCTCACAAGGTGTCTGTTGTGGGGAGAAGAAGGGAAGGAGATTGTAAGCCAATCTGATTCTCCTTAAAAAGGCAGAGAAAATTGGCATATAAAAACCAACTCTTGTTCTTGTTCTTGTTCTTGTTCTTGTTCTTGTTCTTCTTCTTCTTCTTCTTCTTCTTCTTCTTCTTCTTCACAAATCCATGGGTATACCACTTGGTTAAGGTGTCAAATGGCTAAATGTATGAACACCTCTTCTGAAAAGCTTTGGGTTGGTTCCAACAGCTCCCTTCTCTTGAGCAATGAGTCTTACTCCATTAAAAGAAGTCTTTCAGTGCAATCCTAGGCAGAGTTACTCCAGTCTAAGTCCATTCAAATGAATGGGCTTAGACTGGCTCTGCATAGGATTGCACTGTTACTGTGGTGTATTACTGTGGTGTATTACTGGGGTGTATTACTGGGGTGTATTACTGTGGTGTAGTGTAGTGGTTTGACTATCAGACTAGGATCTGAGAGATGCCAGGTTTGAATCCCCTCTCTGCCATGGGTGGCCTTGGGTCAGTCATATACTATTAGCTTAACCTACCTCACAGGGTTGTTGTGAGGATGGAATGGAGGAAAGGGTCCCCACAGGAGAGAAAGACAGAGTATAAATTAAGTAAAATAACACAAAAAATAGTGGAAGAGAGTGATATAAAAGTTTTGTGATCTATGAAGATTCATCCACAAATACAAGTTACTACTGGGGCTTAAGCAAGCAAATGATCAATATGCATGTAGAATTCAACCCAAGAACGTTATTCCTTCATTTGGACCTAAAGCCCGGCTGACAATATACTAGTGAGGGAAAATGCTGCTGTCCACAAGTTTCATCCAATCCTTTATTTCTGAAGTCCTGTGCCGTCTTGTGTACAAACATCTTCTGCCCTGTGTAGGGTTGCCAGCCTACAGGTGGTAGCTGGAGATCTCCCGCTATTACAACTGATCTCCAGGTGACAAAGGTCAGTTCACCCAGAGCAAATGGCCGCACTGGAAAGCGGACTCTATGGCATTATACCCCAATGAAGCTCCTCCCTCCATACCCCACCCTCCTCAGGTTCCACTCCCAAAATCACCAGGTATTTCTCAACCCGGAGCTGGCAATCCTATTTGAGATCTATCATGTTTCTTCTGTGCCCCCCAGGAAACAGGCCTCTAGGCTGTCTGAGGGGCTCCTGATTCCAACACTGTGCTCATGGCTGGGGTTGCCATCGGTGGGAAATTTTTGGGGTGGAGCCTGAGGAGGGCAGGGTTTGGGGAGGGGAGGGACTTCAATGCCATAGAGTCCAATTGCCAAAGCGGCCATTTTCTCCAGGTGAACTGATCTCTATCAGCTGGAGATCAGTTGTAATAGCAGGAGATCTCCCTGTTATCTAAGGGTAATCTTCCTTCCTATATGGATTCTCTGGTTAGTCCAAAGTTATGTAGAATCTTTATGCATTCAAGATTGAATTGCCCTTTTTCAATAGTTTTGCTGGGCCGTATGCTAAAGATCCCTTTTCCAGACTGGCTGTGTCCCTGCCCTCTTCAGTCAGCGGACTCCTTGGTACATATCCTTTTGCACTGTCCAAGCTCTGCTCACGACCTGAGTTCGATCCCGATGGAAGCTGGTTTCAGGTAGCCGGCTCCAGGTTGACTCAGCCTTCCATCCTTCCGAGGTCGGTAAAATGCTTACCCAGCTTGCTGGGGGTAAAGGGAAGATGACTGGGGAAGGCACTGGCAAACCACCCCATAAACAAAGTCTGCCTAGGAAACGTCGGGATGTGATGTCACCCCATGGGTCAGGAGTGACCTGGATCTTAAAGAGGGGACCTTTACCTTTACCTTTTACGTATACCAACTTAAGCTAAAATGGATTATCCCATGTTTTAACAAATGGTCCACATCTTCTCGAGCAACTTTGGAGCAAAGGGTTCAGTTCTTCTTAGAGGACTCTGACCCTCACCGTACTTATTTTGTTGCTCATTTTCTGGAGGCTACAGAGAAGAGACGAAGGGAGGTGTTTTTAGAGATGGCTCTTATTTAAATTTTATGGCTTCATTGTTCAAGACCTCGGTCTAAGAACAGGGGGCGAAAGCAAGCAAGCAGGAGATCTCCAGCTAGTACCTGGAGGATGGCAACCCTAGTTCATGGCAATGCAAGAGAAGTGAATTAGGGCCAAAGACGGTCAAAAAATAAAATCAGTTCGATACACAAACAATGCGAAAAAGGCTTTTGTTTCTACAGGTCTTTTTCTATTAAGATATTTCACTTCTTAAATAAAAAAAGTTGTTTCTCATGAGGGAAAAAAAATTCCGTTCCCTTCTCCCCCCCCCCCAATTTTTTTAAAAGATGCCTCCTGCATGGATGTTGAATGCTTTAGAGGGAACTCCTGCCATGCGAGTACTAAAGGAAGATTTTATGAAATTGTGTCTGACAATCTCCTTAATTGAAGAGAAACACCACTCCACTGTAGGCTGCATGTGGGAACAAGAAGCTTGAGTGTCAGCTTGACAAAACTCGGAGATTCCTGGGGAAAGGAAGGCTCCCGTCTCTATAGATCAGTCAACAACTTTTATCAGTTCACACAAGCCGCTTCCCTTTGGACGGCTCAAAAACGGGTTCAACATAAAATGGGGCCGAGGATCAAATATTCCTATGAGTTAAATTTGTCTTGTTGTTAACACACATCAGTGACATAAAACATAATCGCTTTTTGAACTCGGCCCCCTTCAGGTTTCGCGTTGATGGAAGAAAAAAAGGGGGAAAGAAACAGATGTTTCGGCAGCGGGGAATGGCAGAGGCGAGATAAATATTCCTCAGACCGTGACATTGTAGAGAAGAGCTCCCAAACAAAATTGGTTCTTTCATTTAATATGGGGGGTGTTGATCGCGTTCGACATAATTGGCCCGGGTCAAACAGGACTGTCGCTTTCAGAGGGGGCTTGCTGGGTTCACATAATGCCGTCCTCGGCTACGGTTTTGGTCCCCTCTGTGAAAAAGCGGTCAGACAAATTAATGCTACCAAACCTCTCTTATCTATTTTTTCTTGAGTAAAGGAATACAGAGTCAGGCACTTCCCCCCCGCCGCTCAACAGGGCACATTTTTCCCACAGCTTAGTTGTAAATATCAATCACATCAAAACCATGTTGCCCAAGCGTTGGTTTTCTGAAAAAGCCGTTTCCTCCAATCTAACAAGGCTGGTGCTCATGCAGGGGTAATCAAGATGTGCATCTTTGGGAAGCGGGGAGACAGTCATTTTCTTTTCACTGGTGTTGCTTCTACCTTATTTTCATTGCTGATGATTTTTTTTGTTTGTTTCTTTTGATGCCACTTTTAGGGCATCAAATGACTCACCCCCCCCAAAAAAAAAATTCTTTAAGTGCAACAATCACTTCTGAGGGCCTCAAAGTGCATCTTCTAGGCTCAGAGAAACACTGCTGGTGCTTACAGAACGGTCTGCAAATGCCTGAATCCAATAGCCCTGTTTATATGTTACAGAGAACACACATACATCCTTTTGCAGTCAAATCACATCTGACTTATGATTAGGGTCTTCTTCTTCTTCTTCTTCTTCTTCTTCTTCTTCTTCTTCTTCTTCTTGTAAAGCAGGTTGATACCTGCACACATAATATATGAGAGACATATACTAACCAGTATTACATGAGAGTATTATATGAGAGACATACTAACCAGTAATACAACTAGAACCTATCTGACCAGATGTTTGAGTAATTAGGAATAGATTTTACAACCTATGCAAATGCCTGGCTGGGTTTGAACTGTTTGTATATGTATTTATTAATTTATTTCTGAAAATGTGTGCAGTCTTAACAAAGGTTTTAATTAACCACTGATGAAGGCCCTATAGGCCGAAAAGCATTTGGTATGTGGTTACGGTTATCGACCTCAGGAAATGCCATTGTGCTATTTTAATGCTTTTAAATAATTTTAACCTTTATATAGCGCTTCTAATAAATTATTTCAGTATTTATACACAGAAAGATAGATAGATAGATAGATAGATAGATAGATAGATAGATAGATAGATAGATAGATAGATAGATAGATAGATAGATATTCTTTCCACCCAACCTTGGGTACCCAGCTTCTGTTTTTAGGTTGGGTTTTATTCTCCTCTTCTTTCTTCCAGGACTGCAGACTGAACCAGTGAGTAACTGAGCATCCTTGTAAGTTATTCACTCCCTCCTTCTCATCTCTTTCTTTCAACAAATTTTGGGCATTATCTGACAGCAGGAACCATTAGTTTGTATGTGCGTGTGTGTATACACATAGGCATGTAAAGACATCTGCTGCACGCCAAAGTCTATGGATAATGCCCCAACGTATAAGTAAATAATAGCAATTATATTAATGCACACGTGCCGCAAATTCTTTGTAAAATTAGACTGCACTCACGCCAACATATACATAGTTGTTTACAGAAAGCACTTTAAAAGAAATATTTATATATATTTGTGAATAATGAAAAACCGAACCATATGCCTTTGCCAGTATTTTGAATGTTATCTTACTTTAATCAGTGAATTGTTTTGCATGCATTATATTGCAAGATGCAAATAATTCAGTCTGTTTATACAGCTTTATTTTGCAGGGATTTCTTGGATGAGGTGATTCACATGGCTATTGATACTGATTCGAAAGTCTATATTTCATTCTGGTTGTTTGGGTATGGCTTCTGCTCACATATCCCTAGCTGGAGGGGGAATAGCATGCACAAATAAAAAGTGTGTGTGTTGGTGTTTCCCCAGCTTGATTCAGGCCAATGGTAGAAGAAGAACAGTTAGTTTTTATACCCTGATTTTCTCCACCTTTTAAGGTGAATAAACTGGGTTACAATCGCCTCCCCTCCCACTCCCCACAGCAGACACCTTGTGAGGTAGGTGGAGCTTAGAGAGTTCAGAAAGAACTGTGACTAGCTCAAGGTCACCCAGCAGGCTTCATGTGTAGGAGGGGGGAAACCGACCCAGTTCACAAGATTAGACTCTGCTGCTCGTGTAGAGGAGTGAAGATTCAAACCCAGTTCTCCAGATTAGAGTCCGCTGCTCATGTGGAAGAGTGAGGATTCAAACCTGGTTCTCCAGATTAGAGTCCGCTGCTCTTAACCACTACACCACATTGGCTCTCCATTTAGTCCAGTGTTCTGTTTCACACAGTGTCTAATCAGATGCTTCCAGGTATAAGCAAGGCACAGAGACCAGTTGGTGGCCCCTGACACTGATCTTCAAAGGGTGGTAGTGGTGGAAAATGTCATCAAGTTGTCATCAGGTTTTCAAGCAAAGAGACACACGGAGCTGGTTTGCCATTGCCTGTCTGGGCTTCCTTGGTGGGCTCCCATCCAAGTACTAACTAGGGCTTGTTTAGCTTCTGAGATCTAGTGAGATCTAGCTAGCTTGGGCCATCCAGTTAAGGGTGTGACACATATACCTGATTAAAATTCTGAGTTTCATTCCGCTGCTGGAAAAGCCACTTAAGGTGGGGGAAGGCTTCAAACTTTGTTGAGTGGAGTTGGCATGTACATGCCCCTGTGTAATAGGTCTGGCTTAAGAATTCCAAGTTCAGTTGGATAACTGCTTCTCTTTCTGCAAGAAGTCATCAAGATTCTGTTTCTAGCCGTGACCCTTCATGGGCAATTGTTGTGGAGGACATTGATTCATAGGGTCGCCTATGTCCCCCCCCCACGCGTGCCTTCAGGGAAGCCCCGTGAAGGTGCGCGGGGGGCCCTTTAAACAGATCTGTTTAAAGGGCCCCCCGTGCGCCTTCATGGGGCTTCCCTGAAAGCATGCGGGGGGGGGGGACAGATCTGCGCCTAACAGGTGTTGGGCACAGATCTGTTTAAAGGGCCCCCCGTGCGCCTTCAGGGAAGCCCCGTGAAGGCGCACGCGGGGGGGGGGGGGAAATAGATATGCGCCTAACAGCTGTTAGGCGCAGATCTGTTTAAAGGCCCCCCCGCACGCCTTCACGGGGCTTCCCTGAAGGCGCACGGGGGGAAACAGATCTGCGCCTCCCAGCTGTTAGGGGCAGATCTGTTTAAAGGGCCCCCGTGCGCCTTCACGGGGCTTCCCTGAAGGAGCGCGCGCGGGGGGGGGAAACAGATCTGCACCTAACAGCTGTTAGGCGCAGATCTGTTTAAAGCCCCCCCCCCCCCGCCTTCAGGGAAGCCCTGTGAAGGCGCACGGGGGGGCTGAATTTTCCCCCGAACTCCGGATCTCGTGCCGAATTTCGCGGATCCGAAGCGGGGAAGTTCGGACTTTGGCACGGCCCGAATTTAAAAGGGCCGAATTTTGCCGAAGCCGAACTGTACCGAATTTTTTTTTCAACAGCCCTACTTACTTTCTCCACTGGTCCGACTCGGTTTTCCATCAGGTTTACGCATGAGTTTTCCATCCCTTAGAGATGACCTTGCGCCCAGCCAGCACAATGTCCAGGTCTTCCAGATCCTGTTGTGATGCGTTCTTTGATCTCCCCTGAGAAGAAGGCGGTGGATCTGGCACGGCACGGATTTGCCTCGCTGGGGTGTGATTGGCAAAGCCAAGTGGCGCGTGCCCGCCCTGGCATCTCACTCACGCAATCCCCTTCAGGGACACCGGAGCAAGAGTGCGCCACCGCTACTTGCATCGGTGTCGAGCCACTTCCTTCTTCCACTTCGCTTTTGCCAGGAGGTGGTATGACTGGTGAAGGAAGGAGATGCATTGGAGCCCGGGCCAAACAATGACCTTTTGTGACTCTGGGCCATTTCTCGTTTGCGAGCCAGGCCTTACTTCGAAGACCTCGGGTGCAAAATAAAAAAAAAACCTTTAAAAGCTCGTTAGGAACAACTAAGAGTCTTGTGACACCTGAAAGACTAGCAGGTTTACATTGCAAGCCTATGCGGAATTAACTCAGTCTGAAGGTGATAGGCTGGAGTAACAAGTACAGTATTGTGCTGGTCTTATAGAGGTCATTTATGCATGGGAGTTTTAGGTGAGGTTCGTTGCTGGCTGGACCCACACTTTCCTGTTGGGAAAGCTCAAATCAAATCTCCAAGCTCAAATCAAGCCCCCCCCCGAAATGCTGCTTTCTAATTAGCTTACTTTGTAGAACTTACTGTGAGAGAAAATTCTCCCCCCAAAACCCCAATCGCTGCCTAAACAAGCATTTTGAGAACAAGAAACGAAGCAATCTGAAAGGGGGGAGAGAAATCCAAGCCTCGGTTTAAAAAAGCCTTTCTTCTGCTCAGAAAGAGCTCAGAGGAAGCATTTGAATCCTTGCCTCTTTACACGCTGTTTTGTAATTGGCTGTGAGAGAAACCAAGCTTGAGTGTTCTGAGCTCTGCTTTATGCACGGGGATTTCACCCGGACTGAGCTCAGAAAACGGGAAGTCCCGGGATTTGTGAGGGCTGGCAGCGAGGTCATCTCTAATGGAGGGAAAACTCATGCATAACTCCAAGGAACAACCGAGACAGACTGGCAGCGAACGTGAGTGAAAGTACCCATGCATAAACTACCATACTCTGCTGGTCCGACTTTCATTGGGGTTATGCATGAGTTTTCCATTCCTTAGAGATGACCTTGCTCCCAGTCCGCACAATGTCCAGGTCTTCCCAATCCTGTTGTTATGAAATTCTTCAATCTCCCCTGAGATCAGTCTGGGTCAAATAATCCCCATTTCCATGCATAAGCCAAATCATAGGAGAGGGGAACTGGGGGGGGGGGTGACATCTCACAGTAAGCACTACAGCCAATTACAAAGCAGCGTTTTCAAGGGGCGGGAACTCAGACGCTTCCAATATCTGCTGGTGATTCTGCAGTACTCTGGAAGCTCTAGGACTTTCTCCAGAATTTTTAGGATTCAGAACAGAAAAGTGTGGGTCAAGAGAGCCTCGAAACCCAGATAATGCATAACAGACGTTAGATTAGTAGGGTTGCCAACCCCAGGTAGGGAAATTCCAAGAGATTTGAGGGGTGGAGCTTGGGAAGGCAAGGTTTGGAAAGGGGAGGGACCTCAGCAGTGTATAATGCCATAGAGTCCACCCTGCAAAGCAGCCATTTTCTCCAGAGGAACTGAGCTCTGTGATCTGGCAATCAATTATGGGGGAGATCCAGGCCCCATCTTGAAGTTGGCAACCCGGTTAGTTGGGCCTTCAAAATTTTCATCGGTCATTTTTAGGGACTCTGTGAATTGGGTCACAAGACCATCTTTTTTAAAAAAATGTCTTCAGAGACTTGTTGTGATACTCTTTATGTATCTGGGTTTGTGTAGTGGCTGTCAGTCCTCTGGTTGCTTCTGTATTCTTCCACCTTCTACCCACGAGGCTCAAAAGTACACAACATTTACTGAACGTTCAAGCAACACCTTAGTTGATTATGTGTTACTTATATGGCGTGTCAGGTTGTCAACACACTCTAAACCTGAGCCAGCTGAGTGATAATTTTATATGTTTCTGGAGTGACAGAGGAGGAACTTCACCCCTCCAAGTGCATATAAAGATGGCTTAGACCTCCGGGAAGGAAAGATGCTCTGTTCCCAATAGAAAATGTTATGTTCTAAAAGACTAGATGCCTACCAGATAATTTCCAGAGTGGGGAGGGGGTTGCTATAATGGTTTCCAAAACCAGCCTTTTACTTAAGGGTAGAAATAATTTTGAAAATAATAGGCTTGGCATTAGCATTATGCAAAATATCACCACTCATTTCTCGAGCAACCCAAGAGCTGACAGACACATAAAATGGGATAATTCTGCTGTTAATGTTGTGGCATATTATAAATATTAATTTGATGGCATTAGTCATTAGTTTCATTATTGCTGAGCCACTGTTTTCTCCTCTTCAAATTGCTCAATAATTGCTTATGTTAATGCAAGTGAATATTAACGGGGAGCGTCGCACAGACAATGAAACCTCAAATGTCTGTGGCGCTAAATTTGATTCTGACAAAAGCTATTTAACTACAGCCTCTGTTATCTATTGGAGTTTGTTGTACAATATTCCCCTGGTAAGAGAATGGCCATTTTTTGTTCAAAGGCAAAATGCATTAGCAAAGAGCCTGTTTCACTTATACTCTAAAGCAGCGGTATCAAACATAAGGCCCGCGGACCGGATCTGGCCCCTTCAGAGCTCTTATCCGGCACGTGAGCCATCCAAGGCAGCCACACACACCCCTCTCAAACTGGGTTGGTGAGGCATGGCCCGGCCTGACCAAGTGACATTTATGTCATATCCGGCCCTTATAACAATTGAGTTCGACACCCCTGTTCTAGAGGTTTCCTTCAAGTCTACTTTTTAGGGTTGCCAGGTTTCTCTTCACCACCGCCGGGAGATTTTTGGGGCGGAGCCTGAGGAGGATGGGGTTTGGGGAGGGGAGCAACTTCAATGACATAGGGTCCAATTGCCAAAGCGGCAATTTTTCTCCAGGTGAACTGATCTCTATCGGCTGGAGATCAGTTGTAATAGCAGGAGATCTCCAGCTACTACCTGAAGGTTGGCAACCCTACTACTTTTCTATATTATATATTTATGAGTGCCCTCCCTTTCCAGCTGAGTAGATAGTCTTATACTGTTAGGCAGGAGTCACTGAGGCAAATTAAGGATCTCCAGCTATGTTAGCAGAGGGTACTGATCACTACTGATCACCTCACAATGGCCAATGGCGGGTCAACAGGCTGGTCGCTGCCGGTGCCAGAAACTATGTCTTATTTTAATCACTTGGTGTAGTGATTAAGAGCAGTGGTTTGGAGCAGCTGACTCTAATCTGGAAAGCCAGGTTAAATTCCCCATTCCTCCACATGAGCGGCGGAGGCTAATCTGGTGAACTGGGTTGGTTTCCCCACTCCTCCAGCTGGGTGACCTTGGGCTAATCACAGCTCTCTTAGAACTCTCTCAGCCCCACCGATCTCACAGGGTGTCTGTTGTGGGGAGGGGAAGGGAAGTTGATTGTAGGCCGGTTTGATTCTTCCTTAAGGGGTAGAGAAAGTTGGCATATAAAAACCAACTCCTCCTCCTCCTCCTCCTCCTTCTAATAATAATAATAATAATAATAATAATAATAATAATAATAATAATAATAAGGCATCTTGAACAGGACTCTGATGAGGCAGCATAAACAGCTCTTCAATGAATACATAAGGTCTAAATGATTGACTAATTTCTGCAGAGAAGGAAGTTAAGTCGATTAGGGCGGGAGAAGGAGTAGTCTGCTGCCAGCAAAGCGTCTACATTCTTCCATGGAGTCATTGCCAAAAGAAATTGGATAGTGGACACAAACCGAAATCTGGCATGCTGAATGGAATGCCTCTGCTATAGGGGTGTCGAACGCAATTGTTACGAGGGCCGGATATGACATAAATGTCACTTGGTCGGGCTGGGCCATGTCTCACCATCCCAGATCGAGAGTGGAGGGGAGGCTGCCCTGGCTGGCTCGCGGGTCAGATAAAAGATCCCAAGGGGTCAGATCCGGCCCATGGGCCTTATGTTTGATGCCTCGATCTACAGACTACGAGTTTCCAGCAATTTCTAGAGCTACCCTATATCGTCGAAGGCTTTCACGGTCAGAGTTCATTGGTTCTTGTAGGCTATCCGGGCTGTGTGACCGTGGTCTTGATATTTTCTTTCCTGACGTTTCGCCAGCAGCTGTGGCAGGCATCTTCAGATGCCTATATCATTTACTGGTTTTTCCTGGAAGCGACATAGCGATGCACATGACACAAACTGTCCTAATTGCATCGTCCTTCACTTCCAAGGCTATCTTGCTTCAGTTTCTAAGTCTGGTCAACCCATTTGATTGGTATCATATCTCTAAGGCCGAAACCCTTTTCTCAAGTGGGCTGTTTCTGGATCAGTTTCTGTAACTCGATAACAAAACATTTCTCCACCGCTACCTCCTATTACTAAAGTTATGCGAACTCAGTTTTAAGGGACTTGTAAGCAATTCCTGCCTGCCTGCCAGATTACTGTGCAATTTTTCTCCATCTTCCCTTAATCATGACTCAGCATTTAAAAGTGCTTAGTTCCCATTCCCTTTTCTGCTGCACGAATTTTGAATGGCATAAACTAGGGACGACCTGGGGAACCTTCTGCCATTCATACTAGGGGGGGATAGATATGGTTTTTTTTAGAGGGGTCAAATGTGAAACTCTGAGTCTTAATCTGAGCCCCCAGCCATTCAGTTGCTTACCCCTACCAGCTTTCTAGATCACTTTAGGTATCTAGCAATGTGGTAGGGTTGCCAACCTCCAGGTAGTAGCTGGAGAGCTCCTGCTATTACAACTGATTTCTAGCTGATAGACATCAGTTCCCCTGGAGAAAATGGTCGCGTTGGCAATTAGATTCTATGGCATTGAAGTCCCTCCCCTCCTCAAACCCCACCCTCCTCAGGCTCCGCCCCAGAAATCTCCAGGTATTTCACAACCTGGAGCTCACAACCCTACAATGTGGCCCATGACTTGGATGGCCTAGGCTAGCCTAGAGTTACCAACCTCCAGGTACTAGCTGGAGATCTCCTGCTATTACAACTGATCTCCAGCTGATGGAGCTCAGTTCCCCTGGGAAAAAAATGGCCGTTTTGGCCATTGGACTCTATGGCATTGAAGTCCCTCCCCGCTCCAAACCCCGCCCTCCTCAGGCTTTGCCCCCAAACTCCCACCGGTGGGAGACCTGGAAATGCTATCTCCCCCCCCCTTATTAGTTTGACTGTTAATCACTGACTTGCTTATTGTAGGCTCCTGAGTCCTGACGATTCCACCAATGCCTGCCATTTTATACATTATTTATTAATTCCAATTATAGATTTTTATAGGGCTGCTTGTTAGTTTTTAGTTTATTTTTGTGAATGATTTTAATGTATTTGTGGTATCTAATTCATTCCAATTTTGTTGTAAGCTGCTCTGAGCCTGGCTTGGCCAGGGAGAGCGGGATATAAGAATAAGAAACAAACAAACAAACAAATAAATAAATAAAGCTAAGCAGGGCTGGCCCTGGTTAGTATTTGGAGGGGAAGTCCAGGGTTGCTTTGCGGAGGCGGACAGTGGTCAACCACCTCTGTTGGTCTCTTGCCTTGAAAACCCTCCGGCGTCTGCCGAACGTCAGCTGTGATTTCAGGGCACTTTCCATCACCAATGTGGCCACCACAATGTAAATTGCATCCCTATTCTCTCCAGGATCAGAGGAGCATGCCAGAGCATATTATCTTAGGTGCTGTGGAACACATGCAAGATGCTGCAGCTGCAGTCGTCTTGTTTGTGGGCTTCCTCGAGGCACCTGGTTGGCCATTGTGTGAACAGACTGCTGGACTTGATGGACCTTGGTCTGATCCAGCAGGGCCTTTCTTATGTTCTTATGATACTAGTCATGATGCATACCTATTCTCTCCAGTATCAGGGGATCATGTTTATTATATGAGGTGCTGCTGTGGAGCACAGGCAGGATAGTGCTGCTGCAGTCATCTTGCTTGTGGGCTTCCTAGAGGCACCTGGTTGGCCACTGTGTGAACAGACTGCTGGACTTGGCGGGCCTCGGTCTGATCCAGCATGGCCTTTTCTTATGTCTTAATGTGTGTAAAGTGCTGTCAAGTCGCAGCCGACGTATGGCGACCCGTTTTTTTTTGGGGGGGGGGGTTCATGGCAAGAGACTAACAGAGGTGGTTTGCCAGTGCCTTCCTCTGCACTAGGGCTGTTGATTTGGTTTGGCCCGAACTGAAAATCAGCCGAATTTCCCCTGATTCGGTGGTTTTTAGTTCAGGAGGAACCGAACTCAAAACAGGCGGGCAACCGGGGAGCCGAATTCAGCGAGTTCGGGAGTTCACGAATAAATCCGGCAAATTTGGGGCAGTCAGTAAGCAGCATAACCGTCAGTAAGCAGCATTCTCCTCCCCCGGCCAATCGGTGGCCAAGCTGGGTCTTCTTCTGGCCAATCAGTCAGGATTGAGTACTGGATGAATCAGCTGATGTGCGGCCCGGCCAGGGAGAGAGAGAGAGAGGGAAATCCTCGTGTGTGTGTGTGTGGGTGCTTGTGCACATTCGCTCATTTCTGTGGCTGCAGGGGGCGTATTTTTTGGGGTACAGACACAAAACTTTCAGCAGAGATTTAGACAAGCCTTCTTAAGAGACCACCCAAGTTTTGTAAACATTGGGTCAGGGGATCCCGAGATATGGGCTCCCCCCTTTTTTCTTTTCATGGCTGCAGGGGGCGCATTTTGGGGGGTACAGGCCCCAAACTTTCAGTGGAGCTTCAGATGAAGCTTCTTAAGATACCCCCCAAGTTTTGTAAAATTGGGTCAGGGGGTCTCGAGATATGGGCTCCCCCCTTTTCCCTCCCCCTTTTTCCATTTACATGGCTGCAGGGGGCGCTTTTTTGGGGATACAGCCCCCAAACTTTCAGCATAGCTTCAGACAATCATTCTTAAGATACCACCCAAGTTTTGTAAAGATGGGTTCAGTGGGGGCAGAAATATCGGCTCCCCCCTTTTCTCTTTCCGTGGCTGCAGGGGGTGCATTTTTGGGGGTGCAGATCCCAAACTTTGAGCAGAGCTTCAGACAAGCCTTTTTAAGAGACCACCCAAGTTTTGTAAACATTGGGTCAGGGGGTCCCGAGATATGGGCTTTCCCCTTTCCCCTTTCCCCTATTGGGATGAATGGATCACCCCAGCCTGGTATGCATCTCCAGAGCAAAACGTCCGTGCCTAAATGGAATCATCTTGGATTACCCAGTCCTCCTCCCACCCCTCCTGATGGAACAGAAGACAGCCACAGTAAGACCCTTTTGGGGGCTTTAATCTATAATTTTTCTCCTGAGTGTCTGTGTGTGGGGGGGAAGCAGAGTCTGTATGTGTGTGGAGAGGGAGCAGTTTCTGTGGGTGGGTGGGGGAAGCCAAAGGGGGCTTTTGCCGGTTCTGCCTGGGGTGTGTGTTCCCCCTCGAGTCTCTCTCTCTCTGGTTTGGGGGGGGGGGTTTCAGTTGTGTGTCTGTTTTCCCTCATTCATAAGAGCGGTTAGGTCTATTTGGATGCTTGCTCAAAACTGGTTTTCAAATGGTGACTTAAAGAATGCATTTGCCTGGTCCCCAGTCCGATGCAAAAGGGGAAATTCCACCCCTCCTGCTCATTATGCATAGACAGCTGCCTCTGTTGCTTTCCATGGTTTGCAAACTCCCAGGTGTCAGGTGTTGCTTTGCACAGTTGCAAAGGTGTTGCTTACAAGGTTGTGTTGCTGTGAAGTCGTGTTGTTTTGCATTACTGTTGCAATGCTTTGCAAACTTAGCTGTTTGTCGGGGCTGGGAGCTTTGTGCGTGGGCGGCAAGCTCTGCTCAGACATGCTCATTAAGGGTGGGGGGACCCCTTTCGGGGCCCATATCTCAGCCCCCCCTGACCCAATCTTTACAAAAGTTGGGGGATATTTCAAGAAACGTCCTTTGAAGCTCTGCTGGAAGTTTGGGACCTCTAACCCCAAAAATGCCCCCCCAGAGCCGCGGAAAGGCGCGATTGTGTTTTTAATGGCTTTATTCAGCCGGATTTTTTCCCCGAACTTTGAATTCCCGCCGAATTGAACGGACCCGAAGTGGGGGAGTTCGGACTTCGGCATATCCCGAATCTAAATGGGCCGAATTCGGCCGAATCTGAACTATACCGAATTTTTTTTTAATTCAACAGCCCTACTCTGCACAGCAACCGTGGACTTCCTTGGTGGTCTCCCATCCAAATACTAACCAGGGCTGACCCTGCTTAGTTTCTGAGATCTGACGAGATCAGGCTAGCCTGGGCCATCCAGGTCAGGGCATGTTCTTAATACAGGCAGGATAATGCTGCTGCAGTCACCTTGTTTGTGGGCTTCCTGGAGGCACCTGGTTGGCCACTGTGTGAACAGACTGCTGGACGTGGTGGGCCTTGGTCTGATTCAGCATGGCTTTCCTTATGTTCTTATGTTAAATTCTTTATGTTAAACTCCCTTCCTACAAGACCCTTGGTTGCTTTCCTCTCAGTAGAGTTGAGCCAAGCTCTGCTTTCACTCGGAAATAAAAATCCATCGATGGCACTTTCTGGTTTTCATACTACCAGGATGGCTTTTTCTAAAAAGTAAACTTTTCCTTCCACCAGTTCCAGTCTTTCCAAATGAGCTTTGCCAAAACAGGCTGGCATCATTCCCAAGGGAGTCTAACATGACATGACTTGTAAAACACACCCCCTTTACTATTAAATGACTTTGGTGGGAATGACATGCAGCAAAAAAAATAATAATAATCCCAAGATGCAATGCCATAATATCCCTTTTATAAGCATAAATATGTGCCCATTTGCGTTCTCTTAAATGCAGTTCTCAGAACAAATACAGAGCTGAGATCCATATCCGGTGCCAGCATCATTAAAGAAATGCCATCCACGGGCTAAAAAATATTTTGCTTTGCTCAATTCTTTCCACTGCTGGCAGGAAAGTCTACGGCCCAACATTTAAACCTAGTCTATATCCAAGTTACTATGCATAGCAAGCCAAAATGGCTTTGTTACTGCCTGAGGCTAAATCTGAGCCAAAAGTACATTCTGGTAGTATCTGGAGAGCTCCTGCTATTACAACTGATCTCCAGCTGAGAGAGATCAGTTTCCCTCGAGAAAATGGCCGCTTTGGCCATTGGATTCTATGGCATTCTAAGTTCCTCCCCTCCCAAAACCCCGCCCTCCTCAGGCTCTGCCCCTAAAGCCTCCCTCCGGTGGCCATGGGCACTAAGGTACCCACCGACACCTTTCCTGGAGCCCATCAAGTGTTTTTAGATAGTGAGCTGGGCCAGGTGGGGCTTTTCCCAGCAGGTCTTCTGATTGACCACTGGAGATTGGATTGGCTGTGCAGATTGTTAAAAACATTGCTTTGGCAGCAGCTGCCATTACAATACAAGGATCTCCGATATCTGACTGAAGGGAAGCTGCAGCCAGCCATTTTGTGGCAGGCTCCTCCTCCTGCGGTAGCAATTTCTGTGGCAGTCATTTTGTGGCTGCGCCCACCACACGGTGTCAGAAGTCCAAAGGTTACCAACGGCTCAAAAAGTTTGGGGACCTCTGTTCTAGAGTGACCCACCGGATCTAATTGTAGAAAGGAACTGCTGTTGAATTCTGCAGAAATGGCATTGGCTAAATATAGGGTTGCCAGCTCAGGGTTGGGAAATACCTGGAGATTTTGGGGGCTGGAGCCAGAGGAGGGCAGGGTTTGGGGAGGGGAGGGACTTCAATGCCATAGAGTTCAATTGCCAAAGCGGCCATTTTCTCCAGGGGAACTGATCTCTATTGGCTGGAGATCAGTTGTAATAGCAGATCTCCAGCTAGTACCTGGAGGTTGGCAACCCTAGAAAAATAGCATGAGTAATCCCAACAAGAGATGGATTGACTCAATAAAGGAAGCCACAGCCCTCAATTTGCAAGACCTGAGCAAGTTCACTTTAGGAATGATTGACTGAACAATTGCTGAGACAAAATGTGTCTTTCAAGGGGAAAACAGAACATCTTGAAAACGTGGCGTAGGCATTTAATATTTAAGATATCTGCCCTGCTTTCTTTAAGAGGACTAAAGCTGGCTGTTCAGGCTACACATTTGCTTTAAACGAAGACCGTAGCAGCATGTCGAGAATATTAAAAGTGCACACACAGAGGCACTAACCACTTAGGGGAAAATATATTCTGGGTGATGCATGCAAAGTTACACCCACATCGTTCATTAAAGTTAATAGGGGCAGTATGACCAACTCCTCCTTGTTCAACACCCTGCAGATCTGCCTCTTTTGTCTCCCAGAAGAAAGGAAATAAAATGTATGACACCCCTGGCAAACAATCTCTTCAAAATGGTATGAACGAGTCACCGCCAAAAGGGCTCATCAATATGATTTTTTCCCTGTGGGATTGCCCATCTGGCCTGCTGTATCTGCGACCTTCACATTATTTTTAAAAAGCATCATCATGATTTGCAATAGAAGGAAGGAAGCAAACTGAGCCAAACTTCTCGCCATTTTTCACAAACATGGGTGGTGGGGTCAGGAAAGGCTTCCTTTCGCAACAGGTTCCCCCTCCCTTTGGCAATCATTGCAAAAAAGATTCCCCCCCCCCGTCCCATTTACAGCGCTCTATCTTGTTTTCACTGCCAGAGATACTCGATTGCCCACAGTTTCGGCTCGTGTCCCGTTGCGAGTAGCAGTAGCGTAACTCGATCTTGCGATGCAGTTTGTCCGCATCGAAAGAGCTCACATGTGTCTGCGGAAAAGACATGACTGCGCATGTGCAATTACATAGTGCTTTACTGCAGCTGTTGCACCCACTGACACTGTGTCTGCCAACATTGCCACATACAACTTAAAGGCACATGGTTAAAACGTGCCAGTGTGGTGGAGGGGTTAAGAGCGGTGGTTTGGAGTGGTGGACTCTAATCTGGAGAACCAGGTTTGATTCCCCATTCCTCCACTTGAGCGGCGGAGGCTAATCTGGTGAACGGGATTTGTTTCCCCACTGCTACACAAGAAGCCAGCTGGGTGACCTTGAGCTAGTCACAGCTCTCTGAACTCTCTCAGCCCCACCTACCTCACAGGGTGTCTGTTGTGGGGAGAGGGAGGGAAGGTGATTGTAAGCCAGTTTGATTCTTCCTTAAGTGGTAGAGAAAGTTGGCATATAAAAACCTTCTTCTTCTTCTTCTCCTTCTCCTTCTCCTTCTCCTTCTTCTTCTTCTTCTTCTTCTTCTTCTTGTTGACATCCTGATTTGAGACTGACTGCTTTGGAGTCTCTCTAGCCTTATGACAGTGTAACTCAGTGTCTTTCATTGGCTACCGTGTGGTCCAGAATACAGATCAGTGAGCTTCTTGCACGGCCTCATGGGAACTGTAGTGCACTGTGTTTGTTTTACTTGCTGGGTAGTATCCGTGCCTTGGAACATGGCACTCCTTTTGACAGCTAAAAGGAAAAGAAGATGAATAGTGATAATCAGGGATAATTAAGAACATAAAAACATAAGAAAGGTCATGCTGGATCAGACCAAGGTCTGTCAAGTCCAGCAGTCTGTTCACAGGGTGGCCAACCAGGGACCTCTAGGAAGCCCACAAGCAAGACGACTGCAGTAGCACTATCCTGCCTGTGTTCCACAGCACCTAAGATAATAGGCATGCTCCTCTGATTCTGGAGAGAATAGGGATGCATCATGACTAGGATCCATTTTGACTAGTAGCCATGGAAAGCCCCATCCTCCATAAGAACATAAGAAAAGCCCTGCTGGATCAGACCAAGGTCCATCGAGTCTAGCAGTCCGTTCACACGGTGGCCAACCAGGTGCCTCTAGGAAGCCCACAAACAAGACGACTGCAGCAGCACCGTCCTGCCTGTGTTCCACAGAACTTAATATAATAGGCATGCTCCTCTGATCATGGAGAGAATAGGTAAGCATCATGACTAGTATCCATTTTAACTAGTAGCCATGAATACCCCTCTCCTCCATGAACATGTCCACTCCACTCTTAAAGCCTTCCAACAAGTTGGCAGCCATCACCACATCCTGGGGCAGGGAGTTCCACCATTTAACTATGCGTTGTGTGGATACTTCCTTTTTATCTGTTTTGAATTTATGGCAACGTATCCAGTGGTGGTGGAGGTAGAAAGTGCCCTGAAATTGCAGCCGACTCATGGCACCCTTATCTGCGGGACATTCAGACAAGAGATGAACTGAGGTGCCGTTGACTGGCTCTGTGTTATCGACCCTGGACTTCCTTCAAGGTCTCCCATCCAAATACTAACCAGGGTTGACCATTCTTAGCTTTTGAGATTGGGCTACCCTGGGCCATCAAGGTCAGTGGTAGTGGATCCAGTCACTGGGCCAGCCATTCTCTCTTCAACTAGCCTGCCTCGAGGGTTTATTTATTTTAACTATTTTTGCCCCCTTCCTGTTGGAGATTTTAACTTTAAATAGGATTGCCAACCTTCAGGTGGTACCTGGGGATCTCCTGCTATTACAATTGACCTCCAGACAACCAAGATCAGTTCCCCTGGAGAAAATGGCTGGTTTGGAAGGTGGACTGTATGGAATTATACCATGCTCAGATCCCTCCCCTCTACAGACCCCACCCTCCCCTGGCTCCAACCCCAAAATCTCCAGGTATTTCCCAACCCGGAGCTGGCAACTTTAACTTTAAATGACTGCTTAGGATTTTTTGACACAGTAGACTTTGGAGTTTGCTTTTAGGTTCTTGTGTAACTCTTCAAACATGCATTTTTCTCCCCACTGTTGTAGCTAATTCACAGTTTTCAGCCCAGAGAAGAATAACTTGAATAAATGGCTTTATGCCCAGAAAAAATCCTAGAACAAGTGGAACAGAGTTTGTAACAATTACACTTTGAGTTGGCCAGAGGTATCTGGTATCACACCTTTAGAGTTTATGGTCTCATGAAGTCATATGAGGCTCACTTAATTATGTCAGTATAAAACAGCCACAGCCTAACCACCCCAAATCCCTCAAATCTGGGCTGCAGTAAGGGTATCTTATCTTTTGGTCAGACTGTCTTATCTTTTCTGAAAAGGATCGGCATTTTAGAAATTGCGTTTTATCTTTAAATGCAGGCTAGGAAGGAAAAGGGATGACATGCTGGCTTCTCTATCTATAATCTCGTTTACATATGCCAGTGTTTTCGGTATAATTGTGACGCTTGTTTATTTAATCTGTTCAAGAATAATCAGAATTTTTTTTAATGAAGTTCCTAAAAGACAATATAGAGCGATCATTGGCTGAGATTTAAGCTTTTCACCAATATCTGAGGTAAATACACTTTTCTTCAGTCACAAGAATGGTACATGCACTGAATGATCGTGGAAGAAATTCACCATTCTTGAAACAGCTTTGTGCTTCAGTGGTTAATAGGTTGCTTTAAAACAGTCAAAGGTCTCATGGTTTCCATATGCCTGATTTAAGTAATGCCCCCAAGGATGGGAGTAACTCTGTAACACACCTTTCCATCCAATTCGGGCCCCCAAGGAGGTGAACAGTTACAAAGACATTAACAGCAACTACAATATAAACAGGAAACAGGAGTCAGCAATAGGGTTGCCAGGTCCCACTTCGCCACCAGTGGAAGGTTTTTGGGGCAGAGCCTGAGGAGGGGAGGGACTTCAATGCCATAGAGTCCAATTGCCAACGCGACCATTTTCTCCAGGTGAACTGATCTCTATCGGTTGGAGATCAGTTGTAATAGCGGGAGATCTCCAGCTAGTGCCTGGAGGTTCAACCCTAGAAAACAGCACTCTTGCTCTTAATAATAATATCACTACTATAAAACAAACCAACTTAGACCCTGTAGGGTGCCTTAATTGTAATACAGTAAATTTCACCAATCATAAAGCTTATACCAATTACATAGGAAAACAAATACAGTTAGGAATGTTCACTTCACATATCAATTCAATTCAATTCAATTTTATTAGGTCTATGACCGCAGTCTTGGACCAAGAAAGGAGGGAGGGATAGGGAAACAGGGAAGGGATAAAAGACATAGAGGAACATAAAAGGCATAAAAGCAATACTAGATTAACAATGCTAAAAACCAGGCGTCAGCCTGGGGAATAAAATTTCCTAACTAAGCTAGACTAGGGGCGGAGCAAACTGACTGGAGGTTACCGAAGGTAGACGTTGAGAATTCTTTCTTCTTAAGAGCAGCAACCTTGGCCAGAAAGCGTGCCACATTCGATGTTACCAAACCATTGTTTGAATCGCCAAGCAAAAATGACAACACCCAGGAATGTGAAGGAAGGTTCAAGTTGGTAAGAATTGGAGCAATAAAGGTCTCTCTGTCCTGAAACCAGCGAGGACAACGAAGCATCAAATGGTCCAAGGTTTCAATTTCACCCATATTGCATGGGCAGAGACGATCTGAATAGGGTATCCCATTAAACCTGCCCAACATAACCATAGAAGGAAAGGCATTCAGGCAGGCCAAAAGAAAAGCCCCACTTCACATATCCATAACGACAATTAGTCCCAAATGGGCATTATATAAAGTTCCCCATTCTGAAATGATATTATATTGTTATATAGAACGTTACCAGTCCATATTCCATAAAGTATACTTCAGAAACGAGTAGGACTCCAACGGAAGTCTTAAACAAGAATCCCTCTTGCAGGGTAAATAATCCAAGCGGTTTTGTCCAATTGGTTCCGTTCTCAGAGAGAGATATATGTTGTCTTGACATTTTCACAAAGGAACCCAAGTGTAAACTGTTTGCCTCTTGTGGGTAGTTGTTGTAAGGATAAGCAATGGAAGGGGAAATGATATTGTAAGAAACTTTGGGCTCCCATTGGGGAGAAAAGTGAGGTATAAGTATCTAAATAAATTAAATTCCAGTTCCTCCTTGTAAGATGTAGTTTGGCCACTCAGAGGGTTTATTATTTGCATCATCTTTGGGCCACCACTAGCCGAATGGCAGGTTGGCCACCAAGTTAGAAGACTGGAAATGGTTCCTGACTTCAAAATGGAACTTTTGAGATGCAAATTTCAACAAGCTAAGTTTTTCTTCTCCCAGATTCTTTTCAGCTCTAATTAGTATGTTGGAGAAAAGGAAGCACCCTTATTAAATCATTAACCTCTCTCTGTTCCTCTTCTGTAATATTTCCATTTAGATCAGGAAACGAGAGCGGATGAAAATCCCAAGCCCAGGTTCCCGTTGCTGTCATTTTTTAGCTAAACCCACCCGGCTGCTAAAAGAGGAGTCGCGCGCAGCAGCAATCCTGTGAACAGTCAAGGTATGCCACAGCCAATGGAATCTCCTTGAAAAGAGTCTATAGTCACAAACACGTTTCTCGAAGTCACTTTTCTAAGGGTACATCCAGAAAAATCATAGTGGGTTAGGTCCTGACAGGTCACCTCCTGTGGAAGTGGAATATTCTACCCCCTCAGCGGCATCATCCTTAGAATTGCAAAAAGATGATGCTGAGGGTTTCCTGAACCCACATGGTGAAGAAGAAGAAGCAGCAGCAGAAGAGGAGTTGGTTTTTATACCCCACTTTTCTCTATCTCAAACACGCTTACAATTGCCTTCCCTTCCCCTCCCCGCAACAGACGCCTTGTGAGGTAGAGAACTGAGAGAGTTCGGAGAGAACTGTGACTGGCCCAAGGTCACCCAGCAGGCTTTGTGTGGAGGAGTGGAGAAATCAACCTGGTTCACCTTATTAGAGTCCACTGCTCATGTATCTTTTAATAAGAACCAGCAAGAATGTGGTCTGTTTCTATATGAGGTCCATCGTGTTTCTTGAAGAAGAATTATAGAAACAGGTGGAAATACTGGATGCCTGTAAAAGGAAGAGAAAAAAGGATGGACTTAACTTCTCCATCCTTTGGAACACTGACTAAGCTTTCAAGACCAATGTAAAAAAAAATTACTTGTAGGTAGGATGTCCTCTTGTTATTCGAGTTATGGCAACATTGTTAGATGTATTCAAGTTGTGAGAGTGTCAATTGTATCATAGTAATTGTTAATAGTACCTACCTGAGAATATATTCACACCTAAAAAAGGATATTGCAGAACTTGAGAAGGTGCAGAAAAGGGCAACCAGAATGATTAGGGGACTAGAGCAACTGCCCTATGAGGAGCGGTTAAAGCGCTTAGGGCAGTTTAGCTTGGAAAGAAGGTGGTTAAAGGGAGACATGACAGAGGTCTATAAAATTAGGCATGGTGGTCAGGGAGAAGCTTTTCTCCCTCTCTCATAATACTAGAACACGGGGTCATCAGCTGAAGCTGGAGGGTGAGAGATTCAAAACTGATAAAAGGAAGTATTTCTTCACACAATGCATAGTTAAATTGTGTAACTCCCTGCCCCAGGATGTGGTGATGGCTGCCAACTTGTTGGAAGGCTTTAAGAGGGGAGTGGACATGTTCTTGGAGGAGAGGGGTATTCATGGCTACTAGTTAAAATGGATACTAGTCACGATGCATGCCTATTCTCTCCATGATCAGAGGAGTTATATTAGGTGCTGTGGAACACAGGCAGGACGGTGCTGCTTCAGTTGGCTTGTTTGTGGGCTTCCTAGAGGCACCTGGTTGGCCACTGTGTGAACAGACTGCAGGACTTGATGGACCTTGGTCTGATCCAGCATGGCTTTTCTCATGTTCTTATTCAATTTGTACTTATTGCACTTACCTGATTGTTGGCCTAATTCTGCTGTAATTTTTGTATTACCTGGAGGTTGGCAATCCTAGTTGTGATGCATACCTATTCTCTCCAGGATCAGAAGAGCATGCCTATTATATTAGGTGCTGTGGAACACAGGCAGGATAATGATGCTTCAGTCATCTTGTTTGTGGGCTTCCTAGAGTAACATGGTTGGTCACTGTGTGAACTGACTGCTGGACTTGATGGGCCTTGGTCTGATCCATCATGACCTTTTGTATGTTTTTATGAGATCTCCCAGAATTACAACTGATCCCCAGGGGCTACAGAGATCAATTCTCTGGAGAAAATGGTTGCTTTGGAAGGTGGGCTCTATGGCATTATACCCTGCTGAGGTCCTTTCCCTCCCAAAATCATGCCTCCAAGCTCCACCCCCAAAATCTCCAGGAATTTTCAAACCCAGAGCTGACAACCCTATGCCAGTAGGGTTGCCAAGTCCCTCTCCACCATCGGGAAGTTTTGGGGGCGGAATCTGAGGAGGGTGAGGTTTGGGGAGGGGACGGACTTCAATGCCATAGAGTCCAAGCGGCCATTTTCTCCAGGTGAACTGATCTCTATCGGCTGGAGATCAGTTATAATAGCAGGAGATCTCCAGCTAGTACCTGGAGGCTGGAAACCCTATATGCCAGTCAGAGTAGACAACATATTGAACTTGGTGGGTCGGTGGGTATGACTTGCTGTAAAGCAACTCCATATATTCAAATAGTTCCCAGTTAATGTCTCAGATTGTGCCGGCTGTTCCTTCCAACCCAATGGTGTGAAGAAATGCAGAGACATTAGGGGCTTGGGACAAGGGAACACATCACTTCTGGGCAGTTCTCCTTAACCAACTGTTTTGGAAACCATGTTGTTAGACAATAGTAATATTAATGTAAAGAGGTGAGAAATACATTCGTTATACATACTGTTCCACAGCACTGGAGCATTCTGAACCTTTAATTGCTGCGGCAAGCTGAATATACAATAAGCAGCCATTATTTGGCCAAACCAAACAGTGAAATAAAGCAGTAAATGGCACCGTTAGTCATGCGAGGGGGGAATTGGGTAATTTATCACCCCAGGGTGTTAGTAATAAAAACCATGACCCAAAGGTTAGTCAGCCGCATAACTGTGCAAAACAAAACATATTAGCTGGCATTTCAATTTTCCTTTAACATTTTTTTCGTTAATAAATTATGAGGTCTAACCATAGAAACCCAGGAAGGAAATGACAACACATAGAACGACTCCCCCGGTCTCCCGCCCACCCTCATTCACCTTCCCCCCTCCCCAAGTAAATGTGTTCATAGTCTATGTAGCCAATGTGGCCAAGGAACAAAGACAACACCCAAGGCCTAAGTCAACAAGTCACAGTGATGGTATACCGAGTGGCATGCACTGATGTTGCCAGCAAAGCATTGTGGGTAGGGCCATTGAAAGACAGCTGTGTAATGTATTGGGATTCATTAGGATCATCTCCTGGGGTGACAGACACGCCTCCTCTCTTAAGTGTCTCCCCATCCTTTGAGATGAACCAGTGACACACCTTACAATCTCCCAGTTTGCTGAGGTAGCACCAAACAGGGCTTTCCGGGTGGTGGCCCCCGCTCTCTGCAATTCGCTTTCCAGGGAGATCCGCCTGAACAGCTCTGTGCATCACTTCTACTGGCAGGTGAAAAGCTTTCTACTTTAAGAGGTCTGCCGAAGTCTGACTCATGATGCTGGGATCTTGCAAAAACGTCTTCAAAAATCGATTTTTACCCTGATCACAATGCCCATGTGCTCTCAAATCAAGCACCCGGTCTGCAGATGTGATTGCAGTTTAAGAAGGAGTAGAATTTCCAGGTGGCATTCAGCATCGTGGCTGCCTCAGTAGCTACTGTTGGAGCATGCTGAACATTTGCTGGTATACTTGGCTTACCCGTACCTCAAGTTTTCATGAATAGGTCAAGCACCATTGAAAATAAGTTACATTTAAGTGTATGTTTAGCAGATGCAAGAGCTTTGTGCTTCAGTTGGGAACACATTGCTTTAGAACAGTCAAAGATACTTATGCTTTCCTTGTGCCTGTTTTAAGTTATGCTCCCAAGGATGGGAGTAACTCTGCAACATGCCTTTCCACCCAATTCAGGCCCTCAAGGAGGTGAACAGTTACAAAGACATTAACAGCAACTAAAATAGAAACAGGAAACAGAATCAGCAAGGTAATGGCAAACAAAACTAAAGTCTTTTAAACTGCTTGCCTCTTGTGGGTGGTTGTTGTAAGGATAAGCGAAGGAAGGGAAACTGATATTGTAAGAAACTTTGGGCTCCCATTGGGGAGAAAAGTGGAGTATAAGTATTTAAATAAAAAAAATCCCTGATCCTTCTTATAAGATGTAGTTTGGCCACTTGGAGGGTTTACTATTTGCACCATCTTTGGGCCATCACTAGCTGAATGGCAGGTTGGCCACCAAGTTAGAAGACTGGAAATGGTTTCTGACTTTGAAATATATGCAAAGTGTATGTTTAAATGTATGTTTAGCAGATGAACAGTCCTTAGGATTCATCATGTTGGCTCATGCTCAGAACTTCATAATCGAACTTCCATTTCAAAGCAGAAAGGTAAGAATGTGCAACGCATTTGCAATCCAATTTAGAACACTGAATGAACACACTTGGTTTGGGGAGCTATGCAAGCCAAACAGCGACGGCTGGAGTAGTAAAGTCATGCAACTTCCTTGCTTCCCACCCCAGCAAGATAACCAAGGGAAGCACTTCTTTTAATATTTTTAATAAAGTGGACACTTTTTTCACTTGGGTGGTTTAGGCAAATGGGGAGGGGAAAACCACAAGTGCCATCTAGTCGCAGCTGACTCATGGCAACCCCTCATGGGCAAGAAGTGAACAGAGGTGACTTTTTAATTATTTTAATTATTATTTAATTTCTAGCCCGCCCTCAATCCCCAGCCAGGCCAGGCTCAGGGCGGGTTACAACAATTCATTAGAATAAAATAGTTAAAATCTAACATCTCTCAGTTGAATTAAAACAATAAAAATCATTTCCTGAACTAAATACAAAGATACAGAGCAGTTGCTGAAGAAACTTAGGAGCTCACGCCATCAATGGTGTGGGGGAGACAGGGGGAAGTAGACTTGCTATTGCTTACCTCAGCATAGTGACCTTGAACTTCTTGGTGGTCTTCCATCCAAGTATTGTCGAAGGCTTTCACGGTCAGAGTTCATTGGTTCTTGTAGGTTATCCGGGCTGTGTGACCGTGGTCTTGGTATTTTCTTTCCTGACGTTTCGCCAGCATGCCTGCCACAGCTGCTGGCAAAACGTCAGGAAAGAAAATACCAAGACCACGGTCACACAGCCCAGATAACCTACAAGAACCAATTCCATCCAAGTACTAACCAGGGCCAACCCTGCTTAGCTTGGGACCTGGGCAATCCAGGTCAGGGCCATACTTCCTGCCAGCATGGTGCAGTGGTTAAAAGCAATGGTTTGGAGTGGTGGACTCTGATCTGGAGAACCAGATTTGATTCCCCACTCCTCCACATGAAGCCAGCTGGCTGGGTGACCTTGGGCTAGTCACAGGGTGTCTGTTGTGGGGACAGGAAGGGAATGTGATTGTAAGCCAGTTTGAGTCTTCCTTAAGTGGTAGTGAAAGTCGGCATATAAAAATCAACTCTTCTTCTTCTTCTTCTTCTTCTTCTTCTTCTTCTTCTTCTTCTTCTTCTTCTTCTTCTTCTTCTTCTTCTTCTTCTTCTTCCTACCTCTGAGCAAACATTGTTGCAAGATGTAATTGCCCAAGGACTGGTATTTGTTGCCTTTTGATTTTGCATCATCAGCTCTGCCTAGGATTGTCAGCTCCAGGTTGGGAAATTCCTGGAGATTTGGGTGTGGAGCCTGGGGAGGACAGGGTTTGGGGACAGAAGAGATCTTGGTAGAGTATAAAGCCATGGGTGACCACCAGTCAAAGCAGTCCTGGGAAATTGATCTGTATTGTAACAATCTGTATTAGAGGGGCTGTGGCTCAGTGGTAGAGCATCTACTTGGCATGCAGAAGGTCCCAGGTTCGATCCCTGAAATCTCGAGTTAAAGGGACCAGGCAGTGGCTGATGAGAAAGACCTCTGCCTGAGACCCTGGAGAGCTGCTGCCAGTCTCAGTAGACAATACTGACTTTGATGGGCCAAGGGTCTGGTTCAGTATAAGGCAGCTTCATGCGCTCATGTGTTCATTGTCTGGAGATCTCTGGCAGGTCTCCAGGCTCCACTTGGAGGTTGGCAACCCCAGTTCCACCACTGCGATGGAGAAGCATGTTCATTCGTCATCCGCAATCCAGTCCTCCCTGCACATCTGGAAATGCGCGCAGCTACTCATTCTGATTGATGCACGGCGGTGACAGAAAGCACGGCGGCACACCTAACGGCGCTAATGATGCCCCTGATAAATGCAGTGGGAGTACGGTGTCACCCGTGCCTTCCCTTTCTTTATTTCCATTATCCATCAGGCTGGGCCGTAAGGGAATGCCTGGGAACTGTGTAATAAGCCGCGGCGCTAATGAGGCATAACAAATTTAGGAAGTATCATGTATAATCCTGATCCCTCATTGACACTATTATCGGTAGAGGTTTCAATTCCTCATTTGTTATGTGCTTAAACACAGATGGAAACGGGCGGGTGAGTAGGACCGTTCTTCCTTCTTGGTCATTACATTTTTTCCCAGGCAGCTGCCATTCTCCGAGATGATAAAACTTCCGTGGCAACGTGCTCCATTTTGCCACGGCCGTTTCTCAGCAGGACCTGCCGCTTGTTCTCCGAGGAGGTCAGCCGGGCTTTTTCTTTCTCACCGTTTTAGCTTCCTCGGGATTAAGGGTCTCCCATTCGTGTGGCTTCAGAGCCCAAAATAAACAAGCACATGGCTTAATATGGTTCCAGATTTCCTTTTGCCCTTTAGAAATCAAAGGGGAAAAGCTGGGAAACTTTTAATGAGTTGGATCTGGGCGCTTATAGAGTTGGAGGAAACCCATTCTGGAATGAATTGAGAATTCTAAATGGCATCTCTGTGGCCTAGGCCCTAGACCATTCATAGGAAGGAAAGAGGGTCTCAGAAGTAGGAGAAACCCTGCATCTTATCCCCACTACAAAGCAGAGTTGAAGTCAATGACAGATGTGACCCATGCAAATGCAAGACAGCTCTGTTAATATTACCTTTGCTTTGTTATTCAGGGCTAGGGATGATTTGGAATTTCACATCCCTGTGGTTTCAACCTGAAAAATCCCACTTTGATTTTTTGTCTGTGTCTCTTGTCCATGAATCAATAGGAGAGGGGCTGTGGCTCAGTGGTAGAGCAACTGCTTGGCATGCAGAAGGTCCCAGGTTCAATCCCCGGCATCTCCAGTTAAAGGGACTAGGCAAGTAGGTGATGTGAAAGACCCCTGCCTGAGACCCTGGAGAGCCGTTGCCGGTCTAAGTAGACAATACTGACACTGATGGACCAGGGGTCTGATTCAGTATAAGGCAGCTTCATGTGTTCATGAATCGAACCCTGGATTCTTTCTTTTGCATCCCTTTGTGTTTCCTCACGCTGAGTTTTTCATTCTTGTTCGTGCATCACGAAAGCAGCATTTTATGTATGCATATCGTCACAAAAACTGTACATATAAATAGCCCATATAAACATATAACATGAGCACATAGTACAAACTTTTGAAAAGCAGAGAACCAAAACTGTTGACACAAACATAAGCAAATATATAAAACAGAAATAAAATAAGGAATATGGATTCATCTCCGGGGCTCAGGGATGGGACTGGAATTTCTGGATGATGGTACATATCTTGTTTCATTGCTTGGAGAAAACACACGGGAGGCAGCCAGACGAAGATAGCAGCTAAAACATCCAGATAAACCAGCTGAGAACAAAAACAACAACAACCTGCTTAAAAGGTGGGGGAAGCAGGCTTCCAAAAACTGCTTCGTATCAATTTCATATCCAATTAAAATCTAAAAACAAAAAACAAAAAAAAAAACAAAAAATGTAATAGGTGACCATTGGCTTCTTACTGGGGAAACTGTTGTGACTATCAGCAGTTTAAATATATTTCAAGTAAACTCAACAGTGGCACCTACGTATGTGCCATCAAGTCACAACAGACAAACATGACCAGAAGCAGAGAAAAATGATCAGACTAAGGCTTTTTATGCGTGGCTGTTTCCCTCGCCATCACCCCTCCGACAACTTCGGGTTTTTGTTTTGATTATGCATGCCGTTTCCAACCGTCAGAGGTCACCTCGCCCTCCCCTTCTGTTTCCTAATGTTTCCCCGCGTTTTCAGGGACCTGCTATGTCTCAAATTGGAAAACACGAGGAAATGTAGGGGGAGATCGGGTGACCTCTGATGGTTGAAAACGGCATGCATAATCAAAACAGAAGTTGTCGGAGTGGTGACGGCGAGGAAAGATGTAGTTGTTAGATTCATTGGCTGGCCCGTTTGAAGACACAGGTGGCAAACCATGGGCTAGGAGCCAAAGAACCAACCAGCTGAAATAGGATCTGTGAGACCCAAGTTCAGATCTCTACCCTGCATTCGTATGTTGTATCGCTTGTCCCACATGGTCCATAAAAGGATTCCTTCCTCGATGGTAGATGCATGTCAGTTATAAAGTATAACCAGTAAAAAAAAAAAAAAGAACCTTTCCTTTTTCTAGATATTAATCAAAGCTTCTTCCTTTTTTTTGGTAGGTACCAAGAATTAAATACATATCTATATGTACTTTTAATCTCTGTGTAGGCAGCCGGGAAATGAGGAAGCTCAATTTGCCTTTCATGGTGGGGGAAAAAAATCCTCAAAGAGATGATAAATCATCAGAAGAACAATGAGATGCCCTGACACCCTCATATGTTTTTTTCTAAACTCACACAAAAGTGAAGATCTAGAAGATAGCGCCACTCAATCTCCATCTCAAAGGTTTATCGGCCACAGATGTGGGATCCTTGCCTTCAAGGCAAAAGCTGCTGAATCCTAAAAGCAGAGCCGTATTTGCTGATAGGTCCAGGAGTCTCTCCAGATGCCCTAGTTTTCAGACAAATTTAGTTGTTCTGGTTTGTCCCAATGGGTTGGGCCCCAACATGGCAATGGTCATGTGTTGTAATGATAAGTAATCTTGTAGGGAGAACTTAGAGATGCCATTCTCCAGTTGGGACCTGGGGATCCCCTGGAATTACAGCTGATCTCCAGACTACAGGAATCAGAACCCATGGAGACAATGGATGCTTTGGAGGGTGGTCTCTATGGCGTTATACTCCACTGAGGTCCCTGCGCTCTCCAGGATCCATCCCAAATCTTCAAGTCTTCCCCAACCTGGATCTGGCAACCCTACCCCCATCCCCCGCCAGGGGCCGGGGGGACCTGACAACCCTACAAGCAACTGGTTTGGTAAGTGCCTTCTCAACTGGGGGAATTCTCTTGATGATTTCTTGCAAACATGTTTTTGGTTTGTTTTTTATTGTCCCTCACCCATATCTGAAAAGATGAAGAAGAGTTGGTTTTTATACCCTGATTTTCTTTGTCCGTAAGGAGTCTCAGACCAGCTTACAATTGCCTTCCCTTCCTCTCCCCACAACAGACACCTTGTGAGATCGGTGGGGTTGAGAGAGTTCGGATAGAACTGTGACTAGTCCAAGGTCACCCAGCAGGCTTCATGTGTAGTAGTGGGGAAACCAACCTGGTTCACCAGATTAGAGTCCACTGCTCATGAGGAGGAGTGGGGAATCAAACCCAGTTCTCCAGATTAGAGTTCGCCACTCTTAACCACTACAGCATGCTGGCTCCAAAAAAACCATTCTTGATGCCAGGGGTGTGTGTACTGATGACAGGGGGGTGGCCTAAGTTCCAAATGACTTTCAGCCTTGAGCATTGAGCACAGAGCAGGAGAATCCATGCTGAATTTCCCATTGAGAATTACTGTAATGCACATGCGCTGCTACTGTATGTGCACCCTCATTAGGACTCACAAGAAAACTTCTGGGAAATAGATGAGCTTTTGCGAAAAGCTTGCTAAGGAAGCTCATCCATACTGAGCTGATCCAGAACCAAAGGGCAATTGGCCCATTTGGAGCCTTGATGACTAGTAGTTAGGTGTATAAACTGACTCCATTTATTAGTGTTGGCTATTGTATAATCTAATGGTGGTGTTGAATCTGTGATGGCTCGTTCACAAATGCATATGATCATATGAGGCTGCAATCATTCAAGTATAAACGCCCTGAAGGGAAGGCAGCATGGTATAGCCTGACCTTGTCAGATCTCAGAAGCTAAGCAGGGTCAGCCCTGGTTAGTATTTGGATGGGTGACCACCAAGGAATACCACCGTTACTATGCAGAGGAAGGCACTGGCAAACCACCTCTGTTAGTCTCTTGCCTTGAAAACCCCATAAGGGGTCACCATAAGTCGACTGTGACTTGACAGCTCTTCGCACATGCACACACAGACAAGTCCCATGGAGAAACTCCAAGGAAATGCTGGTTCAAACTGGATCTATACATTTTCATCCTGTTCTTCCTCTGAGGAGCCCAGAATGGCATACGTGGCTCTTCCTCCCTATTTTATCCACACAACAATCCTGTGAGGTCAGTCAGGGTGAGAGAGAGTCTGGTTCAAAGTCACCCAGTGAATCTTGTGCTGTGAGGAGGAAACGGAATCTTCTTCTCCTGGGAACCAGGCTTACCTTCTAACCATAAAGCCCGATTGGCTTCATAGACTCATTTTCTAAGAAGACCAACGAACCTCCCTGCAACCCAGATTCATCCTTTTCTCCTTTTGAATGAAAATCAAGACTCCAGAGGAGGGCAACAAAGATGATGAGGGGGCTGGAGACCAAGTCCTATGAGGAAAGGTTGAGGGAGCTGGGTATGTTTAGCCTGGAGAGGAGATGACTAAGAGGTGACATGATAACCATCTTCAAGTACTTGAAGGGCTGTCATATACAGGATGATGCTGAGTTGTTTTCTGTTGCCCCAAAAGGTCGGACCAGAACCAACAGATTGAAATTAAATCAAAAGAATTTTCGGCTAAACCAGTAGGAAGAACTTCCTGACAGAGCTGTTCCTCAGTGGAACAGGCTTCCTTGGGAGGTGGTGGACTCTCCTTCTTGGGAGGTTTTTAAACAGAGGCTAGATGGCCATATGACAGCAAGGCTGATTCTGTGAAGTTAGGCAGATGAGGAGAGGGAGGGCAGGAAAGTTTGCATAGGTGATTGGCTCTTGTGGCCCTTCCTTGCATGCCCGGGGTAATGCCTATCGCCACTTTGGTGTCAGGAAGCAATTTACTTCCAGATCAGATTGGCCAGGGATCCTGGTGGGTTTTTTTTGTTGCCATCCTCTGAGCGTGGAGTAGGGGTTCACTGGGGGTGTGTGGGGGGGAAGGTAGTTTTGAATTTCCTGTATTGTGCAGGGGGTTGGACTAGATGACCCTGGTAGTCCCTTCCAATGTATGATTCTATGATCTTATACTGAAATCTGAGGCTCCCCTCTTGGGGCTCAGGGCAATCAGGTGTTCTGTGGGCGTGACTGCAACCTTCAGTTTCCAGCAAAACTGGAGCAACACTGGTTGAACTAGGTAGTGTTGGCAGCCTGTTGCAACTGTTGAAAGACATAACCTGGAAAGAGTTTTCAGCAGCTGCTCTATGTGTTGCTCTATGTCTTGTTTGTGGCTTCCTAGAGGCACCTGGTTGGCCACTATGTGTACAGACTGCTGGACTTGATGGGCCTTGGTCTGATCCAGCAGGGCCTTTCTTATGTTCTTATATTCTTATAATAGGGTTGCCAGCTCTGGGTTGGGAAATACCTGGAGATTTTGGAGGTGGAGCCTGAGCAGGGCGGGGTTTGAGGAGGGGAGTAGGGTTACCTGATCCCTCTTCATTACCAATGGGAGGTTTTTGGGGTGGAGACTGAGGAAAGCAGGTCTTGGGGAGGGACTTCACTGCCATAGAGTCCAGTTGCCAAAGCGGCCATATTCTCCAGATGAACTGATCTCTATCGGTTGGAGATCAGTTGTAATAGCAGATCTCCAGCTAGTACCTGGAGTTTGGCATCCCTAGAGGGGGGAGGGACTTCACTGCCATAGAGTCCAATTGCCAAAGTGGCCATTTTCTCCAGGAGAACTGATCTCTATTGGCTGGGGATCAGTTGTAATAGCGGGAGATCTCCAGCTGCCACCTGGAGGTTGGCAACCTTAGTTGGCAGCGAGGGCTGCTAGCTGAAGGATCGATCCCCACCATTTTGTATAAGAGGCTGAAAGTGAAATTTGAAGACAGAAGTGAAGACGAGGGTCTCGCTCGCTGCAGGGGACCCCCGCGATAGCCATCGTGTTTCGCCCCACCGACCGATCTTGCTGCGTATGGCCGCCGGGATTCTTTTCTTCTCCCCAATCTCCTCTGACTAATGATGCCTTTTTGTCAAAGACAAAAGAGAACGCCATGCAGCAAAAATCATGGATTTTATCTTTTTTGTCTTTGGAGTGTTCCATTGTCCCTGTGAAAGGCAGAAAAGCCTTCTTGATATTTTAGCTCGGGAAGTGGAGGAAGAAGAATTAAGCGAGGGTCGCCCTACCCATGTTTCACAAGCTGACTTGGAGCAAACATGCACTTCTTCTGTTTTTTTTTTTAAGCACTCAGAAATCACACAGACTAATTAGTTCCTTTAATCTGGCAAGCGGAAACACTTCCTCTTGACTCTCTCATTCTCTGGCTGGCGCAACACCTTGAAGATCAGACGTCTTCGTTGGGAATTGTAATATAATAGGCAATTGAAATGGCATTAAGATAGTGTTGAGCTGAATGCACAGCCATGTGCTTAAGGCTTCTATTCTCCAGAAAGCTATTGTCAGGGGTGTATATGTGCCATGGTTCTGCAGGCGGACTAGAGTTGCCAACCTCCAGGTGGTGGCTGGAGATCTCCTGCTATTACGACCGACCTCCAGGCGATAGAAATCAGTTTCCCTGGAGAAAAGGGTTGCTTTGGCAAGTGGACTCTATGGCACTGAAGTCCCTCCTCTCCACAAACCCCACCCGCCTCAGCCTCCACCCCCAAAATCTCCAGGTATTTCCCAACCCCGAGCTGGCAACCCTAAGGAGAACAGAAACGTGGCATTAACTGCAAAAAAAGAGTTTCATTTATTTGTTAAAAAACAGCAACAACCAACAAGTTCCTGGCCCCTATGACATTCTTCGAAGCATTTGATCAACACCTTTTAATTTTTTTTAATTAGAAGATCTGTACCCTACATTTCTACTTATTAAGTCTCCAAGGCGTGGCTTACATAAATGAGAGTAATTACCATGTAAAGGAAGAACAAGAATGCTGCTGAGTCAGCATCTAATTAGCCCTGGATTGGTAAATACCTGGAGAATTGAGGGCGGACCTAGGGAGGGTAGAGTCTGGGGAGGGAGATCAGCAGGGATGTGACGGCACAGAGTCCCCCCCACCATAGCTGCCATTTTCTCCTGGAGAACTGATTTCTGTAGGAGGGTGGCAAACCTACTGAGCGTCCTGCTTCACACAGTAGCCAATGAATTGTTCCAGAGAGTCAACAAAAAGGGTATGAGAAGGGTGGGGTTTGGGGACGGGGGGGATTTCTATGGGGTATAATGCCATAGAGTCCACCTTCCAAAGTTGCCATTTTCTCCAGGTGATCAGTTGTAACAGCGGGACCCTGCACTTCCCATTCAAATACTAACCAGAGCCGATCCTGCTTAGAGATCGGGATAACCTGGGCTATCCAGGTCAGGGTGAGAATAAGGGGTTGTAAACCAAGTGCACTAGGAGGAAAGGTGAGATAATGATTATAATTTCTGCTACTGCCTTATGTAAATATCATTATTTTTCTTAGGCATCAATTGCCATTTTGATGCGGTTTTTCCCTTTACACACCCAATTCCCCTGTATACACCCAATTGCCTTCCTATTTAAATAAGTAATGTGTGTATGTAGAGAATCATAGAGTTGGAAGGGGCCATACAGGCCATCTAGTCCAACCCCCGCTCAATGCAGGATCAGCCTAGAGCATCCCTGTCAAGTGTTTGTCCAGCCTCTATTTAAAACTGCCAGTGAGGGGGAGCTCGCCACCTCCCTAGGTAGCCGATTCCAGTGTCAAACAGCTCTTAACTGTAAAAGGCTTTTTCGTAATATCCAGCCGGTACCTTTCCGCCCATAATTTAAACCCATTATTGTGAGTCCTATCCTCTGCTGCCAACAGGAACAGCTCCCTGCCCTCCTCGAAGGGACAGCCCTTCAAATACTTCAAGAGAACAATCCTGTCCCCCCTCAACCTCCTCTTCTCCAGACTAAATATTCCCAAGTCCCTCAGCCTTTCCTCATAGGGCTTGGTCTCCAGTATATATGGTATATATGTATGTATGCATACACAAAAATTCCACAGCTGGGTGTAAAATTATCTACATCAAAATTACGTACTAAGAAGTTGTAAAAAAAAATAGACAGAAACTATTACATAATGTGTCATTTTCTGCTGATGTTGTTTCTCCCGTCAGGTAACTATGTACAGAGAGGGTGGGGACTGGAAAATTCAGCGTGGGGACAGAGGCCTGATTAAACATGACGCCGTCTGAGACGGACGAGCTCTCAGCCGTGGGACTTTGTGCTCACACTGCGTGTCATGTAAACTGGGCTGCTACCCACACAAAAGAACTGAAGCGAGAAGCAATTTGAATACAGGCAGTCCCATGGGGGAGTGTATTGGCCCCTGCCAGTGTCGTGCTTAAATCACACGCTCACAGGAAGGCTAAAGCCCTTTGTGTGAGGTCCCTATTACTGTGAAGAGTCACATGAACACATGAAGCTGCCTTATACTGAATCAGATCCTTGGTCCATCAACATCAGAATTGTCTACTCAGAGCAGCAGAGGCTCTCCAGGGTCTCAGGCAGGGGGTCTTTCACATCACCTACCTACCTGGTCCCTTTAACTGGAGATGCTGGGGATTGAACCAGGGACCTTCTGCATACAGAGCAGATGCTCTACCACTGAGCCACAGTCTCTGATACCCTTTCTTCCCAAGCAACTTACGTTGTTCTTCTCACCTCCATTTTATACTCATAAAAACCCTGTGAGGTAGGGTGGGCTGAGAGCATGTGACTGACCCAAGGTCATGCAGTGTTAGGGTTGCCAGCTCCGGGTTGGAAAAATACCTGGAGATTTTTGAGGCTGAGCCTGAGGAGGGCGGGGCTTGGGGAGGGGAAGGACTTCAATGCCATAGAGTCCAGTTGCCAAAGCAGCCATTTTTCTCCAGGGGAACTGATCTCTGTCAGCTGGCGATCAGTTGTAATAGCAGGAGATCTCCTGCTAGTACCTGGAGGTTGGCAACCCTAGTCATGCAGTGAGCTTCTGTAGTAGAGTGGGGATTGTAACCTTGGTCTCCCAGAACCTAGTTCAAACACTCTAACCACTACACCATGCTGGCATTTGGTGAAAAGTGCTTGACAAGGTCTGCATGACAGGTTTGTTGGCTCCAAATCGAGCCATTCTGAATTGGGCTTGGACTTCCAATGCATCTTGGCTCAATATTCAGAAGGTTCTTAGTGCAAGGGTTGGGGAGATACGGTTAGGGCTGTCAACCTCCAGGTGGTGGCTGGAGATCTCCTCAGTCCTGGCATTACAACTGGTCTCCAGACAGGGTTGCCAACCTCCAGGTACCAGCCGGAGATCTCCTGCTATTACAACTGATCTCCAGCCAATAGAGGTCAGTTCACCTGGAGAAAATGGCCGCTTTGGCAACTGGACTCTATGGCATTGAAGTCCCTCCCCTCCCCAAACCCTGCCCTCCTCAGGCGCCACCCCCCAAAACCTCCCGCCGGTGGTGAAGAGGGACCTGGCAACCCTATCTCCAGACCACAGAAATAAGTTCCCCGGGACAAAATGGCTGCGCTGGAGAGTATAGCGTTATACCCTGTTGAGCTCCCTCCCCAAACTCCACCCTCTTCAGGCCCTACCCCCTAAATCTCCAGGTATTTCCCAAAACAGTGCTGGCAACCCTTAGGGTTGCCAACCACCAGGTACTATCTGGAGATCTCCTGCTTTGGCAACTGAACTCAATGGCATTGAAGTCCCTCCCCTCGCCAAACCCCATCCTCCTCAGGCTCTGCCCCAAAAAACTCCCGCCAGTTACAAAGAGGAACCTGGCAACCCTAGCAACCCTACTCACTGTTGAGGTTTCCATTCTGAACCACTTTCCCCATTTTACATACTTTTGCTTCGTATGAATAATTTGCATGCATCTAAAATATGCAAATCCACTTCAGTCCTCCCACTCACAGTATATTTCCGGCACAGCCTGCGGCACCGAACAGGTGGTTCCCCCCTCCCCTCCCTTGCGACAAAGAAAAAAGCCAAATGCATTTAGTGGTTTTAATTGGAGGCGGCGCTGAACCGGCTAAAAGCTTGGCGGCCAGGATGGAGCTTCGTTGGGGAGGGGGGAAAGTCATTTCATAATGGAAATATGTTGGGTGAGAAAGCGGGTAGGCATTTGTGGAAAACAGATAATGCAATGAGGAGACAAAAGTGAAGTTACGGGCATCATCTGCTCGGATTATGGAGATTAAAAAGACATTTGAATGGTTCTGTATATTACACTAATACAGAAGGTCGGCAGGAACAGGGCTGAACAGTCTGTCCTTGGGTGGTTACGGGGACTGTGGGGAAATTAAATGCATCCAGAGGTGACCTGATTGGCAGTGAACAGGTTATATTAAGGAGGAAACAATACGACAACAAGAAGAAGAGTTGGTTTTTATATGCCGATTTTCTCTACCATTTAAGGGAGAATCAAACTGGCTTACAATCTCCTTCCCCTCGCGACAACAGACAACCTGTGAGGTAGGTGGGGCAGAGAGAGTGTGACTAGCCCAAGGTCACCCAGTCGGCTTCATGTGTAGGAGTGGGAAACAAATCCAGTTCACCACCAGATTCGCCGGTCAAGTGGAGGAGTGGGGAATCAAGCCTGGTTCTCCAGATCAGAGTCCACCACTCCAAACTATCCCTCTCAGCCACTACACCACGCTGGCTATCAGAGATGAAGGATGAAGTACTTTTACAGCAACGTGTGTGTGCGTAAAGCGCCGTCAAGTTTTCAGCACAAGAGATGTTCAGAGGGGGTTGTCATTGCCTGCCTCTGCATAGCCACTCTGGACTTCCTTGGTGGCCTCTCATCCAAGTATAGGGTTGCCCGGTCTCTCCTGGCAACCGGGGGGAGATGTTGGAGGCGGCTACAGGGTGGCGGCGATCAGGGTCTGTGAGTGATAACGTCACTTCTGGTGTGATGCGGAAGCACCAGCATCACACCATGGGGACACTCTAGCACTCTCCTCAAAACTCTATGGAAACCCATAGAGTTTGGGGGAGAAGTGCTAGAGCAGTGGTTCCTAAAGAGGGCAGTACCACTCCCTGGGGAGCAGTGGGATTACCTAGGGGGGCACTAAGAGGCAAGAGGGCATCATGGGGGCACTAAAGGTGGGCCCCTTCAACTGTAGTGTTCACTTATTTACAATAGATCAAGCTATGGCACCATGCTGGCAAATTTGGTGGAAACTATCAGGATTTTTTGTTCCAGACTTTGAAGAGCTGGTATCACTGGATCAAGTTCATCATTTTTTTTGGAATAAATTTTAATTAAAAAGTTTTAATTTGATTTTGAATTGATGTACTATTAATTGTTACTGTTTTGAAATTTTATTGTTATTATCTTCTTTAGTGAGTCATGCAAACCCCTATTTTAAATAATGCTTTTTATAGGATATGGTAGGGGGTGCTGGGGTTGAGTTTGTGGAACCAAGGGGGCGGTGGCCTGAAAGGTTTGGGAACCACTGTGCTAGAGCATTCCCCCGGTGCAATCCTGGCAGTTCTGCATCGTGCCAGAAGCTATATCATCATGTATGGATGCTGACCGCTCCCCCCCCAAGTTTGGCCTTCTTGGTTCTTCCCACCTTTTTCTCCAGGTGAACTGATTTCTATTGCCTGGAGATCCATTGTAATAGCAAGAGATCTCCAGCCACTACCTGGAGGTTCACCAACAAAAAAGAAGGCTCTGTGCTGTAAAGTAGGTATGGGTAAACAAGAACAGCACACAAATATAAAAGCAAATTTTATATAAAGTGTCAAAAAAGTGCTCATGAAGTGACAAAAAGCAAATAAATATGTACAATATATACAATAGGATATGCACAATGTAGACGAAAAAGTTGTTCCAGCAGACAAGTAATCACAATGTAACAGGTTACAATCCAACAGGTAAGTTTTTTTAAAATACGTTGAAATTTCTTAATAAAAATATATTTCTCAATAGAAATCAATAGTAAAGCTGGAAAACAACTGGCGATAACTCTATAGCTATAGAAGATGATCCAGGACGTGTCGTCTAGATTGTTCAACCACGTTTCGCTATGGGCTTCATCAGCTACAAGTTCAACAGGACATAATGAAGATGTGAACCATAATAGGTGCCGTCTTATAATGGACCAGAGTTACTTCTTTGTAGGTCTCCAAAAGACAAGTCTTTTTCTCCAGGTGAACTGATTTCTATTACCTGGAGATCCATTGTAATAGCAGGAGATCTCCAGCCACTACCTGGAGATTGGCAACCCTGTTTCGGATGGAAAGCCACATGGTATAGCCCAATCTTGTCAGATCTTGGAAACTAAGCAGGATCAGTACTTGGCTGGGAGACCAGCAAGGAAGACTGCAGAGGACGGCAATGGCAAACCACCTCTGGCTCTCATTTGCCTTGAAAGGCCCTTGTTGGGGTTGCCAGACGTAGGGTTGCCAGGTCCCTCTTCACCGCTGGTGGGAGGTTTTTGGGGTGGAGCCTGAGGAGGGCATGGTTTGGGGAGGGACTTCAATTCCATAGAGGCCCATTGCCAAAGCAGCCATTTTCTCCAGGTGGACTGATCTATATCGGATGGAGATCAGTTGTAATAGCAGGAGATCTCCAGCTAGTACCTGGAGGTTGGCAACCCTAGCCAAAAGTCAGCTGTGACTTGATGGCACTTAACATATATATATGTATGACACTCTGGGGGGATATGCAAAAAATTGGATAAAATGTTTTAAATTAATGAATAAATACACAGCCAGGGCACACGTGAAAATCCCTCGAAATCCCTCGAAAGTATAGAAGTACAGAGGAACTCCTTATTCATGGCTATTAGTTAAAATGGATACTACTAGTCATGCTGCATGCCTATTCTCTCCAGGATCAGAGGAGCATGCCTATTATCTTAGGTGCTGTGGAACACAGGCAGGATGGTGCTGCTGTAGTTGTCTTGTTTGGGGGCTTCCTAGAAACACCTGGTTGGCCACTGTGTGAGCAGACTGCTGGATATGACGGGCCTGGGTCTGATCCAGCAGGGCCTTTCTTAAGTTCTTATGTTCTTCTTACTCTGCACTTCTTGCCAACAGAAATGGAGGAACAGACACACACAAAAGATGAGACTATGGATTTATGCCAAGAATGATCTGAGATTCAAACGCACGCAGCTCTAAACAGTGCAAATGTACGAAGATACAAATATCAAAACAGATGTTCAGGGTGAAGACCAACCGCTAACAGTGTGTTATTGGTCCTTTCAGAAAGAGATGAATATCTGTTTACATCACACTGCCCCCAAGGATCACACTGCTTTGTCTTGCTCTTCATACATCTAACATTTTCTCTCTCACTGTTATTGTACGGCTTTCATCTCTGGTAAACTATCGCTTCTCACAAATTATGTGTTATCTGCAATTCAGAATTGCTTTTGTTGTTGACCCAAGCTGATCTAACCGAGTTCTCTCTTTTCTCTGCCCGGACCTAGACCTAAAAATTGAATTATATTACACAGGCCAAGAGATGGGGAAACTGAGTTTCAATCAGCCCCTACTGTGGGGTCTCCATGGCCACCGCCAACTCCTCTTTTATAAATCTACTCAAACAAATCAGAAACCAAAAATATAAGCTGGTGAATTATATTCATCCTACTGAAAAAAGCCTCCATCATGAGCATCTTGGCTGCATCTATTTTGGCCATCGGCCAACAAGAATGGATATTGAGGGTTCAAAAGTGACACCACGCTGAGATTCCCTTATTTGGTAGTTGTGAACCCTGGGAACAATCTCATCATGCCACATTGGTAACAGATGGATGATGATGAAGAAGAGTTGGTTTTTATACCCCGCTTTTTCTCTATCGGAAGGAGTCTCCAAGTGGTTTACAATTGCCACCCCCCAACAGGCACCTTGTGAGATAGGTTGGGTTGAGAGAGTTCAGAGAGAACTGTGACTAACCCAAGATCACCCAGCAGGCTTCATGTGGAGGAATGGGGAATCCAACCTGGTTCTCTAGGTTAGAGTCTGCCGCTCACATGGGGGAGTGGGGAATCCAACCTGGTTCTCCAAATAAGAGCCCACCATTCATAACCACTACACCATGCTGTCTCTTAAAGGATCAGCCATGTCTCCTCTTGTTAAACGGTATCTTCCAGGTACCTCTGACCCATGAAATATCAATAAAATGGTGATAGCTTAGTCTTCACCGGGGTTGAAAGATGCCCCCTTGTATGCACACCTTCATTTCTTGGGGCTTCGGATGAAAACCCTGAAGAAAGGCCATGTTTCAATGGAAGAGTACTTGCTTTGCCTGTAGGAGGCTCTAGCTTTAATCCCCGCCAGTTCTAGTTAGCGGGATCAGGTAGTAGATGTTGGGAAAGACCTCCACCTGAGACCCTGGAGAGCAGATGATACTGAGCTTGAGAGACGAATAGTTTGGTTCAGTATGAGGTAATGTGAGGCGCAGATGTCGTTTGAATGGTATGAAGGATGTGGCTGCCATACTGTTTGAGTGATGTAGAAGAGGTACTAAATGGCTGACCGAGCTCAAGGGGTTCTTCCATCCAATGCAGGTGGAATCTTGCCAGCCTCTTTTCATTTGCCTTCATAGAGTGGTGATCAGAAGATGCCCAGAGTCATAACTGGCCTTGATCCATGGAGGAACTACTTTGAGAGCCAGCGTGGTTTAATGGTTAAGAGCGGTGGTTTGGAGTGGTGGACTCTCATCTGGAGAACCGGGTTTGATTTCCCACTCCTTCACATGAGCTATGGATTCTAATCTGTTGAGCTGGATTTCTTTCCCCACTTCTACACATGAAGCCAGCTGAGTGAGTTTGGACTAGTCACACTCTCTCAGCCCCACCTACCTCACAGGGTGTCTGTTGTAGCCAGAAGAAGAAGAAGAAGAGTTGGTTTTTTTATACCGACTTTCTCTACCACTTAAGGGAGAATCAAACTGGCTTACAATCACCTTCCCTTCCCCTCCCCACAAAAGACACCCAGTGAGGTATGTGGGGCTGAGAGACCTCTAACAGAGTTGTGACTAGCCTAAGGTCACCCAACAGGCTTCATGTGTAGGAGTGGGGAAACCGACCTGGTTAACCTGATTAACCTGATTAGCATCCGCCGCTCATGTGGAAGAGAAGGGAATCAAACCCGGTCCTCCAGATTAGACTCCACCTCTCCAAACCACTACTCTTATTCACTACACCACACTGGCAGGTTACTGGCAGGTCCATCAATAGCTTCTAGCCATGGTGACTAAAAGCAACTTCCATATTCAGTGTCACCAGTGTTGAGGTGGGGCCTGGAGTTCTCATGGAATTTCAAGTGGTGCCCAGACTACAGAGATCAGTTCCCCTGGAGAAAATTTCCCAAGCTGAAGCTGGCAACCCTAATAAATACCAGTGCTAGGAAGCACCACCAAAGGGAGGGCCTTGGTCTCTCTGTGTGTTGATCTTTCAGGGCAGCTGATTAGCCACCTTGATATGATAGCGGTCTATACAATTATGCATGGTATGGAGAGAGTGGACAGGGAGCTTTTCTCCCTCTCTCGTAATACTAGAAAGCGGATTCATCTGCTGAAGCTGGAGGGTGAGAGATTCAAAACATATAAAAGGAAATATTTCTTCACACAACACATAGTTGAATTGTGGAACTCCCTGCCCCAGGATGTGGTGATGGCTGCCAACTTGGAAGGCTTTGAGAGGGGAGTGGGCATGTTCATGGAGGAGAGGGGTATCCATGGCTACTAGTAAAAATGGATACTAGCCATGATGCATACCTATTCTCCACGGTATCCGAGGAGCATGCACATTATATTAGGTGCTGTGGAACACAGGCAGGATGGTGCTGCTGCAGTTGTCTTGTTTGTGGGCTTCCTAGAAGCACCACATTGGCCACTGTGTGAACAGACTGCTGGACTTCATGGACCTTGGCCTGATCCAGCATGGCCTTTCTTATGTTCTTATGAAATGGGATACTGATCTAGCGGGACAATTGGTCTGATCCTGCAGGGCTCTTTTTACGTTATTGTCGCAGGCCCCAACGTATGACCAGGATTTTGGTATGAAAGCATGTCCCATTAGGCTTCATAAAGACAGAAATGTGTTAAAACGTGTTACAAAGATGATGTCACTTCATAAACTGGAACACCTGTGACAGTATCAAGCCCAAGGCTAGTAACTTGCTATGCTGTAGAAGCAACCCAAGGTTCTGCTATTGTAATCATTTAATACTGCTGTCCCAGCTGAAGGTCACAGCTGCAGGAGTGCTCAGCTGATTAAGCAAAACATACAGCTGGACAAGGAATGATAGATAAGGTCATATCCACTAACCACTGCAGATGGCAGTCAAGGGCATAGTACTGCTTATAAGGCCTATTGATGAACTACTGACTGACCAAGTTATGGTTTATTTATAGAATGCTTTAGCTAAGGGATTCTAGAACCAAAGTTGACTGGACCTATTCCAGCACATCTACAAGATAATGGCTCTGAAAAGGTATAAACAGAGACCTTTCTCTGACTACAGGGGAGAGAAGATCCTGATGGTCAAAACCTATTGACCTATGGACTTCCTCCATCTACCAAAGATGTAAAACCTTGGCAGCCTAATTCTTGCATGAGTTAGGAACCTGATTCTTGCGTGAATTAGGAACAATCATTTATTCTTGTCTCTAAATCTGGAGAACTCTCACAGAGAGAGGTATTATGCCACACAGTCTGTCTCTCTGAAGACTGATTGTCTGGGATAACTGTCTGTACAATGCTTCATCCTGAATATGTGATGAAGGCCCTTATACTCTAAGGATTATAAGGGTATGGATCTTACCATGCTTGAATATGGTGACATTGAGAGCTCATTTGTTCTAACAAGACTAATGTCTTCTCAGAAGATCTATCTTATGTATAGACTTGCCAGTTCTGACAGACAAGATATAAATGCAGCTTCTCTAAGAAGCCCACTACCAGAGCATATTCCAGGGGTTTCTCTACACAAGGAGGAAGCACTGAATATAGTCTGCAGTCAGTTCTAAGACTGAGGTCTCACACAGAACTGTCTGACATACACATGCATACATAAACATGCATTACAGCCAACAATGGCTAACACATAGAATTACTCCAATTGGAATACATATAATTGGAATACATGGATGGAGATCCATGGAGCCTTAAGCTCTTAAACTGAACTATAGTCAGTACTCTCTAAAGATTGGCACTGCCAGAGAGATTGTAGAAGAGAGTTTATACTCTACACATAATGTTAAGCTTTACACATAGCTTCAAATACCGATTAATTACAGTATAGCAAAACCATCAAGGTGGCTCTTAGCTGTACAGCAATGCTTACAGCAAAGCATACTCAAAGATGGCTTTCACATAGCCTTTTCTAATTTGAACATGGGCTTCAGACCCATAAACCTCAAACATATAGAGACTCTATGGTCTCATGCCTTCAGTCACAAACAGACTGCTGGAAGAGCTATAGTATCAGCTCTAACATGAAACTATGGAACCAAAGAGATCTCTCCTACCTTTACAACTACTAAAGGCATTAAAATAACAGAATAATACTTAGAATAGTTAGATTTCCTTCAGGTATTCTCTAAGTGAACTTATAGAATCCTTACAGAAACTCTGCAATGACATGACTGGGTAAAGTATGTCTTATATTTAAATAATTTGAATTAGAATACTTATTCAATGCACTAACCATTATTTCTGTAAACTGTATTATTTCCTGAATGAAATATATACTTGAGAAACTCTTATATAGAGTCATAGAGATTGTTGATATTGCTAATATTGCTTGCATACATAAGATAGTATTTTATTTCTGTTGAACTAACTAATATATTGTCGAAGGCTTTCACGGTCAGAGTTCATTGGTTCTTGTAGGTTATCCGGGTTGTGTACCAAGACCACGGTTACACAGCCCGGATAACTAATATAGTTTTTATTTCTGTAACCATTTACATTCATATATTTTATGTGAAATAAATAGTATTTTTATTCATATATTCTTTCTTTTCATATTTTTACTGGAACAATTCAATAGAAACTCTATCTCGCGAGAGATGGAAAGTGTTGATCCCTGCTTAGTGGGTAACGGGCTGAATAGATACAGATCCCTTTTTAGGAAGGGGTCAATTCTAAGAGCTGGGTTGCTTTAATGGCACGGACCGCAACAGTATATTCTCACGGAATTGTTGCTGAACGGGAACACTTTCTGATCATTGCTGCTGTTTCTCGTAGGTAGAAAATGCCAGTAGGTGATCAAATCCATCAGCAACACCACAACAAAAAAAAGGCTCCCCCCACCATTCTGCTTCGCCAATTGTGTCTCCAAATGGGGAGTGACAGCCAGAAGACAAAGTTAACAAAGGAAATGGATAGATGCTGTCTGATGGTAAGATATAAGGGGGAGAAAAGAAATTTCAAGAAAAAGTAATGCGTTGTCAGGCAGGAGAAATTCTTGAAAAATAAATCAAGTGGGGGCTAGTGAACAAAAGGAAAATGACATGTGTGCGCTTTTTTTTTTTTTAAGTATCTATCAATGTTGATGGACTTGGGTGTTTTGAAGCCCTTGGAAAGGCAAAGATGTAAAACACATTTTTTTTTTTTAGAAATCATTTTCCTCCTCTTCTCTTAAAATAACAAAAACATTTCGAAGAAAAGAGAAGTAACACAGTCTGCTGCTTTCTGCACCAAGGAAAGCCGAGAGCTCTGAAACCCACATTCCAACCTACTAGAAGTGTGACGTGTTGCAGTGAAGTCAAGTTGTTGTTTGGCCATAGAAGGTGCTTCTGAGTCATGAACAGTTCCTTTTGAAGACACTTTTGGCAGATGTGTGCTTTTGTCAAGTTGTAAAAGTTGTAAAAGAGTGTCTCCTGGAAGGGAAACGATAGATCAACAACTCAGGTATTTCTTGATTCTCAATTGGAAGGGGAGTTGGTTTTCGCACTCCCGCTTTTCTCTACCATAAGGAGTCTCGAACCAGCTTACAATCGCCTTCCCCTCCCCACCCTTAAAGGTAGAGAAAAGCAGGGTATAAAAACCAACTCTTCTCCTAAATCATGGTGGCCTGCAAGGAGGCATTGGTTCATGCAAGTGGGACAGGGAAAAAGGATGTTGAAAAAGGATGTGGAGAGGAGAGCTACAAGGATGATCAGGGACCTGGAGACCAAGCCCCACGAGGAAAGGCAGAGGGTGTTGGGAATGTTCAGTCTGGAGAAGAGGAGGTTGAGGGGGGACATGGTTGCTCTCTTTAAGTATTTGATGGGCTGTCGCTTAGAGGAGGGCAGGGAACTGTTGCTGTTGGCAGCAGAGGATGGGTTTAAATTGCGGGCCGAAAGGTACCGGCTGGATATTAGGAAAAAATTATTTTACAGTAAGAGTTGTTCGACAGTGGAATCGACTACCTAGGGAGGTGGTGAGCTCCCCCTCACTGGCAGTCTTTAAGCAGACTGGGCACTTTCACACATGCCAAATAATGCACTTTCAATCAACTTGCATTACACTTTGATCGTTTGCAAGTGGATTTTGCCAGTTCACACAGTAAAAACCAACTTCAAAGTGCATTGAAAGTGGATTGAAAGTGGATTGGAAGGCTTTAAGAGGGGAGAGGATACATTCATGGAAGAGAGGAGTATTCATGGCTGCTAGTAAAAATGGATACTAGTCATGGTGCATACCTATTCTCTCCAGGATCAGAAGAAAATGACTGTTATAGTAGGTGCTTTGGAACACTGGCAGGACAATACTGCTGCAGTTGTCATGTTTGGGGGCTTCCTAGAGGCACCTGGTTGGCCAATGTGTGAGCAGACTGCTGGACTTGATGGCCCTTGGTCTGATCCAGCATGGTTGTTCTTATGTTCTTAGAATCATAGAGTTGGAAGGGGCCACCAGGTTCATCTAGTCCAACCCCCTGCACGCTGCAGGAAATTCACATCTACCCCTCACACACACCCCAGTGACCCCTACTCCATGCCCAGAAGATGGTCAAGATGCCCTCCCTCTCATCATCTGCCTAAGGTCATAGAATCAGCATTGCTGACAGGTGGACATCTAGCCTCTGCTTAAAAACCTCCAGGGAAGGAGAGTTCACCACCTTACAAGGACTCCTGTTCCACTGCGGAACCGCTCTAAGTGTTAGAAAATTCTTCCAGTCTGCAGACATACCCAAAGCAATTGCTTGTGTCCCCTGGATTGTGACTCATTCTTTCACACTCTACTAAGAATTAAGAGCAACTCCCAATTTGAATTCCAAGGAATGTATACCTCATTTATTGGGAAACTTGGTAATAGGAATCGACTGGCGCACAGATCTCCTGTGTATATGGCATCCTACCACACAAATAATAGATCCAAGTAAACAGTAAATCACACACATTCTTAGAAAATAATAGGAAATGGGAAATGAATTCACTGTAAAAGCAATGAAGAACAAAAATTCTTGGCAAATATGATGTAAATTGTACATGTGGTTATGGGCTATGTTACAACACCACCCTAAGCAGATTTACACTCTTCTAAATCCATTTGTGTTGATAGGCTTAGAGGAGTGTGACTCTGCTTCAGATGGCAGTGTTAGTCTACTGAACTGAAGTATACTAGAAGAGAGTAAAGCATCAGTCCGAAGCACATTTACAAGGAAGTAAATCTCATGAAGCTCAACAGGATTTGCTTCTGAACAGGTGTACATACAATCAGATTGCAATTTTAAAAAATCAGACTTTCTAACCGGGCCCAAGTCATTAACATAAAGCAGGAGAAGCTGCAGTAACTAAATATTCTCAAACACCCACCAGTTCGGCTCATTCTTCTCACCAGTTGTGAGAAGGAAGCTGATCATTTGGTGAGCTGTTTGGATATGCTCAAGAAAATTTAGATACGTCCATTAGGAAGAATTTCCTAACAGTTAGAGCGGTTCCTCAGTGGAACTCCTCAGGAGGTGGTAAGTGCTCCTTCCCTGGAGGTTTTTAAGCAGAGGCTAGATGGCCATCTGTCAGCAATGCTGATACTATGACCTTAGGCAGATCATGAGAGGGAGGGCATCTTGGCCATCTTCTAGGCATGGAGTAGGGGTCGCTGGGGGTGTGTGGGGGAGGTAGTTGTGAATTTCCTGCATTGTGCAGGGGGTTGGACTAGATGAACCCGGTGGTCCCTTCCAGTTCTATGATTCTGTGATTTACACTGTGGTCAGATATGATTAGCTGGTTTTCTCACCGCCATGTCTACTTGTTTGCTGCAACAACGTTCTATTTTTAAAATAAAAACATTCGAGATTTTTGAGATGAGACCTACTGTTTATGTGTTTGCGTGTGTTTTTGGCATCTGCTCACGAACCCAACTAACCTTGTGATCTCATAGTCAGTTCATGCCATCAGTTATTGAACAGATGTCACCAAGCTACACCATCCCACTTCATTTTATTGCCTGCCTCGCCTTCTCACCTAGCTGCTAGTCATCAGGTACTGATGTGTAAGTGCCAACTGGATTCTTGGTTTTAAGCTGTTTCATTTTGGGATATCATAGGTTTTTACTTGTAACTATCAATTATCCTGATATTGTTTTAACTAGAATATTGTTGGATGTGAGCTGCCCTGAGCCCGACCTCAGTTGGGGAGGGGAGGGATAAAAATCTAATAAATAAATAAATAAATATGGAAAGGGCTGGCAATGCAATTTAGCCAATGTTGCTCATGTAAAGCATGCATTCAATTGTGGAGATGCAAAGAAGGTCAGACCAGAACCAACAGATTGAAAATAAATCAAAAGAGTTTTCGGCTAAACATTACGGAGAAGTTTCTGACAGTTAGAGTGGTTCCTCAGTGCAACAGGCTTTTTCGGGAGGTGGTGAGCTCTCCTTCCCTGGAGGTTTTTAAGCAGAGGCTAGATGGCCATCTGTCAGCAATGCTGATTCTGTGAACTTAGACAGATCATGAGAGGGAGGACAGGAAAGGTTGCATCAGTGTTTAGTTCTCGTGGCCCTTTCTTGCATGCCCAGGGTAGTGCTGTTTGACACTTTGGGTCAGGAAGCAACTTTCCAGATTGGCCAGGGATCCTGGATGGGTTTTTTTTTTTTTGCCATCATCTGGACGTGGAGTAGGGGTCACTGGTGGTGTGTGGGGGAGGTAGTTGTGAATTTCCTGCATTGTGCAGGGGTTTGGACTAGATGACCCTGGGGGTGCCTTCCAACTCTATGATTCTAAGAAAGAGGGGATTAAATCAAAACGAGTCATTTCTTTATACAAGTTGGCTAGTTTAATGACCTGAACTACCATGACCAATTCTCTAGTAAACAAGCTGATTTAGTGGCTGGACTGGACAAAAAGAGCCACGCACAGCAAAGATCCTATATTTACCACGTGGGTACAAACCTGCTCAGTATAGCGCAATCTGGAGATTGACTCCTTTGTAATAGAGGGGTTCATACAATGATGTTCACCTGGTAAATGTTCAGTACGACTAGCAGTAATTAGGGTGGAAATGACACTGAAGCTAGGGGAAACAATGGTCCTGTACAGCAGTGTTTCCAGACTTGTGGATCGGGACCCAGAAGTGGGTCGCGAAGACTCTGTGAGTGGGTCAGGGGCCAGCCCTCCCTAATCATTGCCTCTGCCCTTTTCATCATTCTCTCTAGTATTTTGGAATCCAAGATCTGACCCTGGAAACCATATCTTCCATGTCGTGTAGTGTACACTATGTGGTATAGAGGTTAAGAGCGGTGGTTTGGAGCAGTGGGCTCTGACCTGGAGAACCGGGTTTGATTCCCCACTCCTCCACATGAGCGGCGGAGGCTAATCCGGTGAACTGGATTTGTTTTCCCACTCCTCCACAAGAAGCAAGCTGGGTGACCTCAGGCTAGTTACAGCTCTCTTAGAGCTCTCTCAGCCCCACCTACCTCTCAGGGTGTCTGTTGTGGGGAGGGGAAGGGAAGATTATTGTAATCCGTTTTGATTCTCCCTTAAGTGGTAGAGAAAGTCGGCATATAAAAACCAACTCTTCTTCTTCTTCTTCTTCTTCTTCTTCTTCTTCTTCTTCTTCTTCTTCTTCTTCTTCTTCTTCCCTTCTAGGGTTCAGTACTAAGGTTGCTGACCTCCAGGTGGTCCTGGAGTTCCGCTGGAATTATGATTGATCTCCATTCTACCGAGATTAGGTCTTCTTCAGTAGTTTGATATTTTTCTTCACTGCATATACATGGAAATGTGTCCTGATGGTTAATAGAGTGAGTTTCGAAGAAGAAGAAGAAGAAGAAGAAGAAGAAGAAGAAGAAGAAGAAGAAGAAGAGGAGGAGGAGGAGGAGGAGGAGTAGTTGGTTTTTCTCAACCAAAAGGAGTCTCAAACTGGCTTCCAATCACCTTCCCTTCCCCTCCCCACCTTGTGAGGTAAGTGAGGCGGAGAGAGTTTTGAGAGAACTGTGACTGGCCCAAGGTCACCCAGCAGGCTGCATGTGGAGGAGTGGGGAATCTAATCTGGTTCTCCAGATTAGGATCTGCCGCTCTTAATCACTACACCACGCTCGCACTTAGAATCTTGGGGGGGGATTAGAGAGAGGAATGGAGAAGGAGAGGGTGGCCAAAGGCTGAAATATAACCTCCATATGCAAACGTTGTGTGGGTTGGAATGCCCCTTGCTTTGGGTTCATAGTGGGGGAAGGTGTGCCCTTCCTGCGATGTTCGTTGGCTTCTCAAAAACTTCGGGTTAGCCACTATAGAAAATGGAATGCTGACCTAGATGAATGCCACGGTCATAGTTTGCCTAGGGCACCAAAACACCTTAGGCCAGCCTTGCCTGGGTCACCACGCCAAGTAAATTTGGACTTGAGGGTCAACATACCTAAAAGGTTGGGCACTGCTGCTGTACAGGACTGGTAAAGACAAATTATTTGCACCGTTTCCTTTTTTCCAGGTAGCATTTCTGTCCCTTCCATCATTGTTTTCGCCCCGATACTGAAACTGCCGACTCTTTGTGCCGACCTAATTTTAATACAAAATAATGCATTTATTGTGCCAAGGTCTTATTGTTATAAAAGCCTACACTCATGAGTCATACTGAGACATCAGAGGGAAGAAATGTATGAAGCTGTCCCTGAGGAATTTCAAACCATATTGATGCTCCTCACGGGAAACGCCATCCTTGCTCCTGTGATTACTTGTGGCTGAAAATATACCTAGAGCAGCCAATTCTTTGACAACTTACACAAACAAAAAAGAGTTACATCATAATATAAATACAGTCATGTATAACATAACTAAAAGTGACAAGGTAAAAGAAAAATTTGCTCAAAAATTTGAATATCTTCTCAGACATAGCACCTCAGGTTTCGTTTATCGTTCAAATAGCATAACCCCCAGCCCTGAGCCAGTGTGGTGTAGTGGTTAAGAGTGAACCAGGTTCAATTCCCTGCTCCTCCACATGAAGCCTGCTGGGTGACCTTGGGCCAGTCACAGTTCTCTCTGAACTCTCTCAGTCGGTGCTGGCAAGCAATGGCAAGCCACCTTTGAATGTCTCTTGCCTTGAAAACGACATGGTTAAGAGCAGTGGACTCTAACCTAGAGAACTGGGTTTGACTCCCCACTCCTCCACGTGAGCTGTGGACTCTAACCTGATGAACTGGGTTGGTTTCCCCAGTCCTACACATGAAGCCACCTGGGTGACCTTGGGCTAGTCACAGTTCTCTCTGAACTCTCTCAGCCCCACCTACCTCACAAGGTGTCTCTTGTGGGGAGAGGAAGGGAAGGAGATTGTAAGATGCTTTGATTCTCCTTAAAAGTTAGAGAAAGTTGGCATTTAAAACCCAACTCCTACTCCTCCTCCTCCTTCTTGGTCACCATAAGCCAGCAATGGCAATGGCACACACACACACATACAAGTACAGAGAGCAGGACTTGGGAAGAGAATATTATATTGGGCTGGATATTATAGGAACATGTGATCCGTCAAGGACCCTAGCTATGAGCCATTTAAGGTACAAGCTGGGTACCCTTTCTTATTCCCCTTTTTTTTTCCATGTAAGGTACAAACCAGCACTTTGAATTGTGTCCAGAAACAAACAAGTAGCCAATGCAGATCTATCTGCACGTGAATAATACAATGATTCCAACATCAAGGACTTGGGAGAGCCAGCATGGTGTAGTGGTTAAGAGCGGTGGTTTGGAGCGGTGGACTCTGATCTGGAGAATCGGGTTTGATTCCCCACTCCTCCACGTGAGCGGTGGACACTAATCTGGTGAACTGGATTTGTTTCCCCACTTCTACACACGAAGCCAGCTGGGTGAGCTTGGGCTAGTCACACTCTCTCAGCCCCACCTACCTCACAGAGTGTCTGTTGTGGGGAGAGGAAGGGAAGGTGATTGTGAGCCGGTTTGATTCATCCTTAAGTGGTAGAGAAAGTTGGCAGATAAAAACCAACTCTTCTTCTTCTTAAATGTCCCATACCTTCTCAAGCCAGAGTTGGCAGAGGAAGTCCCTTACCAATGTCTACCCCTTTCAGGGAGTGTGAAGCCAGTCTGAAGGATCTTCATACAGATGACACTGCAATTTTTCTGGGGCTACTCTTTGTTCTCTGTGTTTCAGCAGCTTCATCGCCTGGTTCAGCCTCTCAGACCTTCAAACTAGAATAGCACAGTAGAGAACAGAAAGCGGTGTTTTGTCCCCCAAACACCATAATTGATTTAACAGCAGTTTAAAAACAATGTTGAGTATTGTCAAGGAAGTTCCTCCGAGCCCACTAAATCAAGTTTCTCAAGACGGATTACACGCTAGCTGCATCGTATCGAAAAATCTCAAGGGCTGTTTCTTATTCAGCAATTTATGATCACCTTGTTAGAGAGTTGCATATCGAGCCCCTCTGGAGTCGGAGGAGGAACAGAGATGAATAGCAGGCAGATGCCGTCGTGCAATTCATTACATTGCGGAGGGGGTCCCGAGCATGTGCTCGCGGATGGACTGTGTTTTTACACAGGCTGCCTTATAGGACAATAATCATCCTGTAATATTTCCCTCTATTTAAATCATCTTTATAATAACACAACTTAATGTAACATCCCCTCATAAAGTTCTGGGGGCATTTTACAGGACACATAAAGCACGGGGGAGTGGGAAAATAAGGAAATTTTAACTTATAGATACACCTAACGTCAGGTCTTGAAAGCGACCTAATGAGGCTGTTGTACCAAACCCCAAATTGACAGTTTAACTGTTTTAAGTAGTATCTCTAATAACTCACAGAGGCTTTAAGAAATCGCTCACTATAAAACCACTTCTTTAACTAAATATTTGGATGCGCTAGTAGAAGTCCTTATTTTCAGTTTTATGGGTTCAGTGAAGAATTGGGACATTCTGGGCATTCCTGATTTAGAACATGTCGCTTAAAAGTAGTCAGAGGGGACAAGTTTAAGGATAAATTTCCAGCTATTTTCTCCTTTCTTGTTGTCATCACCAGTAAGTAAACGTATAGGACTGATAGTCTGAGCCACCAAAATACTTGAATTTTTCAGCCGTAGTACATTTCCTGCCTAAGTAATGTTGAACAAAGCTCACAGTGGTGTACTCACTTGCCCACAACCTGATCACCACCCTACAGTTTCCAGTCCCAAACAACACAATGGTAGAGTTACCAACACTGGCCTGGGAAGTTCTTGAAGATTTGAGGGCAGTTCCCGTTGAAGAGGGAATTCGGGGAGAGATTTCATTGAGAATCTAGAGTATACCATACAGTCTGCCCTATGAAGCTGCCATTTTCCCCAGGGGACCTAATCTTGGTAGTATGGAGATCAATCATAATTCCAGCGGAACTCCAGGACCACCTGGAGGTCAGCAACCTTAGTACTGAACCCTAGAAGGGAAGAAGAAGAAGGAGGAGGTGGAGGAGGAGGAGGAGGAGATGAAGATGGAGATGGAGAAGGAGGTGGTGGTGGTGGAGGAGGAGGAGGAGGTGGAGGAGAAGGAGGAGGAGGAGAAGGAGGAGGAGGAGGAGGAGATGGAGATGGAGATGGAGATGGAGAAGGAGGTGGAGGAGGAGGAGGAGGAGGAGGAGGAGGAGGCGAAGGTGGAGGAGAAGGAGGAGGAGGAGGAGGAGGAGGAGGAAGAGTTGGTTTTTATACCCCACTTTTCTCTACTAAAATGAGTAGCGGCTAACAGTCATCTTCCCTTCCCCTTCCACAGGGGGAGATAGGGGGGCTGAGAGAGTTCGGAGAGAACTGTGACTGGCCCAAGGGCACCCAGCTGGTTTCATGCGGAGGAGTGGGGAAAGCAATCCGGTTCACCAGATAAGAGTCCACTGCTCATGTGGAGGAGTAGGGAATCAAACCCAGTTCACCAGATTAGAGTCCACCGCTCTTAGCCACCTCACCACCCTGGCTCAGCCTTCAAGATTCATGACAAGAGGAGCTTCCATACTCTAGGACACTGGTTCCCAACCAGTCCGCGAAACAAAGTTATAGACCCATAATAAATTAATATTTTCAATTAAAAGTTCTCTATTATAAAAATATATATTCAAATATTATTCTAAGTTTAATGTTTAACTAACAGTTATGATTAAAGTTTATTTTCAAATTCTCTGAATTTTTATTTTGAACCTTGGGGTCCCTGCACTGAACAAAAAAGTCCTAGGGGTCCCTGGTCAAAAAAAGGTTGGGAACCACTGTTCTAGGAAGAAGAGTTGCTTTTTATACTCCGCTTTGCTCTGCCTTTAAGAAGTCTCAAAGCGGTTTACAATCACAATCCCTTCCTCTCCCCACAACAGACACCTTATAAGGTAGGTGGGGCCAGGAGAGTTCTGAGAGAACTGTGACTGGCTTGAAGAAAAATCATAGTTTACACTCTTGACTGCTAAATTCTGAGCTGCAGCTATTAAAATATGTCATACCCTGACAGGATAAGAGAAACAGAAATACTTTATTACTCAAAATATTAAGGGGGTAACACCAAGTTATGCAATCTTTACATAGATTTTATTCATACATGTAATATGTAATTTTTGGGCTCAGATTATTTGTAGTAGCAGTAGAAGCTGTTGTGGTTTTCTTATTATCTACTGTGGCTGTTGTTTGTTTGTTTGTTTGTTTTTGATGATCAGTGACCGTATTAATAAATAATTTTTATTATAGCTGTGCCTGGCCCAAGGTCGCCCAGCAGGCTTCACGAGGAGGAGTGGGGAATCAAACCCGGTTCTCCAGAGAGTATGCCGCCCTTAACCACTGCACCACACTGGCTCTACAAGAACCATATGAAAATATATTTCCGTTGCAAAAACCCTGAAGCGAGAAGTAAAAAGACGTCGCTACCCCTCGCAGAAGAGCTGGCATCCAGGTTCGGAGAACAAGCAAGTGGTCAGGAAGGACCGAGTGTATACATCCAGGTCCCGCCTAGCTGTCTAGGTTTTGTAATGGGGGATACATCAGTGGCTGCTGGTTGGCTAATTAGGTAGACAAATGGGAGCCACAACCAAACTGGGAATTAGGGAGCAGGGGGAAAGCTGATGGAGGAGAAAGAGGAGTTATTCTTGGACTAATAAAAGATATGCAGATCCCAGCTAGTTCTGGCTAGTCCTTTTATTGCAGTCGTCTTTCACTGTAGCCAGCCTCTTTCCTCTTGAGAGATCGCCACGAGAATCATGACGCCTCTGGGTCCCAAAGATGGCTCCTATGGAAAAACGCCCCCCGGTGGCCTCTTCATCATGGGTAGGGCCATTAAATAGGCTTGCTGGGGGACCATTATTTCAACGGGACAGCCCTAACTACCAAGTACCAGTTTCCTTCTGAATGTAGGGCTGCATTTTATCTTGAAACACCGCTTCTCTAATGACGATACGAATTCACACACCCTTCGAGCATGAAAGTGGGCTAGGAGACCTCCAGAGTAAAAGTCTTTATCTGGTTGGTAGGGCCCAGGAAGAGAAGCCATGGAGGAGCTAGAAAAGATTCTGAAGTGTAAAGATGTGTCACTGGCCACCAAAATCAAGTTAATTCATACCATCGTTTTCCCTATTACTATTTATGGGTGTGAAAGCTGGACAATGAACAAAGCTGATAGGAAGACAGTAGATTCCTTGGAAAGGTGGTGTTGGAGGAGAGTGTTACGGATACCGTGGACTGCCAAACAAAACAAATCAGTGGGTTCTAGATCAAATCAAGCCTGAACTGACCCTAGAAACTAAAATGACTAAACTGAGGCTGTCATACTTTGGTCACATTATGAAAAGACAAGAGTCACTGGAAAAGACAATCATGCTAGGAAAAGTGGAAGGCAGCAGGAAAAGAGGAAGACCCAACAAGAGATGGATTGACTCTATAAAGGAAGCCGCAAGACCTGAGCAAGGATGTTGAAGATAGGATGTTTTGGAGAACGTTGATTCATAGGGTCGCCATGAGTCGGAAGCAACTTGATTTCACTTCACACTTAACACACACAAAGTGCCCGAACTAACCATTCTTAGTTCCGGGGCAAAGTTTCCACCCAGAATTGGCGCCAGGGCAAATTAAGAATAGTTGGAGCGCCTCTGGGATCCTTGAAGGAAAGGAACAGATAAAAATGCACAAGTGCAGAAAAGCCCCCGATAAATATGCCACAAGCGATAAAACCCATAAATCCGACAGTGGTAAACAGTGGTAAAACAATAAAAGCCTCAATGGCTAACATTCGATTTAGCAGCTGATCAAATATGCAGTATTTTTTTAAAAGCGTATGATTTAGTTCAAGCTGTAAGCGCTTCCTTGATACAAGTCCTAGATTTTAAACACGGTAAACCAGATCCCTGGCCATTCCAGGTGTTTTGTCAATACCAATAATAAAAAAGGAGAGATGAAAAGGAACGCGCAGGGGGAGAGAACTGGAAGCAAAGTAAATTACTCTTTGACTGGAAAGTTTGTCAGTGTTTCCTATTAGTCACTGAATGTGCACTTTGCAGAGAAAAAGAAAACAACTGCCAGTAATATTTGGTTAGAGCAATAGCGAGATCTTGACAGATGCCATGGCACTTGCCAAAAACAACAACAACAGCCCTACTGTGTGTGTGTGTGACAGGTTAAATAGCAAGTTGGCAGCTTTGGCTCTCTGGCTGGTCCCTTCATTACATACGTTCAGTACTTCCAGGACTGCTGAATTAGCAGGACGCAATTGCCAATTGGACTCATGGGATACTTGCCCTAGACACCATCTTTGCCCCACAAAGAAGAAGAAGACGAGTTGGTGTTATATGCCAATTTCTTCTGCCTTTTTAAGGAGAATCAAACCGGCGTACCATCTCCTTCCCTTCCTATCTCCACAACAGACACTTTGTGAGGTAGGTGGGGCTGAGAGGGTTCGGAGAGAACTGTGACTGGTTCAAGGACACCCAGAAGGATTCATAGAATCATAGAGTTGGAAGGGACCACCAGGGTCATCTAGTCCAACCCCCTGCACAATGTAGGAATTTCACAACTACCTCCCCCACACACTCCCAGTGACCCCTACTCCATGCCCAGAAGATGGCCAAGGTGCCCTCCCTCTCATGAACTGCCTAAGGTCATAGAATCAGCATTGTTGACAGATGGCCATCTAACCTCTTCTTAAAAACCTCCAGGGAAGGAGCGCTCACCACCTCCTGAGGAAGCCTGTTCCACTGAGGAACTGCTCTGACTGTTAGAAAATTCTTCCTAATGTCTAGACGGGAACTCTTTTGATTTAATTTCAACCCGTTGGTTCTGGTCTGACCTTCTGGGGCAACAGAAAACAACTCAGCACCCTCTTCTATGCAACAGCCCTTCAAGTACTTGAAGATGGTTATCATGTCCCCTCTCAGTCTTCTCCTCTTCAGGCTGAACATATCCAGTTCCTTCAACCTTTCCTCATAGGACTTGGTCTCCAGACCCCTCACCATCTTTGTTGCCCTCCACGTGCCAGCTTGTCTACATCCTTCTTAAATTGTGGTGCCCAAAACTGAACACAATACTCTAGGTGAGGAGTGGGGAAACCAGCCCAGTTCACCAGATTTGAGTCTGTCGCTCAAGTGGAGGAGCGGGGAATCAAACCCCGTTCTCCAGATTAGAGGTCACCACTCTCCACCACTACACCCCTGCCTCCAATGGAATGCTGTAAGTCTACTGTTGTCTTCCTCTTCATTGCTGGATCTTTATCTCCAAAATCTTGCACAATCTCATCCCTTCCTCCAACTTCCTGCTCTCAAACCCTAATACCAGGTGCCTCTAGGAATCCCACAAACAAGACAACTGCAGCAGCATTATCCTGCCTGTGTTCCACAGCACCCAATATAATAAGCATGCTCCTGTGATACTGGAGAGAACAGGTATGCATTTTGACTAGTAGCCATGGATCGCCCTCTCCTCCATGAACAGGTCTGCTCCCCTCTTAAAGCCTTCCAATTTGGCAGCCATCACCACATTTTGGGGCAGGGAGTTCCACAATTTAACTATGCGTTGTGAGAAGAAATACTTCCTTTTATCTGTTTTGAATCTCTCACCCTCCAGATTCAGCAGATGACCCCGTGTTCTGGTATTATGAGAGAGGGAGAAAAGCTTCTCCCTGTCCACTCTCTCCATACTATGCATACTTTCATAGACCTCTATTATAGCTCCCCTTAACAGCCTTCTTTCTAAGCTAGACAACCTTAAGCGTTTTAACTCACAGGGCAGTTGCTCTAGCCCCCAGATCATTTTGGTTGAACTTCGAAACGTCCTACCATTAACCACCTTGCTCAGGTCTTGCAAACTGAAAGCCGTGGCTTCCTTGACAGAGTCAATCCATCTCATGTTGGGTCTTCCTCTTTTCCTATTGCCTTCCTCTTTTCCTAGCATTGTCTTTTTCCAGTGATTCTGTATATGAGTGATTCCCACCCACCCACGCCCATCTGGGATCTGTGTTAAACTCACACATACGAAGAACTGGTATATTTCAGCTAAATTAATATTGTTTGCCATGATTATTTTACTGGGGATCTCTCTGTTCCACTTCAGTTTTTCCTAAGAATTTCGCTCCATTTCATATGAATTTGAGTCATGCTTTTCAGGGCCTGCGGTGCAGATATGATTGACAAATGAGGTCAAATATGCCAAATGTCTACCCAGCACTGTTTTGTAACACTTTCCCCTTGTTCACTTTAAGCTAGGTGGGGCACTTGTGGCTACCAAAAACATTTCCAGATTCAAGTCATAAAATCCCATTAATTTTTGAGGAATAGTAAATCCCACAACAGAGGTGAATTTAGATATATAATCAATATTTTGAACTCCCCTTTCCCCCCATCTCCCATCCAAGGATCATAGAATAAACAATGCTCTTCCCAAGGTAAGCATCCCCCCAAAAAGACTATCATTATTCATTCCTAAGTGGGATACTCCAACAAATATAGAACGAGTTGGAATGTGCCATAAGGCCATCTAGTTCAACCCCCTGCTCAATGCAGGATCAGCCTAGAGAATCCCTGGCAAATGTTTGTCCAGCCGCTGCTTGAAGACTGCCAGTTAGGGGGAGCTCACCACCTCCCTAGGTAGCTTATTCCACTGTCCAACAACTCTTACTGTGAAATAATTCCCCCCCTAATATCCAGCCAGGGTGGTTTAGTGGTTAAGAGTGGTGTTTTGGAGCGGTGGAGTCTGATCTGGAGAACCAGGTTTGATTCCTGACCCCTCCACATGAGTGGTGGAGGCTAATCTGGTGAACTGGATTTGTTTCCCTGCTCCTACACACAAAGCCAGCTGGGTGACCTTGGGCTAGTTACACTCTCTCAGCCCCACCTACCTCACAGGGTGCCTATTGTGGGGAGGGGGAGGGAAGGTGATTGTAAGCCAATTTGATTCTCCCTTAAGTGGCAGAGAAAGTTGGCATATAAAAACTAACTCCTCCTCCTCTTCCTCCTCCTCCTCCTCTTCTTCTTCTTCTTTACTGTCCACAATTTAAACCCATTATTGTGAGTCCTATCCTCTGCTGCCAACAGGAACAGCTTCTTGCCCTCTTCTAAGTGACAGCCCTTCAAATACTTCAAGAGAGCACTCATGTCCCCCCACAACCTCCTCTTCTCCGGACTAAATATTCCCAATCCCTCAGCCTTTCCCCGTGGGGCTTGGTCTCCAGGCCACTGATCATCCTCATCGCTCTCCTCAGCATCTTTAATAGCCTAGACTAGCCCAAGCTTGTCAGATCTCAGAAGCTAAGCAGGGTTGGCCCTAGTTAGTATTTCGATGAGAGACCACCAAGGAAGACCAGGGTTGCTACGTAGAGGCAGGCAATGGCAAACCTCCTCTGAACATCTCTTGTTTTGAGAACCCCATGAGGGGTCACCATAAATCGGTGGAGACATGGCGGCACTTAATTATTATTAATGTGTTTCTGCTCAAAGCCAACGATCGCTGCCGCCAGATCCTCAAGTTCATTTCATCCACACACGATGTGTCATATCTTATGCATTGCTGCCTGCGTGTCCATACAAAGTAAAGTTTGTGCAACTGTGCTGCCGGACCTCTTGCCTGTCGCGTTGTGTTTATTGTCACCGGGAGGCTAAGTTCTAAAGGATTGTCTCCAGCACTTTTTGTGACATGCGTGTGTCTGTGACAGTGACGAGAAAGAGAAAGTGACACAGCTGATGTCTCTTTATCTGAGGTGGCTTATGCCAACATTCGTTTCTCTACCTGAGGGGTGGAATATCTTTTCTGCTTGACAAGGTCTTCAGTTCAGCAGATTTCAAGACAGTAGAAATCATATTTTAGGATGCTGCTAGCTACGAAGCCAGGGCCTTCACTTCATGTCTGCGTTACAACCTAGTTGGGACTCTTGGCATCTCATCATCCTGTCCCCCATACTTCCCTCTATTTCCAAACCCTTAAAAAAAAAAAACAATAATGAATTAACTCTGTGTTGGGCCCTTGATTTGCTAGGGCGTCATATTCTTTTGGAGAGCCAGTGTGGTGTAGTGGTTAAGAGCGGTGGTTTGATCTGGAGTGGACTCTGACCTGGAGAACCGGGTTTGATTCCCCACTCCTCTACATGAGCGGCGGAGGCTAATTTGGTGAACTGGATTTGTTTCCCCACTCCTACGCATGAAGGCAGCTGAGTGACTTTGGGCTAGTCACACTCTCTCAGCTCCACCTTCCTCACAGGGTGTCTGTTGTGGGGAGGGGGAGGGAAGGTGATTGTAAGCTTTAAGTGGTAGAGAAAGTTGGCATATAAAAACCAACTCCTACTCCTACTCCTCTTCTTCTTCTTCTTCTTCTTCTTCTCCTTCTTCTTCTTCTTGGTATTTGATACATAGATATTACAATCTGGTCCATATATGGGTGTTCCACCACTTGGTCAATTAGGTACATAAGACCAGCCCTGCTGGATCTAACTACAGCGCTATCTAGATCAACATCCTGTTCCTCACAGTGATGTACCCAGATTAGGGTTGCCAGCTTTGTGTTGGGAAATACCTAGAGATTTTTGGGGTGGAGCCTGAGTATGGCGGGGTTTGGGGAGGGGAGAGACTCCAATGTTATAGAGTCTGATTGCCAACGCAAGCCATTTTCTCCAGGTGAACTGATTGAAGTCCCTCCCCTCCCCAAACCCTGCCCTCTTCAGGCTCCACCCCAAAAACCTCCCGCTGGTGGTGAAGAGCGACCTGGCAACCCTAGACTTCAATACATACATTCCAATTGCCAAAGTGCCATTTTCTCCAGGGGAACTGATTTCTATCAGTTGGAGATCAGTTGTAATAGTGTGAGACCTCCTGCTAGTACCTGGAGGCTGGCTACCCTACTGGCAACCCTAGGCCAATAGGGTAGCCAGTCAAGATATGAGTGCATTCCACTGTGAAAACTGTTTTCTTATTTAATACGTTATTTAACTCCTCTCAAAATGATTGCATATTACGGGACCTTTCATATTTGCTGTCAGTTTTACCTCAGCCGAGATTGGATGCCAATTCTTATAAAACCCCGAAGAACATTCTTGACAGTGTACGTTTTGGGACATGTAGAGAAAGGGAAAGAAGGAAAGAAAGCCCTTGTGAGAGGAAGCTACAGTGAGGGGGGAAGTATTTGATCCCCTGCTAAATTTGCCTGTTTGCCCTCTGACGAAGAAATGACCAGTCCATAATTTTTATGGTAGGTTTATTGTAGCTGTGAGAGACAGAATAACAACAGGAAAACCCCCAGAAACCCGGAAGACAAAAGTCAGAGATTGATGTGCATTATAATGAGTGAAAAAAGTATTTGATCCCCTATCAAACAGCCAATTAGGGTTAGGGTTAGGGTTCTGCTGTCGACAGAAGCAATCAATCCATCAGATTCCAAACTAGCCACCATGACTAAGACCAAAGAGCTGTCCAAGGATGTCAGGGACAAGATTGTAGACCTGCACAAGGCTGGACTGGGCTACAAAACTATTGCCAAGCAGCTTGGTGAGAAGGTGACAACCCTAACCCTAACCTTAACCCTAACTGTCAATCTCCCTCGGTCTGGGGCTCCATGCAAGATCTCATCTTGTGGAGTTGCAATGATCATGAGAACGGTGATGAAGCAGCCCAGAACTACATGGGGGAAACTTGTCAATGATCTCAGGGCACCTGGGACCATAGTCACCATGAAAACAGTTGGTAACACACTACGCCGTGAAGGACTGAGATCTTGCAGAGCCCACAAGGTCCCCTTGCTCAAGACAGCACATGTACAGGCCCGTCTGCAGTTTGCCAATGCACATCTGAATGACCCAGAGGAGAACTGGGTGAAAGTGTTGTGGTCAGATGAGACCAAAATCGAGCTCTTTGGCATCAACTCAACTCGCTATGTTTGGAGGAGGAGGAATGCTGCCTACGACCCCAAGAACACCATCCCCACCGTCAAACATGGAGGGGGACATATTATGCTTTGGGGGTGTTTTTCTGCTAAGGGGACAGGACACCTTCACAGCATCGAAGGGACAATGGACGGGACCATGTATCGTCAAGTCTTGGGTGAGCACCTCCTTCCCTCAGCCAGGGCATTGAAAATGGGTCGAGGATGGGTATTCCAGCATGACAATGACCCAAAACACAGGGCCAAGGCAACAAAGGAGTGGCTCAAGAAGAAGCACATTAAGGGCCTGGAGTGGCCTAGCCAGTCTCCAGACCTTAATCCCATCGAAAATCTGTGGAGGGAGCTGAAGGTTCAAGTAGCTACACATCAGCCTCGAAATCTTACTGACTTGGAGAGGATCTGCAAAGAGGAGTGGGACAAAATACCTCCTGAGATGTGTGCAAACCTGGTGGCCACCTACAAGAAACGCCTGACCTCTGTAATTGCCAACAAGGGTTTTGCCACCAAGTACTAAGTCATCTTTTGCAAAGGGATCAAATACTTATTTCACTCATTATAATGCACATCAATCTCTAACTTTTGTCTTCTGGGTTTCTGGGGGTTTTCCTGCTGTTATTCTGTCTCTCACAGCTACAATAAACCTACCATTAAAATTATGGACTGGTCATTTCTTCGTCAGAGGGCAAACAGGCAAATTCAGCAGGGGATCAAATACTTTCCCCCCTCACTGTATGAAAGCAGAAAGGGCCTTTTAATTGGTAGAGGCAGAGGATACCAGGGTGGCAGATGCCACGCGCCAGTTTGAACGGAAGCCATATTGAACCCATAACATTTTAACATTGTGTGGAGAGAGATATTTAATACTGAGCTGAATTTTGAAAGCCCTGGGATTGATATGCAGAGCAAAGGCCGGATGTGAGCAGTATATATCAAAGATTCCTGGCTGTTCTGTTCTTCTCATTGCTGACAGTTTTTTAAAACCTGGGTGTCATAAAAGTGGCATCCTTTATTTGTGTTCCGATGTGCCAGTTCGACATAAATAAAGCAATTGGATGGCTATCAGCAGAGCTATTTGATAGAATTAAAAAAAAGATAAACAATGAATAGGAAAGCAATTGGGTCATTAGAATAAAAAATATCCCAGACCAAAATATCGCTCTCCATTATCCCTTTTTTAAAAAATAGACCTGGCCCCATGCCTCCATTTTAGCTGGCAGAAAAGGAACATTTTGTGTAATGTATCCAATGAGCCTTGCATTGAACCAGAGAAGCTCACACAAAGCCGGCCGTTGTCGTTACCGAGGGAAGAAATACGTTAAGTACACAAACGGCAAGCCAAATTCGCATTCTGTAAACTAGGGTTCCCAACCTCCAGGTGGGGCCTGGAGATCTCCCAGAATTACAACTGATCTCCAGACTACAAGGATCAGTTCCCCTGGAGAAAATGGCTGCTTTGGAGGACGAACCCCATGGCATTATGCCCTGAGGAGGCTTTCCCTAAATCTCAATGTCCATGGGCTCCATCCCCAAATCTACAGGGATTTTCAACCTGGGGTTGGGAACCCAACTGTAAACCAATCAAAATGGAGGCACATTTTGAGATAAGAAATGCCAGGCTTTTAATACAGGTCATAGTAGAGTATTATGTTAGATGTGAAAACAGCATTGCATATGGATAGGGTTGCCAGGCCCCTCTTTGCCACCAGCAGGAGATTTTTGGGGCGGAGCCTGAGGAGGGCAGGGTTTGGGGAGGGACTTCAATGCCATAGCGTCCAATTGCCAAAGTGGCCATTTTCTCCAGGTGAACTGATCTGGGTATCGGTTGTAATAGCCGGAGGTCTCCAGCTAGTACCTGGAGGTTGGCAACCCTATCTCAGCCTAACCTACCTAACAGGGTTGTTGTGAAGATAAAATGGACGAGAGGAGAATGATGTAAGCAGCTTTCGGTCCCCAATGAAATAAACAAACAGACAAGCAAATAAATAAATAAATAAATAAATAAATAAATAAATAAATAAATAAATAAATAAATAAGCAAGCAAGCAAGCAAGCAAGCAAGCAAGCAAGCTGCACTATAAAAAGCTCAATTACCTCCATGTTTTTTGTTTGGTTGTAAAGGACCATCCATTCTTTGGTACCTGCGTTTGAATGATAGCTCCAATTTACTCCTCCAACTTCCATAAAGGATCATTATTTTGGGGGCCCAATTATGACAAATAAGAGAAGCGTTCCTCTTTTTTCTTTCAAGGGTTAGAATTCTTGGAAGATGTATGTAAAAAAAAAAAAAAGACATCGCCAAAGAAGATATAGCCTAAAGACAATGCATCGCTCTGTAAAATGGAAATCGGCGTAGCAATTTTCCCTTGGCAGATTTCTATTCAGGCTATATAGACATACCTGCATATAGCCCATCCTCAGCGCATTGTTTGTCTTGCCTTGACATTCGTTTTGCCTTTGTGCGCGTACTGTGGAAATGCCATTCGGAACGTACAGACCTTCGCTGACGGTGTTTTGCCTTTCCTCCGATCACCTCACAGTCTGCCCAGACTTTCAGGGATATTGTTTTGACATTATGCTCCCTTGTATAGATTTATGGGAGTATTGTCTGGCAGCGTGTTGCATTATGTCGAGTATGGGGCGAATTTGAAAAAGAAAAAAAAACACGTGAAGGCTCTGTGAAAATGTTCACATTTGAAGGAGGGTAAAAAAACATTTTTACATCAATGTTGTGTGTTGGTAGGGAAACCAGCCTCCAGGTGGGACCTGGGCCTCCCCTGGAATTACAGCTCATCTTCAGACTACAGAGATCAGTTCCCCTGGAGAAAAATGACCCGAGAATAGGCTTGCCAGGCCCCGTAGCTCCACCGGCGGGAGCTTTCCGGGGCTATGGCTGTGGCGCACATTGCGCGTGCGTGCCTGCCACTATGTGCATGCTCGCCCCGCGCGACACGATGCAGACGCTCTAGTGATCTCAGCCAAAACTCTATGGTTTCCATAGAGTTTTGTCCGAGATTGCCAGAGCGTCCACATCACTTTCAGGTTGACCCAAAAGTGACGCGTGCACGTGTGTGCGCGCGCGTGCACACAGTGCTCGCTGGCCATCAGCTGGCCGGTGGGCAGCCCGGTGGATCGGCAGGATTTTACCTGTCACCACCGGGCACTTGGCAACCCTTCCCAAGAACGAAACATCATTGGAATGGAACCGGCTAATCTCTAACTAGATTCTTTACCAGTTAAAGATTTGCTCTACCATGTCATCCCTATGCCTCACCAGCAGTTGCTGAGTCTGAATATCACTCCCTATAAACTAGAAACAACACATTCTGACAGAATAAAGCTCAAACAGGGAAAGCCCAATAATCTGCAGCCAAATGAAGAACTGCCGTGTACAATTTTTTTTTGCCAGCGAAATGAAACACCCCGAAAGATGGCTATCCGTTGAAATGTTCATCAGACCCCAGAGCAAGAGTGTTTGCTGCCTGTACTGATAAGCATCACAAACTATCTTTATTTAGAAGGCCTTTCCTCTGTCTGTTTGACTTCGCACTTCTTAAGCTAAGTATGCTTATCTGACATTTTTTGGCTATGGAGAGTTACAATCCTAACAGGCATCAGAGTGTAGCTCTTTTGAAGCCAATACAACCATTCTATTCTATGCCAGGCAAAGATCTCTGGACCATTTCTTTTTGCTAGCCCTGCTTCTTACCTCTAATTCCAACCAAATAATGAAATCACGTCTAAACAAAACTATTGTGAGACAAGAAGTGGTAAAGTGTTGATACAATTGCACTTGTATATAATTTTGTATTAATAATTGATATGGTAGTTGTTATTATACATTGTTGTTATTTTAGATAATATGGGATATACATTCTGAGGAAGCCTACGACGAAACAAGATAAAACCGGAATCTTGTCAATTGGGGCAATTGCCCGAGTCAACTTTGTAAGAAAATTCTTTCATTTTGAAAATAAGGAGGAGCTGCAAAGCAAAGATTTCAAGAACTGTAGTCTGATTGGATAAGACTAACCAGCTGACTCGGAAGCAAGTGCATCTTTTTCGCGGCGCATAGGATCCATGTAGCCTCAGCGTATTTATGATTTGGGACACTTTGACAAGTTTTTTCTTATAATACGTTGGAATTAATCATAGATATTGTTCCACTAAACAAAACGGAATCATAAGAGTATCACCATCATTTGAATATATTTTCCGTGTGTAGACATTATCCTGTAATTAGTATAACAACTTTTCATCAAATTGTTTGGCATATATTACATGATTATATGCATGGTGGTTTACCTTGTATTCTGTTATACACATTAAGGTTTTTCCTCTTAAGTAGTAAAAAAAAAATATACATGCATCAAATATAAAAAAGTGGTTGCATAGTGAATAATTCCTTAACCAGTGTTGCATAACCACCTGGAGGTTGGCAACCCTAGTTCTTAAGGATGCTTTGGACTAAATCGCATGTTTATTTTTGTGGTACCCAAGCCCACAGCCAATCACTGTTCACCTCAGGAACCATGGCGCATATCTTCACATCAACCCTCTCAGTTGAACTAAGATGACAGGGGCAGATTTGCTCAAGACCACGCAATGAGCTTCAGGTCTGGTGCTTAGAATCAGCGGAGGAGCTAATCCTTAATTCTGAGTGTACCTCTAAATGGCAGATGAATGTTCACGTGGGCACATGAAAAAGTTTCCTACATATTGAAAATAAGCAAATTAGATGGCTTGGCTAGAACCTTTTCCCATGCTACTTTCTTGCTGGGTGTGGATTAATTTTTTTGGGGGGGGTCGGGAGCATTCAATCATATAAGGTCCCCTTCTTCAATCCGAAAAGTCAGAGCTAGCACCAAGGGCTAGCATAGTCACATACCACCCAAGGCCTGTAGCCTGGCCGGGGACTTTCCACCAGAGAGCTAGTGAGAGCCAGCGTGGTTTGGAGCGGTGGACTCTGATCTGGAGAACCAGGTTCGATTCCCCACTCCTCCCCATGAGCGGCGGACGCTGATCTGGTGAATCGGGTTGGTTTCCCCACTCCTACACATGAAGCCAGCTGGGTGAGGGGAAGGGAATGTGATTGGAAGCTGGTTTGATTCCCCTCTCCAAACCCTGCCCTCTTCAGGCTCCCCCCCCCCAAAAAATCTCCAGGTATTTCCCAACCCGAAGCTGGCCACCCTAATGATGCAGTCTATCAGGACATGTAATCTCATAGGACCATTGGTGACTCAAACACTTGTCCTTTAGATCATGCAGATTACGAATTTCAAGGGTGAGTGACTCACATCTTTGGCAGAGCAGAGTTACTCCCAACAAAATGGTGCCCAGTGATTCAGTTAAATGTCATGTTTGATGTTACTAAATCACACCAATTGCAAGCCCTACAGTAGAAAGTGAAAGGTAATGGCAACTAAGGACACTGAAATGCAACCTTGTGTTAAATACAAAGCAGCCCGCCTTGGCAAAGAAGGAATGACTCACTGAACAGTTGCACGTCATTTACCAGCTTCAGTCTCCTGAACTGTGTATCTTATCAATGACAGTCTATGGTCATTTATACATGGTCGCGTAAAAAAAAAAGGTAAAGGTCCCCTGTGCAAGCACCTGGTCATTCCTGACCCAATGGGGTGACGTCACATCCCGACGTTTTCTAGGCAGACTTTGTTTACGGGGTGGTTTGCCAGTGCCTTCCCCAGTCATCTTCCCTTTACCCCCAGCAAGCTGGGTACTCATTTGACCGACCTCGGAAGGATGGAAGGCTGAGTCAACCTTGAGCCGGCTACCGGAAACCGACTTTCGTCGGGATCGAACTCAGGTCGTGAGCTGAGCAGAGCTTTTGACTGCTGTACTGCAGCTTACCACTCTCTGCCACGGGCTCTTATGGTTGCTTTACCCTCCTTTATTCCCCATTTCAGGCAGGATCCAATTTTTCAGTATGCACGATACCTCATTCCTTGGAAGCTCAGCGCTGTTTCAACGCAAACGGAGCCGGCTTTTCCCATTCCTCTTCGGGCCCCAATTAAACCGTTCATCCTGGCTCATTCTGGAGTCACAGAGCATGCTTTCGCCCCACCCTTTTCCATACCCCTCTTCAAGGCAGCATGCAGATAGCCAAACAGGGGAAGCACAGAAGATTGGCTTCTCTCGCAGCCAATCACTAAGCATTGTGTAAAGAGGCAGGGATTCAAGTGTTTCCTGCTTCCTCGCAGCTCTTTCTGAGCAAAAGAAAGGCTTTTTTAAAACGTGGCTTGGATTTCTCCCCCCCCCCCCATTCTTTCAGATTGCTCTGTTTTTTGTTTTTAAAATGCTTTTTTATGCGGCAGTTGGGTCTGGGGGAATGAAATATCTCAGGGTGAGTACTGCGAAGTCAGCCAATTACAGAGCAGCATTTAAAGGGGTGGGACTTGATTTGAACTCGGGAGACGGCTTTTCTGTATCTATGCCTCCATTAGCACACAGTTTCATCCCTGATCATTCCAGCCAATGCATACAGTTTCCCCCCCAACCTGGGTTGCTTTGATCCCGGCAGACACGGGGAATAAAGGCGGTTAAAGCGACCATGCATAAATGACCAATAGTTACAATAAATAAACTGCAATGTGAAAGGAGGGAAGTAGAAAAGTGTGTTTTAATGAGAGGCGGACTCGGTAATGTGAGTGTGGAAGCACTGAAGCGAAGTCGCTTCTGTGTTAAATTAGACACACATAAGCACAAATGCGAGAAGATGGAGAAAATCAGTATTTGTGTTTCGTGGAATCAGGAATATTGCAACTTTTCAATTAATTTATCAAACATTTTACTCCTTTGTAGAAATAACTGGAAATACAGCCTAGCCGTTGAAGAAAATCATGCCTAATCACTAGGGTTGCTGCCAGGTCCCTCTTCGCCACCGGCGGGAGATTTTTGGGGCAGAGCTTGAGGAGGGCGGGGTTCGGGGAGGGGCTTCAATGCCATAGAGTTCAATTGCCAAAGCGGCCATTTTTCTCCAGGTGATCTGATCAGTTGAACTAGCAGGAGATCTCCTGCTACTACCTTGCAGTTGGCAACTCTACATCACGTATGGGTTGCGGTTAGAGAGCCAGCGTGGAGAAAATGGCTGCTTTGGCAATTGGATTCTATGGCATTGAAGTCCCTCCCCTCCCCAAACCCAGCCCTTTTTAGGCTCTGCCCCAAAAAACCTCCCGCCAGTAGCAAAGAGGGACCTGCCAACCCTAACCAGGGATGGCTAATTCCATTAGCCAGGGTGATGTGTTGTTTGGGACACAGAGATTGCTAAAAACCCTGACCTACCGGTAATCATAGAAACGCCGGTCTTTAAAATCAAGTTAGTCCCATCTAATAGTATGTGTTGCAATATACATAGAAGACTTTTAAAAAATGATCTCTGAATCATTGTTCCCTGTATTAAAAATATTGGGAGGAAAACTGGATCGGCTTTTAATGCAAGCTGTGTTTACTAATATGAGCTAATAAAGTCACAGAATGTTACTTGCTGTTGGACTAATGGGTATTGCATTATACTATATTAATGATACTATATATTTTTACACTGTGTGCTGTCTAATACGGATTTAGAATATGCATAGAAAATAGGAAGATTTGCTACTCTATTAGAGTTGGGGAAAGCTATAAAAGCAGGAATTTAACTGGAAAGGGAAAAAATACAAAAGGGATATTTTTAATGAAATGAGTTGCCGGGTATAATTGAATCATGCTTTTAACTACATTTAAGCTCAGCCCATACTTTGAAAGTGATAGCAGTGAATAGCCTCAGAAAATGAATAAAAACATTTTAATTCTGTATACTAAGTGAAGACTCAAGAAGTTTAGCAGACAAGATGGGCTTTTGTATTTAATTTTTTGAACATACTCAGGTGTCCTTATTTTCCATTTTTGAATTGCCTATATTTTTGCCAATGGTTTTTGTACTCTCCACTTTTTATGTTGTTTTTGTAGCTTTGTTTGTACTGTGTATACATTATATAATTTTGCATGCAATTTTCACATACAATTTACATCATTTATATGTAGACCTTGTACAATACTCAGTTATTGACACCCACAAAAGGTGTGTTTGATTACATGGGGAAGAATTTGGTGTGAATAAACAATAAAACGGCACGAAAATTAAAGCATCATCGATTTTGTTCTCAGAAGAGGCCCTTGAGACAGTGTTGTGTACTGCTTAAGAGTGGTGGTTTGGAGCAGTGGACTATGATCTGGAGAACCGGGTTTGAGTCCCCACTCCTCCACATAGGGTTGCCAGTTTCCAGGTGGTGGCTGGAGATCTCCTGCTATTACAACTGATCTCCAGTCGATACAGATCAGTTCCCCTGAAGAAAATGGCCGCTTTGGCAATTGGACTCTATGGTATTGAAGTCCCTCCCCAAACCCCGCCCTCCCCATGCTCCACCCCAAAAGCCTCCCGCAGGTGGCAAAGAGGGACCTGGCAACCCTACCACCACATAAGTGGTGGATGCTAATCTGGTGACCTGGATTTGTTTCCCCACTCCTACACATGAAGCCAGCTGGGTGACCTTGGGCTAGTCACACTCTCTCAGCCCCACCTACCTCACAGGGAGACTGACGTGGGGAGGAAAGGGAACGTGATTGTAAGCCAGTTTTATTCTTCCTCCTCCTTCTTCTTCCTCTTCTTCTTGTCATATGCACTAGAGGTCACATGAACACATGAACTGGCCTTATATTGAATCAGACTATAGGTCCATCAAAGTCAGTATTGTCTAATCAAACTGGCAGCAGCTCTTCATGGTCTCAGGTCCAGGTCTTGTGCATTACCTACTACCCACAAACATGAGAGGGGGGAACAGACTGTTCCATTGTAATGCATGCAATAAACATACCACCAATACTTGGTAACACTCCTCATAGGATTTTTCAGAATCAACAGCTATAACCACCACCAATAATTAATTCTTAATAGATTTGATCAACACATCAATGAAGTCTAGCTGTAACCCTAAACACTGGATGCACTGGTATTTATTTCTGAGCAAAAATTCCGAAGACTGGGTTATAAAGCTTTAGTTGTAGTAGCCTGAACATATTTGCCTTTGCAGTTGATGCATAAACTGCCAAAACATGTAGATTTCCTTGCTTTTCAGGGTCACATGGATGATCCCCTCCAATCAGGAATTACTCAGTGAATGAGATGACATCATATTGCTTCCTAGGCATTAAACTACTTTCAAAGGACTTCTACCTTCAAAGGTTGAATTTGTAGCCTTTGTATTTTTAATATAAGTTCAAAATGCACTTTGTTTAATATTGGTTTCAGAAAATAGGACTCCTTGTGCGGGTTTTTAAAAATGGAAACCTGCACTTTTCAGTTTTGGCTTTTGACCAATGAAACAGAAAAGAACTAAATTAATTTGAGAAGCAAATTGCGTTAAGGGGAAAGCTGATAGATAAGCAGTCATGGGAAATCCATCTCAACGTAGGACAAATGAGCAGAGCTTGACTTTCGCCTAACCTTTAATCTATTTATAGGAGGGAGAATCGGAGAATGAAGCACCTCTCAACAGAAGTTTAAGTCAACAACTAAAATTAATTGCCTTCACTTTCAGACTGTACTCTAGGTGTGCTGGCTCCGTATGAGAAGCCGATTGTGCACAGTGAGGATCTGGATTTTTTAAAAATGTTGACAAAGCCGACTTTAGTTGACAAACAAAAACACATTTATACCTCCTTTTATTCAAGTCCCAAGGCAATTTTAATTATAATGCATAATTTCACTTAGAGAAACTAGACGTGTAATAGAAGAAGAAGAGTTGGTTTTTATACCCTGATTTGCTCTACCTTTAAGGAGTCTCAAACCGGCATAGAAGCACCTTCCAGTCCTCGCCCCACAACAGACTCCTTGTGAGGTAGGTGGGTAGGGTTGCCAGGTCCCTCTTCGCCATTGGTGGGAGGCTTTTGGGGTGGAGCCGGAGGAAAGCGGGGTTTAGGTAGGGGAGGGACTTCAATGCCATGTCCAATGGCCCAAGCGGCCATTTCCTCCAGGTGAACTGATCTCTATCGGCTGGAGATCACTTGTAATAGCAGGAGATCTCCAGCTACTACCTGGAGGTTGGCAACCCTATAGGTGGGGCTGAGAGAGCTCGGAGAGAACCATGACTAGCCCAAGGTCACCCAGCAGGCTTCATGTGGAGGAATGGGGAAACCAACCCGGTTTACCAGATTACAGTCCGCCGCTCCTAACCGCTACTCCACTCTGGCTCTCAAAAACACGCATATGTACATATTATCAACTCATCGACAAAACCAGAAGCAAAAATTGGACCATTGGATCTCAGGACAAAAATATAAGTAATTATAATGATCCTGCATTAAACAGAGGGTTGGACTAGATGGCCTGTATGGCCCCTTCGAACTCTAGGATTCTATAAACAGAATCATAAACATAATTGGTGAATATTCATCCATCTGTAATCCATACAAAGGAGAGATGCAAAGTGGAAGTTCTGTCAGCACCATAAAGGTATGTAGCACCCAGCATTAGAGTCTACTGGTCTTAACCAGTACACCACACTGAGTCTTCTGCTAGTGCGCTACTACCCGAATTAAAAAGGTAAAGGTCCCCTGACAGAGATCAGTTCACCTGGAGAAAATTAGAAGACTTGCTGGGCAACACCCCCACTCGGCCTGGCCCACTTTCCAACAACACTTGGTGGGTGCCAAGAAAGGTGTTTGCAGGTACTAGGGCACCCCAGTCATCATGTTGGGGACCCTTGCTATATATAACATATTTTCAAGAATATGATTATTGTTCAATGTGAACGATTTGGCAACAATTCATATTCTGTAATATACTTAATGATAATACACTATAAAGGGTTTCAATGTTTTAGTGCCACAAAGTTTAGCTTCATATCCAGACATGCTGTAGTTGTGATTTTATGAGACTGTTTCTGTCCCAATAATACACTTTTTTACTTACTACCGAATTTGTTTTCTACCTTCAACTTTCATGTTATCCTACTTCTCAGATGGGAAAAATTAAGATTCATGTGCTAAGGTACAGTAGAGTGCAGCAGTATGTAATGTTTAGGTCTTGGATATATTTGTAATTTTTCTTACAGAAAACAAAGACATTTAAACTTTTAAATTCCATAAATATGCAAAATAGTACAATTTTATATGTTAACTAAGTTAGAAATGACATGTTTAATGCTGGCAAATCATCAAAATAAGTTTAGGTTTGGTAGGAAGATAAGTATTGTATGTGTGTGTGTGTGTGTGTGTGTGTATATATATATATATGGCTGCCTATATATTTCATAGAATCATAGAGTTGGAAGGTACCACCAGGGTCATGTAGTCCAACCCCCTGCACAATGCAGGAAATTCCAAACTACCTCCCCCCACCTCCACCCCCAGTGACCCATACTTCATGCTGAGAAGATGGCCAAGGTGACCTCCCTCTCATGATCTGCCTAAGGTCATAGAATCAGCATTGCTGACAGATGGCCATTTAGCCTCTGCTTCAAAATCTTCAGGGAAGGAGAGCTTACAACCTCCTGAGGAAGCCTGTTCCACTGTAGAACCACTCTAATAGTTAGAAAATTCTTCCTAATGTCTAGACAGAAACTCTTTTGATTTAATTTCAACCCATTGGTTCTGGTCTGACCTTCTGGGGCAACAGAAAACAACTCGGCACCCTCCTCTATGTGACAGCCCTTCAAGTACTTGAAGATGGTTATCATATCCCCCCTCAGTCTTCTCCACTTCAGGCTAAACATACCCAGCTACTTCAACCTTTCCTCATAGGACAATGGCCATCTTGCCTCTTCTTAAAAACCTCCAGGGAAGGAGAGCTTACCACTTCCTCAGGAAGCCAGTTAAAACCCTCCTATTTTTTTTAAAAAAAACCAAAAAACAAAAGGGATAAAAAGCATTTTCCCCATGGCTTCAAACTTTCCCCATGGCTTCAAATAAAAACACATATGTGTACATATTACCAACTCATTGACAAAAACCAGAAGCAAAAATTGGAGCACTGAATCTCAGGACCAAAATATAAATGAATATAAACAGAGACAAAACTGGTGAAAGTTCATTCATCTGTAATCCGTACAAAGGAGGGATGCAAAGTGGAAGTTCTGTCAGCACCATGAAGGTATGTAGCATCTAGCATGGGGTCTGGTGTCGGTAAGAGCTGATGTCATCGACTATTGCTGGCCATCTATCAGCCATGTACTTCCAGAATGCGAAGAGAACTGCTCTCCGCCTCAGCAGAACGTCCATTCTGCAAACTCCAAGGAGCTCCCTTCTGCTGAGCGGCATTTCCATGATGGTAATCATGTTCTGTTCCCCACCCAACTAGGCTTGCCATTTGCCTACTGCTGGCAAGAAACCACCTGCCCTCCACTTCAATGGGACATCAGTGGGAAACTGGAGGGGCAAACTGGCATCCATTGATGCCACAATATCACTTCCAGCTGCCTTGCTGGAAGTGATGTCACTGCATTGCAGGGCACTCTAGGAATCACCCAAAACTTTATGGTTTTTACTAGAGTTTCGGGCAAATCCTATAGCGTCCCATGACATGGTGACACCACTTCTGGTTAGGCAGCCAGAATTGTGTTCTAGTGTTGATGGCCGCCATTTAGGTAATCCCCCCCCGCAAGGTTTCCAGGGAGTTGCCAACTTTTGGCTGGCAACCCTACACCCACCATCTTCATGGCTCTGTCACCAGGTTTAAAAGCCGAAATGGCTCTTTGGTTTTTCCAGACTGGCACCCTAGTTAGACATGCATAGGAGAAACATTCTTTACATTGACAACAAGCAGATAAAAAGAACCTAGTTGCTATAACAACAGCATTATCAAGACCTTTGTGGCTTATGTTTTAGTTCATTAATAGAAAAGCCAAATGGATTAGCTGATAATACAACATTTTTTTTTAAAAAAAATTGTGCTTACCATTCAGCTGTTTGACCTCTCCAGTTTCCCCAGATTGTGCCTCAAAAGAAAAATATCTTTCCAGCCCATGTTTTATTCACCTGAAAGTAAGACTAGTTTTGTTCCCCACCGGGAATGCCATTAAAAAAAATATAAGGGGTCATCTTAAATTGACATACAAATTACAGTAATAAACACACTCTTTTGTATACAACCTGTTTTGAGTGTCTTCCTTTCAGGAAAAGATGGCAATTAATGATTTAGTTGTATAACCCATCCCAATTTCAAGAGCTCTGGGACAGATTGTGTTACAGGACTATGCTAAAAAACAGGGAGATTTTTGTTGTTGCTGGTATTGAAGTTGGCACCAATAGCCGAGCGTTCAGAGGAAAACACCATTTCCTCCAGGCATTCATTATTATTATTTTTAAATCTGATAAGGTTTAAACTGTGAAGATTAGAGAATGGTACAAATGCCAGAACCCAGTTTGTAAAATAGGTACAGGATTCATATGGTTGCCAAGTGCAGGTTGGGAAGTACCTGGAGATTTCAGGGGTGTAGCCTGTGGAGGTGTGGTTCAGAAAGGGGGAGGACCATAGAGTCCACTCTCCAGAGTGGCAGACTGTATGAAATGGGAAGCCTTAAGGCAACATATGGGCTGTGGGCACCCCAGATATACTGTTTTTCTGGGGGCAGGTGAGGGGATTTACCCCTCCTAGATTCCCAGGTGACAAAAGGATTAATCTTCGGCTACCGGGGTGGGGTAGTGAGAATTTAGAAATCTATTCTGATTCCAATGGCTTTTGCAACCCAGGAGGAACCGGGAGATCCTTGCTGAAGTGCTTAACGTCCTTAAAGAATAGGCGCGATCTCTGCTAACGTCTGGGGATCGCTGCTGCATAGCTGGAGGAACGACTCATCGCTGATATCAGGATCGCTGCTGATTGCCCATTAAGCTGCTGATGTTGCAATGGGAGAGGGGGATGTTGGCACTGACTACGTGACTGTCTGCTTTCCATGACATGGCTGCGGCTGGAACAGAGTTTGCACAGGAACATGGAGTCTCTCAGGTTCACTGGAGGTTGCCCTTGCTTCTGCTTCCTAGATGCCGGCTGCACGGAGCGCACAGGAACGGCCGTGTCAGTTTCAACGGAGCGCGCTGCAGCCGTCCCTTTAGCGTGTGGGGCGGGCGCACGGCTGGAACAGTAGTTGTGTGCCTGCATAAACGGGGTTGCCATGACCAGTCCGGGAGTTAGGTGGCCCGTATGCTTACAGTACGGTTGTAAGCATGTGAACTATACATCAAATAGGAAGCTTATATCAAGTCAGAAGATTGGTCCCTCTAGCTGAGCATTACCTACTTTGACTGGCAGTAGATCTCCAGCATCTGCTACTGAAATCTTTACCTGGAGATACCATGAAGGGGCTGTGGCTCAGTTGAAGAGTCTTCTTTGCAGGCAGAAGGTCCCAGGTTCGATCCCCAGCATCTCCAGTTAAAAGGACCAGGTGGTAGGTGGTATGAAAGACCTCTGTCTGAGACCCTGGACAGCTGCTGCCAGTCTGAATAGACAATACTGACTTTGATGCAGTGAGTCAGTGACAACCTGGAGGCTGGCATCCCTATTGATTCTAGACTTCTAATATCCTAACACCTTGGTTATTGAGTGTTCCCTTTTGTTGACTGTACTGGTTCACCATATGTAATCCGCCTGGAGTCCCTGTGAGAAAGGTGAATTATAAGTAACATAAATGGTGCAGTGGTTAAGAGCAGTGGTTTGGAGCAGTGGACTCTGATCTGGAGAACTGGGTTTGATTCCCCACTCCTCCCCATGAGCTGCAGAAGCTAATCTGGTGACCTGGATGTTTCCCCACTCCTCCACATGAAGCCAGCTAGGTGACCTTGGGCTAGTCACACTCTCTCAGCCCCACCCACAGGGTGTCTGTTGTGGGGAGGGGAAGGGAAGGTGATTGTAAGCCGGGTTGATTCTCCCTTAAGTGGTAGAGGAAGTTGGCATATAAAAACCAACTCTTCTTCCTCCTCCTCCTCCTCCTCCTCCTCCTCCTCTTCTTCTTCTTCTTCTTCTTGTCATATGCACTAGAGGTCACATGAACACATGAAGCTGCCTAATATTGAATGAGACTATTGGTCCATCAAAGTCAGTATTGTCTACTCAAACTGGCAGCGGCTCTTCACGGTCTCAGGTTCAGGTCTTGTGCATTACCTACTACCCACAAATACGAGAGGGGAGAACAGACTGTTCCATTGTAATGCATGTGATAAACATACCAACAATACTTCCCCTCATAGGGTTTTTCACTCCCAGAATCAATAGCTTCAACCACCACCAATAATTAAATCGTAATAGATTCTTCTTCTTCATAAGTAGATAAAATACCAATGAGCCATGGCCCCTTCCATAGAGGAAGGGAAACCCTGAGTTTGTTGGAGCAAGGGTGAGATGAAAAGTGTACTGAGTAGATCCCTGGATCGTCTGCTGTCTGAAATGGGGGCTCCTCTGATTCTTAGATGTGTCTTTGAGCCACTGTGTGATAATAGTGCCAGATGCTCTCAGGTAAGCAAAACGATGGGGAACGGATATATTAAAGGGTTCTGCCAGGTGGTACTCCTTGCGAACAACAACCATTCCCTCTGCCAGCTCCCGCAATGTAAACCGAGTTAATTGTGAAGCATCTTCCTGGTTGTGCTTGTATGCATTCGACGTTGTTTGTTTTCTGCTGTGTTTATCGGAAGCCTCGATTCCCCGCCCATTGTTTGTAAATATCCCCCACAATTCGTCTGTTTTTATGTATTAATGCCTATCTGCTCATTTATTTTGGGTAGCAACCTGTTTTATGGCAATATTTTAATAAAAATCTGTGAAACAGGCGGGGAAAGTAAAAAACTACAGTGCAAACAAACATGGGCTGTGCAACTTGTAAGGCTGAAAAAAAAATCTAAAGTGTAGTTCTGTTTCACGTGGCGCAAAACGAGAGGGACTCCAAATGTGTGGAAAATTAGAAGGCCATAACGGAGGGGATACTTATTTCTCCTTCCTGGCACTGGTTGGAAAATTATGACATGCCCGACCGCACTTTGGAATTGGGGCGGATGGAGGGACTCTCAGTTTTTCTGATATATATCAGCTTATATTGTTCCGACAGATATACATAGGGTTGCCAACCTCCTGGTGGTGGCAGGAGATCTCCTGCTATTACATCTGATCTCCAGCCGATAGAGATCAGTTCACCTGGAGAAAATGGCCTCTTTGGCAATTGGATTCTAGGCACTGAAGTCCCTCTCTTCTCCTCCAAACCTCTTTAGGCTCCACCCCAAGAAAACCCCTCCGGTGGTGAATAGGGACCTGGCAACCCTACAGTTAGTTACCAGTGTATATTATCATGATTTACACGTTGTTTTTCCAGTGGCTGCTAGCAAGATGGAACATCCTTATTCACCAGCAGTATCAATCTCACTAGCGGATGGTGGGGAGAAACAACCAAAGAACATAAGAAGAGTCTTGCTGGACCAGACCAGTGATCCACTTGCTAGTCCAGCATCTTGTCTCAGTGGCCAACCGGTTCCTCTAGAGCACTGGTTCCCAACCAGGGGTCCATGGACCCCCAGGGGTCCGCGAGAACTAAATTAAGGTCCGAGAAACAAAGTTATAAACCCATAATAAATTAATATTTTCAATTAAAAGTTCTCTATTATAAAATATATATATTCAAATATAATTCTAAGTTTAATGTTTAACTAACAGTTATGATTAAAGTTTATTTTCAAATTCCCAGAATTTTTATTTTGAACCTTGGGGTCCCTACACAGAGCAAAAAAGTCCTAGTGGTCCCTGGTCAAAAAAAGGTTGGGAACCACTGCTCTAGAGGGCCAACAGCAGGGCATAAAAGGCCGAGGGCTTCCCCTGATGTTGCCTCCTGGCACTGGGATTCAGAGGTTGACTGCCTCTGAACGTGGAGGTTCCCTTTAGTCACCATGGCTGGTAGCCACTGACAGACCAGTCCTCTATGGCTACCTAATCTCCTTTTAAAGCTAATCTGACAAGATGGGGCTATGCCATGTGGCCCAGGCCACTAGAGCCATGGTTAGGGTGGCCAGGTGGGTGGTTTCGGTGGGCAATTTCCCGCCAATCAACCGGGCTGCTCCAGAGCGGGCAGCGCACATGCACATGGTCACACTCCACGTGGTCACGTCACTTCCGGGGGTAAACCCGGAAGTGGCATGATCACGTCGCGCGCTGCCACGCGTGAATGCGATCGCCACAGCTTTGCCTTCAAGAACCTCCCACCGATGGAGAGGGGGAACCTGGCAACCCTAGCCATGGTTGTTTGGCAATCTTGTGCTCATACAAGCATAAACCATCCATTCTTAACCTTTTCCTCTTTCAAAGCCCCTACAAATGGAAAACGGGCAGGCCTTAGGGATCTCCTACTATTACAACTGATCTCCAGTCGATAGAGATCAGTTCACCTGAAGAAAATGGCTGCTTTAACAATCGGACTCTACGGCATTGAAGTCCCTCCCCAAACCCCGCCCTCCTCAGGCTCCGCCCCCAAAACCTCCCGCCAGTTGCAAAGAGGGACCTGGCAACCCAAGCAGGCCTGGCCAACAGAACTGGTTTTTATAAGGTGTACCTTTAGTTTCATCTAACAAGGATATTAGCAGCTTTGCCCTTCTGTAGGTTTTTTTCTTTTAAGTTTGGAAATGATTGGAAATCTCGGAGAAGTTTATATATAAGCAAGACAGGAACGCCCAGAGAATTATTAGAAGCAGGAAATAGTAGACATTGAAATCAAGTCAGAGGCATTTGTGATAGCTTAGCGCCAAAAGCCCAGCCTCTTTTAAATGGGGAAACTGCATTATCTCATGAGAAACATTTTCATTTGCCCTCCTCTTCCATTGTTCCGTTCACTCGCTTGTTGTGTCTTTTTGTTAATCAGCTTTTAGTTCTCCAAGGCAAAGGACTATCTTTTCCTCTGCTGGTCTGGGCAGGCGTTTTAGCGCCGCAGGGAAGCCCGGCAGATTGGGTCTTTCAGAGACATAAGTAATAACCCCGAATAAGGATCGGGGAGGGAAATTAACAGCCAGCTTGCTCCAGGAAAGAGACTGCCTTTTCTTCTCGAGTCTCCAAGAGGAAAACAAACCCACTGCACAGTTGGTGGGATTTGGCCGATCTGCATTCAGCGTCTCAAAGTTTGAATCTGGATGGAAGAAATGAGGTGTGTTGCTTTATTGGGAAGATTTGTCTCCTGCCTCCTTGTCCCAGAAACGGGCCAGCACGATGGTTGGCAGTATCAAATTAGAATATTACCAAATGAAACCAGCAGCCGTGGTCACAATTAATGCAACAAAAGAATCAGCCGAAACAAATATCCATTTTTTAAAGGAGGCAAAGATTTAAAAAGCAGCAGTTTATAAAACTCAGGAGTAGAAGCTACAGGGGGGGGGACAGTTGTGGGGATAAAAACATTAAATCAGGGATTCCTGACCTTTTTGAGCCTGAGAGCACCTTTGGGATTCTAACATAGCTTAAGGGGCGCAGCCACAAAATGTCTGCACAACATGTAGGGTTGCCAACCTCCAGGTACTGCACAACATGTAGGGTTGCCAACCTCCAGGTACTCAGCCAGCCATCCACTTCTATGGAGTAGGTTTAAACCTTACGCTTGAAAATGAGTACATTTCAAGCTTTCTCATTGTCTCAAGGATTTCCAAATTCGATGAAGCTGGAGTGAAATGGGATTTTTACCGGAAACCCATCGTTGTTTTTTTGGAATCTGAGGACAATTTAGAATACACAGTCTGATGATATTCAAAGTATTTTGCTGCTTCAACTGCGAGTTGAAATTGTTATTGTGTTAACTGCGAGTCATTCCTTCTATATATTGTGTATTGAATGAATAGTGATTGTGGTATAAATTTTTACCAGCAACTACTGGATTGTGGCTGTAGTGCTATTTTGCTTTGTTAACAACCTCCAGGTACTAGCTGGAGATCTCCTGCTATTACAAATGATCTCCTGCCGATAGAGATCAGTTTCCCTGGAGAAAAGGGCCGCTTTGCCAATTGGACTCTATGGCATTGAAGTCCCTCCCCTCCCCAAACCCCGCCCTCCTCAGGCTCCACCCCAAAAACCTCCTGCTGGTGGCAAAGAGGGACCTGGCAATCCTAACAAAATGGCTGCTGCTGCTTACCTGCAGTCACACAGTGAAGATCCTTATGCTGTGGTGGCAGCTGCTGCCAATGCCACATTTTTTAAAATCTGCACAGCCGATCAAATCTCCGATGACCAATCAGAAGCCTTGCTGGGCAAAAGCCCTGCCTGGCCTTGCCCACTTTCTAAAAACACTTGGTGGACACCAGGAAAGATGTAGGTGGATGCTGTGTTGGAGATAGGGCGTCCAGCTCTGGGTTGGGAAATACCTGGAGATTTTGAGGTGGAGGGCGGGGTTCGGAGAGCGGAGGGACTTCAATGCCAAAGCAGCCGTTTTCTCTGGGTGAACTGAGCTCTATCAGCTGGAGATCAGTTGTAACAGCAGGAGATTTCCAGCACCAGCTGGAGGCTGGCAACCCCAGTTGGAGACCCCTGTGTTAAATGTTCTCTGAAATACGGGGCCCACTTGAAAATACCCTGACTACCAAAGTGGCCATTTTTCTCCAGGTGATCTGATCTCTATCGGCTGCAGATCAGTTGTATTAGCAGGAGATCTTTCACTACTACCTGGCAGTTGGCAACCCTACCTTGCCCCCTCCTCCACATGAAGCCCGCTGGGTGACCTCAGGCCAGTCGCAAATCTCTCCGAACTCTCTCAGCCCACGTGGAGGCAGGCAATGAGAAACCACCTCTGAACGTCTCTTGCCTTGAAAACCCTATGGCAGTGATGGCGAACCTTTTAGAGACCGAGTGCCCAAACTGCAACCCAAAACCCACTTATTTAGCGCAAAGTGCCAACACGGCAATTTAACCTGAATACTGAAGTTTTAGTTTAGAAAAAAACAACTCACACATTAACACCCCCACTTCCTCCCATGCTAGCGAAGTCGCTCTGCACAGGATCGCGCGGCTGGACAGTCTCCGGGTGGGCGCGACCCTCACCTTATAGAGCGCGTAGTGCAGGTACAGGTAAGGGGTGCGTTGCTGGAAGTCACGCAGGGTCTTAGCCGGCGGGTAGCGGAGCTGGAAGTTGGGCAGGCAGGCAGGAGGCACGCCACAGGATGCGCCCCAAGAGCTCCAGCACGGCCGGTGGGCGAGGGGAGGGACCAAATGGCCAAAACGCACAGGCGGTTTTGCCTTGGATTTGCAACACTATTGATGTGCTGGGGCGACGGCCCACGTGCCCACAGAGAGGGCTCTGCGTGCTCCCTCTGGCACGTGTGCCATAGGTTCGCCACCACTGCCCTATGGGGTCACCATAAATCAGCTGTGACTTGATGTACAAGCACACACACAGATATGGTGTCATGACTTGATTTCTGGGTACAACCAGCAGTGACGCTGTGATGTTGGGTGATGTCAAGCCACCCTTCACTTTGGTTCCCGCTGGAGCAAAGAGGGGCCAGGGTGGGAGATTGCTCTGCAGGTCAGGCAATCTCATCAGCCCAGCAAGTTCATGTAGACAAAGACAATCCACCCGTGTCCTAAAGCTGTTTATGGCTTTTGAGTAGGGTTGCCAACCTCCAGGTGGTGGCAGGGGATCACATAAGACCATAAGAAAAGCCCTGCTGGATCAGACCGAGGCCCATCAAGTCCAGCAGTCTGTTCACACAGCGGCCAACCAGGTGCCTCTAGGAAGCCCACAAGCAAGACGACTGCAGCAGCACCATCCTGCCTGTGTTCCACAGCACTTAATATAATAGGCATGCTCCTCTGATCCTGGAGAGAATGGGCATGCATCATGACTAGTATCCTTTTTTACTAGTAGTCATGAATAGCCCTCTCCTCCATGAACATGTCCACTCCCCTCTTCAAGCCTCCCAAGTTGGCAGCCATCACCACATCCTGGGGCAGGGAGGTCCACAATTTAACTATGCGTTGTGTAAAGAAATAATTCCTTTTATCTGTTTTGAATCTCTCACCCTCCAGCTTCAGCAGATGACCCCACGTTCTAGTATTATGAGAGAGGGAGAAAAGCTTCTCCCTGTCCACTCTCTCCTGCTATTACAAATGATCTCCAGCCGATACAGATCAGTTCACCTGGCGAAAATGGCCGCTTTGGCAATTGGATTCTATGACATTGAAATCTCTCCCTTCTCAAACCCCACCCTCCTCAGGCTCCGCCCCAAAAACCTCCCGCTGGTGGCGAAGAGGGACCTGGCAACCCTACTTTTCAGATTATACCCAGCTATTTGAACTGGGCCTGGAAACAAACTTTAGATATTGAAAACTGTTTGGGCCTCAGGGCTTAATCCATTAATTGATTAGAGATAGCTTTGGTTCAATTACAATGCTTTTAAAAAATTGAACATTTAAAGAAAATGCTCACAAAGGTTTCACCTTATACCGTACCATTCTCTCTTCTCCAGAACAGCAGGGAAGGCATCTTATAAGCTGTTTCCTCAAATTACACATATGCCCCCAAGCGTCCTCCCCCACCATCCAGAACAATTGCTTTTACTTATATTCAATCGTATGTGGATAGAATTGATTAATCCATTAAAGCTGATGCAATTTATTGACTTTCATTGGCTGACAGCCCTAAGATTTGGATTTGGAAATGCACGTTCTGAGTTCATTTTCCATCCGCCTCTCATTTATGTTTTAAAATATTCTAGCCAACCATCTGAACAAAAAAGTGGATTCCAGGCCAGTCTAAAATTAGGATTGCCAATCTCCATTTGGAGCCTGGAGATCTCCTGGAATTATGACTGATCACCAGGGGACAGAGATCTGTTCCCCCAAAGAAAAGGGCTGCCTTGGAGGGTGGACTTCACAGCATTATACCCTGCTGGGATACATCCTCTCCCCCAAACCGCACCCTCTGTATGTTCCGTCCCCAAAATCTCCAGGAATTGCCCAACCTGGAGTTGGCAACCACACTAAAAACACAGCATAAAAAGAAGTATCTGAAGAAGTGAGTTGTGACTCACAAAAGCGCATACCCTGCAAAAAACCTTTGCTGGCATTAAAAGGGCAGAATGTAAAATATATAAAAACATTAAAAACAGTTCTTTCATATGTACTTACACACATCTACCTATCTATCACAATTTTATTGTGCCTTTCCTCCAAAGAGCATTTCTCTCACATTTTTCTCCTGCCACCCAGGTGAACCACAGCGGGAATAGGGTTGTCAGCTCCGGGTTGGAAAGTACCTGGAGATTTCGGGGGTGGAGCCTGAGGAGGGTGGGGTTTAGAGAGAGGAGGGGCTTCAATGTCATAGTCTAAAGTGGCCATTTTCTCCAGGGGAACAGATCTCTGTTGCCTGGAGATCAGCTGTAATACCAGGACATCTCCATCCACTCCCTGGAAATTGGCCACCCAAGGTGGAAAGCGCCGGCGAGGGGCAAGAGGTGTCCTACCAGTAGACTTGCCAGGTCCCTCTTTGCCACCGGAGGGAGGTTTTGGGGGCAGAGCCTGAGGAGGGCAGGGTTTGGGGAGGGGAGGGACTTCAGTGCCATAGAGTCCAATTGCCAATGTGGCCATTTCCCCCAGGTGAACCGATCTCTGACGGCTGGAGATCAGTTGCAATAGCAGGAGATCTCCAGCTAGTACCTGGAGGTTGGCAAGCCAACCCGCCAGCAGCCAGAATCTGTCAGTCCTACTCATTAAACTACGATTCCCAGGTTCCTTTGGGGGAAGCAGGGATCGTTAAATGGATATAAATCCAATCTATGTTTGTAGCGTCGAGATGCCCGCTAGGCTGGCTCTCTCTCTCTGCCTCCCTCTCCCCCTTCCTTCCTTGAGCAGTCGGGTTCGGTGCCAGCGCCTGCCGCTGTGTGTTTGGTAAGCCGGCAATAAACGCTTTTGGCATAGCCGACTCGAACCGACGCCGAGGTGATTTATACGCCGCGGCACCGGCTAGTTCCCTCCCATCTGCTTTGTGGCGAGGCGACATGACAGGGCCGTCGCCGGCGAGCCCAAGCAGAGCGTAACCAGCCCCCCCAAACAAGGTCCCATTTATAAATACTTCATTATTAATAAAGCCGAGCAATTTGCGGCGAGCCTGAAAAAATGATTTATGCTCACGTGCTAAGCGAGCCTATCAATTTAATCATATCGGAGCCTGCGGAACAGGCTTCGCAACAGCTTGCTGTACCATCATCTGTTAAGCATTTCCTCTTAATGCATTTCATACTGGGCCTTGCAATAATTTGCTAGAGGATGCAGCTGCGACTATTAAGGGCTCCCCTCCACCACCACCCTCAATCAATATGAATAGCACATTTTCTAAAACGGTTTGCAGAAATTAAATAATTTCTGGGTAGCCTAACCAGAAACAGAGTTGGCCTCTTAGCTTGAGGGGAAAGTAGGGTTGCCAGGTCCCTCTTCGCCACTGATGGGAGGTTTTTGGGGCAGAGCCCGAGGAGGGCGGGGTTTGGGGAGGGGAGGGACGTCGATGCCATAGCGTCCAATGGGCAAAACGGCCATTTTCTCTCGGGGAACTGATCTCTATCAGGTGGAGATCAATTGTAACAGCAGGGGATCTCCAGCTAGTACCTAAAGATTGGAAACCCTAGGAGAAAGGTTGCTGGAAAGTTGCTTGAAGAAAGGTTCTCTGTTTTAGAATGAGGCAGGGCTGAACAAAGGTATGTGGCCACGCCCAGTGGCTTCACCCTATTCACAGGGCTGCCAGGCCCCCGGTCGGTTTTACCACAGAGTTTCTGGCGATCCCTAGAGCTATCGTTGTTGCTTCCAGGTTCTCCCTGGAAATAACATCATCCCGCTCACTATGCCAGACTCCCACCACATCCAATCGGAACGAAATGATGAAATCACCAAAGAGCTACTGCCTTAGTACCTTCTCCGTAGTCTAATTTAGTGGGGGAGAATGCCATCATCAACTGGCAAAGCCCACTGACAAATCTAGCTATCAATGGGGATAACTGGTCCCAGGTCCCTGCCCATCTTTGAATGAAGATTGTCCACCAATGCAACCAAAGCAGTCTCTGATCTGGCCTGAAGATGAATTGAAATGGGTAAAGGGCAAATGTGTCATCTAAGAACCCCCGGAGCTGCTCTACCATCTCATGCTCTTTCACCTCCCCAGAAAAGGAAAATTGGAGTGTGTGTGTGTGCGTTAAGTGCCGTCAAGTCACTTCCGATTCATGGCGACCCTATGAATGAAAGTCCTCCAAAATGTCCTATCTTTGACAGCCTTGCTCGGATCTTGCAAATTGAAGGCTGTGGCTTCCTTTATTGAGTTAATCCATCTCTTGTTGGGTCTTCCTCTTTTCCTGCTGCCCTCAACTTTTCCTAGCATGACTGTCTTTTCCAGTGACTCTTGTCGTCTCATGACGTGACCAAAATTGGAGACTGGCCTATAATTTGCCACTTCATCCTTAGCCAATGAAGGTTTTTAAGGCAGAGGTCTAATAGCTGTCTCCTTCCAAGGTCTAGGGAGACCTGCCTCAATCAATGAGGCATCAACCATCTTCAGCAATGGCTCCCATGCCATTTCCTGGAATAAAAAGCCAAGGATGGGCACAGGTCAAGAACATGAGGAGCTCTCACAGTCCAAAGGATCCACTGTGAAGAGCAATCTAAATCTACCCTTAACAAAAGGACAAGCAGGTGCTTCTGACATGTCAGCTGTTGGATCTGCTCTCGAATTCGCCACCAAGTCCGACAACTGAGAGAGGTTTTCTTCAGCAAAGAATCTCGCAAAATTAACATCATGAACAGGGCTGGACTTAGGTGTTATCAAGTCATGGAACACGATTGAGCTTGGCAAGATTCAGCAGATGCGATGGTAGCAAAGAAGAAAAGTTGAAGTTATATATTGCTTTTCTCTACTGAAAGAGTCTCAAAGTGGCTTACAATCACCTCCCCCCCCCCGCACAACAACAGACACCTTGTGAGGTAGGTGGGGCTGAGAGAGTTTGGAGAGAACTGTGACTAGCCCAAGGTCACCCAGCAGGCTGTGTGTGGAGGAGTGGGGAATCGAATATGGTTCTCCAGATTAGAGGTTGCTGCTCTTAGCCACTATACCACACTGGTGTAGTGGTTAAGAGGCCTTCTTCACCAACAAAGGCCTTCTTCACCAACATTATTGCCACCTCAGAGATCTGCAAATGGGGTCAGTGTAGGGAGAGCTCCCACCCTCCACTCATTCTGCTCACTGCTGCCTAGCTGGGTGGTGGAATGTCCTGGGCGAATGGGGGGCAGTTGGCATCCTTCAACACCATGATACCACTTCCAGCATGTCCCAGAAGTGGTATCATGTTGTGTTACACTCTAGCATTTGCTTCAACGTCTGTGCTTAAACCATAGAGTTCTGGGTGAATTATAGAATGTTGTTGGCAACATCATTGTGTCTCCAGCCATGCCTCCCCCCACCCCGGTTAAGTCTCCCACTGGTCTCCCAATATTCTCCTGAGGCTCTCTTTGGCATGCTCTGTCTGAATCATCCAAACTCTTCCATCAACAATGCTCTAGTCATCTCCCATCTCTGCTTTACATGCAGAAGGTCCTAGGTTCAATCCACAACATCTCCAGCTAAGGTCACTATGGGGTTTACTTCCAGTTAAGGTCACTTCTGGGTTTACTTCCGGAAGCGCCGCATTGCAGCAGCTGATTTAGCACACAACCCCCCCCCCCATTTTGGGGGTTTGAGTGCTAAAGCAGCCGCGGTGATGCTGCACTTTCAGGGGTAAACCCAGGAGTGGCATCATCACATGTGTGCGGTTGCGCGCGCATGTGGCTGCAGCTCCAGCGCGACTGGGTGGATTACCCGCCAAAACCACCCACCTGGCAACCCTACCACTGTCCCCTCTCAGCCTTGCATCACATCTGCCGAGATCAAGGGTTACATATCTCCTGCCATTCTCTATGTATGCTGAGAAGACCAGCTGCACAATACGGTGAGGTCACTCAGCAGTGGAGAAGATTCCTCCATGACCAGGGCAATTGGCTTTTTCCTTGTTACCAGTACCTGGAGGTTGGCAAGCCTACCCTGATGTTAGGGTTGCCAGGTCCCTCTTCGCCACAGGCAGGAGGTTTTGGGGTGGAGCCTGAGGAGAGTGGGGTTTGGTGAGAGGAGGGACTTCAATACTATAGAGTCCAATTGCCAAAGCATCCATTTTCTCCAGGTGAGCAGATCTCTATAGCTGGAGATCAGTTGTAATAGCAGGAGATCTACAGCTAGTACCTGGAGGTTGGCAACCCTACCCCTACAAGCCAGGCCTCCAACACTATCCTTCTCCAGGAACTGGTATTCATAGGTGTATTGCATCCAAACATGGAGGACCATAAATGGCTGAGTGAAAAGCTCTTCACATTTGCCAAGTTGTATTCCTTTCCCATCCTTCATCGCAGTGCTTCCCTCCCCCTCCTTCACAATCCTCCTACATCTGTGATTTAATCTTTTTAAAAAAAAATGTGGCACCCTGCAATGTTATTGGAGATTAAATTCTTAATTATAAATTTCCTTGCTTTTGTGAGTTTGTCTGAGATCCTTAACATTTTTTAATGTCATTTTTATGTGAATTTCCATGCTATTTTAATTCATTAGTCACGGGCTATCATTTTTCGATGTAATTACTGTAATTTCATCAAGTGACATAATTACAGTAAATACTTGAAGTAATTGCCATTCGAATGGAAGACAGAGAGAGAGAGATCTGGAGGTGTAATAATGTCATCTAATAAACTATTTACGAGGTGGAAAGATAAGTTACGATGACATATTTACTGCATTTAATGACATAACGGAGTTTTGCCGGCATGCCGACCAAGGTTGTAAATGACACAAATGAAGCAAAGAATGACATCATATGCTGGTAATTATGAAAGAAAGTTGGATGGAGAAACGGGGCACCTATTGAGAGACTCACCAGGTCTCTGCCTTCATATCCAAAAGTCAACTTGACCTTGCGAGGTGTTCAGAGGATGGTAGATCCGCTCCATTCACAAGGTCTTCTATATTTTAATTCAGTGGAGAAGCTACTAGAGTTGTGCACACAAAGTAGGTGTGTGTGTTTGCTGCTAAAGCCCATGACAGATCCCCAACATGGTGCCCACCGAGATGCTTTCTAGTGCCCACTTGTTTCTCAACCAGAGCAGAAGGCCAATCCTAGCTCCCTCCCCAACCTCACTGGAGCAGGAGGTACTTCAGAATATTGCGGGAGACATCCCCTTTGCGTCTGCAGGGACCACTCCTTTGGAACAAGCTACCTTCTCTATAGGAGGGCACTTCCCTTGCAACCTTCCAGCATAGACAGGGGCATAATAGCCAAATTGCAAGATGTCTCTCAGCCCCACCTACCTCACAAAGTGCCTGTTTTTTTGGGGGGGGGGAGAAGGGAAGGTGATTGTAAGCTGCTTTCAAACTTCAGCGTGGCATAGTGGTTAAGAGCAGTGGACTCTAATCTGGAGGACCAGGTTTGATTCCCCGCTCCTCCACATGAGCGGCAGACTCAAATCTGGTGAACCAGGATGGTTTCCCCACTCCTCCACATGAAGCCAGTTGGGTGACCTTGGGCCAGTCGCGGTTCTCCCTGAACTCTCTCAGTCCCACCTACCTCACAAAGTGTCTGTTATGGGGAGAGGAAGGGAAGGTGATGGTAAGCCGCTTTGAGACTCCTTAAAGGTAGAAAAAACAACTTCTTCACCTCTATGTCAGTTGACCCTCCGCACAAATACTTTGTGTGAACATGGCTCCTACGTTACGAAAAACCAAGTGAGGCACACACCTGTGCGAACCAGTGCTTGTTTCATACTTTGCTTACGATACACAAAACGTAATCCACAGCTTTCAAAAACTCTGCAGGGGAAAAACACACACTCTGAATTTTCGTGGCCATGGAAATAGGCACTCAGCAGGACTCCAATCTATTTGCCAAACTTCCTTGCTCTTTGGGGGCTCTGTTTCCTTTAATTTATTGGATTTTATTGTCCTAAAAGCAAGATTTTTTTTAAAAAAACCCTGCAAAATATATAATACTGAAAGATTTGCCAGAGCGACAGGCTCAATGAGTCCCGAAGAGCTGACCGAAACCCTGGGAAACCACAGCCTCTTCCAAAGATGGCAATCGTATTGCTCAGATGGTCCGAAACGGAACCCTTGCCAGAAAACTGACAGCGTTAACACTAATTCGAAGTGATTCAATCAGGGGAGATGAGGCTATCACCAGCTAGTCGAGGTGCTCTAAATCTGACTGACAGATCGTACTATTAGGCTGAACGATGAGGTTTTGTGCGCATATTTCTCTCCCATAAAAAGCGATTGCTAGGGGTGACTCTGGTCCGTAACAACGCAGATGCCTGCCAGACTCTTCAGAATCCGAGGGGGTTGCCAGCCGTCTTGTGCTTGAAGGGCTTTTGGACTGCGGCGGGCAGTTAAACATTCCTGACGTTCAATGGAAAGGTTTGGAGGAACGGCAAAATGTCCAGGCTCTCGTCTCAATTTGCAACAAAAAGAGCACTAATGTAGACATGGCAAGGGCTCACTCAATGCCATGCGTGCTTCCTTGCGGTTTCCGGAAAAGGGGTCAGTGTTTTTCAAGGACTCCGGTTTCCATGTACGATCCTTGCCAATAGATCACGATGGGTAGCCATGTTAGTCTATCAATAGCAGTAGAAAAGAGTAAGAGTCCGGTAGCACCTTAAAGACTGCCAAAATTTCTGGTAGGGTATGAGCTTGAAAACAAGTGAAAACAAGTTCTAAGAAATGGCAGTGTTTTTCTGTATTGTATTCTCAGCGATCCTCTTAAGAAAACAAAGCACTGGAAAGAAATTGCTCCAGCTGTCTTATTGACAAACTGGCATATTATCTGATCAAACTGAAGACAGGTAGCATTTGCAGTACCCCCTCCTCCACTCCCCAGTATCACCTGCAGAATAATGCACAAAGTCCATCAAGCATCTCATTCAGCTGTCAGTTAAACACTGATACACGGCTGTAAGGAAAACAGAAGCCTGACATCTGTTTTGATCCTGCTGTCAGGATTCTCTTTCTCGTCTGCAGGGCACTCGCCTGTATAATTTGCTCCTCCCTGATATGATAATATAGATTGCCCCCTTGCATTCACAAGGAAGAATGGAGGTTACCTGCGCACAGCCCACCTCCTACGGAGAATGTCTCATCTTAACAGGCGAGAAACAAAGCGTCGGTGAGAAGGCAGCGCTTTTCACACTTCATTCCATCGCTTTTCAGCGGCTCTCAAAAAAACCAGATAAAGCACAGATTTCTTCAGAAGTTACAAACTTTGCAAGAAAAAAAAATCATTGCATCTGGCGATAGAAGTAAGGAATCCCACCGATTTGGTTTAGAGTTGCCAACTCCAGGTTGGAACATTCCAGGAAATTTGGGGGGGGGTGAAGCCTGGGGGGTTGGGGAGGGGAGAGATCTCAACAATTCCATAAAGTCCACCCTCCAAAGCGGCCATTTTCTCCAGAGAAATTGATCTCTGTCAGCAATTCCATAAAGTCCACCCTCCAAAGCGGCAGTTTTCTACAGAGGAATTGATCTCTGTCATCTGGAGGTCGGTTGTAATTCCAGGAGCTCTCCAGGCTCCCCCTGAATGTGGCAACCCTAATCTAGTCTGGTAATGGTAGCATATTACTCCGACAATATGAACCTTCTGCTGGTAACGGCTTTTTTCATCAAAAGTGTGGAGTGCATCACACAATTCCCAAGCTAAAGATATACGTAGAAATCGCTGGTCTGGGTCTTTACAATGATTTCCTGGAACAGGAATACAAATCTTGGATACTTGGGAATTACAAACCCTCCCCCCAAAAATTCCATTTTTTTTTGTTCGTGTACTTACCAGCAATGCAGGATGCACCCGTGTTTTTCTTTGATTCTTCTGATTTCCTGGCCAATGGTATTTCTCCCTTCCAGTTGGATCCTTGCAAGGGAGGAGCACAGAGCACTCCGAGCCAATCATCTCTGGAGAAAAGTCTCAGAGAGCTGCAGTTTTCCATCCCTCCCCCGTTGTGCAGGTGAAGACCTTTATTTAGTTGCAAGTATGATGGCTGGGGACACTTTGTTGGGGAGCCCATAGAATTGGAACTCATGGTCCGATTGGCATGAAACTTGGGGGTGGGTGGGCAGGCAGTACTAGCTCCACTGCACTTTGGGTCTCATTTTGGTTTAAAGACAGCCATTCCAGTTGCCCTCGAAAAATGTCCCTTCTTCCTCACTTTGTGAAATGGAACAAACAACAGACAACCAGAAAACATGGCAAGTCATCAGCAGAAAGGTTTTTTTTTTAAAAAAATTGCAAGTCAGTCACTGTAAGAGTAGAAAAATGAAATGAATGCAGTTTTTTTTTTTAATGCCAGAGGCTGGCACCATTTCCCCATAACAAAAATCCGTGGAGAGAAGAGCACCTGTGCTGAAGGCACCTACTTCGGGGGTTTGTAAAATCGAACCCCAAGGTCCAACTTGCTTGAAACTTGCCACGTCTTTAGATTAGAAAAGGGACTATGTTCTGTGTACATTTGGTGCCATTATCTTTCTTAATTTACATTGTTAATTATATCTACCCTCCCCTTCTCTTCCTCCCCTGTTGAGACTGTTTTCCTTATCCCTCATGCTGTTAGCCCTGCCACTGAAATTGATAAGGGGCACCATTATAACTTTAAAATGTTGAGAATTTTTAAGTGGCACCGTAAATGTTTTAAACTGTGCAATATGTTGCGAGCCCCCACCCCGAGCCCAGCATTACCACAGAGGGGAGGGATACAAATCAAATGAAATAAATAAATAAAGGAAATCTTTATAAACGGCTGCCCTGGACTCCATAATAGATTCCCTATTGAAGGTAATGGTTCCAGACCTCCAAAACCTGAACAAACCCCATGGATTTGAATCCTGGACTGATGATGTCCTACACTAAATTAAGCACTTACAATAAAAAAATCGACCCCCCGCCAATCCTGGATATAAAATTATAATGAATTTTTTTGGCATACACCCTCTACATCAGAAGATAACACCCACCATTATTGGATGTGAATTTGTGTGATCCAACCCCTTGTACCTTCCCCCCGATGAACATGCTCGGTTTGCAAGAGGATAAGAAACCTTTTGCATAAAATAAATATTTCCTTCCATATGATCCACGCCTGTTTACACAGAAGTTATTCCCATTAACTTCACAAGAAGTGACTCACAGGCAAGAGTGCAGCGGATTTCAGCTCTTGACCATTAAGTAATGGGCTAGCTGCCCTATATTCACTCTCTTTTTCAAAAGGGACAGTAAAGGTCGATTCACACGTGCATGCCCATCATCTGAAGCGGGTAACCTGAATGTGTGAACAAACCATCACAGAGCAAATATAGAATTAGCTCTTCAGTATCCCATCAACCTCAATGCTTTCCAGCGGAGTCAAGTTGGGAGTGGGGTGGGCATGCTGTTTTGGTACCTGTCTACAGTGGACAAACCAAACAATACCCGCGCTCTCACAGCTTAACATAGGATACCAAGACATTCTCTTGCATGAGCCCTACTGAGATGTACAGCAGCAGTGCAAATGCATTCCTGTGTTCTTTCCCAGCCCCTTTCATTTTGTTGTACACGAGAACACCAGCTCTATCTCCTATAATTCCACTCTGCTGTTGCCTTTATAGTCTGCTTGTGAGCATCCCAGAAGTATGTGGTTAGCCATGTTTTTAAATACGATGTCAGCTTAGGTCATGTTTGAGCTGCTCCAACAGAAGTGCTCTAGCAGAAGTGATCTCAGTCCGAAGAAGAAGAAGAAGAAGAAGAAGAAGAAGAAGAAGAAGAAGAAGAAGAAGAGGAGGAGGAGGAGGAGGAGGAGGAGGAGTTGATTTTTATATGCTGACTTTCTCTACCACTTAAGGGAGACTCAAACCAGCTTACAATCACCTTCCCTTCCCCTCCCCACAACAGACACCCTGTGAGGTAGGTGGGGTTGAGAGAGCTCTAACAGAGCTGTAACTTGTCCAATGTCACCCAGCTGGCTTCGTGTGTAGGAGCGGGGAAACAAATCCAGTTCACCAGATAAGCCTCCGCCGCTCACGTGGAGGAGTGGGGAATCAAACCCGGTTCTCCAGATCCACCGCTCCAAACCACCGCTCTTAACCACTACACCACACTGGCTCTCTAGGAATCACTGGAAACTGCGGATTCGCTATAGAGTTTCCAGCAATTCCTAGAGAGGCGTGGCACCATTTCCAGGTTTCCCCAGCAGTGCCATTGCTGCAGCTTCCCCCCATATCCCCACGCTTCTTGGTCTCCTGCCGACTGCCAGGCTGTGCCTAGCACTCTCCCCCACATGGTATATGGCACAGTCAGCACCGTTCCCCGTTAGGGAGGCAGGCTGGGTGCAGCAGCGGTAGTGACGTGACAGCAATGACCCCCCCTCCCACCATGGGCTGGGCGGTTGTGCTGCTTGGGGTGGTGGGGCACATTCAGATGTGCTGCAGGGAGGGCATGTTTGGCACCCCTCCAGCTGCGGTGAAGACTGGTGTCCCAGGCAACCGCCTAGGTGCACCTAGTGGGCGGGCCTTCCCTGAGCAGGGCCTTTTCAGTTTTAGCTCCCCAGCTCTGGAACGCCTTCCCCTTGTATGATCCTTAGGGACTAGCTCGGTTGTTCTTTTGGCATCTGTAAAGACTTTGCAATTTCTTCCAAGCTTTTATATGATTCGTTTTGCCTTCTTCCCCTCTGTATTGATTTTCATCTGCTTTTATCACGGGCGCTGGCTTGTTGGTTTTAAGGTTGTCCTTAATGTTGTTTGTATTTAATTCTTGCTTTGTGGGTTTTTTTTTTTTTTTTTGTTAATTGAACAGTTTTTTCCCCCCTAGCATTATGTTTTTAATTGGTTTTAATTATCTTGTTAGCTGCTCCAAGAATCAGTTTTTGGTTGCGGGGCAAAGTGGAAACAATTAGCATAAGTAATAAATAGTGGGAAATCTCCAAAACAAATCATCACACCGGCCACCCCTGCGAATAGTTACTTCACTTTAGGGTTGCCAGGTCCCCATTCACCATTGGCAGGAGGTTTTTGGGGTGGAGCCTGAGGAGGGCAGGGTTTCAAGAGGGGAGGGACTTCAATAGTGTCCAATTGCCAAAGTGGCCATTTTCTCCAGGGGATCTGATCTCTATCGGCAGGAGATCAGTTGTAATAGCAGGAGATCTCCAGCTTGTACCTGGAGGCTGGCAACCCTACTTCACTTACACGCCCTCCTTCAGAAGCCAGAATGGGACAGATCATTCCCGAGTAAATTAATATTGTGGACAGTAGGCAGAGATGCACCTTCGAATAATATGGGAATGTAGGAATAGCTAAATTACAAATGCATACAAGATGCCTCCCGGTTTTCATCTATACATTGCCAGAGGTTCAATTTTTTTTGGTCGTTGTTAACTGCCGAATAAATGAATCCCAAACTTCCCCTAACTTGCCTGAATCCGTGGGAACATTTAACCTTGATGTTTTGCATTCGAAGCTTTTAAAAAACTGAGGAACATGTAGCACAGCTACACTGCCTTTAATCCATGGATCTTGAACGCTTTAGGGATATTAATGAATTAAGCTTCATAACATGACGTTGAAATCAGGATTAATAGAGGACACTGTTAGAAGAAGAGTTGGTTTTTATGCCCTGTTTTTCTCTACTGTGAGGAGTCTCAAAGTGGCTTACAATCGCCTTCCCTTCCTCTCCCCACAACAGACACCTTGTGAGGTAGGTGGGGCTGAGAGAGTTCTGAGGGAACAGTGAAGAGCCCAAAGTCACCCAGCAGGCTTCATGTGGAGGAGTGGGGAATCAAACCCTGTTCTCCAGATTAGTGTCCACCACTCTTAACAACTACACCACGCTGTTTCACTTTCATTTCTGTTTTTTATAGGAGCCAATGGGAATCTACCCTGACCTGGATAGCTAAGGTTGCCAGGTCCCTCTTCGCCACTAAGTGGGAGGTTTTTGAGGCAGAGCCCGAGGCGGGCGGGGTTTGGGGAGTGGAGGGACTTAAATACCATAGTGTCCAATTGCCTAAGCGGCCATTTTGTCCAGGTGAACTGATCCCCATAGACTATAATGGACCTGAATTCTTTTGGTAAACCCAGAAATGAAGCCGAAATACCCCTTTACTGGTATGGGAGAGAACGGAGCGTTCCTATCAATGCAGGAGCAGATATAGTAGCTGCCATGGTTGATTCCTGAAGAAGACGCGGGTCGAAACTGGGTGATACCCGGATCTCTGTAGCTTTGCAACACTGACTTGGGTGGTTCGTGAGACCTGTAGTCTGTCCATGAAGAATTGTACATCGGTCAGGATACTACAGCCTCCAGATGGTGGCTGGAGATCTTCCACTATTACAACTGATTTCCAGGTGACAGAGATCAATTCCCCTGGAGAAAATGGCCACTTTGGCCATTGGACTCTATGACATTGAAGTCTCTCCCCTTTTCAAAACCCACCCTCCTTAGCCTCAACCCCCAAAACCTGCAGTTATTTCCTAACCTGAAGCGGGCAACCCTAACTGCACTGTTTTATGTGTTTTTATGCCCGCTGTTTTAATTGTCTTGGCTTATTTTATTGACTTCGTTGGTTTTGTTTTATTTATTTTTTAGTTGTGAGCTGCCTGGACCAGGTCTGGAAAGGCAGCATACAAATTTTCTAATCACATGAATCGAACGCAGGTCGTGAGCAGAGCTTTTGACTGCAGTACTGCAGCTCACCATCTGCGCCCTCTTTGATTTTAGCACATATACCTTTGTCCAGCCAGATGCCGTCTTCTTCCTTCTGTGGCTACCGGTTAGAGAGAGCTCAGTTCTCAGTTAAACTTTCAGACTTATCCTTTGTGGCTTTGGCGCAGTTTCTGACCCACCTCCTTCGGGTCTCCCCCCTGCCCCACAGCAAGGTGGGGCAATAAGCTACTCGTTGCCCAATCTGTAGGTACAGCTGTTACAGTGGTTTGAGGGAGAGGCGAAAAGGTCACACACCAGGGAAGAGTGGGACAAAGGGACAACCGAAGCCATGAATGTCCTTCATGCTGCCCTCATGATGGTTAGGTATCCTTCTAGGTTAAAAAAAATGCATCTTGGCCAAAGTGGCCATTTTCTCCAGGGGCATGCCCACCTTGCCTTTAAAACCATTTAAAAACCTGTTTTTACACCAAAAATGTTCTGCTGTTCCCCTGCATCTCTACCCAGAAGTGATGTCAGACTATCATCCAATAGTATCCCCCATGTCCCGCTGGTGATCCAAACTAGCAGGTGTTCAGGTGTGCCTAATTGTGCAAATGTCAGGAGACTCTATGTTGGTGATGTCATTAATGATGGGCACCAGAACTCCTCCCCCTTTCCCAATATCCTACTTACTGCTAGGGGTTCTTTTTGTTTCTACGGTCAGTTAGCATTTTGACAAATCCTGGGACCCTGAGCACAAAGGCCATCAATGGGCATAAGATAGGGTTGCCAACCTCCAGGTAGTAGCTGGAGATCTCCTGCTATTACAACTGATCTCCAGCTGATAGAGATCAGTTCATTTGGAGAAAATGACCACTTTGGTGATCGGACTCTATGGCATTGAAGTCCCTACCCTCCACAAATCCCACCCTCCTCAGGCTCTGCCCCCAAAATCTCCCGCTGGTGGTGAAGAGGGACCTGGCAACTCTAGCATAAGAAAGGCCCTGCTGAATCAAACTAGTGGTCTGTTTAGACCAGCATCTCCACTGGGAAGGGTTGCCACTTGCCCCATTATGGCTGCCCACTGCCACTCAGCTGGCTGGCAGGTGGAAGCAGGCCAGCTGAAGGGCGGGTGCGTGTGCAATTTCTATAGAGATTTTGGAGAACAGTGATAGATTATCCCATGTGATGCCATGCTTCCGGGGTAAACCCGGAAGTGACGTCATCATGCTGCCACCCCCGCGAAGCTCCCGCCAGTGGCAAGAGCCGACCTGGCAACCCTACCACTGGGGCCAAACAGATGTCTTCTGAAGGCCTATGAGCAGACAATAGAGGCTCAGATTGCCCAGTTCTTCCCCCCACCAGCAACTGGTATTTAGAAGTACACTGCCTCTGAACACAGAGGCTCCATTTAACCATCATCGGGCTCTTCGACCCCAGTCCCACTTTTATTTACTATATTTATACATTGCTTTTTTAAAAATTCTAGCTGCCAAAGCAGTTTTACAACATCTGATATAATAATACAATGAAAACATCCCCAGATCTTCAAGGTCAGCAGTTTGGATCTTGAGATTAACTGAAAGGTTACATTACAGCATTAATAACTTGGAAACAAAAACACAGTCTAGGTAAAGAACACATTTTCTGTTTTTATTGGTGCCTTGCAGGGCAAATAATACTGAAAAAGGGCAATGAAAAAAAAAAGAACCAAAAAAAAAAAAAATTCTCCCCAAACCAGGATTCTGGCAACCCACATCTTAATTTTTTTCAGAGTACAGCAACTCCTATTTTTTTTATTATTATTTATTGTGGCGTGAATGGTAACATAAAACCAAAAACATGAAAATATACAACTTATATTACACTATGTGTTATGAACAAAATATAAATCTATAACTCTATGTTATATTTACATAATTATTTTCTTTTTTATTAAATTTCAAGTGAGATGTTAGGTTGCACGCATACTTTGTTTTAAGCTCCAAGCGTTTGATTGTCTCTCTTGTTTTCTGTGGGGATTTTTTTCTCCTTTTCCACTCATAAAATAATAATAATAAAAAAAGTTGGGAACAAATAAGGGCTCTAGAACCAACCGAGCTATAGAAATACATTCACCCTGACCGAAGAAGCGCTGTAGATGAATAAAGGCAGGTTCATACACTTACGGATCTCCTCTACCGCCAGTGCAAAAGGGTACTCATGTTCTGCTTCTGTACCGAATGCTTGCAGCCTAACAAATGAACGGTGCTGTCCATAATGCTTAAATAAGAACATAAGAAAAGCCATGCTGGATCAGACCAAGGCCCATCAAGTCCAGCAGTCTGTTCTCACAGTGGCCAACCAGGTGCCTCTAGGAAGCCCCCAAACAATACGACTGCAGCAGCATCCTGCCTGTGTGCCACATAATATAATAAGAATGCTCCTCAGATACTGTTCATCAGGGGTGTCAAATGTAAGGCCCACAGGCTGGATCCGCCCCTTGAGAGCTCTTATCCAGCCTGCAAACCAGCCGAGGCAGGCCCCCCCCCCTCAATCTGGCCCAACCAGGTAACATTTATGTCATCTCTGGCCCTCGTAACAATTGAGTTTGACACCCCTGCTGTAGAGAATAGGTACGCATCATGACTAGTATTAATTTTGACTAGTAGCCATGGATAGCCCTCTCCGCCATTAACATGTCCACCCCCCTCTTAAAGCCTTCCAAATTGGCAGCCATCACCACATCCTGGGGCAGGGAGTTCCACTGTATAAATCTGTGCAAGGGGTGCCCAATACAGATCAGAGTCTCCTTTTCTTACCCTCTGCTTTCCACCTAACCAGTGATCAGTACTGTCTGTTGACAAAAACATATTATCTGGCTGGCAGAAGAAGGGAAGTGCCTTGACCTCCTACTTTGCTCTGCTTTTTGTGGGTCAAGGCGATCTGCTCTAATAGAACACACCATTTAGGTTTGCAATTGTAGGAGAATAATGGGATGAGTGTTTTTTAAACTTAGCTGTGGGGGCGCGGACTCCTAAAGGGTCTACCCATTGCCTGGATCAGGGATTTGTAAAATGGCCTGGCAACTCGCAATGGCAAGTGTGGAAGTTACAGTGCTTGGTGGATTGGTCCCTGCATCAGAAATCCGTTTGTGAAAATAGAAAGAGGGAAGGTTGAAAGATGGGTGGAGCAGAGTGAGCAACCAAGCAGATGGGAGGGTGGGGGAAGAAAAAGCAAAATTCGGTCTTGAAAATTAAGTCAGTAAAATTAATATAAGTGTACAAGTGAAACTGCACACACACACACACCGACGTGCCACTCAGGGCAGGATTCCCCATTATGGATACTGACAAAGATTACAGACTTAGCAGAATTGTACAGGGCAGCATGTATATCTCAGAAGGCCTCTGGGGGTGCAGCATGTCTATCTTCCTACCAAATATCAACTTTAAAATTACCCACAGGTCAGAGCATAGTGGGCGCTCCTGCATTAAGTTACAAGTAGACCAGGCCATGTTTGCCAGATTAAGCCCTTTACCCCCTTGCTTAGTGTGAACAGCAAAAACAGCCAAAGGCTGATTCCCACAACATCCACAAGTGACCAGTGCTAACCATCCCCAGCATACTCCATTATATTGTGTGAAGCGGCCAGTTGTAGATATGTCCGGCAGGGTAAAAGTACCGGCACAATCGAGAACTGCTTCCGGCCCTCTGCATCAGTCGCCTAATCAGCCGATTCACCCAATACATCCCTCTGCTCATAACCAAGGTCAGGATTGCTAGCGGGGACAAAGATACCAGTCCACATGCTCTTGAAAGGAAATCAACAGGAAGTAAATGGCATTGCTTTTTTCATGCGTTTATCAGAAGGTTGAATCATATGAAGGGTTGACAACCTCCATGTGGTGGCTGGAGATCTCTTGGGATTACAAGTAATCTCCAGGCGACAGAGATCAGTTCGTCTGGAGAAAATGGCCACTTCAGAGGATGGACTCTATGACATTATACTCCACTGAAGTCCCTCCACTCCCCAAACCCCGCCCTCCTCAGACTCCACCCCCAAATCTTCAGGTATTTCCTAATCTGGAGCTGCCAAACCTAATCACATGATCATTTTATAGGTGGGAACAGCAATCTGTGTGAATGTGACATGAGTTCCTTCACATACCGGTGTTTCACAAGTACAGCCTTGCTTTAAAGCTAAATTTAATGGGTGGGGGGAACTCACCCAAAAAAATTCTGGTTCAGATTTGCCTATATCATTTCAAGGATATGATCCAGCCCAAATGAATACGTTTTAAGAGTCAACACTGGCAACAGGAGACATTTCATGCCATTCTTAACTCGTCCATTGCAACCAATATAATTTTGAAACGAATTATATGTAGGGTTGACAACCTCCATGTGGCGGCTGGAGACCTCCCAGGATTACTTAATTTTGGTAGTGTTAGCCCTCAAACATATACTCGTCTGAACTCCCTCTCCCCCAATGTTCTTAGGCATGGAGATCATCCGCCTTGACTTTCAGTGAGAAAGGCCTGTGATAAATAAAGTAAATAAATATTTGTAGGGTATCTGGGAAAATAAATCGTTTTAGAAATCTATTGAATTTGGCAAGATAATTGAAGAACGATGTCATCAAAACCATTTAAAAGGCACCAGTCAAAGCTAGTAACTTCTAACATCCATTAATTTAAAAGGGGGACCACTAAGCATGTGTTTATTACTCTTCCACACTCAACTGTGGCTGGATTATGTCTATTGTTTTTAAAAATATCTTAAATATTTTTTTTAAAATATCTTGAAAAACTTGAAAAATAACATGTGCAGAGAGTCAGATCTAAGTTCTGAAATTTTGCCTAATGTATACATTTTTCGCAAAATGTCATGAACACCTTATGTTCAATCCAATTTCGCAACAGCTGCAATTGGTTATAAAATCAGTTTCTGGCTGTGCGGCAGGGAAACAGTGTGCCACACATTGGGGAAGGGGGTGGGATTGCCAAACACATTTCGCACAAACCACATCTTGCTACTGAAAAAGTCCTGTCAACCAGTCCTCACATGACCCTTAGTAGCGATGAGACACAAGCTAACAGTTCAATTTATCCTCATTGTGAATTGATTCAATTCATGTCTTCGTTTTAAAAAAACATAAAGGCCTCAATTCAGAGAAGCGTGCTTAAGTACTATTCAATCTGATAGGGCTTGTCGGTCATGAAATCAGTGGGACATAAGTGTAAGTAAGTTGGATTTGGACCAACATTGTAATGGTTTACATGATAGTTGGTGGGTGAATATGACTTATGGGAACGCTTGGAAGAGAGGAAGCTAATTCCAATTCAGCAATGGCCACATACATAATTTCCAGTAGAGTCCTAAACAGAGGCCCTGCCCTGGATGGCCGAGGCTACCCTGATTTTGTCAGATCTCAGAAGCTAAGCAAGGTCGACCCTGGTTAGTACTCGGATGGGAGATTCCCAAGGAATACCAGGGTAGCTATGCAGAGGAAGGCAATGGAAAACCTCCTCTGTTAGTCTCTTGCCTTGAAAATCCTACTGGGTTGTCATAAGTCATCTGCAACTTGACAGCACTATACACCCCCCCCCCCAAACAGAGTTAGCTTCTTCTAAGCTCATTGACTCCAAGGGACTTAGAAGGGTGTAACTCTGTTTAGGATTGCACTGTTAAGCTCGCATTACAACCATCTTAAGAACATAAGAAAAGCCCTGCTGGATCAGACCAAGGCCCATCAAGTCCAGCAGTCTGTTCACACAGTGGCCAACCAGGTGCCTCTAGGAAGCCCCCAAACAAGACGACTGCAGCAGCACCATCCTGCCTGTGTCCCACAGCACCCAACATAACAGGCATGGTCCTCTGATCCTGGAGAGAATAGTTATGCATCATGACTAGAATCCATTTTTACTAGTAGCCATGAATACATGAACATGTCTACTCCCCTCTTAAAGCCTTCCAAGTTGGCAGCCATCACCACATTTTGGGGCAGGGAGTTCCACAATTTAACTATGCAATGTGTGAAAAAATACTTCCTTTTTGCTATAAGAGTGGAGAATACATGTGAATCTACACTGAACTGACTCAACCCAGAAGGAGAAACCAAGGTTTTTTTTATGCATGGCTGTTTCACTCGTCGTCACCCCTCCAACGAGGGACTTTGTTTGGATTATGCAAGCCGTTTCCGACCATCAGAGGTTGCTTCGCTCTCCCCCTGCATTTCCCCGCATTTTGCCCATGTTTTCAAATTCAAGATAAAACAGGTCCCTCAAAACATGGGGAAATGGAAACAGGAGGACATTCCAGATTTGGAAAAGTGGCAACAAAAGATGGACGAATTTGCGGTGATGGCCAGACTGACCAGCTTGATGAAAGAGAAGACGACTGAAGAATCCCAAAAGAAATGGGAATATTATTTTGATTATGTTAAATGGAAAGGATAGACTGTTAGATATAAGGATCAGTTTATAAAATTTACTATATGGTATAGAAGGAATTTATTATCCAAAGTGTAGAATATAAGAACAATGTATAAAATATTTGAAATGTAAGATGAAATAGACTCCCCAAAGGAGTTCAAACTGTGTGAATGTATGTGTATATAATTTGTTTGTCTTTTCTTGAAAATGTTAATAAAATATCTTTATAAAAAAAATGGGGGGAAATGCAGCGGGAGAGCCAGGCGACCTCTGATAGTCGGAAACGGCATGCATAATCCAAACAAAGACCTGAAGATGTCAGAGGGGTGATGGCGAGTGAAACAGCCATGCATAAAAGACCCAAACATTTCACCCCAGATCCTATTGTCTAGTTGCCATTAATTCTAGAAGGATAATTTTTTTCCTAAGAAAAGCTGGAGTTTTTGCTGAGAGTAATTATTTCCAACATCCGAAGAAATGTGATGTAAGAGACTTCTTTGGGGACAATAAGTGTTCATCTTATTTGGATTACGTTCCCTCAAAAAAGAAGCTTTGAAAACGGGGTCGTAAGACGGTTAAAGACAATTTCTTTTGTTGGGAAATAATTAATTGAAGGAAAGTCTGCCACCAAAACTCAATCTGTGAAACACTGTCACCGAAAAAAGAATTTCAGCCTACCATTCATACATACTGAAGAGGATTTGGTTACTCAATTAATTAAATACTGAACTAATAATTAGGGTCCCTTTAGGGATTAATACAGCAGAACAGTTAAATAAAGACGTTAAACGCATTTAGCAATCCTATTTTGCCAATATAAAGCATGAACAAATTGCCTGGGGAGAGGGGACATGGGAGAACGTACTCTATAATATGACATTAGTAGCTGAAATATTTTTTTCTTACCCTGCAACAACTTCATATAACATCACTGAGAAGAATGAGACCTCATTTCAAGTCAAGGGATTCAATCCGGGCTAGTCATGACTAAATCCATCTGCAAGCAACGGGAGGTATTAGTTGCAGCGAACCTGGTCTGCTGGACAAGCAGACTAGCCAATCCATGTTTACTCAGGAATAATAAGAGTTGGTTTTTATATGCCGACTTTCTCTACCACTTAAGGGATACACAAACTGGTTTACAATCACCTTCCCTTCCCCTCCCCACATCAGGCACCCTGTGAAGTAGGTGGGGCTGAGAGAGCTGTGACTAGCCCAAGGACACCCAGCTGGCTTCATGTGTAGGAGTGGGGAAACAAATCCAGTTCACCAGATTAGCGTCCGCTGCTCATGTGTAGGAGTGGGGAATCGAACCCGGTTCTCCAGATCAGAGTCCACCGCTCCAAACCACCACTCTTAACCACGACACCATGCTGGCTCTCCCACTCAATCTCACTGAATGTACTCCCAAGTTATTTTCAGTCAGGTTGTCGGGTTGGTCTGCAGGAGAAGAACAAGACTTGAGTCCAGCAGAACCTTAAAGAGAGTGTGTGTGTGTGTGCCGTTAAGTCATAGCCAACTTATGGTGACCCTGTAGGGTTTTCAAGGCAAGTGATGTTCAGAGGTGGTTTGCCATTGCCTGCCTCCCCGTGGACTGAGAGAGTTCTGAGAGAACTGCAACTGGCCCAAGGTCATCCAACAGGCTTAATGGGGAGGAGTGGGGAATCGAACCCGGTTCACCAGATTAGAGTCCGCTGCTCTTCGCCACTACACCACGCTGGCTCTCAGCACCTTAAAGGCCAGCAAGATTTCCAGGGTATAAACTTGCAAGTCTCTTGGAGGCTTATACCCTGGGAATCTTGTTGGTCTTTGAAGATGCTACTGGACTTGCTCTCCTAAGTGTTTATAGAAGTGTTAACAGCCCAATATTTCAGTCCCAACAAACCACGCACTTCAATGTGAGCTTAACTGAAATCAACATACTGAATGGTGGCTCGATTGTGGCAGGTATGACTTGTATTGATATTGGAGCCAACCTGTTGGACAGAGTTGCTGAGCCAGCAGAAAACTCTCTCCGCTTGCTGAGTTTATTGCTTTCTGGTGCATCCAAGCCAGTACCAAAGGGATCCTGTCCATGCAAAACCTGAAAATGGAAATGTTTTTATGAATCTACCCTTCATGGACCTTAATATTGGGTATTCCCTACATGATATGGGATGGCCGAGTTCGGTAGAATTCAAGGTGATCTTTGGAAATAAGGAAAGACTGAACATGTGGGATCGATGTTTGATTTTTTCCCCACACTCCCTGGCATATAACTAATATGAATAATCCCAAACAGACTAGGGTTGCCAGGCTAAGCCTAGCAATCAGCAGGAGATTTGGAGAGCAGAGACATGAGCATGTGTGACATGACTGATGTAACTTCCAGGTAAAACCTGGAAGTGACAATGGGTAGCTCTACGAATTGCCAGAAACTTTATGGTTTTACCATAGAGTTTCCAGCGATTTGTGGAGCTACCATTGCCACATCTGGGTTGTACCTGGAAGTGATGTACCGTCACAGAGGCTGGTGGTGGAGCAGCGGCGGGCAATTTTGACAATCAGCAGGAGGCCTCTGTCCATAGCAGAAGGCCTGGCAGCCTTAAAACTAGGGTTGCTGGGTCCCTCTTCGCCACCGGTGGGAGGTTTCTGGAGGCTGGCAACCCTACTTATAACAGACCCACCTCCGAAACGCCATCCCATCCACTCTCACTAAGAACGGGGATCAGTTCTGTTCCAGTGCGTCAAAAATGTGGTCCTCACACACACAAGAATTTTCAAGTGCTTTGGGCTTGAACCAGCAAACACTTGCAAGCATAAGCCAATGGATAGGGTTGGCAGGTCCCTCTTTGCCACCGGCGGGAGGTTTTTGTGGAGGAGCCTGAGGAGGGTGGGGTCTGGGGAGGGGCTTCAATGCCGTAGAGTCCGATTGCCAAAGCAGCCATTTTCTCCAGGAGAACTGATCTCTATCAGCTGAAGATCAGTTGAAATAGCAGGAGATTTCCAGCTAGTACCTGGAGGCTGGCAACCCTACCAGTGGAAGCCACAAACACACACACCCCATTTGAAGTTTGCCTCAATGCAACTGTGACTGTAGGCCGCAAGTCTATGGTGCTTTTGTGAGAGCTTGCTTCACAAGAACCCCTCTAAGAGTAAGCATGCTCATGTAAGCAATGTGTGCATGATGTGCTCCAACCATGCCTACCTTGGCGGAACTCTGCCTGGAGCTAAAACAAAGTATTCACGTTGTCCAAAGTCAAATAATTTACCCAGACCATCTTTAGAAGATGGTGGAAATTAAGCGCCCAGCAGATGTGAGGTTAAACCCACAAGAGTAAGAAATATTTTGTTCACAAAGACAAGGAACAATCAGATATTTTTTTTTCTTTTAGAAAAAGAGCAAAATCTTCAATTTTCACATTGTGTGTGTGTATATATATACAGACAGATATATATCTGTCTGTCTGTTTTCTTTTAAACCAGAGTGCTTTGAATGGCTCTAGAGTTTCATTAAATAACCCAAACTGAGTGGGGAGAGAAAAGTCAATTAAGATAGAACAAAACACTCCCAGTAATTCACTCCATTATAATAAATGTCCAAACTTCACAGGGCATTGCCCCCAAATTAATTAAACCCCCCAAAGGATTAAAAAGAAGAAGAACAGGCAATGGACAAATTGCATTTTGTTTTCCTATGTATATATCAAAAGGAAGGAAGGACACATTTTTAAATACCTTAAGGGTGGACAGTGATTCGTCGAAACTGCCAAATCAGAAATAATAAAATAACGTAGAAAGAAAAGAACAGGGAAATAAATTATGCATAATTTACTATCTGGGAACAGCTGACCATTATCATTCTCATCGTTAATTATTTTAAGTACCTTTACAACACTAGTATGAAGAGGCAGTTCAATTGGGGGGGGAAATACAGTAATCAAATACAACCGATATAAAAACGAGACATCTCTGACATGGAGGATGTGACGCGCTACTCTGAACATGAACCCAGAGCAAGTCAAGAGAAAGAGAGAGAGGGAGAGGATTGTTGAAGCTGAGGTGAAAATTGTAAGGAAAAAAGAAGGCAATGGGCGATTTTAATACACCACATTTCCCTGTCCCTGTTGTCCACTGAAGTGTTCTCAAAACTCTTCAGTGCCATTGGTGTGTTATTTGCTTTGCATTGGTCTATAGAAGGAAACAGATGCTCAAAGGAGCATTTTGTCTTGCGCAGTGACAGCAAAACTCTTCAAAAGGGTCAATATGGATAGATGGAGCTTGGCTAGTCATTTCTGAAACGAGGCGTCGCTTTGCTGCGAGTCCTCCAAATCTGCCAAAATCTTTCTCTGATCTAACGGAACTCCAAAGCTTTCAAGACAATGTTCCACACCTTTCCCGATGCCTGAAGTTACACCGATGCCACCTTACTGTAATACTTTCGGAGAGTATGACGGGTGTGTTATGCTATGTTTCCCAAGGGAATGGTAATGATTTCTGATAACAATACTATCATCTTGGGAATAGCCTTATATAGTAGAGCAGGGGTGTCAAACACAAGGCCCGTGGGCCTGATCTGGCCCACGGAGACCTCTTATCTGGCCTGCTAGCCAGCCGAGGCAGCCATCCCCCCCCCACTTTTGATCTGGACTGGCGAGGCATGTCCTGGCCCGACCAAGTGACGTTTATGTCATATCTGGCCCTCATAACAATTGCGTTCGACACCCCTGTAGCAGAGCATATCTAGAAAACTATGTCCACCTTTGACTTGGCTGCACTGATGCCATGCATGGCTTGCTGCCACCATCTTGGACATGCTCAGGCACATACATTTCAGCCACTGATTATGGACAGCTATTTTCAGGACTGTAGAGATCATTACGCTCCGACACCATCTATGTTATTCATACTTTAGAAAACGCTTGTCAAAGCAGTCAGTTCACACACTAGGGTTGCCCGCTCTGGGCTGGGAAATTCCTGGACATTTGGGGGTGGAGCTTAGGGAGGGTGTGGTTTGGGGAGGGACCTCAGTGGGGTATATTTCCATAGAGTCCACCTCCCAAAGAAGCCATTTTATCCAGGGGAATGGATCTTTGTAGTGGGGAGACCAGTTGTAATTCTAGGAGATCTCCAGGCCCCACCTGGAGATTGGTAACCCTACAACAAACTCAGGTGAGATTCAAGAGGCGTTGAGCAATCACATGATCATAAACAATAAAACAGGTGATGCATTTTGACTGGCTAGGCCTCACCCACATTTCTTTACCTAGGAATGCCAATAGCTTCATTTCAATTTGGGAAATGTTAGATCTCTGGTTTCCTCTACTCCCAAGGTGAATCTGGAGGAAAACTACAAATTGCATACGCCCCAATGGGAAAACATGATCCAAATTGTGCAGTGAAGGATGAGCCTACCTCTATAGTGAGACCTGCTGACTGCCAGTTAACTCCTCTCTGCCTAAGGAAATAGGGTTGCCATCCTCAGGCTGGGGCCTGAAGATCTCTAGGAATGACAACTGATCTCCATTGCCCGTCCAATGACCCGCCTACCTTTGCCACTGGAAGGACTAAGAGGGTGATTTTTAATAAGTGAAAGCTCAGATTCTCTAGATGCTTAAATGAACACCCAATGCCACGTTCTGCACTTTAGTAGGATCGCATGCAGCCTTGTCGATGTCTATGCAATTGACCTCCATTTTAAACACTTCAAATGGGATTCATACCAGCACTCAGAAAAACAGAACAAAACTCTCCCAATAGCATCACCTACAAGCCCACTGAAGATGCATTAGCATGTCCCGCTCCTGCTCCAATCCCTTTTTTGGGGGTTAGACGGACCAGGCAGTAAGCCAGGAGCCACTTACTCTGAAAGAGCCACAATCAAATCTACGGGGCTGCTCCATGATCTGCCGCGGACTGCCATCTGGCAGTCTGCACTACCAACCCCTTATGCCAAAATGTTTTGATTTAAGCTGACGTAGACCCATTTGTTTCAGGGAGGCTAGCATTAGTCTTAAAATATACAGTGGGGCAATAAACCCTGTTCATTGCAAAGCACTTGATCTCTTTCTCATGAAAGGGACTCTAAGCTTGCACAGATCAGGTGCGCGTACACACTGACCACCAGCAGAGCTGGGCTCTTTCCCATCTGTTTCAATGTAGGAAAATGCTCTAATGGAATATTGTTCCTCTGATACAGTAGGGAATGCATTGCACTGTTCTGTGAGCCTCAGGAAACCTTGGTTGAGCCATACCTCCCCTGTAGCACTGGAGTATAAATCAGGATAAATGCAAGTATTTTAACAAAAATGGATTTTGAATCAGTTTCACCAAGGACCTTTTACTGGTGGAATCGATGGCCAATGCCCAAATAACATCCCGATGATGATAGTTGGCCGACGCTACATTTCGCAACGTTGGGCTGGCCCAGCAATTTGGATGTCTCAACCAAAGGTTCAGTTCAGATGTAAAGGCCCAAAGTAACATGCTTCACATGGTGGGGGAGAGGATCGGGTCTCAGGAGTGTTCATCCTGAGCGCCAGAATGAATGACATCTTGGGTGAAATTGTCTTATCTTGCTTGACTGTGCCATCCTTCCACTTCTACTGGAAGAGGAAGGATCCTGAGCCAATCATGAGTGAATGAGTAATAGCGAATGACAGAATCACGAGTGAATCACAAATGAATCATGAACCCATACCCTTGCACACATGATCTGCTCCTGGCACACAAGATGTCATTTGCACAGGGCTGGGTGGGCGCACGCCTGAGATCCAGCCTCATTTGGCTCCCACGGGGATGTTACTAGGGCCCTGAATTTCGGAGTCAAATCTAAATATTGTTATGCTTACTCGCCCAACGGGTCTTTAGGCTGGGTCTTCAGAAAGCTTTCCTTATGACATAAGCTGCAGACCCTTTTTGCAGCCAGGATCTATTCCTCTACCCCTAAAAAAAGCCACAAGGCACTGGCCAATCCTCATTCCTCTGCTCTTCGCAGGAGGTTAACACTTTATGCTCCTCACTGCTGCATGTAAAATGCAAGAACTAGAATCTCCAGCAGATAACTGTTTGAAGAGTAAATTAAGGATGCCAGACAGACTCCGTGACTTTAAGAATATGGGATTCTTATCCAATAGTATACTTTTTCCCTTTCCAATCGTTTGATATTTAATTCTCGTTAGTACCATAAACACACACCCATGTGTACACAAACACACACACACACACACAAATCCCAAGATCATAAAATATTTTTTTTACTAAATTTCTTCTCTCTGTCACCTGAGAACAGCACCTACAGTTTCCTTTAACGTAAAAAGAAATTAATAATAATCTCACCAGCTGTTGGTAGTCAGGTTCTTGAAGGGATTGTCTAAGACAACATCACTGCCCTAACGTAAGACTGAAGATGAAACAAATGAAGAAAAGACAACCAACCGGGATACACACGCACACGAAATGGAAGTAGTTCAGCACATTAGTACAAATTTGGCACTTGCTCAAAGACTACATCTGGTGCGCAATTGGTGAAAAGAGGTCCCATTTAAGAAAGAAGGGGCTGATTGCTGGGGGTGAGGTGTGTGTGTGTGTGTGGGGTAACCAAACGTTATGCCCTGTTGAGGCCCATGTGGCAGTTCATGCTACGGCTCTTGCTCTTAGCCCATAATCTTGCTGCTCCTGCCCTGTGGCGAATAATGAGGAATGGGTTGAGACTAATAGGGAAGGGAGGGTGGGTGTAGACTCAAGGGGCTTTCTTTTGGGAGAGAGCCCATTGCTTAATGGGACAGCGTTTGCCTTGCACCTAGAATGTTTCAGGCGCAATCCCTACCATCTAGAAGGATCTGGGTCTGGGAAAGGGTGGAGAAAGACCTTTGCCTGAGACCCCGGGGAGCTGCTACCCATGTGAGTGGGCAACGGCCAGGAGGACCAGTCTTTTGGTTTGGTATAAGGCAGCATCCTACGTTCACGACGCGAGGGCTGTGACGCTGTAACATGGGGCAGAGGTCGATTGTGGTCCGCAGAATCATTGGATCGCACCAGCGTAGACCATCACATGGCTCTGTATGCAAGTTACAGCTCTCCCAGACCTGGATCTCCTCCCTGGCGCGGAGCAGTACTGACCGCGAATGAGAACGCCACATGGGCCCAAGCTGACTCTGCCCCCACATCCCGCCCCGATGCACACGGGCTTTGAATCCTAACTTGGGAAAGGAGGGGGGAAAGAAAGGGGAAAGACCGGAGGGGGACGCCTAAGGAACTTTTATCATCTTTTTTGTTTCTCCCTGTCAGGTGCATCACCCCCTTCCCACCCCCACCCCCCAAAAATCTTATTTTTTTCCTTTAAACTGTAGCACAAAACAACAGAACACATTCACAAGCCACTTGTTGGCACTGTGTACCTGAGTGAGAATTTTCTAGAACATTGTAGAACAAACAGCCATAAAGTTTATTTGAAAAAAATAATAATAAAAGGTTGAACGGGTAAGACTTCAGTGCTTGGGTATAGCAGCTGAATTACTGGCATTATGTTACCCATAGCTTATTTCGTCCTCTCTTTTTTTTTTGCCATTGTTGTTTTTCTTATCACGGTTTCTTCCTCTGAGCCGTCGTCGTTTTTAAAAAAAAAAATTCGGTTCGCTTTTTAAAAGTTTTTAATGTGGGCCGATGTCTATCCATCAGCTGATGTCCCCAAACTAGTTAAGACTAAAAGTTTTAAGTAACAGTCAGTGTACGAGGATTGAAGTTCGTGTGCTTGGCCACTGGGCGAGGAACCAGATGGGGCTTTCCACTGAAGTCCTGCAAGGTCAACTCCGAGGATCCGGACCCCTGATCAGTTGGCTTGCCCCGCGATGTGGTTTTCACTGTCACTGCCGTAGTCCACGTCGGGGTCGTCGTCCTCTTCGTCGTACTCGTCGTACATTTCGCCATTGATGTCGTCGGTCTGCATCTCCTCTTTGATGTGGGACGGCTCCTCGCTTTTGATGCCGTAAGTGCTCTGGATGACGGGCATCCCTGGCTCCGGGCTGCTGGACACGCTCGAGTGTTCGGAGGGCAGATGCGGCGAGGGCATTCCTGCCATGGCGATGGCTCCTGGGTAGACGACACCGGCTGTTGCGATAGGAATCTGTGCTTGCTGTCTGTTGGCAAGTGATATAGGAACAAGTTAGCCAAGAGAGAAAGGCGCATGTCCTCTTGATGGCCTCCTATCCAAATGGAAAATAAAAAAAACTATGTACCACTTCTGCCCACGACCCTTGACAATTCATACTCCATACATTCAAGTATAATAAAGTGTTGATTGTTCTATAGCAGGGGTGTCAAATATAAGGCTTGTGGGCTGGATCCAACTCCTTGAGAGCTCTTATCCAGCCCATGAGCCAACTGAGACAGCCAACCCCCCAATCCCAATCTGGACTGGCGAGCCTGCTGCGGACTCACCAGCCACAGCAGCCACCCACCCAGCCCTGATCTGGGCTGGTGAGGAATGGTCTGGCCCGACCAAGTGACATTTATGTCATATCTGGTCCTCGTAACAAATGAGTTCGACATCCCTGTTCTATAGTATTTCAACCCTATCTCTCATTTTCCCCCAACCATTTTAGGCCCCAATTAAATTTGCATGTTCAAGGTACGGGGTCCAGGGCCCGCATCACCATACCCTGAGGTGGGGCATCTTCCAGGGCACAGGGCTTCTGGTGGCAGCCACAACTGCCAATCTCCCACCAGTATGCCCTTCTCCCGTCTACTCGTTTGTGAGTGCTTCACCACACACGTTCCTGGCTGCTTGTGCTACCCAGTGCACACTTTCTGTGCTCCTCTGGCCATGGCGGAGGCACTTAAGTTATGCACGCCGACTAGTGTTGTGGCAGAAAGGGCAAGCGGGCTATTCAGTGGGCTGTAAGTGCAGGAGATGGGCAGGATCACAAGCAGATGGAAGAAGGGCACAGAGAGTGGGGGCATGTGGGTAGGTGAAAGGGGGCACCTGGTATTGGGCAGAGGAAGTTTCCTGGGCAAGACCCCCAGAACCTGGAACCAACCCTGCTGAGGTCTGAATAAGCCCCGTGCAACAGGGGTAGGTTCTTGGCTGTGGAAAAGGGCCACACTCAGTGGAACAGCTCTGGGGAACCTAGCCTAATACTTAGGGTTGCCAGGTCCCTCTTCGCCACCGGCAGGAGGTTTTTGGGGAGGAGCCTGAGGAGGGTGGGGTTTGGGGAGGGGAGGGACTTCAATGCCATAGAGTCCAATTGCCAAAGTGGCCGTTTTCTGCAGGTGAACTGATCTCTGTTGGCTGGAGATCAGTTGTAACTGGCTAGAGATCTCCAGCTAGTCTCTGGAGGTTGGCAGCCCTACTAATACTTTACTTGGTCTCTGAATATTGAAGGGACAGGATCAACTCTTCTTGGTGACAGTGAAGAAGGGAGTTCCTTCATTGTCCTGAAATTTAACCCTGCACTAAGTTCAACTCTGTTTTAATTTGTGTGTGTGTGTGTGTGTGTAAAGTGCCGTCAAGTCGCAGCTGGCTTATGGCGACCCCTTTGTGGGGTTTTCATGGCAAGAGACTAACATAGGTGATTTGCCAGTGCCTTCCTCTGCACAGCAACCTTGGTATTCCTTGGTGGTCTCCCATCCAAATACTAACCAGGGCTGACCCTGCTTAGCTTCTGAGACCTGACGAGATCAGGCTAGCCTGGGCCATCCAGGTCAGATGTTCTAAATTTAATTCTGGATTTGCGGTTTACTACAGAGTAAGGTTCCTTTGATCTACTGGTATATTTTTTTCTCATTTATGTTACCGATACACATTTATGCATGGATAAAATATTGCACAAAAATCAGGTACATTATGGTATCAAGATTTTTGTTGTTGGAGGTGTATCATTGATGTGAACATGGATTCTAACACATTGGTAGAACTCCAGAAGAAGAATTGGTTTTTATACCCTATTTTTCTCTCTACCTTTAAGGAGTCTCAAAGTAGCTTACAATCACCTTCCCTTCCCCTCTCCACAACAGACACCTTGTGAGGTAGGTGGGGCTGAGAGTTCTGAGAGATCTGTGACTAGCCAAAGTTCACCCAGCAGGCTTCATGTGGAGCAGCGGGGAATCAAACCCTGTTCTCCAGATTAGAGTCTACCGCTCTTAACCACTACACCATGCTGGCTTACTTCCTCACCCAATGAATTAATGAATGAAAATTTTATTGTATATAGCCATTGGCCATCACAATTTGCTAAAACAAACAAATAAAATACAAATACAGTAGATTTGCATGTAAAATATTAAATGGACAATGGGATATACTAAAACATTTCAATTTTTTAAAAAAGTAGCTGCTCCTTCCGATACCACGTTGGACCTTATTTTCTTTGCTGCAAGAGCAAACAAAGAGACTCTATATGATGCATATGCATCAATATCAGAGAACAGAAATATAATTTTCTCTGCATCTGAGTATGTATTGATACCGGATAATATTCCTGCCAAACATTTAGCCCCTGGGACCTGCATACAATGGCCGAAATAGGATGTAATAAGGCAAGTCCTCCAGAGTTGAGGATTCACAAATACAGACACGTGTCTGAGAGTAGCACCCCTTGGTGTCTGTCTGAGAGTAGCACCTCGCCAATAAAGCTGTTGGCATAGTTTGGAAGCGTAATGATGTGAAGGATGCTCTGTAATCTGTGATGTTGGCTAAATAGGTAGTTCTAAAGTGGTCATTTTTAATTGATTTATACCACGGTGCTGCTTTTGATTTTAAAATTAATGATCGATTGATCACACTGCATCATCGGGTTGCCAAGTGGTGGTGGGCAAATTTCCACCAGTCCATCTGGCTGCCCACCAACCAGCTGAGGGTCGGCGGGCAACGCGTGCACGCGAGCCTGCCCGTGCGCCTGCCCGCGTCGACCCGTCTCTTCCAGTTTACACCCGGAAGCGCTGCATCGCAAGGGGCCGGTTACCACTCAAGGGGCCGGTTACCATCGCAAGGGGTCGGTTACCACTCAAACTCCGAGTGGTAAAAGGCCCGTTTTGAAGCGGCACTTCCTGGTGTAAATGCATCGCAAGGGGCCTTTTACCACTCAAACTGGGAGTTTGAATGGTAAACGGCCCCTTGTGATGCGTTTTACACCCGGAAGTGCCACATCGCAACGGGCCTTTTACCACTCAAACTCCGAGTGTAAACCGGAAGTGATGTGTGCGCATGACCCCCCCCCCCCATGTCCCTCTAACAACCTCCCACCGAAGGAGACCTGGTACCTGGTAAGCCTAGTGCATCAGCTTTAAATATTCAGTCTGTAAGCTGGTGGTTATCAGCTGAAATTTCTAGAAGACCATCAAAAGTGAGTCTAAATAACAATCACATAAATCAAGATTGGTGTTTTGTAGTGTCTCATCAATGCACATGTCCACATTGGTCACACAGAGGGGGGAAAGATGGAAAGGACGTGAAAGAGCAGTGGTAAACTCTACATGTGCAGCGCTCAGTACCAAATTTGGAAATTAAAAAAAAAAATAGAGCTATGGAGGATTCCAATATGGAATCCAGAACTGTGGGAGAACTTTGGATGGGGACACTTTCAGAAACACCCGTTTTGTAACTTTCCCTTGCCAGTTGACATGGGGGAAATGTTCCACTCTACGCCTCCACTGGGGAACAAAATACCATCCTTTGGATACGCGAGGCTTGGAAACACCAGGCAAATGTAATAAACAGCTGAGTTATTTCAGGCCTTCTAAATTCCTTCCCCAAATCTTGGAAAGCCGGCTGTGTTTGTATCCCCGAGAAGCTCCAGGGCCCCCACAAGCCCAAAGGTTTAGCGATGATGTTCCTTTTGTTGTCGCGCAGCACGGAATAATTCAGTTGAGATACTATTGTGCGCGACATGCTTCTCATTGCAACGGGCTCAGAGGTGTGTCCATCTGTACCGCAAAGCCTCGCCACAGGAGACAGGAGGAGAATCCCGGGAGAGGAGCATGCTTAATCCGGAGCGGAACCTCGCCCTGGCTCTTCACAATCCATCCTTAAAGGCTTAGAGGCAACACTGTCTCTCCAATCCCTGCCGCATTTCTAACAGCACAATCCTATGCGGCGTTAACTCTAGTCTAAACCTACTGAGGTCAATGGGTTTAGCCGGGGCTAAGTCCGCACGGGACTGCGCCGTAAGCCTCTCTTTTTGTTGTCAAGGGCGAGAAGCTGTTCAGACTCATGTTAAAAGTCACATTGGCTCATTCAGGGTGGGGGGATTGGTAGAAGTTACCCCCCCTTATGCCTTTCCCCAATGCACAAACACAGAGCCAACATGGTGTAGTGGTTAAGAGCAGGTGGACTCTAATCTGGAGAACCAGGTTTGATTCCCCACTTCTCCACATGAGCGGCAGACTCTAATCTGGTGAACGAGGTTGGTTTCCCCGTTCCTGCACATGAAGCCTGATGGGTGACCTTGGGCCAGTCTCAGTTCTCTCAGAACTCTCTCAGCCCTACCTACCTCACAGACACCCTGTGAGGTAGGTGGGGCTGAGAGAGCATGACTAGGCTAAGGTCACCCAGTGGCTTCATGTGCAGGAACGGGGAAACAAATCCAGTTCACCAGATTAGCGTCCGCCGCTCATGTGGAGGAGTGGGGCACAATGCGGGAAATATTTTAAAGTTTTGATTTAAGTAATTTCTCTTTTCAAATCATCAGATGTACATTCATTTAGCCCTTTGCAGGAAAAAAAATAGTGCTGAAATGAGAAGTGAAATTGACTGGATCAGAAGTTACTTCACATCTGGTCTAGTCAATTTCACATCTCCTTTGAATGTTCACAGATTGACTAGACTGATTTATTTCTAAAAAAAAAATCCTTCTACATAAAAAACTAGATATCAGGAACGGGGTTCTTATCCAGCCTTCTTCCTGATGTGCCAGCTTTAAAAGTACAGGCTTTATTTCCCCTATGCAACTGCATTCATAGAATCATAGAGTTGGAAGGGACCACCAGGGTCATCTAGTCCAACCCCCTGCACAATGCAGGAATTTCACAACTACCTCCTCCACACACACCCAGTGTACCCTACTCCATGCTCAGAAGATGGCCAAGATGCCCTCCCTCTCATGGGTCACTTATGCATGGTCGGTTTAGCCTCCATCATTCCCTGTTTCAGCCAGGATCAAAGTAACCCGGGTTGGGTCAAACTGCATGCATTGGCTGGAATGATCAGGGATAAAACCCAGTGCTGATGGAGGCATGAATAGAAAAGCAGTCTCCCAAGTTCAAATCAAGTCCTGCCCCTTTAATTGCTGCTCTGTAATTGGCTCGCCTCGTGAGAGAACATTTCCTTCCCCCCAGACCCAACTGCAGCATAAAAAAGCATTTTAAGAACAAAAAACCGAGCCATTTGAAAGAGGGGGGTGGGTGGGAGAAATCCAAGCCTCGTTTTTAAAAAAGCCTTTCTTTCTCCCCTGCCTCTTTACACACGTCTTCGTGACTGGCTGCGAGAGAAGCCAGTCTTCTATGCTTCCCTTATATGGCTATCAGCAAACAGAGCAGAAGAGGGGTTTGGAAAGGGGGGGAGGGAAGCTCAATGCGAGGCAGGCCATATGCACGCTCTTTCAATCTGGTTTGAGCCAGGAAAGACAGTTTGACTCGGGTAAGAAGAGGAATGGGTTGAAGCGGGGTTGAGCCGAAAAGGAATGAGGCAAGGTGCAATTTCAAAAACCTGATCCTGGATGAAACAGGGAATGAAGGAGGCTAAACCGACCATGCATAAGTGACCATGATCTGCCTAAGGTCATAGAATCAGCATTGCTGACAGATGGCCATCTAGCCTCTGCTTCAAAACCTCCAGGGAAGGAGCGCTTACCACCTCCTGAGGAAGCCTGTTACACTGAGGAACCGCTCTGTCAGAAAGTTGTTCCTAATGTCTAGACAAAAACTCTTTTGATTTAATTTTAACCCATTGGTCTTGGTCTGACCTTCCAGGGCAACAGTAAACAACTCGGCACCCTCCTCTATATTCAATCTTGTGACGCACCCCGCCCTGAAGTCTGAATGAGGTGGTACAGGCCACAGGCAGGTTTGCCACTATCATGAAAACTAAGCTGCATGCATACGGCCCTGCTGTGTTTTTTGCAACTGAATTTTCCTGTGTGGATAAAACAATTCAGTTGCAATTGATTGCTATGGCCACTTTGACTCCTTTTGTTGAGGAAAGTTATATATGCATGTGGCCCTAAGCTATACTTGCATGAAGGATGGGATAACGCTCTCATAAATAAAAAAAGAGCACCTCTAATTCTACGTAGGCTTCCAAAACCGAGCGCAGTCCTAAACAGATTTACACCCTTTTAAGCCTCCGGATTTCAGTGGACTTAGAAGGGTGTCATCCAGCCTAGTGTCAAATCTGGTCGATTGTCCTGTCCTTCGCTCGGGGAACCCACGTCCAGCCCTTGTCAGCTGTCCCCTTGATACCAAAAATGTTGCGTGGGTGACACGGTTCCGCGCCCTTCGGAAAAAACCGCCTCTCGTCCTTCCCCCCCACTTCCCTAAGAGAGGATCTGGCCCGCCGATTAAGGAAGCCGAATAACATTTCCAATCTGGCAAGGTTAATTTTTTCTTCTTCTTTGCCTCGTGTTGTCGAGCGTCGGTGCTGGCCGAGATAAGTGGGATCGGGGAGGCTTTGAGGCTGCCCTATTCTTCCTCCAAAAGGTCCTCCCCTCCCCTCTCGTTTTAATCTCCCGATGCCAAGCGCTGGCTGACTTCCCTGTGTTTGTTTCAGCGTTTACCAGTGGGATCGCCAGACTTGCCAACACCGCAGGGTTAAGCAGCTCAGATTTCTGGGCTTGAGAGGCTTACTATTACAATACGCGCTGTCGCGGGCGGCTTCCCCCACCCTTTTTATTTTTAAAAAAGAAAAGCCCTGCCTGATGACACTCAGCGGTAGCTGGACGGCGGCATCTCTGTTTGGTGTTACTGACATCCGTTAACCAGACTCAAGACAGCCGCCTGTCGATCCAGAAACGCTGATCATGGCTCAGCGGAAGGAAAGCATGTTTAAGCCTGCTCGATTTCGCCTGGAGAAGATTTAAACCGGCGTTTCATGTTGCAAACTACGGGACCAGAGAAGGGCTTCTGTTGAGTTAGGTCATGAGTTTGAATTATAGAGCTGGTGTATCATAAATCTGGAATGGAGCGAGTTGTAATCTGCAAGGGTCTAGGTTAGTTATTTTCTTTCTTCATTTCTTTCTACTTCATTTATACCCCACTTTTATCCCCAACAAAGACCCGAAGCAGCTTACAACCTTCTCCCTGTCTCCATTTTATCCTCACAACAACCCTGTGAGGTGGGTTGCGGTGAGAGTGGGCTACTGGCCCAAGGTCACCTGGCAAGGTTCCATGGCAGAGTGGGGATTTGAACCCGAGTCTCCCAAATCCTAGTCTGAAACATTCACCGCTACACCATACTGGCTTTGCAGTGTGGGGATAGACTGGCCTTAGACCGTACAAGTTAATATGTATGAAGAACTTACTTTGTAAATGGAAGCACTATACATGCGCTAATAATTATTAGTGAGAAGACAAGACTCACTGGAGAAGACAATAATGCTAGGAAAAGTGGAAGGTAGTAGGGAAAGAGGAAGACCCAACATGAGATGGATTGACTCAATAAAGGAAGCCACAGTCCTCAATTTACAAGACCTGAGCAAGGCTGTTAGTGTTAGAAGAGTTGGTTTTTATACCCCAATTTTCTCTACCTTAAAGAGTCTCAAACTGGCTTACAATCACCTTCCCTTCCCCTCCCCACAACATACACCTTGTGAGGTAGGTGGGGTGGAGAGAGTTTGGAGAAAACTGTGACTAGCCCAAGGTCACCCAGCGGGCTGCATGTGGACAGTTGGGGAAACCAACCCGGTTCACCAGATTAGAGTCTTCCGCTCATGTGGAGGAGTGGGGAGTCAAACCTGGTTCTCCAGATTAGAGTCCACTGCTGTTAACCACTACACCACACTGTAAGTTGGAAGCACTCTCTCATACCCTTTACTTGTCTTCCCCCGCCCCTACATTGAAGAGCCCGCGACTCTTTGGACTTTCCTCCTAGGAAAGGTGCTTCACAAGCTAACATCAATTTACTTCACAAAAACCCTGGATTCCAGATAATGAGAGACAGCATGGTGTCATTGTTTGAGTGTTGGACTGGGATCTGGAGGCTCAGGTTCGATTCCCCACTCTGCCATACAAACTCACTGGGGGAACTTGGGCCAGTGGTGCACACTCTCAGCCTAAGCTACCTCACAGGGTTGTTGTGAGGATAAAACGGAGATGGGGAGAAGGTTGTAAGATGCTTTGAACATAACAAAGGCAATGCTGGATCAGACCAAGGCCCATCAAGTCCTGCAGTCTGTTCACACAGTGGCCCAACCAGGTGCCTCTAGGAAGCCCACAAGCAAGACCACTGCAGCAGCACCATCCTGCCCGTGTTCCACAGTACCTAATACAATAGGCGTGATTCTCTGATCCTGGAGAGAATAGGGATGCATCAAGACTAGTATCCATTTTTACTAGTATCCATGAATACCCCTCTCCTCCATGAACATGTCCACTCCCCTCTTAAAGCCTTCCAAGTTGGAAGCCATCACCCCATTTTGGGGCAGGGAGTTCCACAATTTCACTATGCGTTGTGGAAAGAGATACTTCCTTTTATCTATTTTGAATCTCTCACCCTCCAGCTTCAGCAGATGACCCCGCGTTCTGGTATTATGAGAGACGGTTTCTGTCCACTCTCTCCATACCATACATCATTTTATAGACCTCTATCATGTCCCCCCTTAACCGCCTTCTTTCCAAGCTGAACATCCCTAAGCGTTTCAACAGCTCCTCATAGGGCATTTGCTCTAGCCCCCTAATCATTTTGGTTGCTCTATTCTGCACCTTCTCCAGCTCTGCGATATCCCCGCTGGAGAGAAAAGGTATGAATGAAGCAAAATATATGCAAATAAATCAAGCACCCAGCTCTCATTAGGCTGAGTCTTGCCAGAAACGGCCGTACCCGACATTGAAGTACTGCCTCATCTCCTGACGCCTGTTGCGCATGATGGCCTTGTATTCCCCGATCCGCAGCTTCTTCCCGTCCACTAAGCAGGTGCGCTTCGGCCGGGGCTTGTACTTGTAGTCCGGGTACTTCTCCAGGTGCTGCTTGCTGAGGCGGGCCTGCTCTTCATAGTACGGCTGCTTCTCCAGGTTCGTCATCGCTTTCCAGCGGGAGCCTGCCAACGAGAAAGAGGGAAAATGAGAGGCGGCCTTCCTTTCGGGAGAGCAGCCGAAGGCCTACAGCTGAGGGCAGCTGCAAGTTTATCCGTCATTACTGGCCTCCCCATCCTTCCAGCGTGGTGTAGTGGTTAAGAGCGGTGGTTTGGAGTGGTGATCTGGAGAACCGGGTTTGATTCCCCACTCCTCCACATGAGCGGCGGAGGCAAATCTGGTGAACTGGATTTGTTTCCCCACTCCTAAACACGAAGCCAGCTGGGTGACCTTGGGCTAGTCACACTCTCTCAGCCCCACCTACCTTATAGGGTGTCTATTGTGGGGAGGGGAAGAGAAGGTGATTGTAAGCCGGCTTGATTCTTCCTTAAGTGGTAGAGAAAGTCAGCATATAAAAACCAACTCTTTCTTCTTCTTCTCCCCCGCCCCCCACTCTTGACATCTGTGGGGGGTTGACCTGCCGAACATCGGTACATTGTGGCATCCAAGTTGTTTTGAAGGGCATCTAGTTTATTGTTTTAATAATCAGGTTTTAATTATTGCTTTATGGTTTTATGTATTTTAAAGAAGGAGTTCCTCCCGCAATTTAAACCCATTATTGCGAGTCCTATCCTCTGCTGCGAACAGGAACAGCTCCCTGCCCTCCTCTAAGGGACAGCCCTTCAAATACTTAAAGAGAGCAATCATGTCCATCCTCAACCTCCTCTTCTCCAGATTGAACATTCCCAACTCTCTCAGACTTTCCTCATAGGGCTTGGTCTCCAGGCCCCTGATCATCCTCAATGCCCTCCTCCATGACATCAAATGAGTTGTGAGTCGCTTGCATATGATGCCACCTGTCACACCTATTGTTAGAATAGGCCTTTACACATGAACACAGAATCAGACCTGTGGTCCATGAAGGTCAATATCGTCTACTCAGACTGTCAGTGGCTCTCCAGGGTCCCAGGTTGAGATCTTTCATAGAATCACAGAATCACAGAATCACAGAGTTGGAAGGGGCCATAAGGCCATCTAGTCCTACCCCCTGCTCAATGCAGGATCAGCCTAAAGCAGGGGTGTCACACATAAGGCCCAAGGGCCGGATCAGGCCTCTTGAGGGCTCTAACCCACCCCACGAGCCACCTGAGGCAGCCCCCCCCCACTCCCAAACTGGGCTGGCAAGTCTGCTGCGGGAACCTTCCCCAGTTCCAAGGTATCAGTTATCAAATACTGTTCCATAAAAGAAAATACTGTAATTGTAAAAGACTGTAAAATAATATCATTGATTGGCTTTGTATCTCCGGTACCCGGCATTAAATTTTATCGTAGACATGGCCCGGCCCGACCAAGTGACATTTATGTCATATTCAGCCCTTATAACAAATGAGTTCGACACCCCTGGCCTAAAGCATCCCTGACAAGTGTTTGTCCAGCCGGTGCTTGAAGACTGTCAGTGATTGGGAGCTCACCACCTCTTTATCATATCACCTCCTACCCAGTCCTTTCAACTGGAAGTGCCAGGGATTAAACCTGAGACCTCCTGTATGCAAAGTGGAGGCAACTCCCCTAACACACAAAGCTGCCTGATACTGAATCAGACCATTGGTCCATCAAGGCCAGTATTGTCTACTCAGACTGGCAGCAGCTCTCCAGGGTCTAAGGCAGAGGTCTTTCCCATCCCCTACCGCCTGGTCCTTTGAACTGGAGATGCCAAGGATTGAACCTGGGACCTTCTGCATGCCACGCAGAGGCTTGTCCACTGAGCCATATAACCTCGGGTTCTCACTTACACGAACCACTATTTGTAATCCAGCTTTCTATTAAAGTATACATTTGTTTCAACTGGTATCTTGCCTTCATCTGGAAGAATGGAAGACAGAAGTGGTTAAAATTATGGCTCTTGAGGGAATGACTCGCCTTTGCGGTGAAAGCAAAGGAGGACCCTAGCAATGCTTGGCTAACGTTTTTGCGAAGAAAAAATATATATATTCACGACCAAAGGGACAATATCCATTCGCTGCCTAGATTGCTTTCCCTAGTGGAGCTGGGTGGGGAGATTTTTGCTCTTTAAAAATGCCCACGAGGCTCATAAATTTGGGTTGGAAGACTGGGGGAGGGGGGGGAAGGGAAAGAAAAGAAATGACCCAACGGGCTATTACTCAGCCGAGCCACAGAACGCTCTGTCCTTGTGGGGAAAACTGAGATGAGACTGGCTTAAAAAAAAAAGTTGGATGGAAAGTATTCTTGTTATCCAGTTGGGGAAATGTCGCAAGGACACTGTGGGGGCTGATCAAGTCATAGTTGGGTAGACGGTGTTTTCCTCCTTCCTTGCCGCTTTGAGCTTATTCTGTCGCACGTATCCTGGCTAGATCATCGTACCCCCTAGACAGCAGCGAACAAACAGCTGACGTCGTCCACTTTCCCAAAACGTTTCCCTTCCCACCTCCCTCCTAAGCATACCAAAGAGCAATTTTCTATCATTATTATATTTATTTGATTATGTTGTGCTTCTGGCGCAATGCGTCCTTTCTCACAATGGAAACCTAGTGGAGAACCGCAAGGAGAAAGCAACGCTTCGACATGCACAGGCGCACGGGCTTGGATCCCATCAAAATGATTTGCATGTATGGGGAGGGGGCGGGCTTGACCGATTCCTCCTCCTGTACTAGTCCTCTGCCCCCTAGGTGTAGCTTTTTTGGGGGGGGGGTTTCGAGCTGCAGTAGGAAGGGGGAGTCAGGGAAGACACAATTCCATATACAGAAATTTTAGACAGGATCCAACCCATTGACTTTACTTCCGTTTCATAGCAGAAGAAGAAGAGTTGGTTTTTTATATGCCAACTTTCTCTGCCACTTAAGGGAGAATCAAACCGGCTTACAATCGCCTTCCCTTCCCCTCCCCACAACAGACACCCTGTGAGGTAGGTGGGGCTGAAATCCAGTTCACCAGATTAGCCTCCGCGGCTCATGTGCAGGAGTGGAGAATCAAACCTGGTTCTCCAGATCAGACTCCACCGCTCCAAATAGGTAATGTTGAAGGCCAGGAGTATACTCAAGAATAGCTTTGCCAACTCCAGGTTGGGGTGGAGAATCTTGGGGGTGGAGCTTGGGGGTGGTACGATTTGGGAAGGAAGGAACCTCAGCAGGGTATAATGCCATGAATTCAGTTTAGTGTATTTCTCATTGTGTGTACCGGCAATCGGGTTGGAAAGGGAGATAATGTGAATCCTCTCTCTCTCTCCCTCCCTCTCTCTCTCTCTCAGAGCCAGCATGGTGTAGTGGTTAAGAGCGGTGGTTTGGAGCGGTGGACTCTGATCTGGAGAACCGGGTTTGATTCCCCACTACTCCACGTGAGAAGCAGATGCTAATCTGGTGGACTGGATTTGTTTCCCCACTCCTACACATGAAGCCAGCTGGGTGACCTTGGGCTAGTCACAGCTCTCTCAGCACCCCTACCTCACAGGGTGCCTGTTGTGGGGAGGGGAAGGTGATAATAAGCCAGTTTGAGTCTTCCTTAAGAGGCAGAGAAAGTTGGCATATAAAAACCAACTCTTCTTCTTCCTTCAAATTCCTCCCAATGATCCACCTTTTCTTTGACATCTTTGTTTTAGCCCCCTTGATCCCCATCCCCAATAAATGAGAATCCTATGCCCTTATCAATGCACTTGTTCAAGTTATCCCTCTTCAATACTGCTGATTCTCCCATTCCTCTCTTCCTTCATCTCCCTGTGCCTGGGGAAACAGGCAGCAAGTGCCTCAGGGCAGTGACCGGATACGCTGATGGTGCTACAGAATCAACATTAACTAATGACAATAATGGGTTCAATCCCAAAGGTGCCCTCCCGCACATGGGAAGCATCTTATGCTCATGAAACTTCTACACCTTGTGCTAGAAGCATTTTGTGAGAAAAGCAAAACAAATCGCCAGTGCTCTTCCACGGGTGCCACTCCCCCTGCAAACGGAACCACGAGGGCAACTATGGAATTAAAGTTGGATCTAGCCTGCTTTCCCACTCAATCTTGCCTACCACTACAGCCTCTTTCCCACTTTTTTTGTCTGTGCAGGTCCCAGCATAACCTTTTTGGTGATCATAGGGGGTCCCTCCTCTCGTTTTCACCATATGTGGGATCTAACCCTTAGCCCATGATTGCACGGCATGAAAAATTTGCAGCTGTGGTGCAAACATGTAATAGCACTTGTGTATGGGGTTGCCAGGTTGCTGGGGTTGGCGGGCAATTGCCCGCCCATCCACCGGGCTCCTCGGAGTGGCGATTGCACGCACGCGCAGATGTGCACGACCCGATTACACCACTTCCTTTTAATTATATACAGTACTCGTTCTACTTGATACTAACTAGCTATGTCCCTCTGTAATGTTTCCCATTTTTAAGCATTTTAATTTTAATTGTATTTTGGACTTGTTTTACCTTATACTATTCAGGTACGTAAGTTTGCTGTATTTGATGGTCTGTGACTGCAAATAAAATGACTGGTTGATGACGTCGCTTCCAGGTTTACGCTAGGAAGCGTAAACCCAAAAGTAACGTAATCGTGTGGTGCATGGCCAATTGCTGCCCCAACCGCGCCCCCAAAACTCCCCGCCTGTGGAGAGGGGACTGCTGCAACATTACTTGTGTATACCTTTGCCCCCCACGGCTCATAGTTCCTAGGATTAAATTAACAACAAACAACGCAGCTGTGTGGCATACACTTCCTGCAGGGGGCACAATTTCCACCCACGGGGCACTTCCTGGCTCTAAAATCCTTCTTTCTCATACATATCCCTCTCTCTTATCAAAATCTCTGAATATGGAAGATCTTCTTTGTTAATTAGCTGCGAGTTATGCAAAGAAAATCTTTCAACTTAAGAGGGAAAACAAATGGAGAGATTCAAGTGCCTTGTGTGTGTGTGTGTAGGGGTGGGAAAGAAATAACCCAAGGCTTCTTCACAAGTCTTCTTTTTTTTTGAGGGGGGGAACAAACAAATAAATCCAGTGACATGCGTTTACATAGCAATGAACAGATGGATGATAAATGTGTGCGCAGATGACTTTGCTAACAAATCCGTGCACTGGCACTTTCTAAAATTTGTTTTAATGCTCAGAGCGTAAGACCACAGTGTCAGAATCTAATCCCTAGAGAATCAGCAGTACCAGAAAGGACACTCTTCTGATTGTACTAACCAAAATGACACACACACACCCACTTGAACAACAGCCTTATTTAACCCGCAGTCAATGACATTTCTGACCTTTAATGCAATGTCAGAAGGAAGGAAGGAAGGAAGGAAGGAAGGAAGGAAGGAAGGAAGGAAGGAAGGAAGGAAGGAAGGAAGGAAGGAAGGAAGGAAGGAAGGAAGGAAGGAAGGAAAAGAAAGATGACATTGCAGACATCCATCCCTTAATGCAATGGTAGAAAGAAAGCAAGCAAGCAAGCAAGCAAGCAAGCAAGCAAGCAAGCAAGCAAGCAAGAAAGAAAGAAGGTAAACGTGGGCAATTGTGCTTGTCTTGCAAAGAGATCCAAATACCTCATTACTCTGCAAGCATCGACTCCTTTCCCTTCCCTAGGTCAACAGAGGGCTCCCTGCCGAGTTCAAAAACTGGCCTTTGACAACTCAGAAGGGACCTCCGCAATGTTTCCATCAGGAAAGAGGAGAGTAGTCGCACCCCTCTTTATTGCACAGGATGGAAAGATCCTCCCCCCCACCCCAGTTCTTCTGATGTTTCAAAGAGTAAAAAAGGATATATCTCTTAGTCGCTTTTGAATTTCACCACTATTGCAGCGCAAGGCGTTTGGGGTGTGGAATAAGACTGTCATCTCTGTGAGGATCTGGAATGGATTTGCACGTCACACTCCACCTACTGTATATTTAATCAGAAAAAGGTGCCTCTGATATGCTAGCTGGCCTCCCCTCCACCCCTTGCAGCCGCCACTGGCCCCGTCTAGCGCTAAACAGTAAAAGGCGATTCCTTATGTTAAAAATTTCAGCTGAAATGGCTTATTAAAACCAGATTTGGAGGGTATTATAAAATGCTTAGAAGCCCTTTAAAATGTCAACGCGGATCCCCCAGAGACCAAGTGAAATGTCAGCCCGGCTCAAGCGCCTATTTTAAGCGGAATGAATTAGCGGTGTGCCGGTGGAGGGTTGTTATCCAAAACAATCAGTGGAGATGGGAGGAAAACATCGAACGTCCTTTGTACTTTCTGCATGAAGAGGAGCCAGGGGTGTGTGATTTTGCGCAGGGGACATTCGCAGTGATCGGGCCAATCTCGGAAGATGATTACTTAAAGGCAAAGTTTAATCAGGACGGCTCTTAAATCCCGCAGCCGAGCCAAACTTCTTGCTTCGCGGGCCTAATCTCACAGACGTAGCCAGCCTTAAATCCTTCAGTGTGAGTTTTATCATCACTGGGACAAAATGTAGACTCTTTATCTCACTTTATTCTGGATAATCTAATCAATCCAGGGGCCCTGTTGAAGCCACCCTACTTGACTGTATAGGTAATACGTCGGTCTCTGTGTCTCCATACAATGGGAAATCAATAGCAGGCACAAATCTTGCCCTTAAAGAAATCTCTGCAGCGGCTGAGTTTCATAAGCCAGGCTGATCTTATTACTCAGAATGGGATAAGAGTCCAGTAGCACCTTAAAGACTAACAAAATTTCTGGCAGGGCGTGAGCTTTTGTGAGTCACAGCTCACTTCTTCAGATACAGCCTGTGGACAGATGTGGGCAGAATCGATCGGGTGCAGAAGAGAGCGACGAGGATGATCAGGGGCCTGGAGAGCAAGCCCTATGAGGAAAGGCTAAGGGAGGGTAATGTTTGGTCTGGAGAAGAGAAGGTTGAGTGGAGACAGGATTGCTCTAATATTTGAAGGGCTGTCGCTTAGAGGAGGGCAGGGAGCTGTTCCTGTTGGCAGTAGACAATAGGACTCACAATAATGGGTTGCGGGCGGAAAGGTTTCAGCTGGATATTAGGAAAAAGTTCTTTACAGTAAGAGTTGTTCATCAGTGGAATCAGCTACCTAGGGAGGTGGTGAGCTCCCCCTCACTGGCAGTCTTTAAGCAGAGGCTGGACAAGCACTTGTCAGGGATACTCTAGGCTGATCCTGCATTGAGCAGGGGGTTGGACTAGATAGCCTGTATGGCCCCTTCCATGATTCTAGACAGAGTAACATGGCTATTGGCTACCCATCATGATCTATCAGATTGGGATGGTAGAGCGAGGTGGTCGAACTCTGTCCCGTTTCAGACTGTGGGAGGGGTCCCATACCTTTGGATGCTTGCTCATGCGAAACTCCGCATGTACTACAAATGGCAGACCGCTGGGCCAGAAAGTTTTGGCTTACTCCTCTTTCCAGTGTGTGAATTTGCTATTTGCAGGGAGCTTTTCATGTTGGGAAACACTGAAATAAATAGGAGTGGTCTAGGAGTCAGGAGTGTGGTAGCTAAAAAGGGCACCACAATTTAATAAGGATGTAGACAAAACTGGAACGTGTCCAGAGGAGGGCAACAAAGATGGTGAGGGGTCTGGAGACAAAGTCCTATGAGGAAAGGTTGAAGGAGCTGGGTATGTTTAGCCTGGAGAGGAGATGACTGAGAGGTGATATGATAACCATCTTCAAGTATTTGAGGGCTGTCATATAGAGGAGCGTGCCGAGTTGTCTTCTGTTGCCCCAGAAGGTCGGACCAGAACCAATGGGTTGAAAATAAATCAAAAGAGTTTCCATCTAGACATTAGGAAGAATTTTCTAACAGTTAGAGCGGTTCTTCAGTGGAATAGGCTTCCTCGGGAGGTGGTAAGCTCTCTTTCCCTGGAGGTTTTCAATAAGAGGTCAGATGGCCATCTGTCAGCAATGCTGATTCTGTAACCTTAGGGAGATCATGAGAGGGAGGGCATCTTGGCCATCTTCTGGGCATGGAGTAGGGGTCACTGGGGGTGTACAGGGTGGGGGAGGTAGTTGTGAATTTCTTGCATTGTGTAGGGGGGTTGGACTAGAGGACCCTGGTGGTCCCTTCCAACTCTATGATTCTATGAAATGAGTCTGACAAAGGGAGCTTTGACTCTTGAAAGCTTATACACCCCCCAAATCTTTTTATCTCTAAGGTGTTAACTGGACTTGAATTTAGCCGTCCAACCAACGCCACTCCTAAACAGAGAATCCCACGCCTCCCATTCCCCTTTCCTTACCCAGAATTTTGCTGATGTTGGAGTTGTGCATGTCAGGGAAGGCCTGTAGGATCTTCCGTCGCTCGTCTTTAGCCCACACCATAAAGGCGTTCATCGGGCGCTTGATGTGCGGCTCGTTGCTCCCACGTCCTCTAGATTCCCGGTAAATACGAGACTCTGAGACCCCCGCACTTCCTAAACAGTTGGGGGCAGAAAGGGAGGGTGGAAAGGGGGAAAAATCAGTTTTGGAATGGAGTCTGACCTCAGCAGTTAGAACACATGAACACTTGAAACTGCCTAATACGGAATCAGATCCTTGGTCCATCAAAGTCAGTATTGTCCACTCAGACTAGCAGTAGCTCTCCAAGGTCTCAGGCTGAGGTCTTTCACATCACCTACCTGCCTAGTCCCTTTAACTGGAGATGCTGGGGATTGAACCTGGACTTTCTGCATGTCAAGCAGTTGCTCTACCACTGAGCCACAGCCCCTCCCTATTAGAAGACGTGCTCTTTCAAACGGGACTTGGAATTATATTCAGGATCATTTCTCTTTGCAGATCGAAGAGTATTTTTATCTGTTCTTTATTCAAAACATTTATTAGCCACCTCTCTTCCTTACAGAGCTCAAGTCAGCTTACAGTATAGATAAAATACATACAATAGAACACATTAAAAAAAAAACAATTAAAATCACAATTTAGGACTGCTAGTAAGTTTATCAAATGTGGTCCCATCTTCAAGTTCCTCCTGAAGATTGAAAGTTAAGGGGTCTGGCACACCTCCCTGGGGTACCCACCAAAAAAGCTTCTTTGAGTAGAAACAGGACTTCCATCTTTTGTTATTTCTGAAAGACCAGTTCATTCACCATCTAGACAGCCAGCGAGGCATAGTGGTTAAGAGCAGCGGACTCTTAACCACTATCTGGAGGACTGGGTTTGATTCCCAACTCTTCCACATGAGCGGCGGACTCTAATCTGGAGGACCGGGTTCGATTCCCCACTCCTTCACATGAGCGGTGGACTGTAATTTGGAGAACCGGGTTCGATTCCCCACTCTTCCACGTGAAGCCTTCTGGGTGACCTTTGGACAGTCACAGTTCCCTCCGAACTCTCTCAGCCCACATGAAGGCAGGCAGTGTGGAGCCATCTCCAAACGTCTCTTGCCTTGAAAACCCTACAAGGTTGCCATAAATCATCTGTGACTTGATGGTACTTTACAAGCACACATACACACCTTGGTCTTATGGCAGGTGGTAGGTTGGTAGGGTGGAATGGATCCTTTCCAACTCTGCAGTTCTAGCTTTAGATGGAGATGGAATGCATAAGATCATGAAGGTTATACCCCAAAATTCTGGCTTTGATTTCATTTTTGCGTGTAACTTGAAATGTGATTCTTTTTTGAACCGTGATTCTTTACATGCTGTTTCCTGTTTCTTCACACCAAATGTATCACTTAAAAAACCTGTGCATTTTTTGCATTATTTGTACATTCATAAATCAGCACTGTACATTATATGATTTTAAACAGTCATGACTCACATCATCCTGGACATTTGAAGAGTGCTCCGATTTTGTAGGGTTTCGCTACCAAATTTCCCTGACAAAGGTTTCCCCCCTTATGAGCTGAGTCCTGCAATGCCACTGAAGGTAGACTTGACAGGGAACTACAGGACAATCCTGGCTCCTTAAATAGTCCATGTGCATGCCTGCATGTTTGCAAATGCAGGCTTTTCTCTTTAGGGTTGTTCATGCATTTTCTAGTGTATGCTTATCTGAAGTGCATAGTTAGAAACATTCACATTGGCCTGAGCAAGACCATAAAGATGTTTCACAGCTGCACTTCCTTGTTCTCACACCCTTATCATGGCATTGATGCAAAATTGCATAAAACTTTCATTAAATCCAAAGCAGCTCAGCAAATCAACCACGTGCCTCAACTATGGCCTGTCAGCCCTGTATCACTTCTCCATCTCATTGAAGTTATCTAACTATGCTTCATTATTACTTCTCATCTTTATAGACTTGGGGGAGGGACCATGGCACAGTGGTAGAGCATCTGCTTGGCATGCAGAAAGTGCCAAGTACAATCCCTGGCATTTCCAGTTATAAGAATGAGGTAGGAGATGATGTGGAAGAAGAAGAAGGGTTGGTTTTTATATGCCGACTTTCTTTACCACTTAAGGGAGACTGAAACTGGCTTACAATCACCTTCCCTTCCCCTCTCCCCAACAGACATCCTGTGAGGTAGGTGAAGCTGAGAGAGCGTGACTTGCCCAAGATCACCCAGCTGGCTTCATGTGGAGGAGTGGGGAAACCAACCTTGGTCACCAGATTAGAGTCTGCCGCTCATATGGAGGGGTGGGGAATCAAACCTGTTTCTCCAGATTAAAGTTCATTGCTCCAAACCACCACTCTTAACCACTACACCATGCTGGCTCTCAATTTCCTGAGACCCTGGAAAGCCGCTGCCAGTCTGAGAAGATAACCCTGAGCCTGATGGACCAACGGTCTGATTCAGAATAAGGTGACTTCATGTGTTCATCCAAAGGCATGTTCTTGACCCATCTTAACTTGCTGAGAAAAAGGACATTCACCTTAAGACCTACAGGATCTGTGCTTCATACAGGAAATCCAAAGGTAAGAGCATCCCTGACAGATGGCTATCCAGCCTCTACTCCAAGACTTCCCATGAGGTCCCCAAACTCCTGAAGTAACTGGTTTCATTGCTGAACTACTCTCATCATTAAGAAGCTTCTTTGAATGTTCAACTGAAATCTACCCTTCTGTTTAACTTTATCCCAAACTATAGGCCCCATTCAAATTACTGTTCTAAACTGGAAGTCATTCGTTGTTGGTCCATTTCCGAGTAAACGATACACAGATGGGTGTTCATACAGCTCATTTCAATCTGTCTATGAACTGTCTCTAAAGCGCTCTGGCCAGTTCAAACAGCACCGCTATTGTTTTCCCTCATTTTTTGGTGGTGCGTTCTTTTTTTGGCTTTTTAAAAAAATGTTGTGAGATTTGTGCTACAGTGCTATAGCACCATAGCAATCTAATACATCCAAATGCTGGTGATATAGCACTGAATTGCTATATCACCAGCATTGGGATGCGTTGGATTGCTATGGTACTATAGCGCTCATCTTAGAAGCTGGAAAAGAACGCGCTGCCAAAAAAGTGTGTGGGGGATGGAATAGCAGTCCTTTTGGAAGTGCTCCAAACTGCTCAAACAGCACACTGGAGCGATTCAGAAGAGCAAGGAAGAACTGAAAACGGAAAAAGCAGTTTTTATAAAAAGCGGCATAGCTCCGCGATGCCAATGGGACACAAGCGATCTTGTCTGAACAGGTAAACAAAATCCGTTAGCAGCTGGGAGCCAAACCGGTTGTGTCTGAATTGACACAAAACGTCTGTTAGCAACTGCTGCTGAACTGGATTATAAAGGCAGCTTGAAAAGTCTTGCCGTCCGGAGCAACAGAGAACAAGCCCTTGCCCTCTTCCATGTGAGAATCCTTCAGATCTCTGAAGAGTATGAGCATGTCTCCTCTTAGTCTTCTTTTCTCCAGGCAAAACATGCCCAGGAACTCCAACCTTTCCTTAGCGGATTCATCTGCCAGACCACTGATCATTCCCACTGCCCCCTCAACCCAAATCAATCCTGCCAGTCTTGAAGAAGAAGAAGAGTTGGCTTTTATATGCCAACTTTCTCTACCATTTAAGGAAGAATCAAACCGGCTTACAATCACCTTCCCTTCCCCTCAACAGACACCCTGTGAGGTAGGTGGGGCAGAGAGAGTGCGACCAGTCCAAGATCACCCAGCTGGCTTTAAGTGGAGGAGTGGGAAAACAAATCCAGTTCACCAGATTAGCCTCCGCTGCTCATGTGGAGGAGTGAGGAGTCAAACCCGGTTCTCCAAATCAGACTCCGAACCACCGCTCATAATCACTATACCACGCTGGCTCTTGTTTAGTGGGTGTCCCCCCTCCATGTTTATGTCTCAAAGATACCAACACTTTTTTTCTCTCTGCTGGTGGTTGGATGCCCAGACACAGCTGGCGATGAGGCAAAGGGCTTTGCTACTAACCGTCAGAGTCTCCGCTCATGTTGAAATCCATCATAGCGTGGCTAAACTTCCCATCCTCGTTCTGTTTCACTGCCAACTGCTGAGTCAAGTTCTCCAGTGTCGTTTTGTCCTGGGTGGGGAAAGAAGAGAGGGCACAGAGCAGCCGTTTAACGAATATGCAATGGAACAGCACAGGCCGTAGGTAATTTGCAAGGTTCCCCAGAGAAGGAGGATTAGCAAATAGTAACGAAAGCATTTTGGAAAAATAAATTTAAAGAGGGGAAAAACACACACACACACACATGCACGCAATTATTTTTGGGGAGGTGTTATGAATGAGAAGAATTACGGCTGGAACATTCACTGCCTTCTGTTTGAAAAGACAAGTGACGAGTTGGTGATGAGCAAACTTCGAAAGTGTGTGAAATTCAGACTGGTCTGACCCACGTGCACTGGAGGGCCCAGCTCGCCTGCTTCTCAGTTGGCTCCTGTGTTTCTTCTGCTTTTACATTAAGAACACAAGAACATAAGGAAAGCCATGCTGGATCAGAACAAGGCCCATCAAGCCCAGCAGTCTGTTCACACAGTGGCCAACCAGGTGCCTTTAGGAAGCCCACAAACAAGACGATTGCAGCAGCATTATACTGCCTGTGTTCCACAGCACCTAATATTCTGATCCTTGCAGGGGAATCTGTATGTGTGTAGAGTGCTGTCAAGTCGCAGCCGACTTATGGCAGTCCCAGAAAGTGGTTTTCAAGGCAAGTGAGGAGCAGAGGTGGTTCTGAGATCAAATGAGATTGGGCTATACCAGGCTGTCTTTCCTCCAGACAGACATATGTGTTGTCTAAGGCTGTGCATTTTGATAAACCTGAACCAAAACCCCCCCAAAAAGGCCATTTCGGTAAATTTCAGGTTCAGGTTTACCGAATGTCAAAACCTGGAGGGAAAGCCAAAGCCGAACTGGCCATTTCTGAAAAAAACAGGGTGCTTATTCGGCTTTTCCGGGTTCGGCTTTCCCCAGGCTTTGCGAAGCTCCTGGGGGGTATTTTTTGAGGTAGAGCCCCCAATTTTGCAGTGTTCATGCAAGGGACTATACTTGCCTGAACCCCCAAGTTTGGTGAAGATTAGGTCAGGGGGTCTGATTTATGGGGTCTGGAAGGGGTCGCCCCCATCCTCCACAGAGAAGAAATAGTGAAGTGGCAACGGTCAGATCCTCTATTGCAAACTTCGCTATGCTTCTCTATGGAGCAGCCCACAATGGCCCATTGCTTTCAATGGTGGGAAAGTTTGCCGGGCTCCTCCATAGAGAAGCATAGAGAAGTTCGCAATAGAGAATCTGACCGTGGCCACGTCACTATTTCTTCTCTATGGAGGAGGATGGGTTAACCCCTTCCAGACCCCATAAAACTGGACCCCCTGACCCAATCTTCACAAAACTTCGGGGTTCAGGAAAAATCTGGAAATAAGCCGAATTCCCATATTAGGAATTCGGCTTATTTCGGGTTTACCCCCAAAATTGGCCCCAATAAACCTGAAATTTACTGAATTTTTTTTTTTTTGCACACTCCTAGTGTCGCCATGTCACAGCCAACACAACTCCAGCAAGGGGCTTTCAAGGCAAGTGAGAAGCCGAGGTGGTTTGCCATTCCTCTGCAGAGCCTTCCTTGGAGGTCCCCCTTTCAAGTGCCCGCCCTGCTTAGCTTCCGAGATCTGACAAGATCGGGCTCTACCATGCCGCCTTCCCTCCCAGCAGGGGAATTTAACTGTATCTCTTATTTCACAGAACCACCTAAGTTGCTGGGTTTGCCTGACGTATCACTAGATACCTGGGCTTGGAAAGCTTGTGAAAGATAACTGTGTCATCCACAGGTAGTTAAGTACAAGCCAGGACCATTTTGGACATTCCCTCCACTTTTGGCTAAGAGGCCAGTACTCATGAACACACGAAGCTGCCTTATATTGAATCAAGCCCTTGGTCCATCTAAGTCAGTTTTGTCTACTCAGACCTGCAGCGGCTCTCCAGGGTCTCAGGCAGAGGTCTTTCACATCACCTCCTTGCCTAGTTTTTTTAACTGGAGATGCTGGGGATTGAACCTGGGACCTTCTGCATGCCGAGCAGACGCTCTACCACTGAGCCATGGCCCCTCCCATATGAACCCTCCTGATCCTTAAGAGTTGCCACTCCCACATTATATGTTGTACTGCCCTCCCTATGGAGTCTAATAGCAAATTTCTTGCTGAGATTTTGAAGACATGAAGTCAGCCTTATACTGAATCAGGCCCTTGGTCCATCAAAGTCAGTATTGTCTACTCAGACTGGCAGCAGCTCTCCAGGGTCTCAGGCTGAGGTCTTTCACATCACCTACTTGCCTGGTCCCTTTAACTGGAGATGCCAGGGATTGAACCTGGGACCTTCTGCATTCCAAGCAGATGCTCTGCCACTGAGCCATGGTCCCTCCCAGGAGTCCCCAACATGGTGCCCGCTGTCACTTATCTTGGTGCCTGTCAAGTGCTTTTAGAAAATGGATGGGGCCAGGTGGGGCTTTTGCCTAGTAGGGTCTCTGATTGGCCACTGGGGATCTGATTGTATGTTGCTTTGGCAGCAGCTGCCACCACAGCACAGGGATCTTTGCTGCATGACTGAAGGTAAGCTCCACATATACGAGAAGATATTTTAAAATAATATGTTCATTTTAAAAGGCATCTCGTTAAGCAGAGCTTCTGCCTGAAATGCTGAAGTGATACTATTAGAGTTATGCATGACCTTACTCCCTGACATGTTGTGGTTGGCTTCGCCTCCTGTGGTAGCCATTCTGTGGTTGACTCCGCCTCCTGTGACAGCCATTTTGTGGTTGCAACCCCCATCCTCTCTCAGAATTGCAAATGTGCCCACCAGCTCCAAAAGGTCATGGGCCCTTGGCTTAGATTCTTCCACAGTGGAGGAGAAATGAATTATTCTTTTCTCATTCTGATCCGTTTGTCTCCTATAGAGTAGTGCAGTTTGCTTTGGCAATCAAAAAAATACGGGCCAAAGCTGTACTTAAAGGTTGAACCATTTTATTTAGCTAAGTATATTTTGGTAAGTTTGTTTTTATGTTTTTTTAACCTTGTTTTGATCTCCTGTTGATTACGCTTTTTGTTGATATGGTTCTTTTCTTGTGTGTTTTAAGTGAAGTGGCCCTTGGCCTCCTACAACAGATGCTACTTGAATTGACTTTAAGAGGCCCTGATCAGAATGCCATCTTGCGGATGCAAGACTGGCATACACCAAGAGCAGGGCCTTCTTTTCTTTACTTCATTCTAACTCTCTTTGCTCCCCAAATGGGACCCAAAATGGCTTCCATCATTCTCCTCTCCTACCACGTGAGGAAGGTTAGGCTGAGAGTGTTTGACTGGCCCAAGGTCACACACCTAGATTCCATGGGGCAAGTGAGGATTGAAACCAGGTTCTCCCAAATTCTACTGTAATACTCTAAATATTACCCAATGGTAGCTCTCCATTGTGATTGCTTGTCCCCCTTAGAAGCACACCTTTCTTGTTCACTCTTTTCTTTTTGGGGAGCTGGTCATGGCTTTCTAAAGAACAATTCACACATTACAAAGTCCTCATGGCCACCACAAGGAACATGTATCAGCATGGTGTGGTGGTTAAGAGAAGTGGTTTGGAGCGGTGGACTCTTGATCTGGAGAACCGGGTTTGATTCCCCACTCCTCCACATGAGCAGTGAAGGCTAATCTGGTGAAGTGGATTTGTTTCCCCGCTCCTCCACACGAAGCCAGCTGTGTGACCTTGGGCTTGTCACACTCTCTCAGCCCCACCTACCGCATAGGGTGTCTGTTGTGGGAAGAGGAAGGGAAGGTGATTGTAAGCTAGTTTGATTCTTCCTTAAGTGGTAGAGAAAGTCGGCATATAAAAACCAACTCCTCTTCTTCTTCAAATGTGCGCTGGGTGTTGCATGCTTTCCAGGCGCGGATTGTGGCACCCTAATTTGGCCCTGGCTGTCAGTTTCCTTTGTAACATTCCCTCCAACCTGTACGTTGCTCACATATACATGCATGATAAAATACTAGTTGAAAAAGCTGCCTTGAGAGGATCTTATGAACAAATGTATCAAGATTCTTTTGCTACAGGTGTTAGCTCATTCGGACTTGTGCATACCGATAAAACACCACAAAAAGCCAACTCGATGCAACCCTGTGTACCATTACATTTAAGGCTGGTGTTTGATTCATTCAGACATGCTTACTGATAATGTGGGAAGGGGGAAGGGAGGCCAAAGGGCTAGAAGCCGCGAAGGAATAGAAGACTGTGCATGCTCCTATTCTAGAATGAAACTTCTAGCCGAACTGGAATTAAGGAGGTGAAAATTCCACAGTGAAATTCCAGAACGGGAACGACACAGGATCAATCTTGTCAACTCCAATTAATCATCACTGCAAAATATTTTCAGACACGGGACCACTCCTCCACCGCCAAATCATAAACGTGGAAGGAAAGACAGCCCCGCGCACTCCCAGTTGCCCCACGCAACTTTTGCGGCTCTCGACAACTCTCTCTGCCGAATACAGATGCGATAAGGGGGAAGGAAACGCAAAACTCTGTTTCGGCGACAAGGTGACCCCTAACCTCCCACTACTAAAACATGTGGTATAATAAAATAATTCAATTAGTCGCTATGAAAGGGAAAGTTGAGATAATCCTCGGAGGAGGCCGCTCCGAAACAGAGCGAAGTCAAAACAGTCAGCCGCGTTTTTGTTGTGCCCCTCTGAGTCCTGACTTAAGTGAACCCTCAGTCAATCTCAGCATAGGGGGAACGGGAGCTGGCTGGCATGCGGGAGCCGGCCGTGGGGTGGAGGAGGTGAAGAAGGAGTTGCAAAGGGCCTTAATTATAAAACAACGGAGCAGCCGGCAGGGCCGAAGCGGCCAAGGAGCAACACTTAACTAAGTACCCCTGCAGCAGCAAGGAACAAAATGAGGCGGCTAAAGGGGGGAGGGACAAAAACAAAAGAGAAACGAGAATGCCCGGGAGACCAGGAGAGGTTATTTGATTCAAACAAAGGACACGATAATCCATAAATTAAATAAAGTAAAATCAAGGAAGGGGGTGGGCATTATTCAAGCAGAACCTCTGCTAGGAGAAAGTGGGAAGGGGAAGTCAGCGAGGATGAAACGAAAAGTTTTTAAACGCCATGATTAATGACTGAGACTCTAGCTCTGCGGCCTGTGTTCCGAGCTGAGGGCCGGCAGGGAATTGCTGGAATGCTGCATTTGAGTGCAATGCCGTCACATAGATGGAGAAGGGAAAATGACCCAAACTGAAAAGCACCTGTCACATAAAGAGTAACTCCAATGCCACATTATATGCAATGTGATGTGTAAGTTTGCCCTTTCCTTAATTATCTGGGTAAAAACCCTAACCTTTATTTCAGATAAATGAGCAAGACGCAAGTCCGGCAGTACCTGAAAGACCTCCACATGAAGCCAGCTGGGTGACCGTGAGCTAGTCACAGTTCTCTCAGAACTCTCTCAGCCCCACCTACCAAACAAGGTGTCTGTTGTGGGGAGAGGAAGGGAAGGAGATTGTAAGCTGCTTTGAGACTCCTTAAAGGTAAAGATAATCAAGGTATAAAAACTACTACTACTACTTCTTCTTCTTCTTCTTCTTCTTCTTCTTCGGCAAAAAGTCTGTGCTAGAAGGTGTTTTCACCATAGAGTTTTGCCCAAATACCAGAACGCCCCCGTGATTGTTGGCCACATGATGGCATCACTTCCGTAAGTGATGTCATCATGTTGATGCCGGCCTCCCTCTGGCCTCCCTTTGCACCTAGCAAGTCTTCCCCCTCCCACTGGCTGAACAGTGCTGGGGGAGGGGGCTGGGAGGGGGAATCTTCTCCTGTCTTTAAGGATAACCCCATGTAGATGCACTTATTTTTATTTGAGGCGTTTTTACAGGAATTCAGGTTACTGAGCCCCTCCCCATAGCAATCACAGTCTCTATCTAGATTGAGTTTAAGAGCTGGAAGTGACTTGCCAACACTTAACAGACACACACACCCTTGTCCAGTCCCTTCCTGATCCCATGCTCCTGTTCAAGAAACTTAATTTTTGAACTGAAAATGAGAAACGGAGCCGTGCATCATCACTCTACTCTGATGCTTACCTCCATGCCTATGGACAATCTCTGCCCTGACCTGGATAGCCCAGGCTAGCCCAATCTCATCAGTTCTTTGGAAGCTAAGCAGGGTCGGCCCTGGTTAGTATTTGGGTGGCTACGCAGAGGCAGGCAATGGCAAACCACCTCTTGCCTTGAAAACCCCACCAGGGGTTGCCGTAAGTCGGCTGCGACTTGATGGCACTCTCCACCACCACAATCTCTCACAGTGTTTTTACAGAGATATTGAAAAAAAGTCACGTAAGACAAAGCTTTATCTTCTAAGAAGTCCTTCCCATAACTCACACAACTCCTACGAGTAGGGTTGCCAACCTCCAGGTACTCAACCAAATAACAGCAGTAATGACTAACAACCCATGCAATATATCAGAATCTTTGATTTGTAATAACTTGTAATTGACAACCAAATACTAAACACCTAGGTCCTAAAAACCTCCAGGTACTAGCTGGAGATCTCCTGCTATTACAACTGATGGCCACTTTGGCAAATGGACTATTTGGCATTAGTCCCTCCCCTCCCCAAGCCTCGCCCTCCTCAGACTCTGCTCCCAAAACCTCCTGCCGGTAGCGAAGAGGGACCTGGCAACCCTACGTACGAGGAGCAACGTACTCCAGATACCACCTTCTGGAACCCCTGTCTCAGGAAAAACTAAAGCCACCACAAAATAGCTCCAACTTTGAGAAAGGGTCCGTCTTGGTCAGTGGCAACAGAAGCTACTGAGCGACCCAGGAGAATAAACCAGGCCACATTCCCCTTATCTCTTTCCTGACCAAGATCACTGACAAAGGGGACCAAAGCAGTTTCAGTTCCGAAAACTAGGCCTGAAGACAGATATAGTCCCCTGATTCCACCATGAGCTTTTAAAGCACACATCACCAACCCTTGCCTCAATGGCCTCCCCATTCATTTCCAGAGAAGGAAGACAGCCGGGCTAAATCCACTAAGATTAATGGGAAAGCCATGAGGGGCAGCAGGGAGCCATGTGTACATTGTCTGAAACAGAGACATATCCTTTGTGGAACCTGATGGCTATTCTAGAATGTGTATGTTCTGCTTAGACACTTCCACAGTAATCAGGATCACTGAAATTGGGGAGGGGCCACGGCTCAGTGGTAGAGCATCTGCTTGGCATGCAGCAGGCCCCAGGTTCAATCCCCCAGGCATCTCCAGTTAAAGGGACCAGGCAAGTAGGTGATGTGGAAGACCCCTGCCTGAGACCTTGGAGAGCCACTGCCAGTCAGAGCAGACAATACTGACTTTGATAGACCATGGGTCTGATTCAGTATAAGGCACCATCATGTGTTCTCAGAAGCCCTAACGTTTCACTCTCAAGTCATGCCGGCAAGAGGTTTTCCTTTCAGGAGCCCACACTGATAAGGCTTGGTAATGTTTCCTTTGCTTGTTTATCTGACTTCAAGAAACAAAAAAGAAAAAGAAAGAAAGACACCCGATCTTTCCTGAACGCTCATATGCTGCTCTCTCTTCCTGGTGCCGATAATAGTTTTCTCTTGAATGCCTTTTTTTTCTGCATTCATTATTTACCAGGCAGGCTTTAATTGCATGCCCACACTCCTTTGGGCACATTTTAAAACATCTAAATAAGAATCTCATTAAGTAAAAAAACCAAAACACATAGTTTTTTCCTGAATGTGAATTGGGCCCTCCACAGAGGCATTTACCAAGCAGAAAGGCTTCCTGGGGGGTTCGGGGGTGGGAAAGAAACAGTGTGCCTGCTCTCCCTTGCTGAGGAATCCTTTCCCATCCCTCCCCACTCTGAGCTCAGCATTTCTATACTTGTGGCACCGATTACACCAGCTAAGGGTTTCAGTGATCCCTCAACCCGGCGCCTCCAAAGGGCACGTAGCGGCATCGATGCACAATGGATCCTAAAACCGGCAGCTTAGCTTTTTCATGAGAAGGAAGGAAACGAGGTGGGCAGCAGGATCCGACCCCCAAGCCAATGAGCTTTCCAAGGTGGGATTTCAATTGCGCGAGAAACCGTTCCTGGCATCACGCAGCCAACAAAGCAAAGGATACTCTTTCCCGTACCTGCCCACTCACAAATTAACTGAAAGACACCAATACGGGCACAGCCCACTTTCCTCCTGCAAAAATCTATTTAGCGGTTCCAAATTGGAAGGCACGACGGTTTCAGGTTTGCCCATCGAAATGCATCCATTAATCACGGCTGGTGGCCTGGAGTGCAGCCAGGTTATCAAACATGATAACGCTGTGTAACTGCCCAGGATGACACATAGACCTTGATGCTATGATTGGCAAGGGAAGACAGTGGCTCAGAGGTAGAGCCTCTGCTTGGCATGCAGAAGGTCCCAGGTTCAATCCCCAGCATCTCCAGTTAAGAAGAAGAAGAAGAGTTGGTTTCTCTACCCCTTAAGGGAAATTCAAACCGGCTTACAATCACCTTCCCTTCCTATCCCCACAACAGACACCCTGTGAGGGAGGAGGGGCTGAGAGAGTGTGACTAGCCCAAGGTCACCCAGCTGCCTTCATGTGTAGGAGTGGGGAAACAAATCCAGTTCACCAGATTAGCGTCCGCCGCTCATGGGGAGGAGTGGGGAATCAAACCCGGTTCTCCAGATCAGAGTCCACCACTCCAAACCACTGCTCTTAACCACTACACCATACTGGGGACCAGGCAAGTAGGCAATGCTGGGGACCAGGCAAGTAGGTGATGTGAAAGACCTCTACCTGAGACCCTGGAGAGCCGCTGCCGGTCTGAGTAGACAATACTGAATTTAATGGACCGAGGGTCTGATTCAGTATAAGGCAGCTTCAGGTGTTTTATGTGTTTCACAGCTTGGGTTCAGCTGTATATTTGGTCTGAATCACCAGTGTGGTGTAGTGGCTAGAGGTCTGGTCTAGGGTTGGCAACCTCCAAGTGGTGGCTGGAGACCTCCTGGGATTACGAAAGGCCTCCAGGGGGCAGAGATCAGTTCACTTGGAGAAAATGGCCATTTTGGAAGGTGGACCAAATGGCATGATACACCACTGAAGTCCCTCCCCTGCCCAAATTCCACCCTCCTCAGTCTCCAACCCCAAAATCTCCAGATATTTCCCAACTCGGAGCTGGCAACTCTAAAGATGTGGGACACTCCAAGTTCAAATCCCCATTCTGGCACTGTTTTCTGGGTGACCTTTGGCCCCTCTTTGTGCCTCTCATCTCCTCCAGCGTGGTGTAGTGGTTAGGAGCGGTGGACTCTAATCTGGAGAACTGGGTTTGATCCCCCCACTCCTACACAAGCGGCTGCCTCTAATCTGGTGAACTGGATTTGTTTCCCCGCTCCTCCACATGAAGCCAGCTGGGTGTCCTTGGGCTAGTCACAGTTCTCTCCGAATTCTCTCAGCCCCATCTACCCCACAGGGTGTCTGTTGTGGGGAGAGGAAGGGAAGGAGTTTGTAAGCCGCTTTGAGACTCCTTAAAAAGGAAGAGAAAATTGGCATATAAAAACCAACTCTCCTTCTTCTCTTACCTCCTTTTCTCCCTCACAGGGTTTGTGAGGAAAGAAGGAAGCACCATATATGGTCCTTGAAGTTAATCCTATAAAAAGCATTATTCAAAATAGGGGTTTGCATGACACACTAAAGAAGATAAGAACAATAAAATTTCAAAACAGTAACAATTAATTTAACATCTATTCAAAATCAAATTAAAACTTTTTAGTTGGAATTTATTCAACAAAACTGATGAACTTGATCTAATGGTACCAGCTCTTCAAAGTCTGGAAAAAAAAATCTGATAGTTTCCACCAAATGTGTAAATTAGTGCACAGTTGAAGGGCCCCACCTCTAATGCCCCCCTTCTGCCCCCTTGCCTCTTAGTGCCTTCCTAGATAATCCCATTGCCCCCCCAGGGGGTGGTACTGCCCACTTTGGGAACCACTCATTTACGGGTACAGATAAGTGAATTTCCCTCTGGCTAAGTTCCAGAATTGCTCCTCTGGCCTTTCTGTTTGTCACTTGAGAATTTCTTGGGGGGGTTGGGGGATGGATTTTATCAAAAAAATCCATACTGGATTTGAATGCTATATTTTATTTTGCTATCCTATATGACATCCCGTATCCCTGGAGTTGAATGAACTCAGCAGTCACCCACTGCTCCCTGAGTTTGTATGAGCTTGTACAAAGGAGAGGCACAAAACACTGGATTCGGGAGACCAGCTAATGCTGCTGCCACCCGGCTTGTACAACCTGCGCATCTGCGCATTGTGGTATTGTCTCTGGCGGGAGAGTCGAAGCCCGTTGCATAAATATATATTAAGCAACCGTTTTTTCCACGCGGTCAAATGAACGTAATAAAAAACAAGCAAACCCGCAATCAGGTTTAATTGGCGATGTGCTAATGCCAGTAAGTGGACAGATCAAATTTGGCGGAGAAATTCGGCTACAGATGATTTTGTGAGCCTCCCCTGCCAAGGGTGCCACTGACGTACGCCATCCACGGATGAATTAGTTCTAACACAGACAGCATGAGAACATAAGAAAGGCCATGCTGGATCAGACCAAGGGCCCATCAAGTCCAGCAGTCTGTTCACACAGTGGCCAACCAGGTGCCTATAGGAAGCCCACAAGCAAGACGACTGCACACTGAACTGAACCCTTATAGGTAGCTGTTCTTAAAATTTTATTGTTCCTTCCTTTGGAAGTCCCCAGATAGTCTTCCTAGACAAATTCATCTCGAAAGTTCATTTTAGACAGAATTTGATGACTAGGCCGCATCCCGATGGCTGCATCCAATGAACTAAAAGAAGAGTTGGTCAAATTTCAAGAAGCCAGTGGATCGGTTCAGACGTCACACGCACAGCAACGGTTTAATTAAACTAATGACACTTAGTGTGATTATCCAAATGTGGGCCACTCCACTCACAATGGCTAGTTGGGGTACATCAGACCCGGTTCTAAAACCATGGCAGGCGGTTCATTAACCGCAGTCTTAACTATGGTTCTGTATGGCCATTCCAATCTCTGGAAAGATGGTGGCATGTTATAGCCCGATCTCGTCAGATCTCAGCCGCTAAGCAGGGTCAGTACTTAGATAGGAGACCACCAAGAAAGGCTCTGCAGAGGAAGGCAATGGCAAAGCACCTCTGCTTCTCACTTGCCTTGGAAGCCTCTTGCTGGGGTCGCCATAAGTTGGTTGCGACTTGACAGCACTTGACTTACGTATCTATTCCAGTCTCTGGGGAGCGGCTGTGGCTCAGTGGTAGAGCATCTGCTTGGCATGCAGAAAGTCCCAGGTTCACTCCCCGATATCTCCAGTTAAAGGGACTAGGCAAGTAGGTGTTGTGAAAGACCCCTGCCTGAGACCCTGGAGAGCTGCTGCCGGTATGAGTAGACAATACTGACTTTGATGGACCAAGGATCTGATTCAGTATAAGGCAGCTTCGTGTATTCATGTGCTGGTCTGACCACTTTTGAGTAATGCCCTCCAAATAGATTCCAAAAATCTAAACTTAACTGATGCAAAGATGGGACAGTCAAAGAATAGATCCTGTCTTCTACAATCATACAGAGTATGAAGGCAACAATCCTCCAGTATCGCAGAACGAAACTGTTTCAGTCTTAACAGAGCGACTATTCTTCCTCTTCCAAAAACGAAATTAAAAATAATAATAACAATTCTCCAGTCCTGTTTTTAAGTGGCTTCTTTTTACAGTGAATGGTAGAAGAGGGATCTTGCTAGATCAATACATTTCTTGCTGGATAAGCATGTTCAGCCTGGCCTGATCTCATCTCAGAAGCTAAGCAAGGTTGGCCCTGGTCAATATTTGGATGGGAGACCACCCAGGAACACCAGGGTCACTATGCAGAAGCAGGCAATGGCAAACCACCTCTGATTATCTCAAGCCTTGCAAACCCCATGGGGTCACCATAAGTCAGCTGTGACTTGACGTCAACCCTCCAGATATCCCTGCATCCCATAACCCCTACTTGGAGGTCACTAAACTGCTCCTCTGTTGCAGCACTCCAGCTAAGGGATGTAGCATGGTGTACAGCATGGTTTAATTGTTAAAAGCGGTGGTTTGGAGCAGTGGACACTGATCTGGAGAACCAGGTTTGATTCCCCACTCCTACACATGAGCGGCGGAGGCTAATCTGGTGAACTGGATTTGTTTCCCCACTCCTACACAGGAAGCCAGCTGGGTGACCTTGGGCTAGTCACACTCTCTCAGCCCCACCTACCTCACAGGGTGTCTGTTGTGGGGAGGGGGAGGGAAGGCGATTGTAAACCGGTTTGAGTCTCCCTTAAGTGGTAGAGAAAGTTGGCATATAAAAAACAACTCTTCTTCTTCTTCTCCTCCTCCTCCACTAATCCCAAGGATTGATCTAGCATGAAAGACTCTGTACCACCACTGCACACCCCTGGAGGTCAGTGACGTTGGAGTGGAGGCTCCAGTTCTATTAGATCAAACCATATGGAAAGTGTCCTCCCAACAACACAGCTGCCATGCAAAACGATGCCACAAAGCAATGACTTTCAGCAGCCTCTATTCAGAGGCCGTAACATTTGAATCTGCCTCTTCTTTTCAGTGGAATACACCCAAGCGCTTGAGCCTAACTGGGAACACACTTCAAGTGCATGGAGGGTCCCCCCCCCCCCCCGTAATTCTCTGCAACGGAATCAGGCCAAGTGAATACCAGGCCGACAGTGGCATTCTTCCTACTGAGATGTCCACTTGGCCAGTGTCCTTGGCAAAATCCGAGCGAGCCATGAACTCCGTTCGGGCCGGCTTTGCCAAAAAAGCTCTTCTCCAACGGCATAATTCAAGGTTAAAAATTTCATTTGAGCTTTCCGCCCTCCATACAGAGTCCTCCCCTTCCCCATCACACAGACAGGAATACATTTCATTCACATTTGTTTTGCTCATGGAGTAATTCTTTTTCTCCCTCACACTCGTGGTGATGCAAGCCAGCCCAGAGTGCCAAGACGCACAGGCTTTGGTACAGCTCCCCAACCTCATGTTCTGCTGTGCCTTGTGCCAAATGCGGCGAGAGACCAAGCTCAGAAGAGGGAGGAGGAGGAATCCTAGCAGCCTGGCAAAACTCAACTCCTAGCATATGCAGATCAATCTATGTTAACCAGTTCTGACCTCACTGGGAGGGCTGGGAATGGGAGAATACATATAGTGCCTTAACACTGGGAGGACATATACTGCTGTTTTATATCAAGCTAGACCGCTGATCTCCCTAGCTCCGTATCGTGTCAGTATCAGCAGCCGCTCTTCTCTCAGGCAGAAAAAGATCTTTCCTATCACCTGCTATTTGAGGGGGAAACTACAAATTGTGGTGGCTACAGCTCCAACCCAAGGCTGCTGATGCCATTTTAGAGGGAAATGTGTTTTAAAAAAATTTAACTGATTAAATTTTCCTCTAAAATGGTGTCAGTGGTCACGGGTTGAACCTGTGGTCCCTGTAACACATAGTTTGGCTCTGAGGCTTAGACTAAACTAGACAATTTGCCATGTTCCCAGCTGTGAGGTGATTTCTGATGTAAGTACTCACCACATGTCTGACTGCAGGAAACATTGTGTGGCATAAAGGATTTTAAAAAGCACCTTACCTCGGAGTTCTAAAAGACTTATAGGATAAGTCATTGCAAGAGTCCTAAAGGAAGTTGTAGAGGTCAGTACTTTGAAAGGAGCCTCATAAACAAATACAGCTAAATGGTCATTCGTTTGGATGGTTTGGAATCAGAACTCCTTGGCCAGCTGATCCTAAATGCTTCCTTCCCTGAGTATAATGCAAATATTTTAATTGTCATGGGGCAAAAAAGTCACAAGACACCATCACAGATTTTTTTTAGCTCTTAATGGGTAAACATGATTTTACTAATTATTATATTAGAGACCAATAATTGTATCTGTTTATTAATGTATACTATTGAATTTTAACGATGTGTATTTGTCTTTCGTCTTGTATTCTCTGGCTACCGGAAGTGTGGCCATTGTTGTACTTTGAATTCTCTTGGAAGTGGTCAGTTGACCGTAATAAAGCTCTGAACTATTTAGAATATCACAGAATTGTTGAGATGTTGCTTTCCTGTAGCTTTCTAAAAACAGAGGCTAACAGGCACTCACAAAGGCCAGGGGAATAAGTTCTCTGGTTCCTTATAACCATACTGATTTCATTGAATCTGTGATTTGTAGCCTAATCCATGTCTAGGGGAATTTGAATGGCTCAGTTCAGTCATACCGTGAAACCACTTTAATTTAGCTGTGGTTAGTCTGAGAAACAAGCATTCAGCTCTCTCATTCAAACCCTGGTTTGCCTCAACAAATGCTGGTTTTGTTTGCTTTTTTTTTCCAGGCAGGCTTTCCGACCTTCATTGTGATAGTACCACTGGGGAAGCCAAGACCTCCACATTTGCACATTATACAAAACTATAATGAAGTCTGATTGTGGTTAATATACCAACTCTGAACCACAGTTTCAGAGCCTGGATTAACATACCCTAACTAAGTATAGTTTCAGGTGGATAGCCATTTTGGTCTGCAGTAGAAAAGCAAGATTCAAGTCCATTAGCACCTTAAAGACTAACAAAATTTCCAGGGCATAAGTTTTTGAGGGTTGATGAAGGGAGCTTTGACTCTCAAAAGCTTATACCATAGAAATCTTGTTGTTCTTCAAGGTGCTGCTGGACTTGAATCTTGCTCTCCTAACCAACTACAGTTAGTGCAGCAACTCCCATTCAGATAGACACATTAACCATGGTTAATTAAACCACAGTTTCCCATTATGTCTAAAACTGAGCAACTCTCACTAAGGTTGAGAATCCTGGTTTGCAGGCAAGCGCCAAAACAGCAATGTGTTAAGGTACCTGATTCAAACATCGCAAGGTACTGCAGCTCATTCTGAATCAGAAATACTACAATCTCCGCAATCCATTCAAGGGGAAGTGGGAGACAGAGCTTGCAAATTCAAACTGAAGCAAGAGATGCAAGGGGAGAGCGAGGCGACCTCTGACGGTCAGAAACGGCATGCATAATCAACACAAAGACCCAAACTCATCAGAGGGGTGACGGCGAGTGAAACAGCCATTCCAAAAAAAAAAGACCCCAGTCCAACAAAACATCTTCTGGCATAAACTGAACTTTGATTCATGAAAGCTCATTCCAGAATAAACATTTTTTTAGTTTTTAAGGTGCTCCTGGACTCCCGCTTCGTTTTGCGGCAACAGACTAACACGGCCACCCCCTTGGAATTCTCACACAAATCCAAAGACTTCCAAGGCTTATACTCATTTGGGTGTCCAGGGTTTTGTGGGCTGTGTTGATAATGGAGCCACTTTGGGCTTTTGTCCTGGTGACGAATGTTACCACGGGAAACACGCTGTAAAAGAGAAACTGCATTAGCCGTTGCATCAGGCTACGGCTGCGCTTAAACATAGTTTACGGAGCTATAAACCTCATGCGTGAAATGGTAAAAACAGAGCAAGCCTTTCAAACGTTGACTTGGTTATTGTTAAATCCTGTCTGGCTGCCCTGTTTTATTGTCTTCCACTGTAGTAATGAAGAGGGAAAACGGCAACAAAGAAGGGTTTTAACCTTCCAATTATATAAACTCCCTGGACCACCAAAGTAGACAAAAGATTATTTATAATGTAACTAAGATTTATCAGCCGGGGGATTTTTTTTGGCTTTTCTTGTTTGTATAGAAGTTCAAAATGAAGAAACAATGCCTTCTCCGCCCCCCCTTCACTGTTCCTTATCCAAGGCATTTATGCAAAAATAAGCCACTCTATAGGAGCTCAAAGTAGAATTAAGAGAACATACGAACATAAGAAAAGCCATGATGGATCAGACCAAGGCCCATCAAGTCCAGCAGTCTGTTCACACGGTGGAATCAGCTACCTAGGGAGGTGGTGAGCTCCCCCTCACTGGAAGTCTTTAAGCAGAGGCTGGATGAACACTTGTCAGGGATGCTCTAGGCTGATCCTGCATTAAGCAGGTGGTTGGACTAGATGGCTGGTATGGACCCTTCCAACTCTATGATTCTATGATTCTAAGTCTTCCCTCCTGTCAAATGATAGGCCCTTCTGAGTGTAACACATCAGGGCACCCACCAGTGCACAGCAAAAACACACCGGAATCCCAGTGAAATCAACGGGAGTTAAATATGCTTCACCCCATTCTGCATTATTGTCATTCCTTTCCAATGCGAATGCCTCCTTAAGCCTTAAATTTCCACTTCTCAACCTTGACTCAAATTACAAAATCACACAAGGTTGGAAGAGACCACAAGGGCCATCCAGTCCAACCCCCTGCCATGCAGGATCCCACAATCAAAGCACTCCCGACAGATGGTCATCCAACCTCTGCTTAAAGACCTCCAAAGATGGGGATTCCACCTCCCTCCGAGGCAGCACATTCCACCACTGAACCGCCCTCACCGTCAGAAAGTTCTTCCTAATGTTTAGGTGGAATCGTTTTCTCTTAGTTTAAATCCATTACTCCGCGTCCTAGTCTCTGAAGCAACAGAGAACAAGCTAGTTCCCTCATTAACGTGGCATCCATTCAAATATTTAAACATGGCTATCATGTCACCCCTTAACCTTCTCTTCTCCAGACTAAACAAACCCAGCTCCTTAAGCCTCTCCTCATAGGGCATGGATCCCAGACCTTTGACCATTCTGGTCGCCCTCCTCTGGACACGCTCCAACTTGTCAACATCCTTCTTAAATTGTGGAGCCCAAAACTGGACACAGTATTCCAAGTGAGGTCTGACCAATGCAGAATAAAGTGGTAGTATTACTTCCCTTGACCTAGACACAATACTCCTATTGATGCAGCCCAGAATTGCATTGGCCTTCTTAGCCGCCATATCACACTGTTGACTCATATTCAGTTTGTGGTCCACTAAGACTCCCAGATCTCTTTCACATGTACTGTTGTCAAGCCAACTATCTCCCAACCTGTACCTGTGCCTTATGTTGTTTCTGCCTAGGTGAAGTACCTTACACTTCTCCCTACTGAAATCCATTTTATTGCTTATAAAGGACTCGCTTTCTTACCCGATGAGAAAATGCAGGGAAATCCTTGCAATCAAGGGGTTAACGTCCCAAGGAAAGGGGTGGCTGGTGCCAAAACAAGAAGAGAGATGAAAATCCTGGCCCACACAGGACAGGGAGTAGTTGCTTTCAAGTAAACAGATCGCTGGGACACAGGCTGAGCTTTGCTGGTAATTGTTTACTAAACAATAGGGTGACTCAGTTACTTAGCAGCGCTGCGCAAGTATTTTATAAAAATCCTCCATTCGCTCGAGCACAGCCTCCTTGAGAACTGATTAAAGACGCTACCAATGCCACTAGGCCTTTGCAGAGACAGTTCCACGGTTCAGGAGCCCCACAGCTTTGGATCCAGGCTCGGTAACTAAACAGAGCTGTTCATTAGTGACGCTTGGTTCCAAAGCAATCTTGGACGTAAACAGGGATGCCACAAATCAGAATCGGATGGCTGGAGGACTCCATCTGTCCCATCATTGCTTCCAACTGCAGTCTGCCATCTTTTTTCTGGGAGCAGGGGGAGGGATCGGTTTCCCCTCTTTGCACCTGGCATTCAGAGGTATACTGCCTCTGAACATGGGTGCCCCATTTAGCAACCATGACTAATAGCCACCAATAGAAGAAAAAGAAGAAGAAAAAGAAGAAGAGGAAGAAGAAGAGGAAGAAGAAGAAGAATTGGTTTTTATATGCTGACTTTCTCTACCACTTAAGGAAGAATCAAACCGGCTTAAAATCACCTTCCCTTCTCCCCTCAACAGACACCCTGTGAGGTAGGTGCAGCCAAGAGAGTTCGAAGTGAACTGTGACTGGCCCAAGGTCACCCAGCAGGCTTCATGTGGAGGAGTGGGGAATTGAACCCAGTTCTCCAGATTAGAGTCCACCACTCTTAACCACTGCTTTTAACCACAACACCATGCTGGTTCTCCATTAAGGCTGAAATGCTGGTTGGGTTTGTATCTGAGTTGCTGGTTTTGTTGGGTTCATAGATTTGTGAACTTTCAGGATGGGGGCAGTACAGTTCCTATGGGCAAGGCTATTGGCCAACCTGCCTGGCCAACCATCACCAGGCCCTTCTCCTCTCAGGGAATACTTGCTTGAGAGCCGGCACAGTACAATGGTGACTGTTCAAGCTGCCCTGAATCCTTGGGATGATGGGGCACAGAGAGATCAACCAGTGGCCAGCCATTCTCTAGGGGAGGACGAGAGAACAAGCTCCCTTCGGAACAGCTGCAGACAAGATGACTCTGTGCAAAAAGCGGAGACTAGAAAGGGCCAGCTGATGCCCAATTAAACCTATTGCAGAAACTTGTATATGCAGTTGGACTCAGACTCAATTTTTTCCCCGTGGCAGAATGAAACTTTCTTGCCTCTCTCCACTCACTGTGTCTCGCTGATCTCCACAAAAAGCAGCTCTTGGAGGGTGGTGGATCCTGGAGAATGACATGGGGGAATCAGCAGAAATTACCAAGCTAGTCTGGATCCAACCCATGATGTGCACCATAATTCAGAATTGCACTGTTCTAGTAGGATAACTAGGATCCTACACCATGTAATTTTTGCATCATTAAATGTGTCATGGTGATACTTAGGCTTTGCTTCAGTTCTGTTTTTAGACACCTGGTTGGTTCTACAACCCTAATTCCTATAGCATTGTTCATTGATTGTCCCATCCTCTTGATTGTATTGACTCACTCTGTGTAATCCATCTTGAATCCAAGTGGAAAAGAAGACTAATAGCCACCAATAGAAGAAGAAGAAGATGAAGAAGAGTTGGTTTTTATATGCCAACTTTCTCTACCACTTAAGGAAGAATAAACCGACTTACAATCACCTTCCCTCCCCCCCCCACCAGATACCCAGTGAGGTAGGTGGAGCTGAGAGAGTGCGACTAGCTCAAGGTCACCCAGCTGGCTTCATGTGTAGGAGTGGGGAAACCAACCTGGTTCACTAAATTAGCATCCACCGCTCATGTGGAGGAGTGGGGAATCAAACCCGGTTCTCCATATCAGAGTCCACTGCTCCAAATTACTACTGGACGATAGATAAAATAAATAAATACATAAATTTAAATTGTGCTACTGAGAGAGAAAAACAGGATGGACGGATGGATGGATGGATGGATGGATGGCTGGATAGATGGATGGATGGATGGATCTTTTAGGCTGTTTCACTTGCTGTCACCCCTCTGACGACGTCGGGTCTTTGTGTTCATTATGCATGCCGTTTCCGGCCATTAGCGGTTGCCTCACTCTCCCACTGCGTTTTCCCCGCGTTTTCAAATTTGAGATAAAATAATTCTCTGAAAACACGGGCAAAACACAGGGAAACGGCGAGTGAAAAGGACCATAGATAGATAACAGAGAACGAGTGAGAGAGACATGAGCTTTTGAATGGGGAACATGACGAGCAACTAAGCCAAATGCAGATGACACACATACACAATCAATGTTGCAAATACTGGAGACTCGTTTTTGTGGCCGAGTCCCCAAAACTGGAACGCTAGACTGCAGGAAGGCAGAAAGATCTGTGGAAATAAAGGGAAGCGTGTGATCACATTCCTAGGCCTGGCAGGTTTCCTTCCATGGATGCTGGGTGTCGACTGCCATTCAACGCCATTCGACTGACGACAGAAGGTGTCAGACTGACAGCTTGAGAAACAGGGGAAGCCTAACCCTGCTCTTGCTGTTGTTTGTATCTGTTTCAAATGCATTGGCCTGAATGCTACAACAATATGATGGGGGGGGGGGGGGACGCAGACCGCACGACACTTACATTTGAGCATCATCTAGCGCCATTCTACAGAAAAGAAGCAAAATGTAGAGGGAACCTGAGCAGGGACTATCCGTGTAACAACAAAAATCTGTATTATTGCTTAGCCATGGGCCAGGAAAGCTGATGCAAGCAAGGTTGTAGGGGGGACAACTTATTCTAAGATACCGCTGTAGCATTCTTTCTAGGGTAGTCACTTCTCTAACCAGGCGGATCCCTCCGGCCCTCTAAAGCAGTGGTTCCCAAACTTTTTGGGCCACCGCCCCCTTGGTTCCACAAACTCAACCCCAGCGCTCCCTAACCTATTCAACAACACAGTTGAAGGGGCCCACCTCTAGTGCCCCCCTGCTGCTCATTTGCCTCTTAGTGCCCCTCTAGGTAATCCCACCGCCCCGCAGGGGGTGATACTGCCCACTTTGGGAACCACTGCTCTAACGACTACCAAATTATGGAGGAAGATGGGGTAGCCACATTACTCTGTCTGTAGCAGTAGAAAAGAGCAAAAGTCTAGTAGCACCTTAAAGACTAAAACATCCTTTCAAGATGGCGGACATCCTTTCAAGATGGCGCTTAGATAAGATATGCCAGCTACAACGCTCCACAAGTTAAACTTATTTTGATCTTTTAAATGGGTTTACGTTCATAATTTGCAGCTGTTTTTGCAACCTTAAAGACTAACATTTCTGGCAGGGTATGAGCTTTCGTGAATCACAGCTCACTTCTTCAGATGTATCTTCAGATATATCTGAAGAAATGAGCTGTGACTCATGAAAGCTCATACCCTGTTAGAAATGCTGTTAGTCTTTAAGGCGCTACTACACTCTTGCTCTTTTCTACTGCTATGGAAGAACAGTGAGACTTGTAGTAAGAGCAAGAGAAAGATGAACTGCAGACAGCATCAGTCTGTCAAGGGACCTGGGAATTAAACTGGAAGCTTTGGGGTTTGTGGTCCAGCATGGCACAGTGGTTAGAGTACCGGATCAGGATCCGGGAGACCCAGGTTTGAATCCCCACTCTGCCATGGAAGCTTGCGGGTTACCTGGGGACTGTCACACACTCTCAGCCCAACCTACATCACACAGTGTTATCATCGGGAGGATTGAATGGCACAGGGGGGAATGTTGTAAGACACTTTGCGTTCCCATTGAGGACCAAAGTGGGGTATAAATACCTAATAAATAAAAAATAGCTGAGCCAGTGTGGTGTAGTGGTTGAGAGCGGTGGTTAGGAGCGGTGGACTCTAATCTGGAGAACTGGGTTTGATTCCCCACTCCTCCATGTGAGTGGTGGACTCTAATCTGGTTAACCGGGGTGGTTTCCCCGCCCCTACACATGAAGCCAGCTGGGTGACCTTGGGCTAGTCACTCTCTCTCAGTCCCAACTACAGCGTGTCTGTTGTGGGGAGGGGAAGGTGATTGTAAGCCAGTTTGATTCTTCCTTAAGTGGTAGAGATAGTTGGCATATAAAAATGACTTGGGCGGGGAGGGGAGGAGAGGAAAGGATTTTGTATGATCAACAAAAAAGGTGTTCAAAGGGAAATCCTTTTGTCTGGTTTCTAAAACTCAAGAGAGGTGGTACCAGGCAAACCGGTAAAGGAAAGGGGGATCTGCCCTTTCTGCACCACAACAGAGAAAGCTCTGTTCCCTCCCTTATTACCTCAGAAACCACTTTTAATATCAGAAAGCCTTGCCCATTTTGCCTCAGAAAACACTTGAGGAAATGAAGAAAGGGGGCATTTTAGAAGGGGAGGCCATGAAACAAGGTTTCTTGGCTGTGGTGTGTGTGTGTGTGTGAGTGAGTGAGAGAGAGAGAGAGAGAGAGAGAGTTTCATATATTAATAGGGTTGCCAGGTCCCTCTTCGCCACTGGCGGGAGGTTTTTGGGACAGAACCTGAGGAGAGCAGGGATTGGGGAGGGGAGGGACTTCAATGCCATAGAAAATGGCCAAAGCAGCCATTTTCTCCAGGTGAACTGATCTCTATCGGCTGGAGTTCAGTTGGAATAGCAGGAGATCTCCAGCTAGTACCTGGAGGTTGGCAACCCTACATGTTAAGAATAATCTTTTGGGCACCCTGGTCTCAGACAACGTAAGCACAGATCTTTAAGTCTCGATGTAAAGCCACCTTGGGTTCCCTTTGGCTAGGAGAAAAGTGGATTGTAGGTTTTAAATAAACAAATAAGAAACTGAATGCTGCAGCAACCTTTCCTTGCTCAGTGCTCTGCACCAATTGAAACATTTTTAGAACATGAGAACATAAGAAAAGCCCTGCTGGATCAGACCAAGGTACATCGAGTCCAGCAGTCTGTTCACACAGTGGCCAACCAGGTGCTTCTAGGAAGCCCACAAACAAAACCACTGCAGCAGCACCATCCTGCCTGTGTTCCACAGCACCTACTGTAATAGGCATGCTCCTCTGATCCTGAAGAGAATAGGTATGCATCACAACTAATATCCATTTTAACTAGTAGGACCAAGGCCAGGGAATTCTGCACTTCAAATTCCGAGAGGAAATTCGGAGGAGAGAAATTTCAGCAGCATCCTTACCGAATAAACCCTTGTTCAGAACCAGGACCTGAGCTCCTTATTATACCAACTCTGCTTTTACCATTTTTGCATATGATGGAGAAAAAGAACATTCTCACACAGTGTAGTCACATTACGCAGCCATAGATTTGGAGAAAGGTCAAAGGGGGGGGGAGGATCTTTTGGTTGCCTTGTAAAAAAAGAAGATGCATAAGTGAAAATTGAGAGGAGGGCGGGAAAGCCCCCCAAATTCATCTGATAATCAATCCCTACCATGCGTGGGCACTCACTAGCTGCAAGCAGTGGCAGCGTGACAAATATAGCAAAACCGAAAAGCAAGCCACAATAAAAGGGAGGAGGGGGGGGAAATCTTTCGCTGACCATCTGTGAAAACAAGGCATGTGGCCATTAAATGCAGAGGCCATAAATATGTAGAAATGCTAAGAACCAAATGGCAAAAAAAAAAAAAAAAAAAAAAAAAAAACTTTCAGAGTAAACTATAAGCTCAAAACAAATCAAAACGTTTAAGGCCAAGGGGTGGAAGAAAAACCCCAAGTCCGATCTTGGTACTGTATAAAAGTGACAGTTATTTTCGTTATTCTTTTGTTGCTGTTTCTTACAGAATGAGACTGCGGTGCAATAGAGGGGGGGCTAGAGAGGAATGACATTCCTTATATACGGTATTTCTTCAAATAAACTGCCTCTTTGATGTGAGGGATGCCAGGGAAGTGGCCGGTTGGGCCTACTGAATGGTTAACATCCGGCCATGATTAGGGTTGTCAACCTCCATTTGGGGCCTCGGGATCTCTTGTAATTACAACCAATCTCCAGACAACAGAGATCAGCCCCCCTGGAGAAAATGGCTGCTTTGGAGGGCGGGCTCTATGGCATTATGCCCTGCAGAGGTCCCCTCCCGTCCCCAAACCCTGCCCTCCCCAGGCCCCATCCCCAAATGCTAGGAATTTGCCAACTTGGAGTTGGCATTCCCAAGTCTGTGATGGATGGGCAATGACGTAAGGACGCATTCACCTTGTAGACGTGTTTTGGCGAGCCGAGCCATCTGGTCTCTGATAACACTAACGCAAAGCAGATTATAATATTCTCTTCTACCTTTTCCCCCTAATTCAGCTCTTGTGGCCTGTTTGGTCATTAATGGCTAAGGAGGATTTTCCGCCAATAAGGCTGACAGCTCCAGGTTGGGAAATACCTGATTTTGGGGGCGGAGCCTCAGGAGGGCGGGGCTTGGGGAGGGCCTTCGATGTCATAGAGTCCGATTACCAAAGCATCCATTTTCTCCAGGTGAACGGATCTCTATCAGCTGGAGATCAGTTGTATTAGCAGATCTCCAGTCACCACCTGGAGGTTGGCAACCCTATCCACCAAGGAAAAATTTCAGGGAGAGAACAAGTCCAGCTTTGCCAAGAGCGACATTTTGAGGGAACCGTTAAGGTTCCTCCTGATGTGAAACATCAGATGGATTTTTGGTAAGATGAGGGAGAAAAATTCTCAGGAGGTGATCCACACTTTTTCCTGTGGTCACTGGCTTTGGCCCGAAGAAAGTTGAAGGCTTATTTAGAAGTTCATGCTTGAGAACAATACCTGAGAAATGCAGAAGAAGCCTCAATTTGTTCCGATTTTGCTCAGAATGTTTCTCAGGTTTTCCTCATCTTGGCCTCTCCTGCACCCCTCCTCTCCACTATGAAAAAGAGTAATGTCCCATGCAGGCTGATTTATTTCGTACAAGTTATCCTGTCTCTTCTCAAAGGTTCTCTCTTCTGAGTTTTATCCTCCCAACAGACCTGTGAAGTAGCTTAGGCTGAGAGACGGCGACTGGCCCAAGATTACTCAGCACGGTTCATGGCAGAGCGGGGATTCAAACCTACCTCTTCCCAGTTCTAGGCTGAGACTCTGCCTACTATACCGCACTGGTGTTGTTTCTGCTTATTTGAACGAGAGATTTCCCTGTCCCACTGATTACCCTGTCAATAATGGGGGAGAAGTCCAGGATACTTTCAAGGTCAGTTAAATCTGTCATAGACTGAATGAGATGTTACTTTTTCCATTCATGGGGAGGGCAGAAGAGGAGCACCCATGCTTGACATTCTTACATTCATGAGAAAAGGCCCTTTTAAAGAGAAAACGGTATACATCCAGAATAGAATAGAATAGAATAGAATAGAATAGAATAGAATAGAATAGAATAGAATAGAATAGAGTCATAGGGTTGGAAGGGGCCATATAGGCTAGCTAGTCCAACCCCCTGCTTAATGCACGATCAACCTAGAGCATCCCTGACAAGTGCTTGTCCAGCCTCTGCTTAAAGACTGCCAGTGATGGGGAGCTCACCACCTTCTTAGGTAGCTGATTCCACTGTTGAACAACTCTTAGTTAAAACAAGTTTTTCCTGATATCCTCCTGCAATTTAAACCCATTATTGTGAGTCCTACCCTCTGCTGCGAACAGGAACAGCTCCCCACCCTCCTCTAAGTGACAGCCCTTCAAATACTTAAGGAGAGCAATCATGTCCCCCCTCAACCTCCTCTTCTCCAGACTGAACATTCCCAAGTCCCTCAGCCTTTCCTCGTAGTATTCCCCGTTCCTCACTCCCCGAAGGCTAAATTGTCTCTTTTGCTCAAGACACCGCTCTGGCATCTTGCGAGTTAATGCGGCTCATCCCATCCATCAGGTGGCCAGAGAGGCATCAGGAAGAGGATGATGGATGTAAAATTATCACAGGGCTGCCACCCGATACACTTCCTGCCATTTGTAACTGGCGCTGGAACTGACACGCTTTTTCCCCCCTTTCATTATTAAACATCCACATTAAGTCAACATTGGTCACTGTCATTTCGAGGCCCATGATCCGTTAAAGGGAAATGGAACAGGCCGGGGAGGATGTCTAGAGAAAGACGGTGGAAAGAGGAGAGGGTGAAAAAAGCAGCGTGGAGCCTTTTCTCCCAGAAAAAAACAAACACCTAAGTTTCTGTTAGGGTTGCCAGGTCCCTCTCAGTCATCGGCGGGAGGTTTTGGAGCAGAACCTGAGGAGGGTGGGGTTTGGGGAGGGACTTCAATGCCATAGAGTCCAATTGCCAGAGCGGCCATTTTCTCCAGGTGAACTGATCTCTATCGGCTGGAGATCAGTTGTAATAGCAGGAGATTTTCTGCTATTACCTGGAGGTTAGGAGCGACAGAACAATGTAATTACAAAATGCAAAAAGATTCTATTGGAAAAGTTACACATAGTAAGCAACAACAATGCAAAAGCAATGATTCTAACAAGATCCTATATCTATAATGGCAACGTCCAAAAGTCACTGATGAATGTATTTTCAAGATAGTTCAGCAAAAGAAATATTGTTTTCCATAGATGACATGGGGATACGGCCGTTTGAAATTTCTTCAATACAATTCTTCATCAGTCCCCACTAAAAACATATAAAGAACAACATACAAAGTTTCATATATACACATGTGCAAAAACATACATATAATACATACAAAAATTATATACAATATATATACATCTAGGGTGTGCTAATATACTTACAACATCAAGAAAGCTTGATTCATATCATTTAGTACTGCTAAGTACTGCTAATTACAGCAATTGTTTGCCTTATTCACACCTGCTTTCTATTTAGCCTTTGGCATAGTATGAACATGAACTGCTGCACTGAATGTATCCTAAGTGGAACGTGGTGACTATCTTGTATCCTTAACTGCAGTCAAAAATGATACATTTTGCACATGTGTATCTATGAAACTTTGTATGTTGTTCTTTATATGTTTTTAGTGGGGACTGATGAAGAATTGTATTGAAGAAACTTGAAACGGCCGTATCCCTGTGTCATCTATGGAAAACAATATTTTTTCTGCTGAACTATATTGAAAATACATACATCGGTGACTTTTGGACTTTACCATTATAGATATAGGATCTTGTTAGACCCATTGCTTTTGCATTGTTGTTGCTTACTATGTGTAACTTTTCCAATAGAATCTTTTTGCATTTTGTAATTACATTGTTGTGTCGCTCCTGTGCTTACTTCCTAACTATATAGTATTAGTACAGTGGTGTCTCTTTTTTCTATTACCTGGAGGTTGGCAACCTTAGTTTCTGTGCTGCAATAACCTCATATCACCAAGGAAGCTTTAGTCGCAACAACAAAAACCCACAAAAACGAAACGCAAGCAGAGGGATAAGTTCTTTTAGGGAACAAATGCAACAAAGAAGCCAGCAATGCAAATACAAAGGGAGAACAGAAATTGTTTTTTTTTTAAAAATGGGCCCATTTGAGGAATCATTCACTTTTATAGTTGCCTACTGGGAGGGTGGACCTAGGGCCAAGACAAAATGCCCCTTTTCAGTGACAGTGGGGGGCCATGAAAATGGATTCCATTGTCGTCGTCCCCCCATGTGGTGTAGTGGTTAAGAGTTAATATAATAGGCATGCTCCTCTGATACTGTAGAGAATAGATATGCACCATGACTAGTACCCATTTTTCACTAGTAGCCATGGATAGCCCTCTCCTCCATGAACATGTCCACTCCCCTCTTAAAGCCTTCCAAGCTGGCAGCTATCACCACATTCCGGGGAAGGGAATTCCACAGTTTAACTATACATTGTGTGAAGAAATACTTCCTGAGAACTGCGTTTTAAAGAAAACAAGTTTCTAGTCCTTATAAGTGTGACACTTGAATAATAACTCTGACACCATTGAACCAACATGGAAATGGAGGTGCTTGGTAGGCTTTTCAATGAATCAACAAGCACCGCTACCAAAGATACTGGCAGCTCATTTGCCCTCCTGACTGCTGGATGAAACAAAATAAGTGAAGCAATTGAAGGAAATATATGTACATTTGCACAATTTCTAAACCACGCACAGCCTTGAAAGTATACTAACTTTTGAATTGCTTAGAAATCTTTGTAAACAGTATGGAAAAATAGGTGATTCTCAGCTATATAAAGGGCAAGGTTACATATTTCTAATGGTGCTCAAGCATTGTTCTCTCTGGATGTTAATCGGTGCTATTGGAGCAAGATTTTTCTTTTCTTTTTTAAAAGTTAGCGTTGAGATACACCAAGTATCAAGTTATAATTAACTGGAGGTGACAATTATAAATACGCCTGTGTCCCCAGGTTTCCAAGAAAGCAGAAAAACACACGCCATGCACATGTTTCTCTCTCTGGTTGAAACTCTTCCAAGGAAAGTAAAGACATGTTAAAAATATTTTTTATTGCTTCTTCAATTAAAATAGGTTTCAATCCAAGCTGCATTTATTATGTGTTTGCATGTGTGTGCGCATATAAAATGAAAAGCCCCCCCACCAACCCCAGTATGCCTAGTGAACAGAGCTTGGGAAAACTTAAGACAGGTTTTATTCACTTGCTCTTCTCTGCAAAGGAATTACTTCCAAACTGGGCATGTACAATAGGAGACAGCTCCACATCCCTTGGCTATATTTTTCTTAGGGACATAAGAACATAAAAAGGCCATACTGGATCAGACAAAGGCCAATCAAGTCCAGCAGTCTGTTCATACAGTGGCCAACCAGGTGCCTCCAGGAAGCCCACAAACAAGACAACTGCAGCAGAATTATCCTGCCTGTGTTTCACAGCATCTAATATATTCAGCATGCTCCTCTGATCCTGGAGAGAATAGGCCTGCATCATGACTAATATCCATTTTGACTAGTGGCCATGGATAGCCCTCTCGTCCATGAACATGTCCACTCCCCTCTTAAAGCCTTCCAAGTTGGCGGCCATCACCACATCCTTGGGCAGGGAGTTTCATAATTTAACTATGGAGCTGGCAACCCTATCTGGGTAGGGGAGGGACCTCAGCAGGGTATAATGCCATACAGTCTACCCTCCAAAGTAGCCATTTTCTACAGGGAAACTGATCTCTGTCATCTGGAGATCAGCTGTAATTCTGGGAGATCTCCAGGGCAGGCCCCACCTGGAGATTGGCAACCTTATTATATCTTCAAGTATTTGAAGGGCTATCATATAGAGGATGGGGCTGAGTTGTTTCCTGTTGCCCCAGAAGGTCAGACCAGAACCAACGGGTTGAAATTAAAAAGAGTTTCCAGCTAAACATATGGAAGAACTTCCTGACAGTTAGAGCGGTTCCTCAGTGGTACAGGCTTCCTCGGGAGGTGGTGGGCTCTCCTTCTTGGGAGCTTTTTAAGCAGAGGCTAGATGGCCATCGGACAGCAATGCTGATTCAATTACCTTCGGCAGATCATGAGAGGGAGGGCAGGAAGGTTTGCATCAGCGGTTGGCTCTCGTGGCCCCTTCTTACATGCCCAGGGTACTGCCAATCTCCACTTTGGGCTGAGGAAGCAATTCTCCTCCAGGCCAGATTGGCCAGGGATCCTGGAGGTTTTTTTAAAACAAACAAACCATTTTCAGGGTGTGGAGTAGGGGGTCACTGGGGGGTTTGTGGTTAGTTAGTTGTGAATTTCCTGCATTGTGCAGGGGGTTGGACTAGATGACCCTGGTGGTCCCTTCCAACTCTATGATTCTAACGGTCCATCAGGTTCCGGAGGGAGCCGCTCAGCCACCTACATCTGGGTTTTTCTGAGGGTTCTCAAAGGGGATATCTGCCCTTTCTCCCAAACAAAATCCAGTATTGAATCTGTGCTTGCTTGACCTCAGCATTCCTCAGATGCTTTCACCCAAAGCAGCTACCTCTAGCTTCACTTTGGTGATTTCTTTTTTTACTTTGGAGGGAATCCGGTGGCAAGCCCATACCACGCGCTCCCCACATAACCCTGAAAGAGGATCTCTCTTCCCCCTTCTCCTTTTCACCCCTGCTACAAGATGAAGGGACGAAATGAGCAGGGGAGACAAGAGGGTGGTGGTGGTGGTGGGGAAGACGGAGGCTGACAGCCGAAAAAAAGCGGCCGCCTAAACTGAACCCAGATGACAGCCGGAGCTCCCGTTACTTAATCAAAAAGGCTGCGGCGAAGTCACCGGGGCCCGGCGCAAAGTCATGTGTTAGAACAACAGCTGATCTGTATTAAAGAAGATTAACTTGCAGTGCCACGGCGGAGGGCCCTGGATTATTTTATGTACTTCCCTTGCCTCGCGTAGCCGTCAGCACAATTACTGCCCTCCGAAGAGAATGACTGATCTGTAACCACAGCTAAACAGCGGGCTGCTTTGGGGCCTGGCCTGCTTCATGAAGATGAATTTCCATACCATCAAAGTGCTTTTAATGGGCTCCCTGATCCCAACCGCAAGGCCCCCGCTCCTGCAAGTCTATCCGAGGCGGGATGAAGGGTTCCTGTCCAAAAGGATTTGGTCGGTTGTCACTTGACAATTCCCAGCTAACACGGGGGGGGGGGAAGGAGAGGAGGAGAGATAGGTAGACTTGTCTCTGCTTTGGAGGATTAAAAAAAAACAGCGTGGGGAGGGAAGGAGAGAGAGAGAGACGAGAAAGATACAGATGCTTTCTGAATGCAACCAACTGCTGTATCCACAGCTGAATTCAATGCGCTTAACAAATAACAGCAATTTAGCTATGCTTGCAAGGAATAGCTCGAGTCACTTTGCATTAGCATCTGGCTGAGTGTTAAAGTCATTTCTACATGGGGAGCGGAGAAAAAAGGAATTTCTGCTCCGAGCATCCTTTCAAGAATGCTTAAATATTTGAATATAAATTCCTTTGTGCTTGTGATCACTTCGTCTTGTACCTGACATTCCAGTTTCTCCCTGCGCGTTACTATCCTCTGCCCCCCAGGCCTCCTTTCTGGGGCTCTTCAGTTTGCAAGGCCATCGACACACACTCTTCTGTCCCCCACCCCCGTGCTCTTGCTTCCCCCTCTGAAACAAAAGCCCCCCCCCCAATACCCTTACTGTGCATTCCTGAGGGGAGTACCTGCACCGGGCTTAGGAGACAATGCAACGGCACTGCCTCCTAAGGAGGTTTCGGCCCCACCAAAACCTCTGCCCGGAACCAAAAATTCATGCATAGGGTTGCATGAGAGATATGCCACCTAAAGGGTGACATATCTCAACAACAAAAAAGGGGTGTTCTCGAGCCGTAACGGCTTAGGAGGCCGCCTAATGGCGAAAACTGCCCCCAGTGCTTTCTCACCTAGAAAACGTTCCCCCTAATCTAAAGGGTATTTAAGAGAGGGGGAGGAAAGGTGGCATGATATGGCCTAATCTCATGATGTAGTGGTTAACAGTGGTGGTTTGGAGCAGTGGACTCTGATCTGGAGAACTGGGTTGGATTCCCCACTCCTACACATGAGGTCAGCTGGGTGGCCTTGGGCTAGTCACACTCTCTCAGCCCCACCTACCTCACAGGGTGTCTGTTTTGGGGAGGGGAAGGGAAAGGTATGGAAATGAGGAATGCCATGACATCATAGCACACAATAATCCTTCATCTCCAGCAGCTGCCCCCCGTTAAGTGTAACATCTAATGAACAGAGAAGGCACTTTGCTCATAATAGTAACTAGTGACCTGGGGTCATAAGAACATAAGAAAAGCCCTGCTGGATCAGACCAAGGTCCATCAAGTCCAGCAGTCTGTTCACACAGTGGCCAACCAGGTGCCTCTAGGAAGCCCACAGACAAGACGACTGCAGCAGCACCATCCTGCCTGTGTTCCACAGCACCCAATATAATAGGCACGCTCCTCTGATTCTGGAGAGAATAGGGATGCATCAAGACTAGTATCCATTTTTACTAGTAGCCATGAATACCCCTCTCCTCCATGAACATGTCCACTCCCCTCTTAAAGCCTTCGAAGTTGGCAGCCATCACCATATCCTGGGGCAGGGAGTTCTACAATTTAACTATGCGTTGCGTGAAGAATTACTTCCTTTTATCTGTTTTGAATCTCTCACCCTCCAGCTTCAGCAGATGACCCCTCATTCTGGTATTATGGGAGAAGGAGAAAAGCTTCTCCCTGTCCACTCTCTCCATACCATGCATAATTTTATAGACCTCTGACATAAAAGTGGTATAAAAAAAAGTCACATAGAAATTGACAGGAAACAGTTCTCCAAGGTCTCAGTCACAGGGCTTTCCCAGTAGCGTTGTTACGGGGAAGGGGATTTCTTTTTCCAACAGTCACTTTTTAAGATGCAGCCATCGATTCCTGTCATACTCTTCTTCCTGTTTTAAAAGATGGACTTCCTCTTTCTGTTCTCTTTGTAGAAAAACCAACGCAAACGTTTGTAACTTCAGCCTTCGCAACTGATTTATATCACACACCACCAGGTGGAGCTCTAGCAGGAGGGTAGGACGGTTTGGGAAGACACTGGGCGAAAACGCACGGTCGCTTTAGCCTCCTTTATTCCGTTTCAGCCAGGATTCAGCCAGGATCGAACACATGCTTTTCGCCGAATGTGCGTTCGATCCTGGTTGAATCCTGGCTGAAAGAGGGAATAAAGGAGGCTAAAGCGACCGTGCGTTTTCGCCCACTGCCTGCCTCTGAGCATCTACAGAGCAAAACTGAATTTTTTTTGCAGAACTTCCCTTCCTGCCCCTCCAGTCGTCCAATCTCTCTTTGATCAAAACGGAACTGATTAGAAACAGACTTCAAATCCCTAACAAGAGGAGAAGAAATGCATTCCTGGATTTCAGGGAGAAACTGGGTACAGAGGAGTCAAGAGAATTTATCTCAACAACCCTGTCTGAGTGGCCTTTTATGCATAGCTGATTCACTCGCCGTCACCCCTCCGAAAACTTTGGGTCTTTGTTTTGATTGTGCACGCCTAGGGTTGCCAGGTGCCCGCTGGTGGCGGGCAAACCCCCGGCCATTTACCCCTCTGCCCGCGAGTGTAATACTGGAAGTGCCGCCTTGCGAGGGGCCTTATATCACTCATACTCTCAGTTTGAGTGGTAAAGGGCCGCTTTACCACTCAAACTAAGAGGTATAAGGCCCCTTGTAATCCCGATATCAGCCAAATAGCCTCCGGCCGGAGGAGAGGGGGGACCTGGCAACCCTATGAACGCCGTTTCCAACCGCCTCGCTCTCCCCCTGCATTTCCCTGTGTTTTGCCTGCATTTTCAGGGACCTGTTTTATCACGAATTTGAAAACACGGGCAAAACGAGGGGAAACATAGGGGGAGAGCGAGGCGACCTCAGATGGTCGGAAACAGCATGCACAATCAAAACAAAGACCCAAAGTTGTCGGAGGGGTGACTGTGAGGGAAACAGCCATGCATAAAAGGCCTATATCTACAATCCTTTAGCAGGTGACTGATCCAGGGACCTTTCTTATGCTGAACTCTGGCTTTTCCCCTACAAGCACTCATAGGAATATAACTAAGTGGTGGCAGTATGTACAAGGGTAGGAGTACCTCCACCATGGCTGTTCCTCAGCCCCTCTTCTACAGCCTGTCTCTGAGCTGCTTGGCAGTGGAATGAGTGTGCATGTATGTATTGGTGGGGTGGAGATTTACCCCTTTCTGTGCCGCCCCTGCTGGCTCCAAGTGGAGGGACTGAAGAGAGGATTTGCAGCCTACTTTGGACCTGATGTGGAAGCCAAAGACCACAAGCCATGCCTGTTTCCTCCTCTCATGTCTTGGCCCCTGCTACCCTAGTGCCCCATGTGAACTGGCCTTGAGCAGTGGCTACCTGAGCTTTCCAGCCCTTCTTTCTGAATTTCTTTAAACTGGAAATGCCGGGGACCAAACCTGTGACCTTCTGCATGTAAAACTGATGCTCTACCACTGAGTCAGGACCTTTCCCTGGCTTACTACTGTGCCTCTGTCTACGGCTTTAAGCCAATGTATAACTTACAATTTTGCTAGAGCTGACAGTGGCAATATACAAAAAATAAGCCACAATGTACATGGAGGGATATGCAGGCTGATCTGTTAGACAGATCAAAAAACAAAGCCTTTAAAATATTATCTGAGCACAAGGTAACAAGATGTTAGAAAACTGAGAGAGGGAAAAGTTCTTGGGTAGCATCTCAGGTCACAAGAGTTTGGGAAAGATCCTTTTTTTGCCCCAAGTCTTGCAGAGCTGCTGCCAGACAGAGCAGACAATTCTCTGCTAGATGGCTGGACTCAGTGTAAGGCTGAGTTTGTTTGTATGCAGGCACGCATTACTGCATATTTTCGCTGTTCCCATCGATCAAATTCCACCGAGGAACAATTAGGGAAAGGGGAATCCTTGTGGACAACGCTGTTTGGCTCACAACGTTTTTGCAGGGAGGATCGGATGAGTTTTCAGGTTAGACAGAAGTAATCGATTATTGTAATAATACAATAATAATACATTATTATTATTATTATTACATTGTAATAATACAATTGTAATAATACATTCCAAAGAGGCCCAGGTAAGCTGGAGAAAAGCTGATGCAACAAACGGTTCCCTGTCAAAGTTCTTTCACGAACGACTCCTGGCCAAGCTGATAACCTCTTATTTCCAGTGCTACAAACGTGGCAGAGAAAGGCAGCGGTGAGTCTATTCGCGCCCTCAGTGAGGGGGAGAGGAAAGCAGGAGTGTGAAAATTCATGGGAGAGGCTCAAAGAGGAGAGAGAAAAGAAAACCCTAGGAAGTGTCACACACACTGATATACTGCCCTTCTATGAGAAGACAGCAGTTTGCAGCCATAACGTAGAAAGGAAGTAAATGCTGTATTAAAACCAGTACTTCTCACAGCTGTTATCACCAACAGAATTTTGTGCGGGCTTGGGATTTGCTTTAGGTCTGGGTTCATATTCTTTCTCAGCAATGAAATTCGGCAGCTGGCCTTCGGCAACTGGCCTATCCATTAGCCCATAAATCAAAAATCGGCACTCACACGAATGAATCCACAGATAAAGTTAAACAGATTTAAAATTGGCCCATTTATTTATTTAAAATTACTTTGAGACCTTCTATGCATGGCTGTTTCTCTTGCGGTCATGCACCCCCAACTACTTCGGGGCTTTGTTTTGATTAGGCATGCATTTTCTGACCTTCAGAGGTCACCAAGCTAAGGTTGCCAACATCCAGGTGGTGGCTGGAGATTTCCTGCTATTCCAACTGATCTCCAGGCGATAGAAATCAGTTCTCTTTGGCCGTTGGACTCTATGGCACTGCAACCCCTCACCTCTCCAAACCCCTCCCCTCTCCAAACCCCTCCCTCCTCCGACTCCACCCCCAAAACCTCCAGGTATTTCCCAAGCTGGAGCTGGCAACCCTACACCACTCTCTCCCTGCACGTTTCCCCAGCATTTTCAAGATGCCAGCATCCAGCCATGCATAAAAGGCCTTAGTCTACCTTTCTCTTGAAGGACTCACAGTGCGATACAAAGTTCATCAAAAACCAAAGCCCCAAAATACAAATAAAATCACACAACAATGAATTAAAAACCAAGATAAACAAGATGATAAAATCACAGCAGTTATGAAACACCAACGACAAATCCATACTACCAGCTCTCCCAAAATGGTTGCAAAGGAGGCGGAGCCAAACCTAAAATGGCTGCCACAGGAGGTGGAGCTGAATGGAACAACCTCCCTCCCATCTCCTGGGAATACGGAAAGCCTAGAGAGGAAATGGAACCACACACTGACTAAGGAAAGCCCAAGGACTTACCAGCCCTCCTGATCTTCCAGTGGAAAACCCTTCCATTTGAATGAGGACGGCCTAGAACAAGCCCTGCCATCGTCGGAGGGGTGGTGGCGAGTGAAACAGCCATGCATAAAAGACCGATGCCTCCTTGCAGAGAAGCAAGGGCTATTTTTATATTTTGGGAAGACCAGGGACAGGATTTTAAAAAGGGAAACGGCTGGAAACAGAGAATGGGGGAAGAAAGTATGAAATCACAGCCGGCGTCTCACTGCCAACAGGCACGTCCCTCGACTGACCTTTTCTGTCCTGCAGTTATTCAGGCCCAGGCTGTTTGCGACAGCCACCTTTCCGTCGAGCACCTGTTGCTCTCTCCGTAGCTGCTCCTTCATCTGCCGGGCTTCCTGGATTGCCTTGGTAACCGCATCGTGGTCATTTAAGTAACCCGACGACGTGATAGAGGAAAGGATATCTAGAAAGAGGGCAGGGAGGCGGGGGACACAAACAGAAGCACAAGTTACCGGGAAACACTGCCAGCGATTAGCTTCACAAGCATTCAGACGATTCGGCTAATGGATGCAAGACCAGCTCATCAGCAGAACATGATCAGCAGAACATGGGAAGACCCAACAAGAGATGGATTGACTCAATAAAGGAAGCCACAGCCCTCAATTTGCAAGATCTGAGCAAGGCTGTCAAAGATAGGACATTTTGGAGGGTACTGATTCATAGGGTCGTCATGAGTTGGAAGCGACTTGATGGCACTTAACACACACACACACTATGGGCTTTTCAAGGCAAGAGACAAGCAGAGGCGGTTTGCCATTCCCTGCCTCTGTGCAATGACACAGGACTTCCTTGGGGGTCTCCGAACCAAGTAAGAACCAGGGCAGACCTTGCTTAGCTTCTGATATCTGACAAGACGGGGCTATCCTGGGTTAATCCAGGTCAGGCTGGTTCTTAGTATTACTGTTATTACTATTATTATTAGAGTTGGCTTTTATATGTCAACTTTCTCTACCTTTTTAAGGAGAATCAAACAGGCTTACAATCTCCTTCCCTTCTTCTTCCCAAAACAGACACCTTGTGAGGGGAGTGGACATGTTCATGGAGAAGAGGAGAGGAGTATTCCATGGCTACTAGTTAAAATGGATACTAGTCATGATGCACACCTATTCTCTCCAGGATCAGAGGAGCATGCCAAATATATTAGGTGCTGTGAAACACAGGCAGGATGGTGCTGCTGAAGTTGCCTTGTTTGTGGGCTTCCTAGAGGCACCTGGTTGGCCACTGTGTGAACAGACTGCTGGACTCGATGGGCCTTGGACTGATCCAGCAGGGCCTTTCTTGTGTTTCTTATGTTGTAGGTAGGTGAGGCTGAGAGAGTTCAGAGAGAACTGTGACTAGCCCAAGGTCACCCAGCAGGCTTCAGGTGGAGGAGTGGGGAAACCAACCCGGTTCACCAGATTAGAGTCTGCTGCTCATGTGCAGGAGTGGGGAATCAAACCCGATTCTCCAGATTAGAGTCTACCGCTCCTAACCAATACACAGAATAATTAGGGGTGAATTACTTCATTACTTTTTGTATAAACTGTCTCAGGTTTAATTAATTCATTCCTTCAAAAGACTAAAATAAATATCAGCATCTTGAGAGTTATTATGAGGCTCTTTAAGTTCAAGGATGTTAAATATTCTTCCCACCACTCAATCAAATCATGCTAATAAATGATGTATTGTTTGCAAAAAATAAAATAAAATAAACAACGCATGAGTTATTTCATGTCTGTTATTATAAGCTATTGGTGTTCCTATTTTACCCTTAGAGATCGGAGGGTCAGGGTGACGTGATTTCCTTCCAAGTCTGTAGCAGGCCTGGGATTTGAACACAGGACACTGCTTGCAAGTTGAGTGCTCCGGCCGTTGGTCTGACTGCATTTATTTCACACACTGAAACACCACCTCAGAACATCTATCTTCCCCGAACCCTTTCCTCAGCTGTCTAAACGGTGGTCAATATACATGCTGCATGGCCCTCAAGTGTGCCCACATGAACACATGAAACTGCCTTATACTGAATCAGACCCTTGGTCCATCAAAGTCAGTATTGTCTACTCAGACTGGCAGCAACTCTCCAGGGTCTCAGGCAGAGGTCTTTCACATCACCAGCTGCCTGGACCCTTTAACTGGAGATGCCGAGGATTGAACCTGGGACCTTCTGCATGCCAAGCAGGTGTTCTACCACTGAGCCACAGCGCTCACAATAACCAGACTAATGGACAGTAGCCAAAACAGGCAAAAGGAAGGACTGCTGGATTTAACCCTGTGCCACAAGAAGTGGTAATGAGGATTAGCTTTAAAGAGGAAGAAGAAGAAATAGGATTGGCTGAAACTACAGGGTTGGGGAAAGGTTTAACCAATAAGCAGCTGATTGGCACCTCCATAAGCACAGCTGAATAGCTGATGCTAGGAACTAATGGATGGCAAAGGACAAGGTTGTAGGCTGCTTGTTTGGCGGGAAGGGAAAGCAGGGTAGAAATACAAACAACAGACTAGAAAATCTTTGGCCTTTTAGGAAGCCCAAAAACAAGACGACTGCAGCAGCATTGTCCTGCCTGTGTTCCAATGCACCTAATATAATAGGTGTGCTCATCTGATCCTGGAGAGAATAGGTGTTCATCATGACTAGTATCCATTTTGACTAGTAGCCATGGACAGCCCTCTCCTCCATGAACATGTCCACTCCCCTCTTGAAGCCTTCCAAGTTGGGGAGCCAGCGTGGTGTAGTGGTTAAGAGCGGTGGCTTGGAGCGGTGGACTCTGATCTGGAGAACCGGGTTTGATTCCCCACTCCTCCACATGAGCGGTGGAGGCTAATCTGGTGAACTGGATTTGTTTTCCCACTCCCACACATGAAGCCAGCTGGGTGACCTTGAGCAAGTCACATTCTCTCAGCCTCACCTACATCACAGGGCGTCTGTTGTGGGGAGGGGAAGGGAAGGTGATTGAAAGCCGGTTTGAGTCTCCCTTAAGTGGTGGTAGAGAAAGTCGGCATATAAAAACCAACTCTTCTTCTTCTTGGCAGCTATCACCACATCCTGAGGCAGGGAGTACCACAATTTAACTATGCGTTGTGTGAAGAAATACTTCCTTTTGACTGTTTTGAATCTCTCACCCTCCAGCTTCAGCAGATGTCCTCGCTGGACAAAAGCTTCTTCCTGTCCACTCTCTCCATACCATGCATAATTTTATAGACCTCTATCATTACTCCCCTTAACTGCCTTCTGTGCAAGCTAAACAGCCCTAAGAGTTTTAACCGCTCTTCATAGGGCAGTTGCTCTAGCCCCCTTGGCTGCAGCGTCCATATACACGTACATGTGCGTATACACCCACACATGCATGCCTCGGGTTTAACCGTGGTAGCGGCTGAAACGATTTCCCGTTAAAACACTGCAAGCATCCTCTAACCTTCTCTCATTTTAAATGTGTCACTGTGTAACGCTCCCCCCCTTTCTTTCCCCCTCCCCAACTCTAACCGGCTGTAGATTATACTCATTACGATATGCCTGGGGGTTCCCCCCACCCACTTTTTGCAGCTTGCAAAAGATTGTCGATCCCAGGTTTATTTCGAGGTGTGGGTGTAGAAAGATAATATCTACGTGGGTTTCCATACCCACCTGCCCTATTGCTTCTTCCCTCTTTTCTGCTTCTTTGAACCAGGGCATCGACAAGTCTTTTTTTTTTAAAAAAAATTTTTGAACCAGGGCATCGACAAGTCTTTTTTTTAAAAAAATTTTTTTTAAAAAGGCGCCTCAAAACTGTAATATGAAATTGCCCGGAAAAGGGGCTTCTGTCTGTGACATGAGGCTAAATCTAACCAGATCCGTCGGTGAATTGTAACAGATGGAGGGGCTGAGAAGACAGAAGGGTAGCACTAATCAGGCGCAGAATGACCGGCTTGCCTCAACATGTCCCATGTATTCCAGCAAACTTTACCACCCTAATCCATTTTTAGAACAAAAAACATCTGGGCCATAAATCCTCTAATCTGCCAAAACATGCTATTAAATCCCATGATTTGTTGAAAAACACTAAGATTAAAGAAAGGAAATATAAAATGGCTAACTGCCGCGCGGAGGAAAGTGTTATTAATACTCCTTCTTCCCCCCACCCTCTTTTGTCTCAATTATGAACGTTCTGCTTCTAAAGAGCCCTGTCTAATCATGTCCGATTACGCATCCTCGGTGTATCGCCGATTGTATCTGCCGATTGCCAGGGAATGTAGGATGGTGTTTCCTTGGCGCTCCGGGCTTAACAAGGTTCCAGGGGACAGGAGCCAACGGCAGATTCGTTTCAGGCTTGAACCGCTGCACGGTTTCAGGCTGCTGTTGCTGGTGTGTGTGTGTGTGTGTGTATGTGTGTGTGTGATTACAATGCTTTCAAAACGGCTCGGAAAGACCTGGAGTTGGTTCCTCTTGCCTCCTTTGGAAATCCAACCCCCCCTCCCTTTGTGTACAGGGTTGCCAGCCTCCAGGGGGTGAAGGAAAAAAAACAGACACCTCTGTACACGTATCAAGGGATGAGAAAATCAGTACAGGAATATAGCTGTTAACAATGCCAAATATATTGTAGCTATGTTTTTCACAGTATGTGGCAATGATACCACCCTCGACACATATATACACTGCAATCAAGAGATGTATATTTTTACATTATTGTGAAATATCCAAACAGGTAAGTCTCAACAAATTCCAGAAGGTCAGATCAGAACCAACGGGTTGAAATTAAATCAAGAGTTTCCATCTAGACATTAGGAAGAATTTTCTAACAGTTAGAGCGGTTCCTCAGTGGAACAGGCTTCCTCGGGAGGTGGTAAGCGCTCCTTCCCTGGAGGTTTTTAAGCAGAAGCTAGATGGCCATCTGTCAGCAGTGCTGATTCTATGACCTTAGGCAGTTCATGAGAGGGGCGGCATCTTGGCCATCTTCTGGGTATGGAGTATGGGTCACTGGGTGTGTGTGTGGGAGGTAGTTGTGAATTTCCTGCATTGTGCAGGGGGTTGGACTAGATGACCCTGGTAGTTCCTTCCATCTCATTCTATGATTCTATGAACTTTGGCCATTGGACTCTATGGCATTGAAGTCCCTCCCCGCTCCAAACACCGCCCTCCTCAGGCTCGGCCCCCAAAATCTCCAGGTATTTCCCAACCTGGATCTGTCATTCTTAGTGTGAAGGCTGGTTGAGGGACTGAAGTCAACCCTTGGCATGAAGGGACTGTAATGTAAGGATAACATCCAAGGTTGCCAACCTCTAGGTCAGGCCTGCAGAAGGCTCAACGGGAGCACATCATCTTAGAAGGAGGGAGGGTAAACAGAGCCTTTCCTCAAGACCTTTGCAGTGATATGGCTTTGTATGGGATCACTCTCATAGGAACTTTCCTTTTTTGAAATAGTTGTTTTTGAGGCCCTGCTCCAGATGGCCCTGTTAGAGATTAGCTAGATGGTGAACAGAGACAGGGCCCTCTCTGTGGTGTCACCACATTAAAAAAAAAAAGCCTCTCCCAAGAAATATTTGTATTGTGTCCACTTTATTGTCACTCATATTAAGGATGAGTTGATATGACCCCTTTAATTTCTGTTGATTTCATATGTGGTTGTTGCTGACACCGGTTTTTGGCTCTCCTCATTTTCACGGAGGTTGTTGGGAAGTCCTTTTGCCATTTCTATGTTATATGCCAAAAATAATGTTGAGAAAAGCATTAATTTTAGCTGACGAAAATAGGCAAGAGGAAAGAGAAACTCTCTCAAAACTAAAGGTTTGGGGGGGTTCCCTTCTCAGTGAACCTGAGATCTAGATCTTCACCTTGAGCGAGTCAGTTTGCAAAATTTGCTCGTCTCTTAATTCAAGCTCCAGGTTCTTTTGACGGCTGACTGTTGCTTCAGCTTTCTCCATTCTGCTGCTTTAACGCGTTTGCTGATTTTAAATTCTTCTTCTGTACTGCTTTTGTTTGATATTTTATTGTTCTGTTTAGGCCGAGGATTGTAAAATGCCTTGGAGGTTTTTTAGCAGGTAGGCGGGACAGAAAATGTTTGACAGGGGATGAATTCACACACCTAGAAGCTGCCATCCACAGCGAATCAACTACGATATTTGTAAAGCTGACAAACAGCTGTAGGCAGGGTGCCCTGGATTAAAATAGGTATGGTGCTTATAAACTGTATTATCCCCTCTTTCCAGAAGAGTTTGCTTAAGAACTAGAAGCCTTGCTCTCCTCCAGATTATTTGGGCTGTTTTTCCCTAAGCATCGCTAACTTTGAGAACGTTTGGCACTGGGAAGTGAAAAAACAGCCGCACGCGCGCACACACACACAAAACAAGCAATCCTTATGTTTTTCGGGAGCTGCCAAGATGATAGTGTGCAGGGAAATGATTAATATAGATGCCAGTTGAATGTAAATTATTATTATTATTATTATTATTGCTTAGGGTTGGTGGAAATCAGTGACAGAAAAAGGGAACTATATTACACAAAACACATTTAGCAATAGGGATTGCCAAGATGCATTTAAAAGGATGAGAGGCAATGGGTTAAGTTATTTTTGGTGCAAAGTAGGTGTATGCTTCACACTTGCCAAGAAATTCTGAGGGCCAATCCACACTTTCACGGGGAGAGGGGTGAAATTTATTTTACTGGGAAGATTTATCACAATCCTCATCATCTATAGAGCAGTTTCAACAGTCCAAATGTTTCTGACACATTATCTCATTGCAGTCTTTACAACAGCCCTGCAAAGTAGGCCGGTATTGTTTCCCCACAGTCACCCCTGCCGACTGCTTCAGGGCCAGCGTGGTGTAGTGGTTAAGAGCATGGTGTAGTGGTTAAGAGCGGTGGTTTGGAGCAGTGGTGTCTGATCTGGAGAACCGGGTTTGATCTGGAGTCTGATCTGGAGAACAGGGTTTGATTCCCCACTCCTCCACATGAGCGGCGGATGCCAATCTGGTGAACTGGATTTGTTTCCCCACTCCTACACACGAAGCCAGCTGGGTGACCTTGGGCAAGTTACAGCTCTGGTAGAGCTCTCTCAGCCCCATCTACCTCACAGGGTGTCTGTTGAGGGGAGGGGAGGGGAGGGGAAGGGGATTGTAAGCCGGTTTGAGTCTCCTTTAAATGGTAGAGAAAGTCAGCATATAAAAACCAACTCTTCTTCTTCTTCCTGTTGATTATGCACGCCTTTTCTTGCCATCAGAGGTGGCCTCGGGCTCCCCACGCGTTTTGCCCATGTTTTCCAGATGCTGTTTTAGCCAGAATCTGGAAAATGCGGGCAAAACACACAGGGAGAGCGAGGCGACCTCTGATGGGCGGAAAAGGCAGGCATAGTCAAAAGGAAGCCCCAAAGCAGTCGGCGGGGGTGACTGCGGGGAAACGTCCCTGCATAAAAGGCCTTCTTCAGGGGGATCTGTTAGTCTTGGCAGTGGTTTTTCAAAGAAGAGTATGTTCAGTGCTTTGGAGGGTGGACTCTACGGCATTATATCCTACTGAGCCTGCCCATACTCCACCCTCACCAGGCTCCACCCCAAAATTTCCAGGTATTTCCCAAACTGGAGCCGAAAACCCTAAAGCAGAGTTACACCCTTCTAATTCCACTGAAGTCAATGGGCTTAGAAAGACGGAACTCTGTTTAGGATTGCCTTTTGGCTCTTCCTCTGCCCCTGGCTGTAAGTCAGCCAGCCGAACCAGCCGAAATAAGAGTTCCCCTACTCCAAGGGAAGGGGGAAAAAACCAGGCTCCATTATCCAAGACGACAGGCACAGCGATACCATTCGGTAACCTCAAAAAGTCCCTTTCTACATCTGTCGCATGAAGATATACGGCAGCGAAGTCTATGTCATTAACAATAACTTAAGTATGTTATCTTTTGGTCCGCAGTTCCCATGGTTTATTAATGGTATAACACATTAATTCTCCTCACAAGAGTGACCTTTACAACTCCAGCCATCCTCACAGCTTTTATCCAATTACATTATCACTCATTACAGGTGCAGTCTTTCAAAATCTACATTTCACAGGAAGGGGGGGGGGCATGGGAAACCGCACGGATTCTAAACGCGGGAAAGAGACCAGAAAGTGGGCGAAAGGAAAGATCATATCTGGGAAATTACAGGAGAGCGTGCAGCTATTCGAAAGCGGATGAAGCGTGATGCGGGCTAACCGTTCAAGGAAGAGGATGGGATGTATCGTGCGGAGGCCGGGCCCCGACAGGCCATCTTGGGGGTGTCAGACCTGTCCACTCGGCCGAAATAATGACAGGATGGAGAGCTTACCTATCGTGTTGACTCGGGCCGAAGGGCTGGCTAACGTCGCCGGCACGGAAGATTTCAGGGAGCTGCTCCCGCTGTTTATTCTCAGCGCCGGCATGTGCGGAGAGGTCGGCGACGTGGGCGACTTGCTGTCCAACGTCTTGGGTTTCGCCGAGAGGTTCAGCGGCTGGGCCGCGTCGTCCTGAAAGGAGTGTAAGAGGAGAAAGCGGGTGAGATGAGTCGAGCCTGGGGCTACCTTTGGAGCAGCAGCCGGCCTTCCTTGTCAGGTGAGGCCGCCATGTGTTCAGGTGGGGAAGGGAAGGTTTCAAAGAATTACAGAGGGGGAAATCAGCTGTTTCCTCATAGCCAAGAGAAACCCTTCTAGACTTGTTCTCGAGCCTCGAGTGTCTCTGCGTTCTGCCATCTGTGACTTGTTAGTGCCAGAAACACAGTTAATTTTCTTTTTACTTCTGAAAAGTTTGTGCTTACTTAGAAAAGATAGATTTCTGAAGTTAAGCCTTAACCGCTTCAAGCATCCTGTCTGGGTCACAGCCATCTTTAAGGTTGCTTGTCAGACTGTTAGGGTTGCCAACCTCCAGGCACTAGCTGGAGATCTCCTGCTATTACAACTGATCTCCAGCCAATAGAGATCAGTTCCCCTGGAGAAAATGGCTGCTTTGGCAATTTGACTCTATGGCATTGAAGTCCCTCCCCTCCCCAAACCCTGCCCTTCTCAGGCGCCGCCCCAAAAACCTCCCACCAGTGGCGAAGAGGGACCTGGCAACCCTAACCATCTTGCCTATGATCGCTTAAACAAGACAGGGTTTTTGAAAAATCCAGCTTGAACATGGATTTGTGGCTGGGTAGATGCAGTCAGTGTGCGCGCGGATGAAAGTTGAACAATACCAACCAGGGGAGGGGGTTGGCTGCTAGTAGGGTTGTCAACCCCTGACTGGGGATATTAGGGTGGAGAGTCCACTCTCCAAAGCAGCCATTTTTTCCTGGTCTCTGTAGGATGGCGATCTCTTGTAATTCTGGGAGATTGGCCACCCTGTCTGCTAGTAATATTTTTAAAACCAAGGATTTTCAGATTTGATAAACCAGCACTCCCTTGGTAAATGGAAATCCTAAACGCAAAAGGTTGTGTTGTGAAAAATGGTCTCATTGGTCCCATGCTGAATATAACCTTGGCTACTTCCACCATATTGCCAGGTACATGCTGATGTACGCTTATTGTCACATGGTCACAGAATGCTGAGGGCAGTCAAACACTTAAAAAAAAGGAATAGGAAAACAAAAAGTTTTGCTGGCGGATAGAGACCCAAGAGCAACATTGGCGGTAGCCAAGCATCTATATACCCTGTTTTAGTTAAAAGAAATAAAGGCTCCACTTTTAGTGCTCAAGACCTTTTGGTCAAGGGAGCTTGAAAGAAGGAAAGTTGCAGAGTTAGAAGGAAAACAAAAGGTGGGTAATTGGTTGCCAGGTCCCCACTCATCTTCTGCGGGAGGTTTCTTTGCAGATCGTGTGTGCAGATGCGATTGCAGATTGAGTGGTCTAAGGCTCCTCGCAAGGCGGCACTTCCGGTTGTAAGCCGAAAGGGCCACGTCGGCATGCACGATGCCCGCCGGCCCTCAGCTGGTTGATGGGCAGAGGGGCACATTAACGGGGGTTTGCCCGCCACCGGCGGGCACCTGGCAACCCTAGTAATTGGCCTAAGCTAGGGGTCCCCAACCTTTTTGAGCCTGAGGGCACATTTAGAATTCTGACATGGCATGGTGGGCACAGTAACAAAATGGCTGCCGCAAAATGGCTGCCACAGGAGGTGGAGCCGGCCACAATATGATTGCCGCAGCTTAACTTCAGTAACACGGTGCGGATCCTTGTGCTGTGGGGGCAGCTGCTGCCAAAGCAACATTTTTTTAAAAAGAAACTCTGCACAGCAAATCAAATCTCCTATAGTCAATCAGAAGCCTTGCTGGACAAAAGCCCTACCTGGTCCCACCCACTTCCCAAAAACATTTGGCGGGCACCAGAAAAGGTGCTGGCAGGCACCATGCACCCACGGACACCCTGTTGGGGACCCCTGGCCCAAGCGAACCCCTAACAGATTACACAGCGTTTGGACAAGGGCTACAGTTAGGGTCGGGGCATGCAATGCACGAACCCCCCAACTCCACCCCACTCCATCCCTCCCCAACAGCCTGGCGAAGGAGATCTAGAAATGTGCTTCGCATCATGGCTAGAATAGCAAGCTGCTTACACATCTAGCCACAAATGTCTGGTGTTAGGGTAAGAGAATAGTTAATAATCCAGGTCACATGAACACATGAAGCTGCCCTCTACTGAATCAGACCCTTGGTCCATCAATGTCAGTATTGTCTACTCAGACAGGCAGCGGCTCTCCAGGGTCTCAGGAAGAGGTCTTTCATATCACCAATTGCCTAGTCCCTTTAACTGGAGATGCCGGGGATTGAACCTGGGGCCTTCTGCATGCCAAGCAGATGCTCTACCACTGAGCCACGGCCCCTCTCCATGGCCTCAAGCAGGGGTCTTTCACCTCACCTACTTGCCTAGTCCTTTTAACTGGAGATGCCGGGGATTAAACCTGGGACCTTCTGCGTGCCAAACAGTTGCTCTACAAACTGAGCCAGGGCCCCTCCTACAGGTCAACTGTACCACAACACACCATGACTAGTGAGGATCAGGAAGAGTGGCACATTAAGCCAGTTGGGTAACCCCAGAGTTGAGCAACTTCAATATTTCTCAATGTTCGGCAAAACAAACAAAAACAACAAACAAACAAAAACAACAATCGAAAACCCAAAAACAAAATCTGATTGGCATCTGCAGCACAAGAAGATTCTAACTACGAATGCAAGGAACGAGATCTCTGAGTTAACTGAACTTTCATATTCTCTGATTTGTACCTTTACCTATATCGGGAAATAAAAATCTGAAATATGCAATGAAGATAGAGCCAAGCTACAGAAACAAAAATAAGGTCACCCAGCTGGCTTCATGTGTAGGAGTGGGGAAACCAACCCGGTTCACCAGATTAGCCTCTGCCGCTCATGTAGAAGAGTGGGGAATCAAACCCGGTCCTCCAGGTTAGAGTCCACCGCTCCAAACCACCGCTCTTAACCGCTACACCACGCTGGTTCTCAGCTGGGTTCTCAGTTTGGTAGTTGGGTTCTGGAGCTATGACAGTAGATCGGATTGCAGATTACAAAATGCAGATTACAAAGGCAGGGCTACGACAGATGACTTCAACTCAATGCATGGGATGATTCGCTGGCATTTCTGCCAGCAAATGTCTCTCCTGCACCCATCCAGCATTCTGAAATATACGAAGCTGTAAAGTTTAAACCTGAGAATCTTGCTCAAGTAAGCAGCGTCTCGCTTGGGCAAAACAGGAACTATTCTGCTTCCTTACAATTATCTTCCTTACAACGATCAGAGCAAGCTTCGGAATCAGGCGCCTTTATTCTATCGGCATATACTTGATTCCTTTAAAAAAATCTTTTGTAACTATCATAGTTGCCCTGACCTGGATGGCCCAGGCTAGCCTGATCTCGTCAGATCTCAGAAGCTAAGCAGTGTCAGCCCTGGTTAGTATTTGGATGGGAGACCACCAAGGAATACCAGGGTTGCTGTGCAGAGGAAGGCACTGGCAAACCACCTCTGTTAGTCTCTTGCCATGAAAACCCCCGAAGGGGTCGCCATAAGTCGGCTGCGACTTGATGGCACTTCACACACACACACAACTGTCATAGTTAAATCAGAAATTATGACTGAATAAACATTGCAGTCTAGGGAAAAGCTGGACCACAGAAGTCATCTTTAAATAAATTATCACCGAGCTTCCGGAGACACGGCTGGTGCATTAGCAGACTAATTATAAACCAGGGGAAACAGTAATAGTACTACAAAAAGTATTAAAGCCGCATTCCTTAAACGGCTTCTCCCAGAGTGATTGTGAGAGCAGTCCCTTTGACTTTAAGGAGACCTTACAGAGCAGTGTAATTGGTCTCCAATGAAAATATGTGGTTCGAGCACCGGATGAAAGTCAATGAGATCCAAATGTAGCCCTAATATTTATTTGACTGATGGGCAGTACACCTGAGTGAAACCCATCAGCCCAGATACAACATCAACTGGGATTTGCCCTTCAATCTTGACGATATAGGCATGGTTCTTGTAGGTTATCCGGGCTGTGTAACCGTGGTCTTGGAATTTTCTTTCCTGACGTTTCGCCAGCAACTGTGGCAGGCATCTTCAGAGGATTAACGTGCCACAGTTGCTGGCGAAACGTCAGGAAAGAAAATTCCAAGACCACGGTTACACAGCCCGGATAACCTACAAGAACCAATGAACTCTGACCGTGAAAGCCTTCGACGATATAGGCATGGTTTTAAATGGGAAGAGTATCAAGAAAAAAAAATAAGCATCCTTCAGCTCCCTTACAAAGCTCCCTAACAACCAAGGTCAAGAAAAAGGAGCCCTTTGAACCTCTAGCCTCCAATTCTAGATGAAGAGTAGGGTTTTTATACCCTGCTTTTATACCCCGCTTTCCCAAAAGGAGTCTCAAAGCGGCTTACAATCATATTCCCTCCGCCCACACACACACAACAGGCACCTTGTGAGGTAGGTGGGGCCGAGAGAGTTCTGAGAGAGCTGCAACTGGCCCAAAGTCACCCAGCAGGCTTCATGTGGAGAGCAAACTAGCCTGGTTAACCAGATTAGAGACCGCCACTCTTAACACACCACGCTGACTCTCTAAGAGCAATGCAGTAGACTTTAATGGCTCTCAGAACTGGTTTGCATTAACTACCATCCCCTAGTTCCACAACTACATCTCACCCTAACAATTCCACCCCACCGGTGGCAACCCAGAAGAGGGACTTCTTGGTTGTGGCCCCCAAACCCTCCCCAGGGAGGTTCGCCTGTCCCCTTCTTTTTGGCATCTTCTGCCAGTGGGTGAAGACTTCCTTCTGCTTTGTTTGGCATTCTTTCAGTCATCCCTCCCCACTCCCCGATGTTTTAACTTTAAAAAAAAAACTTTTTGTATTTATTTTAATTTTGGTTTTAAATTGCTTCAGTGCTGTATTTGTTGGTTGGTTTTAATGGCTTTTAAAATGAGATTTTATCGCGTGCGCTTTAATTGGTTAGCTACGAGAGCAGGAAGGCAGGGTAAACTTTTGTAAATAAATAAAATACAGTTCACTTTTGGCAGTTTTTGAAGCTCTGTTGCCCTTGGTTGAACAACATTTCCTTTGTTCATGCGCGCTTAGGAGATGGTCTGACCTGAAAAGAAACCTGGGAGGGCAGCGACCTTTTTTTTTTTTGGTTAAAAATTTCTCTAGTTATTACGTACAATTACTTTTTAGATCAAAATAGCCTGTCTTAGAGGAATGTGAAACCAAGTGTTCCGGATCTGATAAACACTACTTCAACTTGCTCTTTCTTTATTCACTGCCATTGTGTGTTTAAAGCTAACGGTAAATTAATGGCTGGTCACGCACGCTTGGCCGTCATCTGATAACTGTAAGCAAACAAGCCATGGCGATGAAATATTGCTCCACTTATATAACCATTTGTCTTTTCCAATTCCTAGAGCCTTCTCAAAGACCACAGTCAGAAGAGGTGAACGGTGTGAAAGCCCACCAAAAATCGACGCCGTGTATCTAATATCTAGGGTTGCCAACCTCCAGGTACTAGCTGGAGATCTCCTGCTATGACAAATGATCTTCAACCGATAGAGATCAGTTCCCCTGGAGAAGATGGCCGCTTTGGAAATTGGACTCTATGACACTGAAGTCCCTCCCCAAACCCTGCCCTCCTGAGGCTCCGCCCCAAAAACCTCCTGCTGGTGGTGAAGAGGGACCTGGCAACCCTGCTAATATCCTGCTATGGCTCCCAATTAGGGTTGCCAGGCAATCGGCGGTAGGATGAAGGCGGGGACATGGTGGGAGGCTGTACAGAGTTTCCAGCGATTCCTAGAGCTACGTCGGTCAATTCTGGGTTTTTCCCAGAAGTTTTTTGAATTGCCAAGTGGCAGGCAACAGGGCCCCAACTGGGGGGGATATCTTGGGAGCCCTACTCCCAATACTGATATTAAAAGTGAATACTGGGAACACAAGGCTAACAGAGAGATTTCTGCAAACTCAGCTTCCATGGCAGAGCAGAGATTTCAACCCTGGTCTCCCAGATCCAAGTCTGATATTCTAACCACCACACCACATTGGCTTTCATGGGCCCAGGCTTCCACATTTATTTTTAGTTATTTATCCAGAACATTTCAATGCCACGTCTCCACCCAATTAGGGTCCGCAAGACGGCAGTCATTTAAAAAACATCCAAACACTTAAAGAATTAAAATACAGCTAAAATGATAAAATCCAATTAAAAACGCATAAGCAAACAGCACTAGAAGGAGGGCCAGTAACCGTTATTGGGGTTAACGTTAACTGTTATTGGGGTTAACTAAACAAAAAAAGTCTTCAGCTTATGGTGAAAGACACTGATACAGGGAGACAAATGAATCTCTCTGGAGATGGAAGAGAGCCAGCGTGGTGTAGTGGTTAGGAGCAGTGGACTCTAATCTGGTGAATCGGGTTGTTTTCCCCACTCCTATACATGACGCCTGCGGGGTGACCTTGGGCTAGTCACAGTTCTTTCTGAACTCTCAGCCCCACCTTTACCTCACAGGGTGTCTGTTGTGGGGAGAGGAAGGAGATTGTAAACTGGTCAGATTCTCTTTAAAAGGTACAGAAAATTGGCATATAAAAACCAACTTCTCTTCTTCAAAGTTTTGGTCCCACGACAGAGACCCTTTTCTAGGTTGCCACCTGTCTAACTTCAGATGGCGGAGGCAACCAAAGCAGGGCTTCTGGGGATAACCAGAGTAAGGGGGTAGGTTCCTCCTGGAGGAGGTGGTCCTTAAGGTATGTTAGTCCCACATAACCAAACTAGGGTTAAAACCGAGCTGGAGTGGTAGTATGTGAGCCTGTTCCTCCATTGTAAGGATCGTTTCTTCTTTTTTTAGTTTAGCATGGAGAAGCTTGACTCTGGCTTTCTGTGTTAACAATGCTTTGGTCTACAGCGGCCTTGAGAACTATTCTAAGATAGATCCATGATAAGATCAGGCCAATCTAAACCGAACCCAAGCAACAAAACAAAGAGTCTTCAGCTAAGTCAAACATTTATTTCTCTCGCAGCCTTCAAGATAAATGCTTTGAGAGCAGGAGATGTTAAGACCGGGATTTTTTCCCTTCAAAATAATATAAACACAGATGTGATTAAAAAACAAAATGTAATCATGGAAAAAAAGGTTACAAACTGTTTTCATTGAAAAAATGGCATATTTGGCTAACAAAAAGTACCCCCTTTCTACACATGCAAAAATAATAATAATAATTTGGACATTAAGCAGAAAGATTACCAACAAGTCTACTTAAGCAAACATTGGTCTTTGCTAGGGCAGATTTCGTAGAGCTAAGAGACCTAATTGTGATTTTAATGTTGCCCACATGAATAATCTCTAAGGATGTCCTCTTTGCCACCAGCGGGAAGTTTTGGGGGCAGAGCCTGAGGAGGGCGGGGTTTGGGGAGGGACTTGAAGGCCATAGAGTCCAATTGTCAAGGCGGCCATTTTCTCCAGGTAAACTGATCTCTATCGGCTAGAGATCAGTTGTAATAGCAGGAGATCTCCAGCTTGTACCTGGAGGTTGGCAACCCTAATAATCTCAGTGCAAACTCCTTCAACACAGAATATCAGTTTTCAAGGGTTACTGCAATGTACAGTACTATAGTGTAGTGGTCAGAGTGCTGGATTAGGTTCTAGGTCGAAATGCCCACTTTGCCATAAAGATTGCTGATTGAGACAGTCATTCTTTTTCAGTGCGGCCTTCCTCATGAATGAACTGACCCAAGAAGCTAAATATAGGCTATTTATTTTGGTCATATTATGCGAAGACAAGAGTCACTGGAAAAGACAATCGTACTAGGAAAAGTGCAGGGCAACAGGAAAAGAGGAAGACCCAACTGTAGTGCCTATGATCATTATTATTTAAATGTATGGTTTTGTGTTCAGTTTGCATAATTGCTCTTATGGGAAAGCTAGGCCTAAAGTATAGGAGCTGGTTTGGAATACTGTGTATTCATACGCGCACACATGGAAGCTTTGGGAAGTTGGCATCCGGGAGCCATGAACCAACAAATCATGGGCTCTGTGTCTGGCACCGCCTCGCACCAGCAGAGAGCTCTGGGTTACGTTCATCTTCAGGAATGTGGTCTCTGCTTACCAAGCTCACAAGATCAGGCACTGACTAAGTGACGCCTTCAGCCAATATCTATAGGTTGTGCTGGTTGGAGTGGGGTGGACACTTAATGTGCATTGGTGCTTTTGTGTATCAATCTGCTTGTCAGCAGACATGGGCCTGCCCCATGCGAAGGCATAAATGACACTGACTTTCCTTCGTCTCTTTGGTGAGTACCCTGCATCTTGATTGTGGGCTATTTCACCCCAGCTCTGTTGTTTAGCTAAATAAAGAACTGATTGTAACCTCCTCCTAATTGTCTTTATTGGACTCTGTGAGACAATTAGGCATTTCACAACAAGAGATGGATTGACTCTATAAAGGGAGCCATGGCCCTCGATTTGCAAGACCTGAGCAAGGCTGTTAAAGATAGGACATTTTGGAGGACATTGATTCATAGGGTCGCCATAAGTCGGAAGTGACTTGACGGCACTGAACACACACACACATTATTTCCTTAATTTTAATATAATGCATCATGAAAGGAGAAATCTATGAGCCTCATAATGTTGTTGTGAGAATAAAATGGGGGGGGGGGAGGGAAACATATATGGTACCTTGGAGGAAGAAGGGGATTCAAATGCATAGGCAGATAGGTTTATGTTGCAGAATTAGGCAGGAATTAAAAGTCCTGAAGGAACAGGCTAGACTCTACCACTTCTGTCTGCAGTGTTGGAGTGAGAGTGACTCAGCATGCCTGGACATTGGGGGCCGGGGAGCTAATTTACTCTAAGTGTGTATGTGTTATCTCTTGAATGGGATGTTCCTCTCCTTGTCTGAACCTGGGAGCTGCCCTCTGACCCGTCCTCCTTCTTTCTCAGTAGCCATTGTTTCTTTCTTTGCTTTCCACATGGACCTGCATGGAGTCAGACTAAGGCTGCCAGGTCCCTCTTCCACACCAGAGGGAGATTTTGGGGGCAGAGCCTGAGGAGGGCGGGGTTTGGGGAGGGACTTCAATGCCATAGAGTCCAATTGCCAAAGCGGCCATTTTTTCCCGGGGAACTGATCTCGATCGGCTGGAGATCGGTTGTAATAGCAGGTCTCCTGCCACCACCTGGAGGTTAAACTGAATAATTGATACTTATGCTGAATAACGTTAGTTGGAGATAATAAGCAGCACCACGGCTCACTTGATAATATAAAAAGAATAATATTAGTACAATTTTGAAGATTAATTTTGAAATAAGTTTGTATTTAAATGCAGAAAAGCAATATCATACACTTTTGTAATGAACAGAAAATAACAACTCAATCAAAGACCATTGAGCAGAGTCCAAACATAAATAGGTTATTTTCACCAACAAGATATGCGCAAAAGTCTTTTCAACATGGAATAAGTCCCAAAACGTAGAAGTCAGCCATGGAAGATCCAAAGAATATTTGAAAAACAAAACGCCACATCCGGAGTTTGTGTACGTTTCGCAGGTTTGCTTCATCAGTTGTATATTTCAAAAGCGATTCCCTTAGGTGTAGAAATTTCTACGTTGTAATCGGGTACAAAGACCTCTGCAAAAAATATTATTATCAGGAAAACAGCATTTATGCAAGGAGTTCAACATAATATTCTATAACAAGGGACAAGGATAAGATCTGACTCACCAATATTTTGACCAGCGACCCACACGGGTATCAAACTGCTCTCTGGAGGCTGGTAACACAAAGATTCAACTTCCTCATTTTTACACGTGTTCTGACCTAATCAGCTGAAACCAATCACGCATTTACAAAAAGCTAGAAAGATTGAGTTGTTATTTTCTGTTCATTACAAAAGTGTATGATATTGCTTTTCTGCATTTAAATACAAACTTATTTCAAAATTAATCTTCAAAATTGTACTAATATTATTCTTTTTATATTATCAAGTGAGCCGTGGTGCTGCTTATTATCTCCAACCACCTGGAGGTTGGCAACCCTAAGTCAGACATATCTACAGGTGTCTCCTGTAGAAACAATGTATCAGATCAGTTCCCCTGGAGAAAATGGCAGCTTTGGCAATTGGCCTCTATGGCATTGAAGTCCCTCCCTTTCCCAAACCCCGCCCTCCTCAGGCTCCGCCCCAGAAACCTCCCACCAGTGGTGAAGAGGGACCCGGCAGCCCTATCTACAACTCAAGCAGGGGATTGCAAAGACTCAGACTTTGCAGTGAATTCTCTGGCTGGCAGCCCTCTTGGAATGGCCTGGCATGAGCTCAGCAGTGTCTGTTCTACCAAAGAGGCTTTTTGTGACCTCCGGGAACACCGTCCCATTGCATACTGCAGCTTATTTCAATGACCTTGATGGAAAGAAACCACAGCCAAGCCCAGAGCGATAGAAGAAGCCACAGAGGGCGGTGCGCTTTTGGAAAAATTAAAAAAAAGAACGCATCCCCCTGCTTCGGAAACAAAAGTCCAGGACCGTTCGTTCCCCCTCCCGGATTTCCTCTTTCATAGAGATCTTCATTTCACCATCAATGCACAATCCGGTGCATTTGCTGGCGCATCTGGGCCCACAGACAATTGTGCCATTGTCGTGCGCCGAACAATAGCGCCAGTCACTGGCATATCTGCTCAGTCACTCGCTTATCCCAAAAACCGTCTGACCAGTAAATATACCAATAATAGACATCCACTGGCAACTGGAATAGACAAATGAAGCTTCTCTACTGCTGCCCCTGGAGGCTGCAGTGGTACACACACACACACACACACACACACACTCACAGAGCGCACTTTAGGGAAAAGCAAATATTCTCTACCTCATTTCTTCATTGATATTTCTTAATATTTGTGATCAACATTTCCAGTTCTCTTTTTCATTGTTGGATCTGTAGATTAATGGATACTGCATATACATTTTTTTTTTAAAAAAAATCATTCATTCACTTCCAAAAATTAATTAATTAACTTTCTAATAAACAAGCCAAACTTTGACTGTGGTGTGAGTAGCTGCCAGCAAGCGGCCTATCTAGGGGTTGCCAGGTCCCCCCCGTCCTCCGGCGGGAGATTTTTGGGGTGGGGATCGCATGCATGCGGCTGTAAACAACACGATCCCGTCACTTCCAGTTTACTTCCGGAAGCGCCGCAATGCAACGGGACTATTTACCACTCAAACCCCCATTTGAGTGGTAAATCACCCCTTTGCGCTGCAGCATTACCAGAAGTGATGGGATTGCATTGTTTGCGGTTGCGCACACGTGATCCTTGCTGTGAGCTGGCCAATGGATCGGTGGGCAATTGCCCGCCATTCCAAGCCAACTGGCAACCCTAGGCCTACCAGCATTTGGGGCAAATCCACCCCAGCTTCAAATCTGGCCAGCAGCAGGGCACTAGTGGGAGATCTCCTGCTATTACAACTAATCTCCAGCCAATAGAGATCAGTTCACTTGGAGGAAATGCCTGCTTTGGCAATCAGACTCTATGGCACTGAAGTCCCTCCCCTCTCCAAACCCTGCCCTCCTCAGGCTCGACCCCCCAAATCTCCAGGTATTTTCAAACCGGAGCTGGGGAGATGCTGTGGCCCAGTGGTAGAGCATCTGCTTGGCAAGCAGAAGGTCCCAGGTTCAATCCCCGGCATCTCCAGTTAAAGGGATTAGGCAAGTAGGTGATGTGAAAGACCTCTGCCTGAGACTCTGGAGAGCTGCTATCAGTCTGAGAAGACAATACTAACTTTGATGGACCAAGGGTCTGATTCAGTATAAGGCAGCTTCATGTGTTCATGATGGATTGAACAATTAGGGTTCAGTTCACAGGAGTGAGAAGCAAAACCCAGACAGGGATTTGGTGGTTTGATGCAGCAAGGAAGAGAAATTCAAGATCTTCCCTAGGAGTTTTCACTTTCCTTCCTTAGCTCTCTTTCTCTTATCCCATCAACAGCCAGGAAAATTATTAGCAGCGATAATAAGAAGTAAAGGCAGTTGTGAAATATGTTGTGCAAATGAATTATGCGGCTGATATTATCCTCCCTGATGAAATAATTGTATTAAATTAAGCAGGGATGTTCACATGACAGGATGGCGGAATTAGATCATTCCCCTCCACGGCATCGCCCCCCTCCCACCCGGTACCCCCTCCCTTCCCTACTCCCCCTCCCTCCTCTGTTCTCGAGTTCTGATTAAGAATAATGCATCCCTTTCTCTCAAGTTGGAAATTTATGCATCTGCAGAGACACAGAGAGAAAAAAGGACAGAAAGACATCAGAGTCATAAATTTTAGCTGAGGCCACAAGGAAGGAACGCTGGTCATCTTCTTTTAAAAAAAGAAATATATGGGGTTGTCCTTGAAAACAGCTATTGTTTCTCTAACGTTTTTAACAGGCAAACCACTTTTAGATGTTGTCGAGCCTCAAAGCAAATCCGTTAAATGGGTTGCTGTCCTTCCCATCTTTTGGGTGACGATAGATTTTTTTTTTAAAAAAAGAACATGTCTTGCTGCTTCAAATCAAGAGTGCGTCCAGGCTGAACAAATACCTCTGGAGGCTCCCAATGGCAAGGAAATAATAACAGCCATTGGCTGTGGGCCTCTAGTATCAGATAATTGGAGGCAAACAGCTCCTGGACATGGAGGTTCCATTTAGCTGGGTACCCAAGGTTGGGTGGGATACATAAAATAAATTGATGGGGAAAATATAATTTATTTAAGTCGCTATGTCAAGATAAAAATTATTCTAAAAAATAGTTAAAACTGCACAATGGCATTCCCTAAGGTTGATATACTGTCACCACATGCCAGACGCGTTTCAGCCTATTTGGCCTTCCTCAGTGGTCAATTGATATAGATAATTATATACCAGACCAGGCATGTATATAGGTTGTCTTAAAAAAAAAAAAGAACAGGATAATAACAGGTTAGTCTCCATCTATTATAAGCTTACATAACTCTATATGGGGTGAAAACGCACGGTCGCTTTAACGTCCTTTATTCCCTGTTTCAGCCAGGATTCAGCCAGCATCGAACACATGCATTTTCGCTGAACGTGCGTTCGATCCTGGCTGACGCAGGGAATAAAGGAGGCTAAAGTGACCCTATGAACACTATTTAGAGCTGTTCAGGATCATCAGCTTCACACAGTTTTACCTAGCTGATAACTGCACACACATTTTATATGGGAGCCCAGGTATGTAGATTATACATTGGTATATTTAAGATACATATAAAAGTAATTAATCCAGATTTATTAATTATGAATTGAGTTTGCCAACCTGTTGTTTAACTATGTTTTACAGTATAACAACTTGTAGACAATCGAATCAGATGTTTGTACAATTGGAAATATACTATGTAAGTAATTCCAAACATCTCTTTTAAGATTTATACAATTGGCTTATAATTTGAGGGTGGAGCCTGAGGAGGGCGGGGTCTGGAGAGGGGAGGGACTTCAGTGGGGTATAATGCGGCCATTTCCAAAGCAACCATTTTCTCCATGGGAACTGATTTCTGCTGATTTGAGATTAGTTGTAGTCCAGGGAGATCTCCAGCCACCACCTGGAGGTTGACAATCCTACCACAAGCCCACTGACAAAGATTCCCTCTGCATCCCTCCTGCTTTCAAAAGATTTTTGATTGGAACCGGTATGTTGCTACTAACCCCATCAGTGGTACCTTGCTGATTGCTTGGGTCTCCAGGATAAGAATGCTGTATTTCTATTTGCCGCCTACATACAGCCCTGGGGAAAGACATTTCTTATGAACATAAGAACATAAGAAAAAGCCATGCTGGATCAGACCAAGGCCCATCAGGTCCAGCAGTCTGTTCACACAGCAGCCAACCAGGTGCCTTTAGGAAGCCCACAAACAAGACGACTGCAGCAGCACCATCCTGCCTATGTTCCACAGCACCTAATATATTCGGCGTGCTCCTCTGATCCTGGAGAGAACACGTATGCATCATGACTAGTAGCCATGAATAGCCCTCTCCTCCATGAACATATCCACTCCCCTCTTAAAGCCTTCCAAGTTGGTAGCCATCATCACACCCTGGGGCAGGAAGTTCCACAATTTAACTATGTGTCATGTGAAGAAATTCCTCATTTTATCTGTTTTGAATCTCTCACCCTCCAGCTTCAGCAGATGACCCCACGTTCTAGTATTTTGAGAGAGGGAGAAAAGCTTATCCCTGTCCACTCTCTCCATGCATAATTTTATAGACCTCTATCACGTCTCCCCTCAGCCACCTTCTTTCCAAGCTAAACAGCCCTAAGTGTTTTAACCGCTCCTCATAGGGCAGTTGCTATACTCCCCTGATCACTTCTCTATCTTTAAACTATACTTTAAAAAATCTTGTCCTTTTCCAAGTTGCTCAGGATAGCTTATATGGTTCTCCCTTAGGGTTGCCAAGTGCCAGGGGATGGCAGGCAAACCCCCGCCAGTCCACCTGGGTGCCTGCCGACCAGCTGAAGATCGGCGGGAAACACGGGCACGTGCGCCTACCTACAGCGCCATGTCACTTCCAGTTTACACCCGGAAGTGCAGCATTGCAAGGGGCCATTTACCACTCAAACTGCCAGTTTGAGTGGTAAAGGCCCCTTGTGATGCGGTACTTCTGGGTGTAAACCGGAAGTGATGCGATTGCCTCGGAGCGGCCGGGCGCGCGCACAGCCATACCTCACCACCGTCCAAAAAACCTCCCACTGGAGGACAGGAGGGACCTGGTAAGCCTATTCTCCCTGCCTTCATATTCTCTGCACAACCACCCTGTGAAGCAGGCTAGACTGACAGAGGCCATCCAGGGCTAGGGTTGCCAGCTCAGGGTTGGGAAATACCTATTTTGGAGGCGGAACCTGAGGAGGGCGGGGTTTGGAGAGGGGAGGGACTTCAGTGCCATAGAGTCCAGTCACCAAATTGGCCATTTTCTCCAGGGGAAGTGATCTCTATCGCCTGGAGATCAGCTGTAATAGCAGGCGATCTCCAGGCACCACCCAGGGCGTTCCTTGGCTTCACCCTGGGTTTTCTCCAGCCCTGGTGCAACGCTCTCACCGCATTACCGCTCCGGATCCCCAGAAGCCACCTCTTTGCATTGCGCAGGCCTAGAAGCTGGGAGCATGTTGAGCTGTTTGTGACGGCGCCAGCTCGAGAGATAGGACTTAATCATCCCTCTTGGCACTGAGTTCATCCCTCCTTCCTAGTCTGCGGCTGGCTGTCAGTGTGTGTGTGTTAAGTGCCGTCAAGTCGCTTCCGACTCATGCCGACCCTATGAATGAAAGTCCTCCAAAGCATCTTATCTTGCTCAGGTCTTGCAAATTGAGGGCTGTGGCTTCCTTTATTGAGTCAATCCATCTCTTGTTGGGTCTTCCTCTTTTCCTGCTGCCCTCAACTTTTCCTAGCATGACTGTCTTTTCCAGTGACTCTTGTCGTCTCATGACGTGACCAAAATACGACAGCCTCAGTTTAGTCATTTTAGCTTCTAGGGTCAGTTCAGGCTTGATTTGATCTATAACCCACTGATTAGTTTTTTTTGGCAGTCCACGGTATCCGTAACACTCTCCTCCAACACCACATTTCAAAGGAATCTATTTTCTTCCTATCAGCTTTCTTCACTGTCCAGCTTTCACACCCATACATAGTTATAGGAAATACGATGGTATGAAAACCTGATCTTGGTGGCCAGTGACACATCCTTACACTTCAAAATCTTTTCTAGCTCCTTCATGGCTGCCCTTCCCAGTTTCAATCTCCTTCTGATTTCTTGGCTGCAGTCTCCCTTTTAACCAAATCTGCTACTTAGAATTTTCCATTGCGGGTCACCTCCTCCTCCTCCGCTGCTCCCCTCCTCTCGCGTCATCTTTTGTTCCTTGACCATGATGCCTTGCTGCTCCGACGAAAACATGGGATCCGATTACAATGACCCGCTTGCCTGCCCAGAAACTGTCGGCTTTTATGCTCGCCTATCCCCGTATGCTGTTTTGCAGAGATAGCGAGGGGGCCTGTGATCTTCCCAGCTGGCTTCATGTGTAGGAGTGGGGAAACCAACCTGGTTTACCAGATTAGAGTCCACCGCTCACAACTACTACACCACGCTAACCACTAACCACTAACAACTACACCACACTGGCAAGGGCAAATACTTGTTTCTCTGCTGCCGCAGAGGGCAAAGCAAACTTCTAATGGGCCAAAGTTATGGAAGGGAGGATTTCTGTAGAACATGACGGTCAGATTTCCTATCGGTAAGAACCACTTTGACAATTGAGCATTTTTTTATGTTCACAAACATGATCCAAGGTAAATAAATAATACTTTCCTGTTCAGTGCAGCCAGTGTTTTCTGGGAAACACTCACTCATTGGCCCTAAGTGAATGAGTACTGCCTTTCCTTTTAGGAATTCTCTTCCACTGACTTTGTGGCATATTATACAGTCCCACTAGATAATGTCTAACGCCTAATAATTAGAGCATTGTTTAACTGGGTTTCCCACACTACGGCTGCTTTGTTTCCATGCTGGCCACCCTTCCCTACTTTCACCCATCTCCATAAATAGGCTCAGACTAGCTGTTAAACAGGAAATGAATGTCTTAGCTACAGCTCAACAGGGATCAGCAGAGCATCTGCAAATCCCTTGGGGATGCCAGAAAACTAGTTTTTACTCTGCTTAGAACAATACACAACATTTTAGGAGAGGTAAGAGAGGGGTGAAGGGAGGGCCGCGTGGTACCACCTGATCTCAGAAGCTAAGTAGGGTTGGTATTTGGGAGGGAGACGGCCAAGGAAGACTCAGAAGACTCAGAAGAAGAGGAGTTGGTTTTTACATGCCGACTTTCTCTAAGGGAGACTCAAACCAGCTTACAATCACCTTCCCTTCCCCTCCACACAACAGACACTCTTCTTCTTCATCCTGAACAAGATTAGGGTTGCCAGGTCTAGGTTAGGAATTTCCTGGAGATTTGGGGGTGAAGGGTTTGGGGACCTCAGTGGGCTATAATGGCATGGAGTCCACCCTCCAAAGTAGCCATTTTCTCCAGGGGAACTGAACTCTGTTGCCTGGAGATCAGCTGTAATTCTGGGAGATCTCCAGGCCCCACCTGGAGGTTGGCAAGCCAACACAGCACTGAGTATTCTAGGCAGGATGCTCTCTTTCAGCCTCGGTCTTCTCATCTGCAATATGGAGACAATTATACCCACCTAGGTGATGTTCTAGGAATTACAGGACCGCATGTTTTTCACATTCAAAAGAGCCATATTAATATAGAGTAGTATTATTTCCTTTTTCTTCCTTTAAGACAGGGGTCGGCAAACTCATTAGTCAAAAGAGCCAAATATCAACAGTACAACGATTGAGATTTCTTTTGAGAGCCAAATTTCTTAAACTTAAACTATATAGGTAGCTACATTGTTTATTAACTTAATAAACTTTAATTAAAGTTTTAAGTCTTAATTAAACTATAGGTACACTGAATAAAACTTGATATCATACTTAATAGTGATCTTATTTATTGATAAAAAATAAATTGTAAGTCCCTGCCATTTCCCCCTCCCCGTCTGGAGTCCTCGTCTGGAGGCCTGGTCAACCGCCATAAAAGCCTATTGGTAGACCTGGCCTTTGAAGGGGGACTTTTCCCCCTCCTCGGAGTACAGGTCTACCGCCAAGAAAGCCAGTGGGTAGACATGGCCTCCCAATGGGACTCAGCCGGAGGCCAGGTCTACCAAAGGAAGCCCGCCCTGCCCAACAGCTGATAGGCAGGCGGGGGGGAGGAACCGCCGAGCCGCCTGCCCAGCAATCGTGCGGCTAGAGGAGAAGGGAGGCTTTAGCCTCCCAACCATTGAGGGCAACGGAAAGGGGGACCTGGCCATTCTCCACGGCGTGGGGGGGGGAGAGACAGCGCGCCCACTCGCCTGCTCTCTCGCGCTTGCTCGCACGCTCTCTCTCTCTCTCTCTCAGGTGCGCTGGCTCCACAGCCCGGCTGCCGGCACGAGAGCAGGGGCTCCGAACCAAGTTCGGAGAGCTGGACTCAACGGGCCAAAGAGCCGCATGCGGCTCGGGAGCCACAGTTTGCAGACCCCTGCTTTAAGAAGTCTCAAACCGGCTGTGTCACTGGCCACCAAGATCAAGTTAATTCATGCCATTGTATTCCCTATTACTGTGTATGGGTGTGAAAGCTGGACAATGAAGAAAGCTGATAGGAAGAAAGTAGATTCCTGTGAAATTTGGTGCTGGAGGAGAGTGTTACAGATGGACTGCCAAAAAAAACAATCAGTGGGTTATAGATCAAATCAAGCCTGAACTGACCCTAGAAGCTAAAATGGCTAAACCGAGGCTGTCGTACTCTGGTCACATTATGAGAAAACAAGAGTCATTGGGAAGACCATCATGCTAGGAAAAGTGGAAGGCAGCAGGAAAAGAGGAAGACCTAACAAGAGATGGATTGACTCTATAAAGGAAGCCACAGCCCTCAATTCGCAAGACCTGATCGAGGCTGTTAACAATAAGATGTTTCGGAGGACATTGATTCCGAGGGTTGCCATGAGTCGGAAGCGACTTAACAGCACTTTACACACACACATTATTTCCTTAATTTTAACATAATGCATCATGAAAGGAGAAATCTATGAGCCAACAGATTCCTGGTTCAAATGTCTCCTCATTTGAGCCTAGGACTAAATGGGGGGGGGGGCACTCAGACAAACCTCAGTTTCCCCACAGTCCTGTGATAAGTAGTACAAGGTGAGCCTGGCCTTCGCCTGGGGAAGGCGGGGTATAAACTGAATAAAATAAAAAAAATAATGAAGAAATAAAGACTATGCCAGAGGTACACCTGACATAGTTGTCCAAAGATTACGGCAGAAGTACAAATGATCCACCATGAGCATTTAGAAAAATTCCTCTATAAATAAGGTTTATTCTATGTCTTGGCATTTCTTCTCCACATTACAGAGGGCTTCAGTATGCTCCGACTGCTTCCTGAAATAAGTTCAGCCATCTAAGCTTCTTTTCCCGTGAAATATTGATTTAGGAGAATGGACCAGAGACCAGAAAGGAAAACATTCTCAAAGTCCGGACGCCAGAGCTTGGGAAGAAACCGAGAAAGAACCTCCAAAGCCACGCCACACTGCTCCATTTTAAACAAACAACACGAAAACAGGTGCCGTGCTGATCGAGGTCTACCACCTCCTCTCCGCTGCAGACAACACCTACGCTGGAAGCATCCTACCACCTCAACCCCGCTCGGACAAAAAAGGAATTAATTTCAAAAAGAAGGCAGACCAAAGCGTCTCGATATCAAAACAAATTAGCAACAGGCGTTCCTTCCCACCCCCACACACCACCCCGTCCTGCTGTGGTCGCATAAAAGGGGGAAGGGAAAAAAAAAGACAGGAAGGAAAATCTGTAAAGCCCAGAATTTGAGGGGGGACAAAGTTGGAGAGAGAGTCAGAGGAGCAAGAAAGACACAAAAACGACTCGGACAACCTACGGTGGTCAGAAGGATTCCTTTTCAAAAACCACCCGCGTTTCTTCTTGATGCTGATGCTTTCATACTTGTATATCACACAGACTGTGGCATGCAGCAATTCACAGTGTTTTTGTTTGTTTGTTTGGCCTCACGGTTAGAACGGGAGGGCTGCTTGCTACATCCAACTTACAGCCCCATCCAAAGTATGTTTACTTGGGAATAAATCCCATGGAGTTCAGTGGGACTTCCATCCTGCTAACTTATGTAGCTAGGACTTCAGATTTCGTCAAAATACAGCGGAAGGTATGTTCTGACGTCATCGATACTTTCTCGGAAGTAAAAAAAAAAATCCAAAAATCCAAAATAAAGGTATCTTCAGCAACAAACAATATAAAAACTATAAAATTCAGCTCTAGGGGTAAGATCCCCCACCACAATCTATTTATTTATTAACTATATTTATACCCCACCTTTCTCCCTAATGGTGACCCAAAGAGGGTCATAATTCTCGTCTGCTTTATACTCATAACAACACCACGAGGTAGGTTAGACAGAGAGCATGCGACTGGCCCCCAAGATCACCCAGCAAGCTTTCATGGCACAGTGGGGATTCAAACTTGGATCTCTCAGATCCTAGTATGACACTCTAACCACTATACCAAGCTGGCTCTCATACCTTTAACAGATTTTGCTATCCTCTGAGAAAGCTTCTTTGCCATTACTCAAAATTCCTCAAATGTTTTGTATGAGTAGGAAACCCAACAGCCCCTTTCGGTTTTGATTTAGGAGTTGTATTGCTGCAATCAGACAACTCAGCAAACCATGGCTTGCTGTGCATGAGTCCAGTACTTGAGTCCCATCTGTCCCTGCTCTCTCCTCCTCTTGTGCTCTATTGTGAACGAAGACTTCCTAGCTTGTAACAAACTGCAGTTCGTTGCAATATTCAAATCCGATGCTTTGACAAACAGTGGCTTGTTTCTTGCTTACAAACCAGAGTGTTCAACCAGAATCAAACAATTACTTTTGTTCAAGTGGCTGATTTGAATACCACAACCAATGTAGTCAACCTTCAGGTGGGACCTGGAGATCTCCAGCTATTACAATTGATCTCCGGACAACAGAGATCTTTTTCCCTGGAGAAAATGGCTACTTTGGAGGGTAGACTCTATGGCATCGTACCGTCCTGAGGTCCTTCCCCTCCCCAAATCCCAATATTTTAAATAATTTTGTGCACCTGGGGCATCTTAACTGGCCTGCTCACGTGCCATTTTATTACCCTTTGTGGGCTCTCAAAAGGTTTTGGATTTCTGCACTCGTCTTGTTAGTGGCTTCCTTGAGGCACCTGGTTGGCCACTGTGTGAACAGACTGCTGGACTTGATGGGCCTTGGTCTGATCCAGCAGGGCCCTTCTTATGTTCTTATGGAGCCTTTTGGATATCTGAATTCTGAATAAGGGATACTCAACCTGTATACGGTGTTAAAGAAGAATCAAACCTTCAGAGAGGAGGTCTGAGCTACCATCACACCATCAGCATGCTGGGTATTGCCAGAAAATATTCAACTCACAATGAGTCCTAGTTCTAGCAGTGTGAATAGAGAAGGAGGTGACCATGTATGGAAAGCCAAGCTACCTCTCTACAAGATCTAAGCTACTTTATCCACTGAAAAACAAAATCTGCCCTTAAATGGCACACCATATCAAGAGTCAGACAATTCTATGGATTTTCTTTCTCAAAAGACATCAGCTTCCCTTAGGATATTGCCAGCAAGACAATGACAGCCTTAATGTTTGCATGGGGTTATCATTAAAATAAAAGGCAGTCTGAAGATGTCAGTTATGAACCGTCAAGGAATAGCTGAGAGCGAGCTTTTGACAGCCTTCTTGAAACAGGCCTGGGCTAGAAGTGGGGGGCTTGTGGCCAAGCCGGGAGGCGGATTAAAGGTCTCCCGTCCTAAAGCTCTTCTTCTTGTTTTCCATATCTTGCGTTTATAGCTTCTGGGAGAGATGACTGTGTTCTGTCTGAGTGACGGCAATGCATTTGGAAATGCTCTCAAATCAACATTCATTTTCGATCTGGACCAGAATAGACGGACCAGAAGAGAGTTGTGGAGTTTTCCGTGACAACTGCCCCCAAACGGCTTACAATTTCCTTCCCTTCAATTTTCCCAACAACCATCCTGTGAGGTAGGCTAGGCTTAGAGTATGTGGCTGGCCAAAGGTCACACCCAGCAGGCTTCCATTAAAACCTTGTTCTCCTAAGTCCTAGTTTGACACAATAATCACTACACCGGAGGTCCGCAACCTTTTTGATCCTGCGGGCACCTTTGGAATTCTAACACAGCGTTGGGGGCGGAGCCATGAAATGGCTGCACAAAATGGCTGCCACAGCAGGCGGAGCCAACCACAAAGTGGCTACTGCGGGTTACCTTCAATTACACAGCGCAGATCCTTGTGTTGTGGTGGCAGATGCTGCCAAAGCCACATTAAAAAAATAATCTGCTGAGCCAATCAAATCTCCAGCGGCCAATCAGAAGTCTTGCAGTACATGATGCAGGTCATGCATGACTTGCATAGAGCTGGGAAAGCCGACAACAGGAAAGGAGGGAAGAGGAGAGGTATACTAAACACTACACCGTTTTCATTAATTGGAGATGTCAAGTAAAACACGCACTCAGTTTTATTTCACTCACGGAAGATGGTAGGAGTGTGCATGACAAAGAAGAAGAAGAGTTGGTTTTTATATGCCGACTTTCTCTACCACTTAAGGGAGAATCAAACCAGCTAACAATCACCTTCCCTTCCCCTCTCCGCAACAGACACCTTGTGAGGTAGGTGGGGCTATGAGCGCTGTGACTAGCCCAAGGTCACCCAGTTGGCTTCACGTGGACGAGTGAAGAAACAAATCCAGTTCACCAGATTAGCGCCCGCCGCTCATGTGGAGGAGTGGGGAATCAAACCCAGTTCACTAGATCAGAGCCCACCACCCCAAACCACAGTTCTTAACCACTACTCCACGCTGGATCTCTTTTACTTACTCTCCAGCTGATAGAAATCAGTTCACTTGGAGGAAATGGCCGCTTTGGCAACTGGACTCTATGGCATTGAGGTCCCTGCCCTCCCCAAACCCTGCCCTCCTCAGGCTCAGACCCAAAACCCTCCTGCCAATGGCGAAGAGGGACCTGGCAACCCTATCGTCCACCTACCCCTCTCCCCTGCCAGTTGCCAGGGGGTACCTGGTAACCCTATCTCAGATCCTAATTTGACGTGCTAACCACTATGCCACGCTGGCTCTCAATATCAACATATCAAAATACACATATCACTTACACAAATATCGTACGCATGTGAATCGTGTGCGCGTCCGCAGAAGCCAAGAGCCATAGAGATTCACAAAGGGACTACTGGAAGGATACAGAATGGAACGCCGGACACAGCAAAACAACAGAACAAACAGAAAAGGGGATGAGTGACGGTTGCTCTGCCCTAGTCCCTGGGGGTGCTTTTGAAAGTAAATCATTTCTAGACTTAGCCCAGCATTCAATCATTCTTTTTCTGTGGAAGGGGAGGAACCATCAAAACAAGAAATAGAGCTACGTTTACAGGAATATTTAACAGAAATGTTACTTTTCTGCATCTTCTGTAACCACTTTATGATGCCACGTCCGTCCATCCACCCACTCCCCTTCTGATATACTCTTCTCTCCCTGCAAAAATATTTGTGAGAAGTCTGTGTTGGGGGGGGGGGGGAGTAATCTTCAGAGATACTTTAGGGAGTGTCATGCGCCAGTTTCTCCGCGGATCTGTCAGGTTGAGTCTCATCTGTCTTTACAACTCCATTGGTGTCATCTTGGCGCAGAATCACATAATGCGGCAGGGCTGACAGAGGCAGGACGGGGCTCGTCATTTTGCCGCATGTCAGCTGGAAGGCCGCACAGATGCATGTGTCGTGCATCCCTCTTGGCTTCCTGCCTCGCCTCTCTCCAGGACTCCGATGCCAAAATCGTTCACCTGACTTCCCGACCGTGCAGCCCAAATCCATGTGCTGGCGTCCCCTCCCCATCTGCACGCTATACGTTTGCCTTCTCCTTATCATCTCTCCAGTTGCTTTCCCCACCCTTAGTTCTCCGCTCACAAATTCAGATGTATCCCTGCCGGTAGATTTCCCTCCTCTAATTCTCCTGCCTGAGATTCACCACCAATCTCACTCTCATGCCTGGAACTCAATCCCAGAAATCTCAAATGGTTTGCAGAGAGTCAGCGTGGTGTAGTGGGTGGTTTGGTGGACTCTAATCTGAAGAACCGGGTTTGGATCCTCACTCCTCCACATGAGCAGCGGACGCTAATCTGGTGAACCGGATTGGTTTCCCCACTCCTACACACGAAGCCAGCTGGGTGACCTTGGGGTAGTCACAGTTCTCCTAGAGCTCTCTCAGCCCCATCTACCTCACAGAGTGTCTGTTGTGGGGAGGGGAAGGTGATTGTAAGCCGGTTTGATTCTTCCTTAAGTGGTAGAGAAAGTCGGCATATAAAAACCAACCTTTTGTCTTCTTCTTTTGACCATTCAGCCCAATTTAATAGGGCTGCCAAACAGGTAGTGGATGGTGATCTCCTGGGATTACAACTGATCTCCAGGCAACAGAGATGGAGAAAAATGGTCACTTTGGAAAGTGGACTCTATGGCATTATACCCCATTGAAGTCCCTCTCCTCCCCAAACCCTGCCCTCCTCAGGCGCCACCCCCAAAATCTCCTGGTATTTCCCAACCCAGAGCTGGCAACCCTACAATTTAAAGATTTCTCTGCTTCAGAAGGCCTTTGGTTGGCTGGTTCTCTGCTGAGGTTATTAAGATGTTTTTTAAAAATTGATTTCATTGTTGTTTCAATACACTGTTGTTTTAATCCCCGCTTTTAGTAGAATGCTGTCGTAAGCCTTCTGATGCTTTCACTAGTTTTAGTTTGAAGAAGAATGCGCTATCGAGATGCAGCCGACTCACGGTAACCCCAACTGTGGGGTGTTCAAGGCAAGAGATGAGAAGAGGTGGTTTGCCATTGCCTGCCTTGCATAGCAACCCTAGAGGTTTCCCATCCAACTACTGACTGGTCTTTTGTCCATGGGAGTTTTACCTGGGTTTTGTGGCTCTCTTGACCCTAGGGTTGCCAACCTCCAGATACTAGCTGGAGATCTCCTGCTATTACAACTGATCTCCAGCCGACAGAGATCAGTTTCCCCGGAGAAAATGGCTACTTTGGCAATTAGACTCTCTGACATTGAAGTACCTCCCCTCCCCAAACCCTTCCCTCCTCAGGCTCCACCTCTAAAACCTCCCGCCGGTAGCGAAGAGGGACCTGGAAACCCTACTTGACCCACACTTTTGTGATCTGAGTCCTAAAAATGCTATGTGAGTTGTTGTTTGCCCTGGAGAAAGTCCTGGCGTTTCCTAAGTACTGCAGAATCATCAACAGAAATCCCGAAGTGTCTGAGTTCCTGCCCCTTGAAAATGTTGCTTTGTAATTGGCTGTAGTGCTTACTGTGAGAAAAATGTCACACACACACCCCCACCAGCTCCCCTCTCCCGCTCTTTGGCTTATGAATGGAAATAGGGACTATTTGACCTGGGCTGTTCTCAGGAGAGATCGAAGAATCGTATTACAACCGGATCGGAAAGACCCGGACATTGTGCGGGCTGGGTGCGAGGTCATCTTTAAGGGATGGAAAACGAAAAACTGAGCTGGACCAGTGGAGAAAGGAAGCCAAAGTGCTCATGCATAAAAGATCACCATGACCAATCCTGCTTAGCTCCTAAGCCCTGATGAAATCTTGGCTATTGTTTCTTTCATAATAATGTATTTTATACAGTTTTTAGTTTTGAAGCTAAAATTGGTGGATCGTGTGAGTGTGTGTGTGTGTGTGTGTGTTGCACTGAGTTAGCTTTCTTGCCTTTTGGGGGTTTATAAGTATATTTTATGTTATATTCTTTTGATGTTTACCCTAAAGGCATTTTCTCTTGAAGTTATACATTTTTATTGATTCCCCAGAGGAAGAGTATCAAAACGCGTCCAGGATTTGAATGACATATTTTTGTGACTGCAAACAGGAGTTTTCCTATTAAAAATAATTGTATTGCATATTCTTTGGCTCTGCTTTTGTCCTCTGCCCATCTACCACTGCACCACTAACACCTGCCAACGCCATTCTAAATGGGATGGGCAGCCGATGGAATGGCTTGCTGTACCACATTCTTCTCCTCACAGCCTACGTTTAGTTTGAGAAGAGATCAAGTGATGTATCGTGGGTGGCAACCATGTGCAATAGTTCCCAAATGGCGAGGGTAACTGCAATATCAATCTTCAGCAGTATTGCTCATGCTCATTCCAGCATTTTCTAGCTCTCTTCTCACTGGACTGGAAGTCAGATTGGGTTATATGAAGAGGGAAGGGGCAATAGGTGTTTCTTTACTTTCTCTACCTTTTAAGGAGAATCAATCTGGCTTACAATCACCTTCCCTTCCTCTCCCCACAACAGACACCTTGTGAGGTAGGTGGGGCAGAGAGCTCTAAGAGAACTGTGAGTAGCCCAAGGTCACCCAGACGGCTTCATGTTTAGGAGTGGGGGAAGAAACCTAGAATCACAGAATCATAGAGTTGGAAGGGACCACCAGGGTCATCTAGTCCAACCCCCTGCACTATGCAGGAAATTAACAACTACCTCCCCCCACATCCCCAGTGACCCCAACCTGGTTCAATTAGGGTTGCCAGGTACCCCAGCAACTGCGGGAGGGTGGGGGTGGACTTACATGCAGGAAAATTAAGCCTAGGCCTGTATTGCTGGCCATGTGGGGACACTCTGGTATTTGGGCAACAACTCTATGGTAGAAGTCATTTTTACCGTAGAGGTTTTGCCCAAACTCCAGAGCGTTCCTGCATCACCAGCAACATGATGACATCACTGCTGGTGTGCGCTGGAAGTGATATCGGCATGTTGCCAGTGATGCAGACGGAGGCCTAGTTTTCCTGCAAGAAAGTCCCCTGCCAGCCAGTTGATTGGAGCCGGGGAGAGGGGCCCCATAGTGAGGGATCCTCTGCCCCCAATGGGGGCCTGGCAACCCTACCACTAACTGCTATTTGGAGACATTTTAAGGGGAGATGCAAGGACTGAACCTGTGCCTCTCAGTATGCAAAGCGTGTCCTCTACCACCCAGCCACGCTCTCTCTTCTTTCCTAATGGCCCTAGTTGGGAATTCTGGAGAACATTCAACATTAGGCCAATGCTCACTTGAACCTTTTCTTGCCAGCTGCAGATGCAAGAATATTCCGGAGAGGTTTTACTCTTCTTCTTTTTTAAACTGCAGAATTGTGTTAGCTCTACAATGAGTTAAACCCGCTGGAAAAGTCTGAACACCAACAGGACCATCAGTTTTGTTTCACATTTTTATGCTGCCCTACAGTTACGTTTTTATGGCCCAGCTTGGAATTTCTGGCCAGCTGGATGCAGCAACACTATATGCTATCCTAATGGCTATAAAAAAAAAAGAGTGAGGGTTTGGCTTGTGGTCCAGTAGATAGGCAATAAAATGACTGTTCCTCTGCTCACTTTATGCACCAAATAGGGCTTTGGTGACTAATATTTGGTTTTCTTTTTCTCTTTTAAGTAAGGATGTACCCCAGCTAACCCCCAAATTCCACATTCTGGGAGCTCTGTAGGTGTATAGAAGCTGGAGCAAAGGGGAGTGTTTTATTCACCATCTCTGCCAAGAAACAAAATTCTCTCAGTGCTGGATGCTTACAGTTACCAATGAATAGGGTTGCCAGGTAGGGCTGTTGAGTCAGTAAAAACCGAACCGGAAAAATACCGAATAAATGCAAATTCGGTAAATTTCCGGTCTATAAAATCCAGGAGGTTGGCAAAGGCGAATTTGCCATTCCGGAATATCCGGCTTTCTTTGTCTCCTTCGGGGGCATTGTTACAGGTAGAGGTCCCAAATTTTCATGGTAGCTGGAAGGGACTCTTCTTGCAAGAACCCCCAAGTTTGGTAAAGATTGGGTCATGGGGTCCGGAGTTATGGGGTCTGGAAGGGGTCACCTCATCCTCCTCCATTCAAATACATTGGCAAAGTGGCTGAGTTCAGAGGCTTTAATGTGATGTTTGCAATGTATCTGAATGGAGAAGCTGGGCTTTAAACGGTAAGTTCACCCCATACCTCCAGAGAGAAAAAGTGCATCACACTGTCACTCTATGAAGGCACCGAGCAAACTCTCCCACCCACCGTTTAAAGCCCAGCTTCTCCATTCAGATACGTTGGCAAGATCATATTAAAAAGTCAATGCATTTGAATGGAGGAGGATGGGGGCGACCCCTTCCAGACCCCATAAATCCGGACCCCTCGACCTAATCTTTACCAAACCTGGGGGTCCTTGCAAGGAGAGTCCCTTCTAGCTACCCTGAAAATATGGGATTTCTAACTACAAAAATGCTTCCGCAGGAGCTGCAAAAAGCCACGAAATGAATTTATTTGTTTAAATGGCCGAATTATTCAGGAATCCCGAATTTAAAGCAGAATTCCCACCTATACCAGTATCGGGGAATTCGGCATTCAGGTTTTCCTGAATTAAAAAAGGCCATTTAAACCCAAACCGAATTAAACCGATTTTTTTTGTTTTCAACAACCCTATTGCCAGGTCCCTCTTCACCACTGGCGGTAAATTTTGGGGGGCGGAGCCTGAGGAGGGCGGGGTTTGGGGAGGGACTTCAATGCCACAGAGTCCAATTGCCAAAGCGGCCATTTTTCTCCAGGGGAACTGATCTCTATCGGCTGGAGATCAGCTATAACAGCAGGAGATCTCCAGCTAGTATCTGGAAGTTGGCAACCCTATCCATGAAGTGGTTATTTGTTACTAATTGCCTCTTGTGTTTCCTACAAGGACCTCAACATGTAAGACCTATGGTCCTATTTGTCCTCATTCCATGGTATTTAAAAGCCAAAACACTGGATAAAAATCTCAGAACTGGGAATGGGACGGTATTAATGAAGAGTTGCACAAATATTGTTTGGTAATGACACTTCCCACCCTTGCAACCGCACTAGGGAGCCAAGATCCAGTTGGGGCTTCTTCTTTCTTTATTAAAAATACTGCTAGCAGCCAAACATATACAAAAAATGATTTCCTACAGCCAAAACAAATAAAAATACAACAAAACAAGAGTGACCCTACAACAATGTTACACAAATTGACCCTTAAAACACTTGTTATGAAAAAAATCTGTTTTTAGACTATCACAAAGTCATTTGTAGCAACTTTACCCAACAAAGTTTGCTGGATTTTAATAGCGGTGGCACAAAACTTAGCAGTGTCGATAGAGACCCTAGGATTTTCATCTGTGAGCAGCTTTTTAGCCTGCTGCGCATCCGAGCAGCCTGGAAGCTTATTTAGCCCGGGCAGAATAGATTTAGTACGAATCTCCTTATAAAATGGAGATCTGGAGATCTTTTGGAATTACGACTGATCTCCTTATAAAAAAGGAGATCTGGAGATCTTTTGGAATTACAACTGATCTCCACACTACGTCGATGAATTCCCCTGGAGAAAACGGCTGCTTTGGAGGGTGGGCTCTATGGCATTATACCCTGCTGAGGTCCTTTCAATCTACAGACCCCGCCCTCCCCAGGCTTAACCCCCAAAATGTCCAGGAATCTCCTAACCCAGAGTTGGCAGCTCTAAACCCCACAGTTTGCATCTGGTAGCGCATTTTCTGAGCAAAACTGTACAAGGATGAAAGAGGTTATCCCCTTCTTACTCTGTATTATGGGGCCACAGGTATCAGGTATTCGATTTTCTAAAATCACTATGAAGGTCCGTAGGAGGGGGAATCAAATCACATATGCCATAGCTGGAATAAAACATTTTCTTTCTCATCCCCAATTCCTCCATTTATGCTGATTTTTTAGACTGTAAGATCTTTGGCCCAGGAACCTGTCTTCAAACAAAACTGACAAGAAGAAGCAGAAGACATTCTGATCTCCGTAGAACAAGAATGGGATATAGATTTTCCAGGTCCCTCCTCACCACTGATGGGAGTTTTTTTGGGCGGAGCCTGAGGAGGGCGGGGTTTGGGGAGGGACTTCAATGCCATACAGTCCAATGGGCAAAGCGACCATTTTCGCCAGGGGAACTGATCTCTATCGGCTGGAGATCAGTTGTAATAGCAAGAGATCTCCAGCTACTACCTGGAGGTTGGCAACCCTAATGAGATAATAAAAAATAGTGACATAAATAAAAAATGATAATTGTATTAATTGCTCAGATGGTGGTCAGAGAGAGAGAGAGAGAGAAAGAGAGAGAGAGAGAGAGAGAGAGAGAGAGAGAGAGAGAGAGAGAGAGAGAGAGAATAATGCAAGAGCAAGACCCCTTTTTCCTTTAGGATTCAAGCCAGTGTTTAAGATGCTATTTTGACTCCAAGGGAATCAGACTCTATACATCCAGCTGCTTGTAGCCGTTTGCTGCTTACTCTGGATCGCATTTGATTTTCCTTCTCGCAACCTTCTGCTGAAGGTACTCGGAAAAGAGCATGCATGAATACAAAAAAATTGACTCGGACAATCTGTGTGCCATAGCCACTGACCAGCGGAAGGGGATGCCATCTGACTTGGGCAAAGGGTCACGATCAGGTCAAAAGGAAAGCAGCCGGGAATTGGAAATTTCTCGCTACATTTCACGCTGAATTGGCCTCGTTTTCTCCCAGGCTGCGGGCATGTGCGCCGTGCCTTGCCCGGCACCAAGAAGCATTTAGCCAAGTCTGTGAGCTGCAGCAGGAAACTCATGGGAGAGCAGGCAGGCCTTGCGAGGGAGGCTAAATGGCAGTCGCCTTGGCCCGTTAGCAGGTGGATAAATGCCACCTGCCTTGCCGTAAGGCTACAACGAGGAGGAAGAGAGATTTCACGCCAGGCAGGAGAACACAACTGTGACATTGTTCTCTTGCTCTTTGTTAAGAGGCGTGACCCAGAGGCCGTCGGTGCCAATGGGAGGCCAAATACATGGCTAAAAATGTATACCCTCCATGCTATGAAATCTCACAGAGCTGCTGCGAGCACAAAGACTCCATATTATATGTAAGAACTGGGGGACAATTTTTAAAAATACACCCTATATATCTAAGGAACAAAGGGGATCAGGTCATTCTTACTTCCTCCTTTCTGGTCAATCCCACAACTGGAGTCCCAGGAACCGGAGGATGAGGAGGAGGAGGAGGAGGAAGAAGAAGAATAATCAAACCAACCTACAATCCCCTCCCCACAACAGACACCCTGTGAGGTAGGTGAGGCTGAGAAAGTTCAGAGAGAGCTGTGACTAGTCCAAGGTCACCCAGCAGGCTTCATGTGTAGAAGTGGGGAAACAAATCCAGTTCACCAGATTAGCCTCTGCTGCTCATGTGGAGCAGTGGGGAATGAAACCCGGTTCGCCAGATCAGAGTCCACTGCTCCAAACCACCGCTTTAACCACTACACCACACTGGCTCTCTTTAGGGTTGCCGTCAGTGGCTGCATGTTTGGGTAACTGACAGAGGGCCAACCCCCATCTTAGGGTTGACAACAGGGTTGCATGGCTTGGTGACTGGTGGGAGATAGGGGGAGGCAGGAAGTTACTGCAAGGGGGCGGTGATTTTCATCGGGTCACAATGACATCGCTTCCGGTGCAACTGGACAAGTGCTAGAGCGTAGCCCTGGTGTGAAGTCAGTGCATCTGGATCATGAACACATAAGCACACATGAAGCTGCCTTCTACTGAATCAGACCCTTGGTCCATCAAAGTCAGTATCGTCTACTCTGACCGGCAGCGACTCTCCAGGGTCTCAGGCAGAGGTCTTTCACATCACCTACTTGCCTAGTCCTTTTAACTGGAGATACCGGGGATTGAACCTGGGGCCTTCTGCATGTCAAGCAGATGCTCTACCACTGAGCTACGGCCCTTCCCCATGTGTGTAGGAGTGGGGAAACCAACCCGGTTCACCAGATTAGAGTCCACTGCTCATGTGGAGGAGTGGGGAACCACTCCTACAACACCAGTGGAAGATGTTAAGTAATCCTGTCCAGTCTAGCATTCAAACAACCAGTGAGGACCACTGATAAACCCTTTGCCAAGTTGGCAGTTGCCCACGTCTTTAAGGGGCTCCAAGGAATGCCCTCAAGCTTTCAGTAGATTTAATGGAGGATCCTCGGCAGTTTCCTGCCAACGACTCTCAGCATTTCTGAGGCCAGCAATTGTTCCATCTGCCACAGCAGCTGACTTTGAGAATCCTTGCCGAAAAGCGAGAGCAGCAGTAAGTTCTCCTCGGAGGACGAAAGAACATTTTATGAGTCTGTCCTTCCTCCAAGCGCCGTTGGCTCCTACCTTGCGGTAGCCTCAGGTGGAACCACCTCCCGCTCTAGGAAGACTTGAACGTATTTCTCCCCTCCGCAGCCAGTATAAACACAGGCCTGCAGATGGGGTCTGAGCAAAACAACAGCTTCTTGAAGGTCATCTGTTTGAACAGATCCAGGATGCATATTTGGCCTAATGCGATTTTATGAAGTCTTCTCCATCCCTAAGGGATCACGGATCACAAAGATTTTTCCTGGGCGAATTTACAAGGGAAGAAGGGAGAGGGCGCTTAAACCCCAGACTGGACTTGGCTAGGAAATTGCCCAAATAAACCAGCAATCTAGTGACCAAAATCCAAGGGGAGAGTTGTGGGTCTGTGAAACGATATGCACACATTGCGTTTTATGCACATTATTTTGTGTGTCCATGTGTATGAGGTTTGTCTGCAAACCTAGGATCTACCTGCTCAGGGGGGAACACCCCTGTTTCCAAAGGATAAGATGCGTGTTTAACTCTTATTTTACTAGGGTTCCTTTTATTTTAGAATGAGCAATATCATTCATTGTATTCCAAGTGTTCCCTCTCTGAGAGCTGAGAATGTACTTACCATGAGCAAGGCTAGACTGTGAGCCCTACGCAGTCACCCTCCAAACAAGAACTTTTCAGCTTGAGATTTCTGAGATAAGTGACTTGAGCTGGCAGTTCTTACCTGTGCGCCGAAGGATCCACTCTGCAACCAGCCTAAAAGTAGGGCTGCCATCCCCCTGGTGGGGGGGGGTCACTGCTAGTAGGGTTGCCAGGTCCCTCTTTGCCACCGGCGGGAGGTTTTTGGGGTGGAGCTTGAGGAGGGCAGGGTTTGGGTTGGGGAGGGACTTCAATGCCATAGAGTCCAATAGCCACAGCGGCCATTTTCTCCAGATAAACGGATCTCTGTTGGCTAGAGATGAGTTGTAATAGCAGGGGATCTCCAGCTAGTACCTGGAAACCCTACCTGGAGAAAATGGCTGCTTTGGAGGGTGGACTCTATGGCATTATATTCTGCAAAGGTCCTTCCCCTCCCCCTAATATCGCCCTCCCCAGGCTCCACCCGCAAATCTCCAGGAATTTCCCAACCTGGAGTCGGCAACCCTGTTCCAAAATAATCTTCTCACTCCTTTCCTCCTTCCCTAAAAACACCCACCCCCTTGTATTAAAGCACCCTAGCAGAGATTTAACTGCCCCCATTTTATCTCTAGAGCTACCCCCATTGTCTTCTGGGCCCTTTTCAAAAGGCTTCTCTTAATTACCACAAGAAACCCCGGAAAAGATTAAGTCAGATCACTGTGTGTTATAAACCATGGTGTGCCCATGCTTCATATAGGGTTGCCAACCTCCAGGTGGCACCTGGAGATCTCCCGCTATTACACTTGATCTCCAGATGACCAAGATCAGTCCTCTTGGAGAAAATAGCTGCTTTGGAGGGTGGATTCTATGGCATTATACCCTGCTGAGGTACCTCCCCTCCCCAAACCCGGCCCTCCCCAGGCTCCAGCGAGAGCCAGCGTGGTGTAGTGATTAAGAGCGGTGGTTTGGAGCAGTGGACTCTAATCTGGAGAACCGGGTTTGATTCCCCACTCCTCCACATGAGCAGCGAAGGCTAATCTGGTGAACTGGATTGATTTTCCCACTCCTACACACGAAGCCAGCTTGGGTGACCTTCGGCTAGTCACAGCTCTCTCAGCCCCACCTACTTAGAAGAATCATAGAGTTGGAAGGGACCACCAGGATCATCTAGTCCAACCCCCTGCACAATGCAGGATATTCACAACTACCTCTCCCCCACACCCCCAGTGACCTTTACTCCATGCCAAGAAGATGGCCAAGATGCCCTCCCTCTCATCATCTGCTTAAGGTAATAGAATCAGCATTGTTGACAGACGGCCATCTAACCTCTGCTTAAAATCCTCCAGGGAAGGAGAGCTTACCACCTCCCGAGGAAGCCTGTTCTGCTGAGGAACCGCTCTAACTTCACAGGGTGCCTGTTGTGGGGAGGGGAAGGTGATTGTAAGCCAGTTTGGTTCTCCCTTAAGTGGTAGAGAGAGTCAGTATATAAAAACCAACTCTTCTCCTTCTTCTTCCCCAAATTTGCCAGGTATTTCCCAATCTAGAGCTGGCAACCCTAGCTGCAGCTCAAAACTCTGCACACCCGTCATCGCCACCCCACTCCACAGGCGGATCAGGTGACCTTTCTCCGCGTGGGCTCACTCTCCCCGTGTGCTGCAGAGGACAGACAAAGTGATATGTCTGTCATACGCCATTACCATTAGAACAGAATCTTGTTCTTTTATTACAACTGAACTCTGCCGGATTTCTCAGCAGGAATGCTAAGTGAAATCAATGTCTTGGATTTCCAGCGTGAGCTCGGAGGTCACAGCCACTCTATCATTTCTCAGCGTTATCCGTTTCCTCGGCCGCCGATGCCCCCCTTCCCGCCTCTCTCTCTGAGACTCCAACTGGCACGCAGCAGATTGAAAACAGCAGGCTTCAGAAGGATCACGCTGCACAATTTTACAGCCTTTTGGAACATCCACCCCCCTTCACTATATCACACACATACATCCTTGGGACCACTTCTCTCTCCCCCCCCCCCCTCCATCCCGCTTTCAATTTGCGGATAAATTTAGCTTCTGTCCTGAACCACCCAAGAAAAAGAGCTTTTTAAAAAAGTAGAAGACTGAAGGAAGCTTTTCTCCCTCTCTCATAATACTAGAACGCGGAATCATCTGCTGAAGCTGGGGGGTGGGTGGGTGAGAGATTCAAAACTGATAAAAGGAAGTTTTTCTTTACACAACGCATAGTTCAATTGTGGAACTCCCTGCGCCAGGATGTGGTGATGGCTGCCAACTTTGAAGGCTTTAAGAGGGGAGTGGACATGTTCACTTAGGGCTATTTAGGGTTACTGGTCAAAACGGATACTAGTCATGATGCTTACCTATTCTCTCCAGGATCAGAGGAGCATGCCTATTATATTAGGTGTTGTGGAGCACAGGCAGGACAATGCTGCTGCAGCCGTCTTGTTTGTGGGCTTCCTAGAAGCACCTGGTTGGCCACTGTGTGAACAGAGTGCTGGACTTGTTGGGCTTGGTCTGATTCAGCATGGCTTTTCTTGTGTTCTTATGAAGAGGAGAACGGATTCAGGTTGTAGTTGGAGGCAGATTAGATTTACTGACAGGTGGGGCCTTTTGAATTACCAGGAGCGCTACAAAGTAAACATGGGCTGAGCTATAAAATCAGATCTGGGATTTTCAGACACAGGAATCTCCTTTAATAAACTGCTGAAGGCTTGCAGGAAACTCCTTGTAAACTATACTTGATACTTGATACTTACAGGACAATGATCTTGATACTTACAGGACAATGATTAGCACATTGCCTTTGATACTTTTTGCAGGACAATGATTCAGCTCAAACCCAACCCCTTTCTGACTATATATATTACTCTTCCTACACACTTGACACTGAGAGACACTGTCCTTCAGTGTTACTCCTCTGAAGATGCCTGCCACAGCTGCGGGCGAAACGTCAGGAAAGAAAATACCAAGACCACGGTTACACAGCCCGGATAACCTTCAAGAACCAATATCCTTGTAAACTGTACACAGGGGGTGGGGAAGTGCCCTTGCTTGGTTGTGCAAATAACTGGTGTGAGTGTGAGGAGTGGGGGGCTGGCTACCCATAGTTCTCCTTGGCAATGGGCAGGGGGGAATTAGCGGGTTGTGGGGCCCCTTGCTGGGAATGTGCTGATGTTGTTGAAGTCACTTCCTGTGTGTACCACAAGTGACATCAGCACGTCGTGCCAGCAACACTCGGGCCTTTGGGCAAGACTCTACGGTTAGGGTCTCACGGATCAAAATCCATCTTTCCAAGCCTCGACACACTGCAATGTGTCACGAAAGCCTCCAAGTGCAGTCTGAGTTAAAGTATGAAAGGATGTGTCCAATAGGGTTACCAACCTCCGGCTGAGACCTTGAGATCTCCTTGAGTTACAACGGATCTCCAGACTACGAAGTTCACTTCCCCTGGAGTTAGGGTTGCCAACCTAGCTGGAGATCTCTGGCTATTGCAACTGATCTCCAGGTGACAGAGATCAGCTCCCCTGGAGAAAATGGCCTCTTTGGCTATTGGACTCCATGGCATTGAAGTCCCTCCCCTCCCCAAACCCCGCTCTCCTCAGGCTCCGCCCCAAAAACCTCCTGTCAGTGGCGAAGAGGGACCTGGCCACCCTATCTATGTTTTAACCACAGAGTTTTTCAGAGCATCCCTGGCATCTACCAGCAACATGCTGACGTCACTTCTGGGAGCAGGGAGAGCAATGACAGCACGTCGGGGTGCTCCTGATGTCCCCCACCCTGTTTACACCATTCCCACCCACCCCCGCCGGCCAGCTGAGCAGTGACAGGGGTGGCTGCTTGGGGCGGGGGATCCCGCACCTTCAGTGGGCGCCTGGCAACCCTAGCTACGGACAGTGAACTTCTGTCCTGCTTCCTGTGCTCAGTTTATAAGGGCATTTTCACACATAGAATCGTAGAGTTCGAGGGGACCACAAGGGTCATCTAGTCCAACCCCCTGCACAATGCAGGAAATTCACAACTACCTCCCCCACACACCCCCAGTGACCCATACTCCATGCCCAGAAGATGGCCAAGATGCCCTCCCTCTCATGAACTGCCTAAAGTCATAGAATCAGCATTGCTGACAAATGGCCATCTAGCCTCTGCTTAAAAACCTCCAGGGAAGGAGAGCCCACCACCTCCCGAGGAAGCCTGTTCCACTAACCTGTTCTGTTCTGTCAGTTAGAAAATTCTTCCTAATGTCTAGACGGAAACTTTTGAATTAATTTCAACCCGTTGGTTCTGGTCTGACCTTCTGGAGCAACAGAAAACAACTCGGCACCCTCCTCTATATGACAGCCCTTCGAGTACTTGAAGATGGTTATATCCCCTCTCAGCCTTCTCCTCGTCAGGCTAAACATACCCAGCTCCTGAATATTTATGCTGAATAATGCACATCCAATCCACTTTCAATGCACTTTAATGATTGTTTGCAAGTGGATTTTGCTGTTTCACACAGTAAAATCCGGCTGCAAAGTGGATTGAAAGTGCATTATTCGGCGTGTGTGAAAGTTAAATATTTTTTGGGGCAGGGGGGTTTGCACATTTTTACAACCACCATTTGTACTACCAGGCGAGTGCCTCAAAATGGATATATGAAGTTGCTTATTCAGGCCAAATTCATATTCTATCCTGTCTCTAAGGCTCTCCGTGGTATACATACAGGGGATTATCCCTTTTATTATCGTAACAATCCTACAAAGTAGGTTAGGCTGAAGGAGAGCAAGTGGTCCAAAGTCACCCAATCAGCTTTGTGGCCAGACTATGGATTTGACGGGTTCATGCTGACCCGGCCCTTCCTCTCAGGAGCTCAGAATGGTGCACCTGGCCCTTTTCCCTCATCCAATCCTCACAACAACCCTGTGAGGCAGTTTAGCCTGAGACAGAGAGAGAGAGAGTGACTGGATGATGGACACCCGGTGAACTTCACAGCAGAGTACAGATGTGAAAAGGAGTCACCTTGGTTGTAGTCCAACACTCTAAACACCACATTCCACTGACTATGCTTCAAGCTCAAGTCTCCTTGATCTAAGGACATCACCATAACCACTACCCTACACAGTTTTCCTGCTGACCTTTCTCAGTTTACCAGAGGTATGCAAACGGATGATGAACACATGAACACATGAAGCTGCCTTATACTGAATCAGACCCTTGGTCCATCCAAGTCAGTATTGCCTACTCAGACCGACAGCAGCTCTCCAGGGTCTCAGGCTGAGGTCTTTCATATCACCTACTTGCCTAGTCCCTTTAACTGGAGATGCCGGGGATTGAACCTGGGTCCTTCCATATGCTAAGCAGATGCTCTACCACTGAGTGACGGCCCCTCCCCAGTGTGGGAGCTAATATGGTGTAGTGGTTAAGAGCGGTGGACTGTTTAGAACTATATTATATGATTATTACATGGTATTTCAGTATAACTATACTATGTGAATAGGCTAAAGCAGGGGTCCTCAAACTTTTTAAACAGAGGGCCAGTTCACTGTCCCTCAAACACTGTTGGGGGCCGGACTATACTTTTTGCAGGAGGGTGGTTGTGGCTAATGGGAGTCAGTGTGGCTCTCCTGTCCTCGCGGTTTGTCTCTCTTTCTTCTTCCCTCCCATGTGTAGGGAGCTGGGAGGAAGTGAACGGTCGTCACATGAACACATGAAGCTGCCTTATACTGAATCAGACCCTCGGTCCATCAAAGTCAGTATTGTCTACTCAGCCCGGCAGCGGCTCTCCAGGGTCTCAGGCAGAGAGGTCTTTCACATCACCTACTTGGGACCTGCTGCATGCCAAGCAGATGCTCGACCACTGAGCCATGATCTCAGGCTGAGGTCTTTCAATTCACCTACTTGCCTGGTCCCTTTAATTGGAGATGCCGGGAATTGAACCTCGGACCTTCCGCATGCTGAGCAGATGCTCCAGCACTGAGTCAGGGCCCCTCCCCTGATCTCTGTTGCCTGGACATCAGCTGTAATCCCAAGATATCTCAAGGCCGCACCTGGAGGGTGGCAACCCTATTTTAACCTCCCCATTGCACACAAAGAGCTCCGCCTGATCCCCCCCAGGGATCAGGGATCTCCCCCTCTCTCCCTCCCTCCGCCCCCGTCTCACCGGAAGCGCCCCCCGCAGTGCTGGCACTGGTCGCCCACCCAGCCGGGCTGGCACTCGCACTGGCTGGTGCTGGGCTGGCAGTGCTCTCCGTTGGCGCAGGGCTTGTCGCACTCCTTCACCTCCATCAAGGCGGCTGCCGGAGCCAGCAGGAGGACGAGGGCGCCCAGCAGGAGAAGGAAGGCGGTGGCCATCATCGCCACTGCGCTGTCCGCCGGTCGCGGCTGCCTCTGGCAGCGTCGCTCCATTGTCTCAGCTCAGGCGGCGGCTGCTGTGAGAGGCTCGGCGGTCAGTCCGCCACGGCTGGCGCACGGATGGTGGCCGGAGAGGGCTCCCGCTGTGGCGCGGCTTCCTGGGAGCAACAGTGGCCGGGCGAGCTCATCCCCTCCCACGCTAAGCGTCACTTTCTTTTTTCCCCCACAAAGGGGGGGAGAAAAGGTCGTTGCTCCGCCCCGGCACATCCCTCGGGGATCAACACACTTCTTCCCAGCATTACCTTGTGGCTCAATTTTTAAAAGGGGCCGGGTTCAGGACCCTGACGGGCCGGATCCGGCCCTCGGGCCGTAGTTTGAGGACCCCTGGACGAAAGCATATATTAGGTTAACATAAGAACATAAGAAAGGCCCTGCTGGATCAGACCAAGGACCATCAAGTCCAGCAGTCTCTTCACACAGTGGCCAACCAGGTGCCTCCAGGAAGCCACAAACAAGACAAGTGCAGCAGCACCATCCTGCCTGGGTTCCACCGCACCCAAAATAATAGGCATGCTCCTCTGAAACTAGAGAGAATAAGTATGCAGCATGACTAGTATCCATTCTAACTAATAGCCATGAATACCCCTCTCCTCCATGAATATGTCCACCCCCTTCTTAAAGCCCTCCAAGCTGGCATATATCATTAGATTTATAAAATACATAGTATAATTACACATTGCTACATACTTTATTATATGGGCTAACAGAAAGGCTTACTGCACTTAAGCGGAACTATATAACAATAAGAATTGTAACTCATGTATCCTGCAAGAAGATATGTCAGTGTGTTTAGATTCCCCCCTCTTTCTGTTTCAAAGTTTGTTTATATTTTATATTTTAGACACACAAACAATTTTCTAGAATACTAGAAGGTATGGATTGTTATAGAATCGATACAAATAACAGCTGATAAATGTCACAGCTATGCGAAATGTATGTATGTTGTGTGCTTTGTTTTATGTTGTGTTGAAAATAAAAAGTTTTTTTTTTAAAAAGAGCTCTAATCTGGAAAACTGGGTTTGATTTCTCTACATGAAGCCTGCTGGGTGACCTTGGGCCAGTCACAGTTTTCTCTGAACTCTCTCAGCCCACACGGAGGCAGGCAATGGCAAACCACCTCTAAACATCTCTTAACTTGAAAACCCTATGGGGTTGCCATGACTTGACGACACTTTCTACCACCACCACCATGCAATCAGATATTAACTAAATAGAACCTGAACTGGAGGAACCTGCCTGCCTGCCTGTCTGTCTGTCAAGGCGGATTACACAGAGTGAGTCAATACAATCAACAAGATGGGACATTCAATAATGTGAGAGCCAGCGTGGTATAGTGGTTAAAAGAGGTGGTTTGGAGAGGTGGACTCTCATCTGGAGAACCGGGTTTGATTCCCCACTCCTCCCCATGAGTGGCGGACGCTAATCTGGTGAACTGGATTTGTTTCCCCACTCCTACACACGAAGCCATCTGGGTGACCTAGGGCTAGTCACTCTCTCTCAGCCCCACCTACCTCACAGGGTGTCTGTTGTGGGGAGGGGAAGGGAAGGTGATTGTAAGCCGGTCTGAGTCTTCCTTAAGAGAAAGTTGGCATATAAAACCAACTCATATAAAAAAACAAGCTCCACGCAACTCAGCCGGAGAGGGTCCATCCGTTCCCTGCCTGGAAGAGACGGCCGTCTAAACAGGCATTCTGATCACAGGCTAAGATGAGCTCAGAGGATCTGATTATTCCCCCCCCCCAAAAAAAAGGGTCACTCATGGAGGGGAAGGAACAGTCCCGCGAATACGTTTGACTGCAGTTCTTAAATCTGATGCTGTTACCACAACGACATCTGTCCTCTCATCCATCACTTCTGTCCCCAGGAACCTACAGGTAATTGAACATTCAATGGGCATTATTTATTTGCGTGTCTATTTTTAATCCGGGCCTCTTCTTTACCGTTAGGCTAAAAATATGAGGCGCCGCTCTGTCACTTCAAGGAATCTGCTGTGACGCGATGGAAGAGCACGGACAGTGCGCTAGAGGACACTGGATGGAGGGGAAAGAGAGAGCATGTTTTCATCGAGCTTTCTGTCATTGCTGAACGAAAAGTGCAACCAACTACAGAGCACCCAAGAGTGTACCCAACCCAGTGTGGTGTAGTGGTTAAGAGCAGTGGTTTGGAGCGGTGGAGTATAATCTGGAGAGCCGGGTTTGATTCCCCACTCCTCCACATGAGCGGCGGAGGCTAATCTGGTAAACGGGATTTGTTTCCCCGCTCCTCCACACAAAGCTAGTTGGGTGACCTTGGGTTAGCCACAGCTCTCTTAGAGCTCTCTCAACAGGCACCTTGTGAGGTAGGCGGGGCTGAGAGAGTCCTCAGAAAACTGTGACCAGCCCAAGGCCACCCATGATAAGAACATAAGTAAAGCCATGCTGGATCAGACCAGGCCCATCAAATCCAGCAGTCTGTTCACACAGTGGCCAACCAGGGGCCTCTAGGAAGCCCACAAACAAGACAACTGCAGCAGCATTGTCCTGCCTGTGTTCCACACCACCTATTATAATGGGCATGCTCCTCTGATCCTGCAGAGAACATAAGAACATAAGTAAAGCCGTGCTGGATCAGACCAAGGCCCATCAAATCCAGCAGTCTGTTCACACAGTGGCCAACCAGGTTCCTCTAGGAAGCCCACAAACAAGACGACTGCAGCAGCATTATCCTGCCTGTGTTTCACAGAACAGCAGTACTTTGAGTATTTGAAGAGCTATCACTTAGAGGAGGGCAGGAAGCTGTACCTGTTGGCAGTAGAGGATAGGACTCCCAATAATGGGTTTAAATTTTGGGCTGGATAATAGGAATTTTTTTTAATAGTAAGAGTTGTTTAACAGTGGAATCGGCTACCTAGGGAGGTGGTGATCTCCCCTTCGCTGGCAGTCTTTAAGCAGAGGCTGGACAAACACTTGTCAGGGATGCTCTAGGCTTTTTCTGCATTGAGCAAGGGGGGTTGGATTAGATGGCCTGTATGGCCCAACTCTATGATTCTATTAGTAAGAAATCAAACCTGGTTCTCCAGATTAGAGTCTGCTGCTCATGTGGAGGAGTGGGGAATCAAACCCGGTTCTCCAAATTAGAGTCTGCTGCTCTTAACCACTACACCACGGTGGGATATCAGCTGAACTTGAGACATTGTGCATGCAAAGAAGATTCCCTAATACTGAGCCCCAGTTCTTTCTCTCTGAATCCTACAATTTAGGATTAAACCAGAGAAGACACTGACTGGTCTGTGATTAGATCTACAGTACATTAAAAACCTATTTTTTAACTTATGTAATCTGCCCTGATTACAGACATCATTATAATACACCTAGAAATCCTGACTCTGGATTTAAGTTCAAAGGGCTGCAAAGATGCTATAGGGTACAGAGTGGTTTGTTGCAACCGTAGAACAGTACCATTTATACTTGGTGATGACAGCTATTAGTATTACTATTGATCATCATCATCGTCATCATTACCAATAAATTTCAAATGATAATATTCAGCCTGTTCCTTTGGAAGAGAAGATCAAGGGGACTCACAGAAAATCCACAAATTTATAGAAGTTGGTGCACGCATCAAGTGCACTAGGCATGCGCCAGGCATGACCACAGATGACTCAGTAATTAAATGGCTATTCACATTATCAGATACAGAAGTGGCATCTTCCAAGCCAGGAATGCTTGCAATTCATTACATGTATTTCATTAGAACATTTGTGACTTTCTTTCCCCCATTCAGAAAAAACAGCTAACCCCCCTATAAAACACTTTTTAATGAATACTTCCCTCCAAATTCAGACCCCGCTATACACCTCCACTCTGGAACAATTCTCCTGCAATCTACCCAGTGTCGGCAGGAAACTCTTGCAAAATAGCACGGCCTTCCTTCAGAAGTAAAAAAGAGCAAGAGTCCAGTAGCATCTTAGAATCATAGAATCATAGAGTTGGAAGGGACCACCAGGGTCATCTAGTCCAACCCCCTGCACAATGCAGGAAATTCACAACTACCTCCCCCACACTCCCCCAGCGACCCCTACATGCCTAGAAAATGGCCAAGATGCCCTCCCTCTCATGATCTGCCTAAGGTCATAGTATCAGAATTGCTGACAGATGAGCTAGCCTCTGCTTCAAAACTTCCAGGGAAGGAGCACTTACCACCTCCAAAGGAAGCCTGTTCCACTGAGGAACCACTCTAAAGACTAACCGCTCTTAAAGACTAACAAAATTTCTGACATGGTATGAGCTTTCGTGACCCACAGCTCCCTTCTTCACAGCTCATGTCTTCTATCAGAAGGTCAGTTCTGAATGGGCTGTCCTTTGTTAAGCCTTTCCACAGCAGTGGGGCTACAACTGAAAAGCCACTGTCTTGGGCAGAAGGGTATCACACCCCCCCGGGGGGAGAGACATAGGAAATAACAACAGCCCAGAGGGATATTACCGGTCTACGGGTTCATACAGGGAGAGAGAGTCCTTCAGCTATGTGGGCTCCAGTTCTTGAAGGGCTTGAAAGGTAAGAACTGGCCCCTTGGACTGAATACGGAAATGAACAACCAGCAGCTTCGTTACTGACATAATACGTGCTCATCTGTTAACTCCAGGCAACCATTGGGAAGCCCCACATGGAGCATGTTACGGTAGCCCAACCACAAATTTACAGAAGCCTGGGACCAAGGCCAGGTCAGCTGACTATCAAGGAGGAGGGCTTACTGGTGAATAAGATGAAACCAAGAGAAGGAGCTTTAAAGCAGCAACCAAGAGAAGGAGCTTTAAAGCAGCATGTTATTACAAACTCTTGTTTATAAGTTACATAGGTCATTTATGCATGGGAGTTTTACCTGAGGTTCATTGCTCGCTGGACCCACACTTTCCTGTTGGGAATCTATGCACCAGCATTCTCCAAGCTCAAATCAAGTCCCCGCCCCTTTAAATGCTGCTTTGTAATTGCCTTACTTTGCAGTGCTCACTGTGAGAGAAAATTCTCCCCCCCAAACCCAATTGCTGCATAAAAAAGCATCTTAAGAACAAAAAATGGAGCAATCTGAAAGGAAGGGGGGAGAAATCCAAGCCTCAGTTTTAAAAAGCCTTTCTTTAGCTCAGGAAGAGCTCAGAGGAAGCAGGAAGCATTTGAATCCCCGCCACTTTACACGCTGCTTTGTGACTGGCTGTGAGAGAAAGCAAGCTTCTGTGTCCAGTGCTTTCTGCATGGAGATTTTAGCCAGGCTGAGCTCAGGGGAGAGGGAAGACTTGTCTTAACAGAGGAACGGGAAGACCCGGACACTGCAAGGGCTGGCAGCGAGGTCATCTCTAATGGATTGAAAGCATGCAGAACTCCAAGGAACAACTGAGCCAGACTGGGGGCAAACATGAGTCCCAGTACCCATGCATAAATGACCGTAGATATCATGCCAGTACCCTTTCGCGACAGTGAGAAAGCCCAAGAGTAACATCTTACATTACCTTGCTTTTGGGTGGAGGGCTGGTTGTGCTCTTGTCTGTGTGGATGCTGGTTGGCGATACTGCCGCACCAATGTTGCTTTGGGGGATGCCAGGCATTTTTCCTCCTGGGGATACTTGCATTGCAGCAAGCTGGGCAGCATACAACTGCTACAAAAAAAAAAAGTGGAAAGAAAGGGTGAAGAAGTTGATCAGTGTACGGAACCAATGCTAGTTGGAAGCGGCTTCTCCCCCGAGCTTAGAATCATAGAAACATAGAGTTGGAAAGGACCTCCAGGGTCATGTAGTCCAACCCTCTGCACACTGCAGGAAATTCACAACTACCTCCCCCACACACATACACCTCCAGTGACCCCTGCTCCATACCCAGAAGATGGCAATTTGGCCTGGAGGAAAATTGCTTCCTGACCCCAAAGTGCTGGTTAAGGGGAGACATGATAGAGGTCTATAAAATCATGCATGTTATGGAGAGAGTGGACAGGGAGACGTTTTCTCTCTCTCTCATAATACCAGAACATGGGGTCATCTGCTGAAGCTGGAGGGTGAGAGATTCAAAACAGATAATAGTAAGTGTTTCTTCACATAAAGCATCATTAAATTGTGGAACTTCCTGCCCCAGGGTGTGGTGATGGCTGCCAACTTGGAAGGCTTTACGAGGGGAGTGGACATGTTCATGGAGGAGAGGGGTATTCATGGCTACTAGTAAAAATGGATACTAGTCATGATGCATCCCTATTCTCTCCAGGATCAGAGGAGCATGCCTATTATATTAGGTGCTGTGGAACACAGGCAAGATGGTGCTGCCGCAGCCGTCTTGTTTGTGGGCTGCCTAAAGGCACCTGGTTGGCCACTGTGTGAACAGACTGCTGGACTCAATGGGCCTTGGTCTGATCCAGCATGGCCTTCCTTATGTTCTTATGTTCTAACCCTGGACTTCTTTTTTTTGGGGGGGGGGGTTCCTATCCATGTCCATCTAGGAACAAACCTAGATTTGCTACCGAATACACAATCCTACATCCCTGACAAGCATTCCTGATTGACAACTTTGTTTCCAGAATCCCATGTCACAACTTTCATTTTTAGAAGTAGTTCATTTTAGAAGTAGTTTGAAAACAATAACAACACGTATTTCCTTTTTACTTATTCCATTTTTCCCTCTGTCCAAGGAGGCACAAAGAGGCTTATGAAAGCACTGTAATGTCTGAAGTAAACCTTTGATGAAAGTGTCCAGGGAAAAAAAAATCAAACCAACCATAGAGTGGATAAGATCCCAAAATGATAGGAAGAATTGTTTTTTATATGCCGACTTTCTCTACCACTTAAGGAGTACCGGCTTACAAGCACCTTCCCTTTCCCTCCCCACAACAGACACCCTGTGAGGTAGGTGGGGCTGAGAGATCTCTAACCGAGCTGTGACTTGCCCAAGGCTGCCCAGCAGGCTTCATATGGAGGAGTGGGCAAACCAACCCAGTTCACCAGATTAGCCTCCGCCGCTCATTTGGAGGAGCGGGGAATCAAACCTGGTTCTCCAGATCAGAGTCCACTGCTCCAAACCACCGCTCTTAACCACTACACCATGCTGGCTCTCACCCACTGCATGTGGAGGAGTTTGGGTGGCCAAGCACTGTTTAAAAATGGTAGCTGACAACCTAATGTGAAAAGAGTTGAGTGGAAGTTATTGGCGGTTCCCTTCACTGAACAAAGTTGCTTCCAACATTATGCGCTGAAGAGAGACGCCTCACAACAGCACCACACGCATGCTAAACCAGTGCTTCCTGGAGCACGCATAGTCCAAGGTAATGGGGAGGCAATACAATGGTTGGTAATGAATGCAAAGGGATAAGGGGGGGGTATGTATCAGCGAGTTGCATTAGTCTGTTATTTCAAGGACAACAAGGTGAACAAAATTAAACACCTCTCCTGAAGATGTTTTCCATTGTAATGTGAACCAGGTCCGGGCACGATTAGAAAACAGAGCAAGGACAAACGCGCAACAATAATGTGACCATCTCTACAATCAGGCATTGTGTGTTATTGGGTGATCTTCTTTTAACATTGACTGTTTACATTAGCAGAGCAACCGAGGTTGGAGGGCGCCGGATGATGGAATGCTAAATAAAGTATGTGAGTTTCGGCGGATGAGCCGGGAGCTGCATTTCAAGGTGACCAGACGGGACGGGGGGAAAGCTCGTCGAGAGGGCAGCACAAGTCCCTGTCGCTTGCAAAAGTACAAGAGGATATTGTGGACGCCCTTGTCTATGCGCAACTCCCTTCCTGGTCGATTCAAAGAGTTTGAGGCTGTTGTCGCCTGGCAGTGTCTTTTGCCCCCTGGTACGCTTGAACCAGCATGGTGTAGTGGTGAAGAATGCTGGACTCTAATCTGGAGAACCGGGTTCGATTCCCCACTCCTCCACACGAAGCCTGCGGGGCGACCTTGGGCCACTCACTGTTCTCTCAGTACTCTCTCAGCCCACACAGAGGCAGGCAATGGCAAACCTCCTTCGAATCTCTTGCCTTGAAATCCCAATGGGGTCGCCCTAAGTTATCTGTGACCTGCCAGCACTTTCCACCATACCCTTGGCTCAGTTCCCACATCACTTGTTAAAGCTCATGTCCCTGACAGCCACCAGGTGAGATTATGGAGACGTGTACTGCAATGGTGGAGATCCATGAAGCCAGCTCTTCCAAAAATTACGGCAGGGCGCATGATTTTGGGTGGCCTCCCCACGGCAAATGTGACATTCATTTGTTTCATTCCATCAGTTTATCGTATGCATCCTTTGCTTTCCCTCAGGTGGTTGGTTCCCAGATTGTACCTGTTCCACAAAGACTACTAGAGCCAGACTTGTTCACTACTGAAACTGTTATCATGTGCTTTCAGACTATTCTCTGGCCCAAAGGAAATGATCTTTCATAACCTAAGTGATATCCAAGGTAGAAGTAACCTGAGGGGCCGTGGATCAGTGGCAGTGCATCTGCTTGGCATGCAGAAGGTCCCAGGTTCAATCCCCGGCATCTCCAGTTAAGGGACTAGGCAAGTAGGTGATGTGAAGGACCTCTGACTGAGACCCTGAAGAGCTGCTGCCAGTCTGAGTAGACAATACTGACTTTGATGGACCAAGGATCTGATTCAGTATCAGGCAGCTTCATGTGTTCATGTGATCTACAGCCCAATGGGCTCTATTTATTTACTTCATTTATACCCCACCTTTCTCTCCAGTCGGGACCCAAAATGGCTTACATCACTGTCCCCTCTTCCATTTTATTCTCACAACAACCCTGCGAGGTAGGTTAGGCTGAGAGTGTGCTACTGGCCCAAAATCACTCAGCAAACTCACATGGCAGAGAAGGGATTTTAACCTTAGTCTCCCAGGTCCTAGTTTTAACACTTTAACTGCTATGCCACAATAGGTTAACTCTGGCAGAATGTCCTTTGAGAATTGAATTTCCAACCCAGAGTTTGAAGTTCTAAAGACAGGCACAACCAATCCCCATCATCCTCACACAGATTATTCTTCTTTGTCTCCTGAAAATAGGTGGCACTATAACTCTGGGCGCTTGCACACATGTTGAATAATGCACTTTCAATTCACTTTAACCATCATTTGAAAGTGGATTTTGCCATTTCACACAGTAAAATCCAGCTGCAAAGTGCAATGAAAGTGGATTGAAAATGCATTATTCGGCACATGTGAACGCACCCTCTAAGTTGGAGAAGTTTAGAAGATATGCATATGGTGGATTGTTCCTACCAAGATCAGTTTGGACACATGCAAAAATATGCCCCCATATCAACACTGCAACAGTAAAAGTATCTGAACTGTATATCTATCAGTCCCCTATTTCTTAAACATCAAATTAAGTGTATTATTTACTTCAGTGGTTCTCAACCAGAGGGTTACCAGCTCTGGGTTGGGAAATACCTGGCGATTTTGGGGGTGGAGCCTGAGGTGGGTGGGGTTTGAGGAAGGGAGGGACTTCAGTGGGGTATAATGCTTATAGAGTCTACCTTCAAAAGCAGGCATTTTCTCCAGGTGAGCTGATCTGTCACCTGGAGATCAGTTGTAATAGCAGGAGATCTCCAGCCACCACCTGGAGGGTGGCAACCCTAGTCTGGAGATCTCCTGGAATTACAATCTCTACAGACTACAGAGATCAGTTGCCCAGGAGAAAATGGCTGCATTGGAGGGTGGACTCTCTGGCATTATACCCTACTGAGGCCCTTTCCCTTCCCTTCTCCTCTTTAAACCCTGCACCTCCCAGGCTACATCCCCAATCTTCAAGAATTTCCCAACTCAGAGCTGGCAACCCTATACCACCCCCAAATCTCCTGGAATGTCTTGAGCTGGCATTGTCAACCCTATTGCAGAAACAGCAGCACGAAAACAATACCGTAGATAACAATAATTTTATTTGTTGATTAACTGAAAACATTTTTATGCTGCCTTTCCATGATCTTAGAGACCAAGAGGCAGCAAACAATCCAAAACATTAAAACAAGCCCATCTCTCTCCATAATTTAAAATGACAACGAAACAACAAAACCACACACAAAAATTTGCCGTTTCACATGCAGGAGCTTGTGAAATAAGACAGTGGGGACGAATTTGCCGGTGTCCTGATATGCCTGCATTTGGCACAGAGCTACAGAAATTATGCTCATTTGAAGGACTGCTGCAATAACTACAGATTCCCCTGAAGAAGCCCCTTGGGCGAAACTCGTAGGGAATTTTTGTTCTGAGAAATAAAAAAAATCTTCTTACCTATTTGCACCACTGGCCTTGGCCTTATTTTTATTATACGGAGTTTAACCAGGCACACGACGCAAAAAATGATTGCTTGCTTTAAAAAAAGTAAAGGTAGTCCCCTGTGCAAGCACCGGGTCATTCCTGACCCATGCAGTGACGTCTCATCCCAACGTTTTAGGCAGACTATGTTTTACGGGGTGGTTTGCCAGCGCCTTCCCCAGTCATCTTCCCTTTACCCCCAGCAAGCTGGGTACTCATTTTACCCACCTCGGAAGGGTGGAAGTAGGCTTACCAGGTCCCTCTTCTTCTTCGGCGGGAGATTTTTGGAGTGAAGGGGGGGGGTTGCATGCTCCCAGAAGTGTTGCATTGCAAAGGGCCATTTCCACTCAAATGGCCCCTTGTGATGCGTTTTACACTCGGAAGTGCCGCATCGCAATAGGCCTTTACCACTCAAACTGGGAGTTTGAGTGGAAACCGGCCCTTTGCAATGCAGCACTTCCGGATGTGAACCGGAAGTGACCTGTCCCTGCCTGCAGAGATTGCCCACCGACCCTCAGCTGGTCAGCAGGCAACCAGGTGGATTGGAGGGGGTTTGCCCGCCACCACCTGGCACTTGGCAACCCTGGGTGGAAGGCTGAGTCAACCTTGAGCCAGCTACCTGAAACCAACTTCTGTCGGGATTGAACTCAGGTTGTGAGCAGAGCTTTTGACTGCAGGACTGCAGATAGCTAGCTAGCTAGCTAGACAGACAGACAGACAGAAAACCAAGTCAGATCTCTTGCTTTTACACACACACACACACACACACACACACACACACACACACACACAAATTCTGGCAACTGCCCCAGAGATCAAGAAACAGGATGCAGGCTGGCTTTGTTTCTTTCTGGTCAGTTGGCAACCCAGCTTGCAAGGCCTTCGGCCCTGCTGGAACAAAACAGTTCCAGGATGTGACAATCCTCCGACAGAATCGCCTGCGTCTGATTCCTCCTCGTTTAGTCAATGACATTCTTCCCACAGACCCTGCCATGCCTTGTAACGCAGACTGAAATGTACAATATGCAGGATGGGGCTCAGCATGTTAATATTTTTAGACAAGATTGAACTTTGACATTATTGAATCTGTCTGCTCAGATTTAATCATTCAGGGGGCAGGACAACGCCTGGCTTCGGACCAGGAGAGGACACTGGAATGAACGCACGCTGTGCATCAAGATGCTTAAGTGACAACAGTTTAGAGAATGAAAAGTTATGGCACCCTCCAGCAATCAAACAAAGGACCGCGTCTACTCAAAGGTCTACCATTGGGAGCGCCGAAATTTGGATTAATTTTATGCTCTAGGGAAGCTGCCAACAGCCTCTGTGGCGCAACGGTGAAGCGAAACACAATCTGTATTTTGCCATCTTCCCATAAATGTACATTCTCCCAAGTCTTTGGAGCCTTACGTGGTGGGGAAGGCAGAACTTTGAGTATCTAAATAAAGCAGATCTGGAGCCAATTTAATTCATGTCGTTCGTTTCAATGAAAAATGGGGGTGGGGGGAGAAGTTGAATCATTTTCTGATGCTACACAGCCCATCTGCTAAAATAAATCGGAGCGTCATCTTCTAACCAGGTACTCATGGACATTTCAATGATGACCACAGCCAACTTGGAAGGCTTTAAGAGGGGAGTAGACATGTTCACGGAGGGGTAAAAATGGATATTAGTCATGATGCACACCTATTCTCTCCAGGATCAGAGGAGCATGCCGAAAATATTAGGTACCGTGAAACACAGGCAGGATGGTGCTGTTGCAGTCGGCTTGTTTGTGGGCTTCCTAGAGGCACCTGGTTGGCCACTGTGTGAACAGACTGCTGGACTTGATGGGCCTTGGTCTGGTCCAGCATGGCCTTTCTTATGTTCTTATAAGATCTGGTTTGTACGTTAAATGGAATGGTATGGTTAAATATATGAACATGCATATATGGAGTGGGAGGGAAGGCGGCATGGTATAGCCGGATCTCCTCAGATCTCGGAAGCAGGAGATCTCTGTTGTTGTTTCTTTAACGTGTGGGAGTCAATACCATTCCGTTGGTTTTTAATGAGACAAGCTGACATGAACTCTGAATCAATATTTAGTCTATCAATATATTGTGTTGCATCATCACTGACTATTTTCCTTTAGGATGTCAGATTGGCCCCCCGCTCTCCTTTAAGACTCAACCCTTCTATTGATTCAGTACTTATTATATTTCATTTCTCTTCTCAAATTCCTTGCTTGTTTTCAACATTTATCTTATGGCTAGCTGGTGCTAGACCCAATGAAAATTGAACCTAGCTCCCCTACTTTCAATTGACTAGAAGTTCCTTTAGCCTTTTCATGGCATTTGGCGAACCGGATAGGATTCCCACTTTGCCCAGCATTCCCAGATCCTGACTGGCTGCATGCCGGGCAGCTGACTGGCTGTGACCTACATAAATGTCATGACCCTGGAAGACACTCCCAGTCAGACTATCATGGTCATGCTATTCTGATTAAGTACAGCTCCTTGTGTTGATGGATGTTTAATCACTTACTCCCAAATTTAATTTCCAAAGGAACAGAGTCCAATTGCCAAAGTGGCCATTTTATCCAGGTGAACTGATCTCTATCAGCTGGAGATCAGTTGTAATAGCAGGAGATCTCCAGCTAGTACCTGGAGGTTGGCAACCCTATACATAATTCATCAGTTTTCATGATGTGTTTTTTTTTTTTTTTTGGTCTGGAAAGGTTTTAAGCTGTGTTTTCATTAATTCTGTCCGCTGCTACGGCGGCCCTGATGAGGGCAGAAAGGCGGAATATAAATTTTGTAAATAAATAATAAGTGAACAATACAAGCCATTGGGATCTGTGACTCCAACCCGTCATTGAAACGATTGTACCAGTTGCCTTTAGAGTGCATCTCCATGTTACACATCTAGGATTCTAGACCCATTATTAGAATGCTGATCTTGTGTTCTTAAGCAACCCCCATCAGTCCTGAGCCAACACCTTAAGCCGTCTATAATCCTTACCTGCATATTAAACAGCTATATTCAGCTAAACTCGCTCAAAAAGATTGTGTAACCGCTCTTTGCTGGATGGCACCGCAGTGCATCAGAAGTTCAGCCGTGGGGTTACAGTGCCTTTGAAATCTTTCCCCTGGGGCATTGTTATTATATGTTAACAATGCTCATTACAGCTTTAAGGCCACACTAAAAAAAATATGAATTCCTGTTCTATTAATAAAGAAAACGAGAATGTGGCATAATAGCTATTTTCAAATTTATCGGAGGAAAAATAAGATTAGCTATTTTAGCATTAAGCAGAGATATGCGTTTCAGTGCCTCAAACATATTATTAAAATCACTTTCAGAACCGATGGGATTCATATTTGCAGTTGGTGGGGGGACAAAGAAATAAAATTAAATGAAAACGGTAAAGAGCAGTAGAAACCAAGTCAATTGATGGGCTAAAATTCATCCCGGGCGCAAACAGCAAGGAGTGCTTGCATGAACGCAGGGAGAATATTTGTGGATCTCATCCTGGGAATGGCACCAATATTCATATTTTGTATCATTCACAGAGTCATCATTAAAAATGTACAGCTGGCTGGGTCTTCTTCTGATTTACCAGTATGCATTGCCATGCTGCATAACTCTGATCTGTTTACATAATTGTGAACAGAAATGGTACAAATCAGATTTTCCCTCTTTTGAGTGGAATAATATAATCTTTGCCCAATGTGGAATTGGGAGAATTTTGTCACCAAGCCTGCTGGGCAGATGGCAGCGTCAGAAATGCTCACTTTCCAAAACAGATGAAGATATTAGTCAAAACTAGGAGGAGGCAGAACAAGCATGCTACTTGGGGAGGGGCTGTGGCTCAGTGGTAGAGCATCTGCTTGGCATGCAGAAGGTCCCAGGTTCAATCCCCGGCATCTCCAGTTAAAGGGGCTAGGCAAGTAGGTGATGTGAAAGACCTCTGCCTGAGACCTTGGCGAGCCGCTGCAGGTCTGAGCAGAGAGTACTGGCTTGGATGGACCAAGGGTCTGATTCATTATAAAAAGTTATATTTGTGTGTTTGTGTGTCCCCCTTCTTAGGGAGGAATTAGATGTTGCAAGAGGCGCAGGGTTGCCACTAAGGTAGTTTATGCATGGGAGTTTTACTTGAGGTTCGTTGCTCGCTGGACCTACACTTTCCAGTTGGGAATCTATGCACCAGCAGTCTCCAAGCTCAGATCAAGTCCCGGCCCCTTTAAATGCTGCTTTGTAATTGGCTTACTTTGTAGTGCTTACTGTGAGAGAAACTCTCCCCCCCCAAAAAAAAAACTCAATTGCCAAATAAAAAAGCATTTTAAGAATAAAAAACAAAAACAGAGCAATCTGAAGGGGGGGGGGATCCAAATCTCATTTTTTAAAAATACTTCCTTCTGCTCAGAAAGAACTCTGATGAAGCAGGAAGCATCTGAATCCCGCCTCTTTACACACTGCTTTGTAATTGGCTGTATACTTTCTGTGATAGAAACCAAGCTTGGGTGTCCCACACTTTGCATGGCAATTTCACCCGGGCTGAGCTCAGGGGAGAGGGAAGAATTGGGTTAACAGAGGAACGGGAAGTCCCAGGATTTGTGACAGCTGGCAATGAGCTCATCTCTAATGGATGGAAAACTCGTGCATAACTCCAAGGAACAACCGAGGCAAACCAGGGGCGAATGTGGGGTAAAGTACCCATGCATAAAGGACCTAAATCAGAAGACAGGCATCACCTTCAAAACTAAACTGGGCAACCCTATAGCTGGGGCTGATAGAGTCCTGAGAAAACTGTGACTGGCCCAAGGTCACCCAGCAGGCTTCATGTGGAGGAGTGGGGAATTGAACCCAGTTCTCCGGATTAGAGTCCTCCGCTCTTAACCACAGCTCCACGCTGCAAGATCTCCTTGGATTTTGTTCGCACGGAGGAACTTATCACGGGGCACTTCCTATCATCAGTTTAGGAAATTTGTTACTCAGCTTCTGCGATAAGGCAGTGCTGTGAAGTTAGCGGACCAGATTGCCTCTCCCGTTGCGAATTAAGAATAGCTCGCTGGAAGGCTGCCCAAATAAGTCACATATTTGTACATAACAATATTCACGCTATGTGACAGTAATTGAAATGGAGTGAAAAGGCTTGAAAGCCGTCCAGAGAGGAAATTTGATAGGGTCATCCGGGTAAACACTGTTGGCTGATACATTCCATATGAACGTGTTGTCCAACGTAAGCAACAAGACTGCACCGAACGAACAAAGGAATCCACCATTCGTTTATCCGTCGCCTTTATCTGGTGGTTTGAAATCACAATGCAGTCGAGCCTTCTTGCCTTTCCCCGGGGGGAAAGGCTAAAAAAGGGAAGGCATATGTAATTATGAATTTTTTTTGAAAGGGGGGGAGAGCTGAAGAGCAAACAGCTGTTTCACTTACTACAAGAAGCTGAAGGGAGACACAATGAAATTAGTGTTCGGAAGATGGGCTCCTGAGCTGTATCAACAGAAGTATAGTGTCCAGATCACGCGAAGGGATGGTATCGCTTTACTCTGCTCTGGTTAGACCTCACCTAGAGTATTGTGTTCAGTTTTGAGCACCACAATTTAAGAAGGAAGTAGACAAGCTGGAACGTGTCCAGAGGAGGGCAACAAAGATGGTGAGGGGTCTCGAGACCAAGTCCTATGAGGAAAGGCTGAAGGAGCTGGGTATGTTTAGCCTGGAGAGGAGAAGACTGAGAGGGGATATGATAACCATCTTCAAGTACTTGAAGGGCTGTCACATAGAGGATGATGCAGAGCTGTTTTCTGTTGCCCCAGAAGGTCGGACCAGAACCAACAGGTTGAAATGAAATCAAGAGTTTCCGTCTAGACATTAGGAAGAATTTTATAACAGTTAGAGCGGTTCCTCAGTAGAAAGGCTTCGTCGGGAGGTGGTAAGCACTCCTTCCCCAGAGGTTTTTAAGCAGAGACTAGATGGCATCTGTCAGCAATGCCGATTCTACGACCTTAGGCAGATCAAGAGAGGGACGGCATCTTGGCCACCAAAACTAGAAGACCGTAACTTTAAAAAATAGTGTGCACTCCTGTGCCAGATGTAGAGTTGCTAGCTCTGGGTTGGGAAATGCCTGGAGACTTCAGGGGTGGAGCTTGAGGAGGGTGGGGTTTGGGGGAGGGGAGGGACTTCAATGCCAGAGTCCAATCACCAAAGCGACCATTTTCTCCAGGGGAACTGATCTGTACTGGCTGGAGATCAGTTGTAATAGGGGGAGATCTCCAGCCACCACCTGGAGGTTGGCAACCCTAGCCAAATGACATGCATCATGGAGTGTCAGTCACTGCCACTGGCACTTGAGTCTAGACATAGACTACTTGACCGATAGTAATGAAGAACCAATAATAGAATGCAGATTACAGAGCAAATTAAACTTTTTTGAAACAGCCAGGCAGATGATGGCAACTCGCCAACTCTGGGTTGGGAAATACCCGGAGATTTTGGGGGTGGAGCTTGGGGAGGGTGGGGTTTGGGGAGGGAACCCATCAGAGTATAAGGCCATACAGTCCACCCTCCAAAGCAGCCATTTTCTCCAGGAGAACTGATTTTTGTCATGAGGAGATCAACTGTAATAGAAGGAGATGTCCAGGTGCCGCCTGGAGGTTGGCAACCCTTTCGGCCGACCCCTGAGCGGGTTCATTTACAGTCTCGATTTTAATAGTAAAGAGGAACCAACATTAAAAAAAATAAAGTCCCAAACACAGCTGTCTTGTATGTTACTGACAATTAGCACTGGGATACCAATTTGTGGCTAAATACCGTGGGCTTGCTTCTGCCCACGACAGAGCTGAATTTGTTACAAGAGAAGTGGGTTCCCCCGTATTATTCCACCCCACACACACTGCTTTTGCTCCCTGCGATCTCTGCACATGACACGGCTTCCTGCAGAGAAAACTAATGCAAAGGGTTCTGATGGAAAATTAGCAGCTGCCTCTGACCTCTGGGACGGGATTAAATGATGTGGGGGAGAGAGGAGGGTTGGGCATACCCACGTTAAGACACACCCCGTTTTTCACAACCTTGGTAGTGACACTGTCTCTGCTTCCTAGGGTTGCCAGTCTCCAGGTTAAGCCTGGAGATCTCCTGGAATTACAGCTGATCTCCAGAATAAAGAGATCAGTTCCCTTGAAGAAAATGGCTGCTTTTGGAGGATGGACTCTATGGCACTGTACTCTGCTGAGGTCCCTCCCTCAAGCCCTGCCCTCCCCAGGCCCCACCCCCAAATGCCCTGATTAGCATAATTTAAACTTGCCCGTTGCTGCTAAGGCTGATGCAAATGAAATGGCCACCAAAAGGAAATTCCATATTAAATATTGCTCTGTTACTTTCTACACATAGTAAGCTGTCCACAGTGGAGTTCCATAATGGGAATCAGGACCTGTTCTCCCTAATACTGTTAAACCTCTGCTATGGTTTACACTGGTGTGTAGAAAAATGGGCAAAATCACTGGGCCAAGCCCTTTCATAAGAAAGGCCATGCTGGAACAGACCCAGGCCCATCAAGTCCAGCATTCTGTTCACACAGCAGCCAACCAGGTGCCTCTAGGAAGCCCCCAAACAAGACAGCTGCAGCAGCATTATCACGCCTGTGTTCCACAGCACCTAATATAATAGGCCTGCTCCTCTGATCCTGGAAAGAGTAGGTATGCATCATGACTAGTATCCATTTTTACTAGTAGTCATGAATACCACCCTCCTTCATGAATATGCCCACTCACCTCTTCAAGCCTTCCAAGTTGGCAGCCATCACCACATCCTGGGGCATGGAGTTCCACAATGTAACTATGCGTTTCCAACTTTCTCAGCTAGGGATGAGTAAATGGTCCTTAGCTCACTTTGTTTTGTCAACAGTTTCTGGTCTCCGCTTTTCACTGTTAGCTTTTTTGTTTCATTGGCATTGTATATGTGCATTGTACACTTTGTGTGTGTGAGCCCTGACCTGGATGGCCCCAGCTAGCCTGGCCTCATCAGATCTCAGAAGCTAAGCAGGGTCAGTCCTGGATACTCCTTTGGTGGGAGACCCACCAAGGAATACCAGGGTTGGGACACGGAGGCAGGCAATGGCAAACCACCTCTGTTAGTCCCTTGCCTAGAAAACCTGACTGGGTCAGCATAAGTCAGCTGCGACTTGATGATACTTTGCACACACACACATATATGAAGATTCACAAATGCAGACATTTCAAGGGAATACTTGGGGCGAGGAAACAGAAAAATAGAGAAGCATGGCTTTGGTTCAGCCAAGGAAGAAGCAAAACTCAAACCGAGAGTTTGAGGTTGAAACAGCTGGGATGGGTCACTTGGAACCACCCCTACTATCAGCTCCAGCACGTCATAACTCTGTAGTGGTTAAGAGCAGTGATTTGGAGTGGTGGACTCTAATCTGGAGAATCGGGTTTGATTCTCCACTCCTCCACATGAGCAGCAGAGGCTAATCTGGTGAACTGGATTTGTTTCCCCGCTCCTACACATGAGGCCAGCTGGGTGACCTTGGGCTAGTCACAGCTCTCTTAGAGCTCTCTCAGTCCCACCTACCTCACACGGTGTATGTTGTGGGGAGGGGAAGGGAAGGTGATTGTAAGCCGATTTGATTCTTCCTTAAGAGGTAGAGAAAGTCGCCATATAAAAACCAACTCCTCTTCTTCTTCCTGTTCTCAAATTCGCTAAATAGCCACATGGGTACCAGGAAGCATTAGAAACCAAATAAAACCTTAATCAAAATTCTTAAATCACTGTGGAAAAGAGTTGAATTGCTGTGTACATTAAAATACAGGGCCAATTGCTCCAGAAGTCACGCTGTCAAGGTCCTGTGAAATATACAGAGGGAGGAAATGTTTTGCATCTCCTTAGTTATTACAACATCAAGGTGGATGAGGCTTATCCCTGAATCACAATAAACTGAAATTACAGTCCATATTTATGAGAGTTTTTCAGTTGCTAACAATGAGAGTAATTAAGAAAGACCCTAATCCACAAGTTAAAAATTAATCATCTGCAAGTTTGCAGCTAACAGAAGGGGAGAGACGAGAATTGTTTTTTTTTTTAACAATATGATTAGAACAAATTTTTCATTTCATATCCTCCTTGTATCGGAAAAAGCAGCTCTAAAAAGAGATTATTTACCAAAAATACACAAACCGTACAATCCGTCTCCCTCCCGAGTATCTGACTGAGTGTGTATCTGCTATAGGGAAGATGGAAATGTTCCAGGAGATAAAATTTAAAAACTCATTTACAGTTACACCACCATGAACCTCTTGTCTTTTCCATCAGCTCTTTAGTTGATGAGGAAGAAATGTGTTAATGGAGATGTTAAAGAACACCAAGGAACGGAAAACTACTATCATGGGTTCAAATGTAGTAGAATCAAAAGGCACCCAACTATTATTAGGACTGTCAATCTGGTAACAAACTGTAGCTGATTATTCATCTACCTTTCATCCAACATTTGAAATAAAATGGGGTCTTAACCAAACGCCAAAATAGGTGACTTCAGGAGCAATCCTAAACAGGAGTCTTACTGCACCATTAATTTACTCCAAATTATTAGCGTGGTCGAACTATGTGGCTTGGCTGCGCAGTCAGATTTCCCCCATGCACCTTGGCTAAATTCATCGCTGTATTTACAACTGCCTGTCTGCACTTTCCACCGGGGACCATCGCATAACTCATGATGTCATGGATGTGCGACAAGCTCCCCTTCCCCCCTTTATAATTTTTTGCAAACTTCACCCCGGCAGCCTGCAGCCTGGGGACTGCATCTTCGCTCAGACCCCCTGCTGTCCCTATAAAAATGTCCACAAGCACATACAAACTGGGACAAGCAGCATGAGAAGCCGGGCAGAACTTGTATAGGGTTAAGCGAGGGAGACTGCAAGACCAAGCAAGGAACTCTCTCCCGTTGCTGCCACCTTCGTTTGAAAACTGCAGTCCCACAGTCTTCACAGAACTCATTTAATTATAATAAACATTGCACAAAGTTGCTGGTGTGTCTGCAAAGCCCGTGTCCTGGAGGAATCCCCCCTACTCAGAGAGCTTGCATAACTGCTCTCCAAATTTCTCTGCAATTTTTTTTTTAGTTCACTTTAGGCACAGTTGGGTGCCTGAAGATTTATTGTTTAAAAAGCTACACTCAAAGGGACAAAAGACTGCTCAAAGCAGGAAATCATTCCCATTTTACCTTGGGGATATTGCACCAGGAGGAAAACGGACGTGGGGGGAGTGGGGGAGAAGAGAGAAGAAACTGAAACAATCATTCTACTGCGGCCAGAACAAAAGCAACAAGTACAGCCTCCTCCGTAACAACAAAAACAAAAGAGACTGGCTGGAGAATGGGTTGCTTCTTTGCAGGCTTTAAACACCATGCTTGACATCCTGATCCCTTTTTTAAAAAGAAGAGGAATGATCCAACATTACTCCAAGTGCATTAATTTTTTTTTAAAAGGCTCAGAAAATGGCCACCGGAGGGAAAGGAGAGGGGACATGGGCTACACAGTGGGTGTGGACAGCAGAGGGGCGGGGGAAATAAACAGCGTCTTAAAGCTATCTGCACCTCAGGGGAAGCTGTCTGGGAAACGGAGAAAGGAAAAATATCGCCTTATAAGCGTTTCTGGAAACCACGTGGATTAAGCGACAGCAAAACGGTTCCGCCACCAAAGGGAGGGGGGAAGGTGCGATCATGAATCAATAAAACGTCTCAACAAATGTTTCAAAGAGTGAGTGCGTTAGCCCTTCAGGTCTACTCAGAAGTCATGTGTTACTAGGACTGCAGCCTTCTTTTACTAAAGGAACTGAGATTATCTTGATTTCAAGTTCAATAAGAGCCCCACGATCTGAGCAACCCCAGCAAGGACACAGAAGGAAAGCACTGACAGAGGCATTCAGAGAATGGCCAAAACGTGTGGGGGACCTGAAGAAGGGGCAGAAAATAGCAAGGGGTAGAAAATAGGAGAGACAGCAGTGGGTGTGTAATACATTGGAGGCCAGATGACATTTGCCCTGATAGTCTCGCAGACCCTTGATTTTCATTACTAATGGGCATAGGAAATTGCCTTTTATGAAGCCGAACCACTGGTCCATCTAGCTTAGCACCATCTAAGACTTGTCTTAGCACTAGTGTGTGCGAAAAGGATCTTGGGGTCTTAGTAGACCAAACACTGAACATGAGTCAGCAGTGTGATGCGTTAGCTAAAAAAGACAAATGCAATCTTGGGCTGTATCAACAGAAGTATAGGGTCCAGATCATGTGAAGTGATGGTATCACTTTACTCTGCTCTGGTTAGACCTCACCTAGAGTACTGTGTTACGTTTTGGGCACCACAATTTAATGTGTCCAGAGGAGGGCAACAAAGATGGTGAGGGATCTGGAGACCAAGCCTTATGAGGAAAGGTTGAAGGAGCTGGGTCTGTTTAGCCTGAAGAGGAGAAGACTGGGAGGTGATATGATAACCATCTTCAAGTACCTGAAGGGCTGTCATATAGAGGTTGGTGCTGAGTTGTTTTCTGTTGCCCCAGAAGGTCGGACCAGAACCAACAGGTTGAAATTAAATCAAAAGAGTTTCTGTTTAGACATTAGGAATAATTTTCTAACAGTTATAGTGGTTCCTCAGTGGAACAGACTTCCTAGGGAGGTGGTAAGCTCTCCTTCGCTGGACGTTTTTAAGCAGAGGCTAGATGGCCATCTGTCAGCAATGCTGTTCTTTGACGTTAGGCAGATGATGAGAGGGAGGGCATCTTGGCCATCTTCTGGGCATGGAGTAGGGGTCACTGGGAGTGTGAGAGGAGGTAGTTTGGAATTTCCTGCATTGTGCAGGAGGTTGGACTAATGACCCTGGTGGTCCCTTCCAACTCTATGATTCTACTCTGACAGGCAGCTGCTCTTCAAATCGTCAAGCAGAGAAAGGTCTTTCTCAACACCCGCTACCTTAGATCCTGTACTGGGAGATGCTGAAGACTGAACTTGGGACCCTCTGCACATGCAACAGGTGCTCTTTACACTAATCACAGCCCCTCCCATAGGTTGTCACCCACCTAAAGAAACCAACATTAATTTATTAGTTTGTATTGATTAACTGATTAAATCTGCATGTAATTGCATATGTATAAAACAACATCACTGAAGAAAAATGATATTCCCCTACCATTGCTAGGAAGAGGTTTTCTCCTGCGTGTGTGAAAGGGGAATGCCTTTTCTAACATGATGCCTTCAACCCACAGCTTTCACAATCTTTTTCATTAAAATAACTTTTTTGTAAAAAAAAAAATGCTGCCCAATTAATTTTAATTGATCGAATGGTCTTCAATTTATAAACTTCTAATTATTATTATTCTCCTCAGCTAATCCTGTGTTCCGCATTACTGATATAGAATGTTCATTGCTTAATATGTTGTGTTAATTGTTGCCAAGAAATTTTGTTCCAACGTGGGAGCTTCTTCTCAAGCAAAAGAACCTGAGGGGTTTCAATGGCAGCTCAAAAGAGGCTTCTAGCACAATCCTAAGGGAGGGGGGTACTTATGGCGGGCTCGATGCCGCCGCGCCGCCAACTGAGCAGCTTGGTGGCCTGGAGCAGAAGGGGGGAAATGTACTTTCCCCTGAAACCCCGTGTAACTGCCCCATTGGGTTACACGGGGCTGTGCATGGTTTTTGCAAATGCACCCCTGCAAAAGAGGGCATTCCTGGGGTATAAGGGCTTTGGGAACTGACTAAGTTCAGTCCCGCCCCCGGGAACATCTGTTTTGTTGCTGGCGCGAGCCTTTGCGCAGGCCAAACACTGTAGCAGCGGCTGCTCCAGCTTCTGAGCACGGCACTGCAGCGCTGCACCCTGGCACCGTAGGTAGCCCACCGCCAGAATAGATGCCCATTTTCACACTGCAAATGGCATCTATGCTGGCGCTGGGGTCATGCCGCCTCCAGAAGCCTTTGGCCCCCTTTCTGGATTGCTCCACCTGTATTATTTCTTTTGTATTTCTCTGTTTTTTATTAATTAGACAATAATGTTGGATTTACCATACCTAGGATGGAATTTGCATTGTGCAACCAGATGCTGACCTTGCCGCCCCATGCCATGTTGGATGGGTCTTAGCTCTTAACAGCATTTGACGTTGGTGTCTTTGAGGCTCAGATGTCTCCTATTGTTTAGGGTAGTTCAACAATGGCTGATAGCAGGCAGGGAGAGGGAGAGCAACCGTCTTGCCGTTTTCCCCATCCACTGACTTCACTTACACAGCAGCGTTCCCACGCAATATGTTCAAACATCTGACTCCCCATACGTTCGGACTACTGAACCAACTCCTTTTATGGTTTCCTCAGACAGCCTCAAAGGATATATGTTTCTCACTGATTTCCAGGTTATCAGACAAAAAAATGTATCAGAGGCAAGAGTGGGGGTTCGGGGATGGGGAATAGTATAGTATAGCCTGATCTCATCAGATCTCGGAAGCTAAGCAGGGTCGGTACTTGGAAGGGAGTCCTCCAAGGAAGACTCTGCAGAGGAAGGCAATGGCAAACCACCTCTGCTTAGCCCATTGCCTTGAAAACCCCAGCAAGGGTTACTATAAGTAGGCTGTGACTTGATGGCACTTTATACACACAGAGATTGGGGGGTTCAGTGTGGATAGAAGTCTCCTCTGATTAATTCAAGACTCCACCATATCAAAAGTTCTTTCCATGTCAGGGAGAAAAGGGTATGAGTCTAGCCTTCTCCCTGACATGTTGGTCTTCTAGGTGTAGGGTAATTTTTTTTTCTATCAAGGAGCGCTCAGTCCTGTAAGATTCCACCCTCACGGTTCCAGGAGAACCAGGTGCAAATCCTCGCTCTGCCATGGAAGCTTGCCGGGTAACCTTGGGCCAATCACACACTATGACTAGCCCAAGATCACACAGCTGGCTTCATGTGTAGGAGTGGGGGAACCAACCCGGTCCACCAGATTAGCCTCTGTTGATCATGTGGAGGAGTGGGGAATCAAACCCAATTCTCCAGATCGGACTCCACCAGTCCAAACCATCGCTCTTAACCACTACACCACTACACATACCCCACAGGGTTGCAAGTGAGGATAGATGTGAGCTACTTTGGATCCCCATTGGGGAGAAAGGTGGGATATAAATGACATACATACATACATACATACATACATACATACATAATGCTGGTCAAATGACCGTAATAAATGATAACATACATACATACATACATACGTTGCAGATGGGGGCCCAGCCTGAGACAGAGTGGCTTGCCAGTGCCTACATAGTAAGTTCATGGTAAGGTTGCCAACCCCAGGTTGGTAAATTCCTGGAGCTTTTGGGGTGGCAGGGTTTGGGGAAGGACCTCAGCAGGCTATAATGCTCTACAGTCCATCTTCCAAAGCAGCCAGTTTCTCCAGGGGAATCGATCTCTGTTGTCTGGAGATCAGTTGGAATTCCGGGAACCCTCTGGCCTGGAGGCTGGCAACACTAATCCATGGAGAGATCTAACCTGGGAATCTCGTAGATCCCTGCTCATTCTCTTCGCAGCGCCACCCTCAGGAGTCTGGTCAAGCAACGAGGGCCCGATCCAGTCTATTAGGGCCCAGCCGACTCACTCCTTTTTAAGGGGGAGAAACTGAAGCACGAGTCACTTCTTTTTCAATTCATGACATGGGAAAGACTTAATTTGAGCTGAGCTGGGGGTCCTGAACTTAAATAATAGTCACTGAACAACAAAAGAGGGAGAGAAATCCAACCTAAATGTACGTTTGTACATTTAATATAAAAATGGTCCTACATTAATTAATATTGAAGTATATATGCTAACCTTTGATTTGACCTTGTTTTACAGGGACAGAACTTATAGGTATTCTACCTAGAGGGATCTCTAATTCGAAATTGATTATGTATGTAATCCCAAACATCTCTATTAAGAATTATACAACTGGCTAAAACTAATTTTCCATCATCTTTTATTCTTTTCAGACATCCTATACACATCTCTGGGCTGGTATTCAGTTATCCATCTATATATGGTCATACATTTGTTTAATACTTGTGTGTGCATTATATGAGTTTTTATTTGACCACTGGTGAAGGCCTGTAGGCCAAAACGCGTATGGTCTGCGCGGTTTAGGTTTATCAACCTTATGAGTTGCCACTGTGCCTTGTTTTATATTTTTTAAATATTTTTTACCAATATATAAGCACCTTAAAATAAAATATATTTTTTCTATTATATAATTTTATCTTTTCCACCCAACCCTGGGTATCCAGCTTAAAATAACAGTGCCAACAAAGAAAAGTTTTGCACAGAGAAGCCGAGAGAGAACCCATGACAACCAGCCTCACTGCTAAGCCCACAGTCTCCTCTTTAAAATAATCCTGCGAGGATATTATCTGTTATCATTAGCCAACAGGATATCAAAGACCTCGCCGGTTGCCTGTCGGCCCTCCTCCATCCATCCACGCCAGCCTCTCTCCCAAATTCTGACGACTGCTTATGAGCTCAGCTGTCACTCTGTTCTTCTGGGGAAAGATCGATGGGACACAACAGCCCCAACCTCGGCGACCTTTGAATGTGACAAGATTTTTTGGCCAGCCTTACTAAATGGAAGCCATGGCGGATTGAGGACCGCCTCAGGGCGAAACTCTGCGGTGAATTTATTATCTCCCAATGCCCTTTGGACTCCTTCCCACCATCAAACACCATGGCAGCCCTCGGAACAGGAAGAAATACATTAACTGGAATCTGATCGTTTTAAAAGGTTACAGATGCCCAAATATAATTTAATTTCATACTTGCCCTTTGAGGGTTTGGTGTATATTTTCATTTTATGACTGCAAATGATAAAGCCCTTAAGAATCAGGGCAATAAAAAAGGAGAGGAGGGTGGAAGTATTTGTAGGGCTAGAATGAGGTCTTATTAGTACTCCACAAAAGAAGTGAGGGATCAGATATTGTCAGAAACTATGTGTGTTTGTGTATGCACACACTCATTGTAGTCTATATTGTCTCTCATCTTATTCTATAACAGTTAGATTCAAGTCCAGTAGCACTTTGTGTGTGTATAGAGTGCCATCAAGTTGCAGCCGACTTATGGCAACCCAGTAGGGTTTTCAAGGCAAGAGACATTCAGAGATGGTCTGCCATTGCCTGCTTCTGTGTAGCAACTCTGGACTTCCCTGGTGATCTCCCATCCAAGTACTAACCAGGGCCGACCCTGCTCAGCTTTTGATGAGGTCAGGCTAACCTGGGCAGGCCAGGTCAGGGCAATGATATTATAACTATCTATTATATCTACCTATGATCTGCTTGGTGCTGGAAAGTAGCATCAATTTGTAGCCAACCTAGAGCAACCCTGTAAGGTTTTCAAGGCAAGAAATGAACAGAGATGGTTTGCCATTGCCTGTCTCTGTGAAGCAACCCTTGATGGTTGCTTCGCCCAAGTAATAACTAGGGCCAACCTTGCTTAGCTTCTGAGATCTGATGAGATCAGGCTAGCCTGACCCATCCAGGTCTGGGCCAGTAGCTCCTAAGAGACCATCAGGATTTTCAGAGAATAAGCTTTCAAGAGTCAAAGCACCCTTTGTCAAATCTGAAGCTATCCAGCTAAAGCTTAAATTTTTTTGGGACACTGTGCTCACCTGAAGTGTTAAGGCCATTCTAAGCCAGAAGTGAGCAGATTACTATCTGGGGCCAAATCTGGCCCTCAAGATGCTCAACAGTTTGGTCGAAATCGCATGGCTGTTTTGTCTTGTGATTCTCCCATGATTGTAGCGAATCTATGTGGTGGTCTCCCATCTGCGGGACCAACCTACTTCCAGTGCGATACTTCCCTTGGCTTCCAATTCCTGTGTTGTCTCGAATTTTTTAAAAAAGAATAGCTGCAATTGCGATTTCTTTCCTGGTGCATTTCAGCACACAGGTTGACTCTCCTTCCTTCCAGCCTATAACATTTCCCCCTCCCACTCCTCCCATATCCCTCTTAGGGGAGCAAAGGAAATTGCACCAAGAGGGAGCCATGTGCGAGCCGGGCATCTGCAGCTCCGTCCATCAATCCATCCATCCATCCATCCATCCATCCATCCATCCATCCATCCATCCATCAACCAACCAATCTTTATTAAAAACAGTCATAGACCAGCACAGCTCTTCACAGTTTACCACTGAAACCCTTAGTATTACACCCTTCCCAGGCTGCGTCCCTTTCCTCCACCTCCAGATATAAGACCTTGCCTGCTGGGTTTGGGGTGTGCAGTGTGTGTGTCTGTGCGCGCTGTGTGATTGATGGCGCCTTCTTCTCCCGGACACCTGACTCTTCGTTTGTCCCTCTTATGTGTTTTTTTTTGATCCCAGGATAGCAAAGTGTGAGACATGAGATGGGCAAACCAATGACATCCTAGCCATGAGTTAACGGCCTTTGTTGGAAGCCTCGGCCACTGGATTTAAGGATCGGTTAGCAGGCCAACGCTCCCTCCAAAACGATGAAACAATGGAAGAACAGAAAACCATTATGAGCAACCGAGTGGGACATAGTGCTGTGAACAGCTGGTGCAAGAAACAAGGACAGCCGATGTCCAAGTGGGATCCTTCAAACATGAGCCGAGATCCAGATATGGCCCAGAAGAATTGCCTGTCCCTGTTCTAAATGCTCCTGCATTAAAATGACTTTCATTTAAAGGAGTTCAGCTGCGGCGAGTCCTGATAAGGAGGGGCCGTGGCTCAATGGTAGAGAATCTGCTTGCCATGCAGAAGGTCCAAGGTTCAAACCGCGGCACCTCCAGTTTAAAGGACCAGGTAGTAGGTGATGCGAAAGACCTCTACCTGAGACCCTGCAGAGCAGCTAATCTGAACAGACAGTACTGACTTCGATGACTTTGATTTTTAATATTTAGGAACCTGCCTTAACAGGTCCTCGGTGTTCATGTTTTTATGCGATTCCTGGTTTTGTGTCCCAATCTGCTACCAATGTCACATTCTCCAGTTCCCCTCTTTTCTCCATCAGTTCCATCCTTTCAAACACGCAAAAGAGAGAGAAAAGCACCAACTGTTTTCTAGCATCTCCCCAGCAGGGAAAGTGTCAAGGTTTAAAAAAAAAAATAAGGGGAGGGGGGATCACAATTTTTTTAAAAGCAAATACGGAGAGGAGAGGAAAAAGAGAAAACAGATGTGAAAAGGTTATTTTATCCTCAACTGTGGCTAAAATTAAAACTTGGAAAGTGCTTGCTTTGAATACACAGGGCCAGATGCTCTTCTCCCTGAGCAGGTGTGCAGGGGGGGAACGAAGACCCCCCCCTCACTACTGAGCACCTGCTTCAGAGGAATGTTAGAGTCACAGTTGCTAAGCTCTCGGAGTTGAAGGTGCAGGGAAGACTTGGGAGTTATAAATGGTGTTTTAGTCCTCACAGAGGAGTCAGGCATGATTCCACAGCCTTGTGGGAAAGCCGGACATCCTAAACTGGTGCTTAGGAAGAAAAACGAAATGTCCTCTGAAATTAAAAAAAAAACATTCAAGTGGGAATACATTCTCCTTCTGTCTCTGTGCCCTCTCCTGCATGGCTAAGCCACACCTTTTAAACAGTTTAAACGTGTCTCTCCCCCACAGCGTGGTGTAGTGGTTAAGAACAGTGGTTTGGAGCAGTGGACTCTGAACTGGAGAACCGGGTTTGATTCCCCACTCCTCCACGAGCGGCGGAGGCTACTCTAGTGAACTGGATTTGTTTCCCCGCTCCTACACACGAAACCAGCTGGGTGACCATGGGCTAGTCACAGCTCTCTCCGCCCCACCTACCTCACTGGGTGTCTGTTGTGGGGAAGGGAAGATGATTGTAAGCCAGTTTGTTTCTTACTTAAGTGGTAGAGAAAGTTGGCATATAAAAACCAACTCTTCTTCTTCTTCTTCAAGCAAGACACTATGGGAGTGTTCACAAAAAGGGAAAATGGAAATAGTGGGGTGGGGGTAGGGAAAATGAGATGCCTGCTGCAAGTCTTTGCAGGTCCCTCCCTTGTCACTGTTCTAATTAATATCCACAAGTAAAGATGCCAACTCTGAGTTGGGAAAACCCTGGAGATTTGGGGTTGGAATCTGGGGATAGAAGAGTTTGGGGAGGGGAGGGAGCTCAGTTGGGATGCGGTGCCATAATTTCGAGATCAGTTGTAATTCTGAAAGCACTCCAGGCCCCTCCTGGAGCTTGGCAACCCTACCCCAAAACTTAGATTTTAGTAAATGACAAAATATTAAGGAATCCAGTCATGTTTCTTTTAAAATCTAACTTGTAGTTCAGCTCCAACTCAGACAGAAAATACTTCACAGTGATATCAGCAAACCCTCACCTGGATGCCCCAAACTAGCCCGATCTCTTCAGATCTCAGAAGCTAGGCAGGGTCAGCACTGGTTAGTGTTTGGATGGGAGACTACCCAGAAACACCAGGTTATGCAGAGGAAGGCAATGACAAACCACCACCATTAGTCTCTTGCCTACTGGATCACCAAATGTTGGCTGAGACTTTACAGCATTTTAGACACAATATCAGCAAACTGATATAGATTAATTAGAGTTGCAGATTTTAGAAGCCGAACTCCAAGATGGGATTTCAAAATGTAATTTAATTTTTTTTATTAAATGGTAACAATGTGCCCAGTGACTATATCTAACCTTCTTGGTTGGAAAACACATCACCGATGGTGGAGAAAAAAGGATTACAGTTAGTTTGGTAATTATATATGCTTATTATTATAATTATTACATTCTGCAAGAAGGGTGAAGTACTTCACAGCGCACCTGGAGGGGATATAAACCACTGATGTTAGAAGAGTTTATAAGCCTAATGCTATTTGGTAAAAAGAGTAACTAAACTGTGATGATACAACTCATCAGATGTTATGTTATTATGTTTAATTTTCACAGAATATCAGTGTATGTGATACTAACAGAATATACAACTGCAGCCTCCAGTGGGGCTGGATCATTCCACTACTCCGTAATAATGTGGCTGGCTCATTCAAACCAGTGTGGTATAGTGGAAGGCCTAGGACTCAAAGACCTGTATTCAAATTCCCATCCGACCTGTACCAATCACCTTTTTTAGTCTTAACTTAATTGGGATAAATTGCATAACCGATGACCAAAGCAGACATGAAAAAGGAATGTCTCTATTCCCGGTTACATCAAATCTCAATTCGGCGCAATCAGATCTAAATTTTAAACCTATATTCATTCCCTGGTTTAAACTGTACCGAAAACCATGAAGACTTCGGGACAAAGTAGATGTGGTGGCATCCTTGTGGCCCCCACGAGGACACTGAAGGTGTGTGTGTGTGTGTGTGGGGGGGTGCAGCTATTTCACACAACACTTAGTTAAATTGTGGAACTTCCTGCCTTAGGATGTGGTGATGGCTGCCAACTTGGAAGGCTTGAAGAGGGGAGTGGACAGGTTCATGGAGGAAAGGGGTATTCATGGCTACTAGTCAAAGTGAATACTAGTCATGATGCATACCTATTCTCTCCAGGACCAGAGGAGCATGCCTAATATAATAGGTGCTGTGGGACTCAGGCAGGAAGGTGCTGCAGTCATCTTGCTTGTGGGCTTCCTAGAGGCTCCTGGTTGGCCACTGTGTGAACAGATTGTTGGACTTGATGGGCCTTAGTCTGATCCAACATGGCCTTTCTTATGTTCTTATTTACAGCTTGGGGGGGGGGAAGAGTGCCTCAGCCAATCAGGATCAGGCCCTGGTGGCATTTTTAAATGACTTTAAAATGGCAGCTGCAACATCCTCTTGGCGGCCACGAAACACCATCACATCTAGCGCGACCCTCTGGCGTTCCAAACCAGAGGTCCACTTTGGGTCCGCTTGATCATCTGACATGATCTCTTTCGCCACTCGCAATTACGGAGATATCTGTCACACCGCACGGAACAAAAAGCCTGAATACGCAAGCTGCTCTTCTCGATTCTCCATGAAAGCACCCCCCCCCCAAAAAAGAGGGGACATCTCCACTAAGTAAAGACCGGCATAATCCAGTCTACAAATAGAGTCTTCTGCTCCCTGCCACAACTACTTACGATGTCGGCCACTTAAGGAATCTTCATCTAAAATTAATGCCTTATAAATAATCAAGACGTGCTTTACTCTCTGTCTGTTTAACCTCAACGTGGAAAAAAAAAGTAAAAGTTTTTTTTTCCCTTTTTCTTTTCTTACAAGAGGGGAGAAATTAACGATGGCCTGACCTCTTGGAGGATGCTTGCCAAGCGGTTACACACTCCAGCTTGTGTAACCACTTTTTTTGGCCTCCTCTTCTTCCAGAGACGTTCCAAAATGGGTGCTGACTCAGAGGTGAGATGAAGCGGGAAGTTGCTTGGCAGTATCCAAATGCAGAGTCAGGATGGAGCCGTTCTAGCCCAAGCCCCCTTTTTGGGGAATTAGGGACGTGGGACGGGAGCCAGAACGGCGACAGACAGATCTGGATACCCCATAAAAGCCTCTCCTCGTGGTTTCGACATTGCTAGGGAGGCTCCCCAAATTCTGCTCAGATTTTGGGTCCCAAATTAACATTTCTTGATTTTGAGGTGGAAATGATGCTGGAGGAGTTCTCCACTGCTCAGGCCTTTCTTAACCCCCAGCTTTCAATTGGAGCATTTCCCCTTCTTTTATACTAACAATACATGTGGGTAAAATCCTATTGCTACGGACGCTTTCCAAATTCTCCTCAGACAAACTTCTCCTTGGACTTTAGGTTTTAAATTAAAAATTCTTGACTCTGAAGTGGATGTGATGCTTGAGGAATTCTCCACTGCTTGGGCTTTTTTAAAAAACCCAGAATGCTTTAAATTGGTCTTCTGTACTAACAGTACATGTGTACAAAACATAGCAGAAGAAGAAGAGTTGTTTTTTATATGCCGACTTTCTCAACCACTTAAGGAAGAATCAAACCGGCTTACAATCACCTTCCCTTCCCCTCCCCACAACAGGTAGGTGTTGTGAGGTAGGTGGGGCTGAGAGAGCTCTAAGAGAACCATGACTAGCCCAAGGTCACCCAGCTGGCTTCATGTGGAGGAGTGGGGAAAACAACCAGGTTCACCATATCGGCCTCCGCCGCTCATTTGGAGGAGTGGGGAATCAAACCCGGTTCTTTCGTTCAGAGTCCACCGCTCCAAACCACCGCTCTTAACCACTACACCACACCGGCTCTCACGCTGGCAGGAAAAAAAGCCACTTTGATGGGAAACTGATGAAGGATGGCCTCAAGATTCTTTAAGTGTGGGTTTTAGTTCTGTGCATCGATAAAATACCGTCCCTCCCAAGCAAATGCAATCATACAGATTATCATATTAAAACTGCAGGGTTGCCAGGTCCCTTTTCACCACTGACGGGAGGTTTTTGGGGTGGAGCCTGAAAAGGGTGGGGTTTGGGGGAGGGGAGGGACTTCAATGCCATAGAGGCCAATTGCCAAAGCGGACATTTTCTCCAGGGGGACTGATCTCTATCGGCTGGAGATCAGTTGTCATAGCGGGAGATCTCCAGCTACTATCTGGAGGTTAAAGGTAAAGGTCCCCTGTGCAAGCACCAGGTCATTCCTGACCCATGGGGTGATGTCACATCCCGATGTTTCCTAGGCAGACTTTGTTTACGGGGTGGTTTGCCAGTGCCTTCCCCAGTCGTCTTCCCTTTACCCCCAGCAAGCTGGGTACTCGTTTTACCAACCTCGGAAGGATGGAAGGCTGAGTCAATCTTGAGCCGGCTACCTGAAACCGACTTCCATCGGGATCAAACTCAGGTCGTGAGCAGAGCTTGGACTGCAGTACTGCAGCTTACCACTCTGCGCCACGGGGCAACCCTATAAAACAGGGATCTGCGGGGGAGGCTTTCCAGAGTTTTATCGATTCACACATGCTGATCAGGCCGAGAGGGTGTGGTGAGTGAAAAGGAAGGCTTGGTGGATACGAATCTAGCAAGTAGGAAGGCTTTGCTCGGACCTTTCTCTGTTGTCCAAATCTCAAGCCTCTCCTGGGAAGCCTAGGGGTGGCAAACGCAGCTTCTCACAAGATTGCCCCAAAGGGGATTTGAGGAAGGGACGCTGGGGGAGGGGGCGTTGTTGTTGCGGGGAGAAGAAAGGACCGGCTTTGGAGATGCCTGCCTGAATTTGGTAAAGTCAGACAGAAAACAGAACGCTGGAAAAATGGTTCGGGGCCGATTTGCATACGTTCCTTAGTATTCCAAATGCCTCTTGATGTAATTGAATTGTTGTTTCTGCCTCTATTAATACATATGCAAATAAGCCGGCGCTGCAGCTGTGCTGTATTAATCATATGTGTGCTTCTGTCTGTCTGCCCTGCAGGCTAAGGTCAGAACAAGGAGAAGAGAGGCAAACGCAAGCTCTTTCACCTCCAGGGGAGCTTCCTCGTGCTGTCAGGCATGGCCTGAGAAAAGGATGTTGTGGTTTCTCCAGGTGCTGGCCAAGGCCAGCTCTAGCCCTGCAAACAACGTGTTTAGATTGAACTCTGTGGGAATGCCGGTAGAGTCCTACCTCCCTGACAGCTCCTGGGAGGGGGGTTGCCATGGCATCCAGATCTACCCTGATTTGCCCTACGCTCTTTCATATATGCCCTGTACCGTGCTTATAGTTTTCATTAGTGTCCATTTGACTCTTAGCTTCTGTTAACCTGTGGATTTTCCAATAAATCAACTCACTTTTGGACTACTTGTCTACGGATGTCTGTTTATGGGATTATCATGGGACTAGAGCTGACACGTGCCGAGAGAGGCTGTCTGGCACATTGCAAAGACACAGCTAGGGTTGCCGACATCGGGTTGGGAAATTCCTAGAGATTTGGGTGGGGTTGGAGCCTGATGAACTCAAGGTCTGGGGAGGGGAGGGAACTCGGTGGAGTACAATGCCATAGAGTCCACCCTCCAAAGCATCCTTTCCCCCCGGAGAACTGATCTCTGTAGTCTGGAGATAAGCTGTAATTTCGGGGGATCCCCAAGTCCCACCTAGAGGCGGGCAGCCCTACCTGAGATGCCACATTCCCCAACAGGAGAAACAGAGGCCATAGGATCGCCACAGTGTGACTCAGAGCATTGCCGCATAACCCAGAACAGGAGGATATATGTGGTACCCTGCACTCTGCTGATGGAGAACAGGACTGTGTTCTATGAAGATAGTTTCAGTTGGGTAGCCATGTTGGTATGCAGCAGAAGACCAAGATTAAGGTGCTACTGGACTCAAATCAAGATTGTGCTTTGCGTGTTTGTAGACTAATGGCCATTCCAACTTTTTTTTAAAATAGATCTGGGGTGCAAGAAATGGATTTACAGTGTTTAGATTAAACACTGGGGTGGGGTGAATCCCTTCAGGGTTCCCTCAGACAAAAGTCCGACATTTCAACAAAGGAGGTACTTTTCCATAAAAGCTCCAATGAATAGTGTTGCCAGGTCCCTCTTCACAACTGGCGGGTTTTTTTTTTTTTTTGGTAGAACCTCAAGAGGGCGGGGTTTGGGGAGGGGAGGGACCTCAATGCCATAGAGTCCAGTTGCCAAAGCAGCCATTTTCTCCAGGGGAACTGATCTCTGTCGGCTGGAGATCAGTTGTAATAGCAGGAGATCTCCAGCTAGTAACTGGAGGTTGGCAACCAATGAACATTGGGCAGCAATATGTAAAAGTAACAGATGTATACAGCTGGGGGTACGTTCTCTGTAATCGGTGGAGTCAGACATGGATTCCCACAGCAACTATGCCCTGGCAGCCATTTTAAAAATAAGCAAGCTGTTAGTAATCAGGAAGGGAGATGTCCGTCCCCCCCAATAACTTTTGTGAATTTATGGTAATCTCAAAAAGATGGCTGGGGATGCAGCCAAAAGTATTAGCTCCATTTCTAATATTGGGTGGCCTTCCTCTCCCAGTTCCCTCATTCATATTTAGGCTCCTATTTATAATGATAATGGACAGCCAACGATCACAGGCCGACCGAAATGTGCCCAGATTTCTACACCGCAGGTCCCCCTTTCAAAGTGTGCGTAACATGGAGCGTGGCTGCATCGCTCCAGGTCCGCTAATGGGAACACCTTGACCCTATGAGAGCAGAAACCCACTGTTGCAGGTGTGGGGGTGAGAGGTGAAAACATTAATTGACATTAGTAGTGCATTATTTAACACCGCCACCCACCCACCCCCCAATGGAACATGCCGGTAGAATTGTTTCACCGTGGCTAGGTCTAAATCCTCAGCTGCTGTAGATGGGCATGGATCCATTAGCACCAATGGAGCTACATCAATTCCCTACAGCTGGGGAACTGGCCCTTGATCTCCACCAATCCCTTACAAAATGGGCATTTTGGCTACCCCGTTGGGCAGGAACAGGTGGCGAGTCTCTCCACAGCCAACGCACCTAAATATAGCATCGGAAATAAACGGGGAGCGCGGTGCCCGTTTCTAGGTTAATATTATACGCCGGAGACCAATTTGAGGAGAAGGCCAATGGGAAATAGCCGTACTGCGCTGCCTTATTAACTCACCGTCATTATCATCTTGGGCGTTTGTGATGTCCATCAAGAAATGTGCATATTAATATTAAAGGAATCTCATGAGCTAATGGTGGGTGGACGGCTGCCATCTTTTGGCAATGCTAATCGGAAGCGCGGCAGTAGGAGTACTTAGCGGCTGTTTTCCTTTCATTTTGCCCAGATGTTTGTTCTCAGACTGGAAACCTGGTTTTGCTTTGGTTTCCACCCTCCCCCCAGTCAAACATAAGAGGACCGCGGCTGTTTTCTAATATAGCAATTAAATCGTGAATTAACGATGCGTCCCTCCACAAACTAAGACACTTAAAGAGAGCAGGTAAAGCAGCAGAAAAAAGAAAAACAAAAACAAAAATCTGCATGGTCCCAATGGCTGAAAATTTGAAACTCGGCTGGTATTTATAGTTGCTCCTGACTAATGAATGTGAAAAACAAGCAAGCAAAGAGTAGGAAACATACTAACTGTCTTGCAGGAATGAGACTAATATCCAAAGCAAATCATGGGATCAAGCTGCACAGCATTACATGAAAATGCTTTTGTTTCTTGGCTGCAGCGTTGTCCAGTGCAGACACGACATTTAAACCCGATTAACCACGGTTTGCTGCGTGAGGACCCTCATATACAGGCTCGGTTCAGACGTGACATAAAACTCTGGTTTGTTTTAGCCATGGCTTGTTTGTGAAACCAGAATTTGGTTCACAGTCAACCATTCGAACATTGATTTGCTTCAACAAATGCTGGTTTTGTCGCATCCCCCCCCCCCGGTGTCCCCTGTAGAGACCCAGCTGGTATCCCAGACTGCATTGCTGTGAGGGTGTTGCTAGGGAACAAGCCAGGAAAAACCAGGATGTCCGCAGCCATATGTCACACCAATCCTACCTTGGATTTTACACCAACTTTAAACTGGCATGATGCATCTTAACTAACCAGTTAGTGGGAAATGGCCGCTTTGGCAATTGGACTCTATGGCATTGAAGTCCCTCCCCTCCCCAAATCCCGCCCTCCTCAGGCTCCGCCCCAAACATCTCCCGCCGGTGGCGAAGAGGGACTTGGCAATCCTAATCATTGGGTCAGTATAGGCAGACACAAGCGAGTCCTTCTTGGCAATTTTCAAGCACAGAAATAAAAAAGACAGAGGAAAAGAAAACATAATTTTGCTTCTCTCCGACTCCTCAAACGTTTCACCTAAATAGGAACCTCCTAATCCATTCAAACCTTTTTTTTTACTTTAGATGGACAAACACTAGTCCCTGATCTTCTCAGCTTTGCCCTTCTCGCGGAGAATTTTTCACCAGCCTTGGACTTCCAATCTGGCAATCTGCCTCTGCTTCTCACCTGCCTTGAAAGCCCTTGCTGGGGTCACCCTAAGTCAGCTGTGACTTGATGGCACTTGACATACACGCTTGGACTTCCAACAGCTCAGACAGAAGAACACCCCCCCACACACACACACACAGCTTCTCTGACACCTTCCATTAATATTCAAAACAGATAAAAGAAAGAATTTTTTCACACAATGCAGTTAAATTGTAGAACTCCCTGCCCCAGGATGTGGTGATGGCTGCCAACTTGGAAGGCTTTAAGAGGGGAGTGGACATGTTCATGGAGGAAAGGGTTGTTCATGGCTACTAGTTAAAATGGATACTAGTCATGATGCATAACTGTTCTCTACAGGATCAGTTGAGCATGCCTATTATCTTAGGTGCTGTGAAACACGGGCGGGATGGTGCTGCTGCAGTCGTCTTGTTTGGGGGCTTCCTGGAGGCACCTGGTTGGCCACTGTATGAGCAGACTGCTGGACTTGATGGGCCTTGGTCTGATCCAGCAGGGCTTTTCTTACGTTCTTCGTGATTCTCGGCTCCCCATTACAACACACACACAAAATCTATGACCAATTATGCAGGGTCGATTTTGATGCTCACTCAAAGCTGCTTTTTAAAATCTGCCCTTTAAAATGACTATTCACGGTCCCGATGCAAGAGGAGAAAGACAAGCACATTCACTCCCCCCCCACTTGCCTGTTCCTTCGTTTGTATAGCCATTAGTAATGGTCGTTTGCATAGCTAAGCCTCGGCTGTGATTTTTCATGGTTCCTTCAGTAAATGCTTCAATGTGGGGGCGGAGCAAATACAAAAGGTCGCGTTAAAGGGGCTCTTAAGAATTGCGAAGCAGGTATGCGCTGGTATCCTCTCCTCTGGCGGGAGGCTGTTGTCGTTCTGGAGGCCTTGCTTCAAAAAGGATGTGGACTGAATGGAGCAGGTGCAGAGAAGAGCAACGGGGATGGTCAGGGGCTTTGGAGACCAAGCCCTACGAGGAAAGGCTGAGGGAGTTGGCAATGTTTAGTCTGGAGAAGAGGAGGTTGAAGGGGGAACATGATTGCTCTCTTGAAGTATTTGAAGGGCTGTCACTTAGAGGAGGGCAGGGAACTGTTGCTGTTGGCAGAAGAGGGTAGGACTCGCAATAATGGGTTTAAGTTGCAGGCGGAAAGGAACCGGTTAGATATTAGGAAAAAGACAAGGTATAAATGAAGTAAATAAATAAATCCAGGTTCGAATCCCCACTCTGGCAGGGGAAGTTTGCTGGGTGACCATGAGCCAGGCACTCACTCTTGGCCTAACCTACCTCACAGGGTTGCTGTGAGGTTAAAAATGAAGGAGAGGAGAATGCTCCAAGCCACTTCCCAGAGTGCTGTGGCCCCTCATAAAACATGCCCACTCTATGGTATATCCAAGAGGTAGAGATGGTGGGAGGGAAGATGTTTCAGCTAACTACATGAGCAGCCTTCAGTCAGTTGTAGGCAGGCTTGCGACTCTTTGATACCCAACCCTGTGTCGAAAAAACCCAAAAAGGTAGACCACAGGTCTCATCTCTGAATCCAATCAGCTCACGACTTTGTGCCTCCTCTCTGTGGTCTCTTAGAACCATCAGAAGAAAGCCCTGTCATCCTGCCCCCTTGTCCTCCCTAATTTCCCCGCTTTAATCCTTTCCAAAGCCTTGTTACAGTGGCAGTGCCTTTTTTGTGTGTGAGAGAGAAGAGGATGAAAAAGAGAAACAACAGAGTGGTCTCTTCTGTGCCGGGGTTGACCCATCCTCTCGCCGTCGAAAGACCCCTGCCAACCCATCTTTGAGAGGACATGTGTTTTGAAGCCCTTCCTCTCCTCTTTCTCTCTGGGAGTCTCCCGCTGTGGTGTCCTACCTGTCACGGTCAGCACTAATTGGTTGCCTTCGCCAACAATGCCCCGCTGAGGGGCTAATAACTGGATGAGCAGAGGTAACCATCCTTGGCTGGAGAAGTGGTGAATCTGAGCTGAATGTAACTCGCTGCGTTGGAGGGGTTGGAATACGTACCCTGATTGAACTTCTTTTTATATGGCTAAAGCGACGGGAAAGACTTTCTTTGTGCCTCTGAAGCGTGTCCCGTTCATTGTCACAAACTCCTGGGGGCCTTTTCTTTTGCCCTGCCTCGTACTGGCAGGGATAGTGGACTTTAAATAGGGCAGTCATCCTAGAAGGGAATTCAAGAAGGTCCCTAGGGTGAAGAGATTCTGCCCCTGTTACTCAGGGGGATGGGAGACTTTTTTAGATGCCCTTTTTACAAGACAGCCTGTTCCAAAATTATTGAACCCCCTCATCGGGAAAATTGGGAACCGAGGGTGATTGGACAAAAAGGTTTTTGTTGGGTGACAATTCCCCAGTTACCTCTCAGGTGGCTAAATATTGCATGGTTGTACTTAAGGAACATCGCCTCAGAGTATTCCCCCGATCTAATTCAGAAAATGTATAACCCGGTATTTTATATTGAGATTAGTCTTGGTTTGTAAATTCACTCTTCGTAATTTACTCTATTTTATCTAGCAAATGTGTGTGTTGCGTTAAGTGCTGACAAGTTGCTTCCGACTCACAGCGACCCTATAAATCACTGCCCTCCAAAACATCCTATCCTTAACAGCCTTGCTAAGATTTGGCAAATTGAGGGTCGTGGCTTCCTTTATAAAGTCAATCCATCTCTTGTTGGGTCTTCCTCTTTTCCTGCTGCCTTCAGCTTTTCCTAGCATAATTGTGGGGGCATTTTTGGTGGTAGAGGTCCCAAATTTTCAGGATAGCTTTCAGGGACTCTCCTTGCACGAACCCCAAAATTTGGTGAAGATTGGGTCAGGGGGTCCAGTGTTATGGGCTCTGGAGAGGTCGCCCCCCTTCATAGACAATTAGCGAACAGAGAATCTCTTACCTTCCAATGCTTGGCTATGGAGGCAGGAGGGGGCAACCTCTTCCAGACCCCTTAACTTTGGACCCCCGACCCAATCTTCACCAAACTTCTGGGTTCTTGCAAGGAGAATCCCTGCAAGCTACCCTGCAAGTTTGGGGGGCTCTACTTCAAAAATGCCTCCCCAGGAGCTTCACAAAGCCTGGGGAGAACCTGAAAAAGCCAAATAATTACCTGGTGTTTTTTTTGGGGGGGGGGGATGGTCAATTCGGCTTTGGCTTCCCCCCCAGGTTTTGGAATTTGGTGAACCCAAACTCAAAATTTACCGAAATGGCTTTTTTTGGCTTATTTTCGGTTCGGGTTATATATGGACAGAGTGGTAAGCTGCAGTAAGCTTTGTTTTCATTCGAAGTGACCATTGAAACAAGCCCTGCCAATCTCTTGAGTTCACCAGTGCTCTGCTAGGATGCTTCCCTTTTTTCCCCCTTCCTTCCCGGCTTTCCAATCAGTTGTGACTATTTGTACCACTTTAGAAGAACTGGAGATCTTCTCCCGGAAATCATTCCAGGAGGAAGACAAGCATGGACAGCACATTTTGGTCTGGAGACGAAGTCCTATGAAGAAAGGTTGAAGGAGCTGGGTATGTTTAGCCTGAAGAGGAATCTTGGAGTCCTTGGAATCATAGAATCATAGAGTTGGAAGGGACCACCAGCGCCATCAAGTCCAACCCCCTGCACAATACAGGAAATTCACAACTACCTCCCCCCCCACACCCCTAGTGACCAGAAGATGGCCAAGATGCCCTCTCTCTCATCATCTGCCTAAGGTCACAGAATCAGCATTGCTGACAGATGGCCATCTAACCTCTTCTTAAAAACCTCCAGGGAAGGAGAGCTTACCACCTCCCGAGGAAGCCTGTTCCACTGAGGAACCGCTCTGTTAGAAAATTCTTCCTAATGTCTAGACGGAAACTCTTTTGATTTAATTTCAACCCGTTGGTTCTGGTCCGACCTTCTTGGGCAACAGAAAACAACTCGGCACCCTCTTCTATATGACAACCCTTCAAGTACTTGAACATGGTTATCATATCCGCTCTCAATCTTCTCCTCTTCAGGCTAAACATACCCAGCTCCTTCAACCTTTCCTCATAGGACTTGGTCTCCAGACCCCTCACCATCTTTGTTGCCCTCCTCTGGACACGTTCCAGCTTGTCTACATCTTTCTTAAATTGTGGTGCCCAAAACTGAACACAATACTCTAGTTGAGGTCTAACCAGAGCAGAGTAAAGCAATACCATCACTTCACGTGATCTGGACACTATACTTCTGTTGATGCAGCCCAAGACTGCATTTGCCTTTTTAGTTACCGCATCACACTGCTGACTCATGTTCAGTATTTGGTCTACTACTGCTCAAACAAGTCTCCCCCATCCTATAATTATGCATTTGATTTTTCCTACCTAAATGCAGAACTTTACATTTGTCTTTGTTGAAGTGCATTTTATTAGTTCTAGCCTATTTCTCCAGCCTGTCAAGATCATCCTGCATCTTGGCTCTGTCTTCTACCGTATTTGCTACCCCTCCCAATTTAGTATCATCTGCAAATTTAATAAGCATCCCCTCTATTCCTTCATCCAAATCATTTATAAAGATGTGGAACAACACAGGGCCCAGCACAGATCCCTGAGGAACTCCACTAATCACTTCTCTCCAAGTGGATGAGGAACCATTAACTAGCACTCTTTGGGTACGATCTGTCAACCAGTTGCAGATCTAGCTAACAATAATAGGAACTAACCCACATTTTCCCAATTTGTCAACTAGAATGCTATGTGGAACCTTATCAAAAGCCTTACTGCAATCTAGATAAACTATGTCTACAGCTTTCCCCTGATCCAGCAATGTAGTAACTTTCTCAAAAAAGGAGATAAGATTAGTCTGACATGACTTATTCTTGAGAAACCCGTGTTGGCTCTTAGTGATCAGATCCATCCTTTCTAAATGCTCAAGGACTGACTGTTTGATGATTTGTTCGAACACTTTTCCTGGTATAGAAGTCAAGCTGATGGGTCGGTAGTTACCTGGATCCTCCTTTTTCCCCTTCTTGAAGATGGGGACATTTGCCCGCCTCCAATCTTCTGGCACCACACCTGTTTGCCAAGACTTTTCAAAAATAATGAACGGAGGTTCCAAAATTACATCTGCAAGTTCTTTGAGTACCCTTGGGTGCAATTCATCTGGCCCAGAGGATTTTGTTTCATTTAAATAAACCAGGTATTTGTGCACTATCCCAATGCCAATTCTAGGCTGCAAATCCCTTCCCTCATCACACGTTCTGTTTATGCCATGTTGAGCACCACTTCCCTCATGAGAAAAGACTGAGGAAAAGTAGGAATTGAGGAGTTCTGCCCTCTCTTCATCTCCTGTTACAATTTCACTTTCCGGTCCATGCAATGGGCTTATCCTTGTTCTTACTCTGTACATAGGAAAAGAACCCTTTTTTGTTGCGTTTAGCATCTCTTGCTAGCCTAAGTTCATACTGAGCTTTACCTTTCCTAACACTCTCCCTACAAGCACTAGTTATTTGTTTATATTCCCTTTGGTTATAAGGCTCTCCTTCCACTTCCTAAATGAGTCTTTTTTATTTCTCAACTCTTTAAAAAGCTGTTTATGGAGCCACCCTGGCCTCTTTAGACTCCTCCCATTTTTCCTTCTCATAGGAATGGTTTGGGATTGCCCCTTCAGTATTTTATTTTGAACTCCCTTCTCCTTAAGTATTTCTGACCATGGGATTCTACCTAGCATAAGTTTAAGTTTGTTAAAATTTGCTCTTTTAAAGTCCAGCCTATATGTCTGACTACGTACAGGTTTTCCTTTCGCCAAGATTGTTAATTCCAAGAGTACATGGTCACTACTACCACGTTCTCTTGGAATTTACAATCTTGGGGAAGTAAGCTCTCCTTCCCTAGTAAGCTCTCCTTCCCAGGAGAGCTTACTAGCAACGCTAATTCTATAACCTTAAGCATATGATAGCAGAAAAGGGCAAGAGTCCAGTAGCACCTTAAAGACTAACAAAAATATTTTCTTCTTCAGCTGTGGCTCACGAAAGCTCATACCCTGCCAGAAAATATTTTTGTTAGTCTTTAAGGTGCTACTGGACTCTTGCTCTTTTCTACTACTGCAGACAGACTAACACGGCTACCCACTGTGAATTATCTTAAGCATATGATGAGAGAGAACGCATCTTGGTCATCTTCTGGGCATGTAGTGGGGGGTCACTGGGGGCGTGGGGGGAGGGTAGTTGTAAATTTCCTGCATGTGCAGGGGGTTGGACTAGATGACCCTGGTGGTACCTTCTGACCATATGATTCTATGATTCTTCTTTTTTTAAATAGCTCTCGTGACTCTCATACTGCCCAGGGTATTTGTATCCCATACAACCAGAGGCTAAACCGCAGTGTAGGTTTTCTTGTAAAAGCACAACAGGGGCGAATATGTTAACCTCTGCCAGTTTACACACTGACAGAGCTTTTTCCCACACTCAGCTGACTCAACTGTGAAACAGCCCTATCTTAATTGTCTCCCATCTTCTCCCCAGCCCATTAAGAGCGACTTGCTATGCTGGTATTGTGTCACGCACAGAGCACGGCTTTGCTGGGATTCTCAAACTTCCTCACTATGACAAGGCCATTCCACCTCTTAGATGGGCAGGACTTTTGCCCCAAGTATCAGATTCAGCAAGCGGATGCTAAAAGGCCACCAACCAGTTCAGACAACTGGTTTTTTGCAGGGTAGCTTGGGCATGTCAAACAGCCTGAATGGCCTAGCTTAGCCCACATCTGTCAGAGCTTGGGAACTAAGCAGGGTCTGCCAGGGTTAGTAGTCTGTCTCTCTGTCTCTGTCTCTATCTCTCTCTATCTATCTAGATTTCTAGCCTGCCCTCATTCCTTGAACAAGCCGAGCTCAGGGCAGGTAACAACAGAATAATAACCCCAAAACCATAAAACATCTATATGATAAAATTATGCATGTTACGGAGAGAGCGGACATAATACTAGAAGGCGGGGTTATCTGCTGAAGCTAGAGGGAGAGATTAAAAATAGATAAAAGGAAGTACGGTAGTTCTTCACACAACACATAGTTAAATTGTGGAACTCCCTGCCCCATGATGTGGTGACGGCTGTCAACTTGGAAGGCTTTAAAAGGGGAGTGAACATGTTCAAGGAGGAGAGAGTTATTCATGGCTACTAGTAAAAATGGATACTATGCATACTTATGATTCATGATGCATACCTATGCCCTGGGTCTCAGGCAGGGAGAGGCCTTTCCCAGTTCTACTGCCTGACATGCAAAGGCCTGAGCCAAGGATCTTCTCCTGACAACGCATGGCCTCAACCAGAGAACAACAGAGAATGTCTGTAGTTAGTATAGACCAGAGGTTCCCAAACTTTTTGAATCATGGAGCACCTTTCAGGAGAGAAATTCACCACGGAGCACTAATTTTCACCTAGCACCTATATACTAAACCTAATGACAGTAGTATTTTTCTTTCCAATCTCTTCATGGATCACTAGGGGATGTTTTGCGGAGCACCAAGTGCTCCACGGAGCACAGTTTGGCAACCTCTGGTATAGACCAAATCAGGCTGCAGGTTGTTTACAACCAATGGTATACTAAAAAAACAGATCACCATGTTGTCCTCTGTTGGGAAATTCCTGGAGATTTCTGGGTGGAGCCTGGGGAAGGCAGGGTTTGGGGAGGGGGGAAGCCTCAGTAGGGTACAATGTCATAGGATCCGCCCTCCAAAGCTGCCGTTTTCTGAAGGGGAACTGACCTCTGTAATCTGGAGATCAGCTGGCAGCCCTACTTCTACTCGACTTTTGAAAATCAAAAACACACATCCCCTGTGGCCATTTCGTCAGCCATCCGGGCAAAGATAATTATGTAGGGTGAAAATGCACGGTCGCTTTAGCCTCCTTTATTCCATTTCAGCCAGGATTCAGCCAGGATCGAATGCACGTTCGGCAAAACGCATGGGTTCGATCCTGGCTGAATCCTGGCTGAAACGGGGAATAAAGGAGGCTAAAGCGACCGTGCCTTTTCGCCCATATATTCCAAAGCCATCCCCGTCCCCACACACGGGTTCCATTTATGCCCAGTAAAGAAACACAAGTCTTTTATCCCTCCTTAACCAGTCGCCTGCCAGTTTTGTCGGACAGCTCTGAATTCTCGCATCTTGAGAAGGAGGCAACCAATTTGCGCTATTCCGCTTGCTCGCCCCCGCGTTACAGTTGCTGTAAGACTTTACTTGGAATTCGCGGATTGGAGGGGAGGAAGAGGAGGAGGAGAGGACACATGCACGCCCAATTATTATTATTATTATTATTTGCCTGCTAAGCCAAAAGCATCACAATTAACGCTGGTGTGGGAACAAACGTTTTCAAAATCCCCCTTCTCCCAGGTGAAAAGAAAGCATCTCCAGATGTAGATTTGTAAATGAAAGGGGCGCGCGCGTGCCAAATATTTTTTTTTTGGTCATTAAAAAAAGAGAGAGAGAGAGGGAGGGAGGGAGGGAGAAAAAGAAGAGAAAAGCCCATTGTGAATTCGGTTGGGTTCGAACAGGAGAGAAAACTGTTTTCCATATTTATTTAACCTTTCGCCTCTCCCGGCATTGTCTTCGGACTTACCTGCAGTTGGAGCGGGCCTAAGCCGGGGGTTGCCGCGGCAGCAGCTGCCATGGTTGTCGGGATCAGCTGAACAGGGTAAGGGTCACCTAAGTAAGAGAATAATAGAGGCGTCAGCACCTTTTATCTACTCTCCACCTGCAAATTAAACTCCTGCATTCACTCTTTCCAAAAGCCTTCTTTTGTGTGCCTTGCTGAGGCCTAATGAAAAGCTCCATTGTGAAGCCTTTTTACTAACACTCTTCACAATTCTGGCTGCGAGAGGAATGTGTATAAAAGGCACAAGCAATTAAGGCGGAAACCTCATCCTTTTTCATGATGTATTTAGGGAAATGGGGGGGAGGGTGGAAGTGCACACTGATCAGAGGGGAGCTAAGCTTCCAAAAAAAAAACATGGAGAGAAAGAAAGACAAGGAAAACAAGCACAACCTTGATAAGATCGCAGCGTCACGGGGAGGGGGAAAGGTGTCCACGGGCTTGTCCAGAGTGGGAATTTACCTCAAAGGAACTTGCAGAGAGGGAAGCAAGTAGGGTTGCCAGGTCCCTTTTTGGTTACCGGCGGGAGGTTTTTGGGGCAGAGCCTGAGGAGGGCAGGATTTGGGGAGGGGAGGGACTTCAATGCCATAGAGTCCAATTGCCCCAACGGCCATTTTCTCCAGGTGAACTGATCTCTCTTGGCTGGAGATCAGCTGAAATAGCAGGAGATCTCCTGCTAGTACGTGGAGGTTGGCAACCCTAGAAGCAGGAGGCACTGAGACCTAACCCCTTAAACATTTCTCAGACACCCCACCGATTCTCATACCTATGATAACTGCCTGAGCCCCTCTACACTTCCAGTGGGTTGGATCATGCCTATTATTTTGGGTGCGGTGGAACACAGGCGGGATAATGCTGCTGCAGTCGTCTTGTTTCTTGGCTTCCTAGAGGCACCTGGTTGGCCACTGTGTGAACAGACTGCTGGACTTGATGGGCCTTGGTCTGATCCAGCATGGCTTTTTCTTATGTTCTTATGATCCCACTAAGGTTGCCAGCCTCCAGGTGGTGGCTGGAGATCTCCTGCTTTTACAACTGATCTCCAGGCGACAGAGATCAGTTACCCTGGAGAAGAATGTCCGCTTTGGCAATTGGACTCTCCCTCCCCTCCTCAGGCTCCACCCCCAAAATCTCCAGATATTTCCCAACCCGGAGCTGGCAACCCTAGATCCCACGGATCCATTCCACTAAGGGCAGTGCTTTCCCCCCGATGATGTTCCTAGGCAGGATCCAACCCATTATCTATTCACAAAGGTTCTTTTCTTCCTGCTGCATGATCCATGTAAGCTACGCTGGCTCCAGCCAAAGGGAACAACTAGTAGGTGATATGAAAGATCTCCACCAGAGACCCTGGAGAGCTGCCACCAGTCAGAGTAGGCAGTATTGACCTTGATAGGCCAATGGTCTGACTCAGCAAGCCCATGTGTCCAATCTGAAAGGGCACCTCTGATCTCCGTCGCTGTTTCCCCACAGCAAAACCGCGAAACAAATTGTTCAAAGACAGGAGATGCAGTTAACAGAGATGTTCTGGGCCTTATATAAACCCCTGCGCTCTCCAAACGAACAAAAAAAAAAGTTTTAAAAACTTTCCACTCCATTAATAAAGATCATTGGAGCGTTTGCGCGTGGCCCAATGATGTGCTAACAGAAATTATTAGCCCAGCAAAATCTCTGGAAACAAGTCTTTGAATGCTGCAGACTCATTAGCAAGGCACAATGCCAGAGCATGGTACGTCTGATCAATCGGGCACACAATACACTTCCCTCCAGGATCCTGCTTTTTGCTAGCTAATGGGGACACAAAAACACCATTTTTAAAGGCCTCATCCCAATCACACGTCGCATCATCAACTACTTGTCACTGCAAGGTCTTTGTGAAGAAATCACGCTAAAAGATGCGGGAGGATAAGAGCCATAAATGAGTGGCTGCATCAATGGTGTCGCCAGGAAAGGTTTGGTTTTTTAGACCATGGCTTACGCTACCTGGATAATGCTCTTCTATCGGGAGATGGTTTGCACCTCTCAAAGGTGGGTAAAAATGTGTTTGGCCACAGCCTTGCAAGCCTGATAAGGAGGGCTTTAAACTAAATCCTCCGGGGGAGCGAGACGTAAATTTAAAGCCTCAAGTGAGGACAATAACTGCAAATATAGATATGAACGGTTTGCAGAGGGTAGCACATACGCAGGAAAGACAGTTCAAAAACATGACAATGGGAGGGAGACAATCTCAAATAAGCTGCCAAGCAGAAGGACCTGTGGTCTAAGGTGTCTCTACACCATGGGAAACAAGCAAGATGAGCTAGAACGTTTAATAGCAAAAAGCAAATATGATATAATAGGCAGGAAACCTGGTGGGACGAGTCTCATGATTGGAATGCATTAATTGAAGGGTATAACCCATTTCGGAGAAATAGACCAAATCAATGAGTCTCTTTGAGAAGGTGGGCTATAAATAGGGTTGCCAACCTCCAGGTGCTACCAGGAGATCTCCTGCTCCAGTCAATGGAGATCATTTCACCTGGAGAGAATGGCCGTTTTGGCAATTGGACTCTATGGCATTGAAGTCCCTCCCCTCCCCAAATCCCACCCTCCTCAGGCTCCACCCCAAAAACCTCCCACTTGTAGCAAAGAGGGACCTAGCAACCCTAGCTATAAATGAACTAAGTAGACCCCCCAAGAGAATGCTTTGTTCATCGAATACCAATCTACTGGTGGTTCCCCGCCCAAGGAGTGTCTGGCTATCCTCAACTAGGGCCAGGGCGTTCTCTGCCTCCCCTGCCCCCCGCCTGGTGGAATGAGATCAGGGCCCCGTGGGATCTAAAGGAGTTCTGCAAGGCCTGTAAGACAGAGCTATTCTACTGGGTTTACGGTTGAGGACAGGCTATCCACGGCTACTAGTCAAAATGGATACTAGTCATGATGCATACCTATTCTCTCCAGGATCAGAGGAGCATGCCTATTCTATTAGGTGCTTTGGAACACAGGCAGGATGGTGCTGCTGCAGTCGCCTTGTTTGTGGGCTTCCTAGAGGCACCTGGTTGGCTGCTGTGTGAACAGACTGCTGGACTTGATGGGCCTTGGTCTGATCCAGCATTCCTTTTCTTAGTTTATTATGTTAGGCTGTATATGACCAGTCCAAGATCACCCAGAAAGCTTCCACGGCAGAGTAGGAATTCAATCTTGGGTCTCCCAGATCTTGTGTGTGTGTGAAGTGCCTTCAAGTCGCAGCCGACTTATGGCGACCCCTTTGGGGGTTTTCATGGCAAGAGACTAACAGAGGTGGTTTGCCAGTGCCTTCCTCCGCACAGCAGCCCTGGTATACCTTGGTGGTCTCCCATCCATGTACTAACCAGGGCTGACCCTGCTTAGCTTCTGAGATCTGACGAGATCAGGCTAGCCTGGGCCATCCAGGTCAGGGCCACGAAAGCTCATACCCAGATCTTAGTCCAATGCTTTAACCCCCATAACACACGTTCCCACAGTCTGTCTTATTTCTGGCTTCCATGAGTCCTTTTCCTTTTAGTGTGCAATGTAGTCTTCAACACCTTTCTTCGTGCTGTGGTAGAGTATCTGCTTGGCATGCAGAAGGTCCCAGGTTTAATCCCCAGCATCTCCAGTTAAAGGGGCTAGCAGAAGGTCCCAGGTTCAATCCCCGGCATCTCCAGTTAAAGGGACTAGGCAAAGAGGTGATGTGAAAGACCTCAGCCTGAGACCCTGGAGAGCCGCTGCCGGTCTGAGTAGACAGTACTGACTTTGAGGGACCAAGGGCCTGATTCAGTATAAGGCAGCTTCATGTGTTCCTTAAACTTGCCTTTCCAGACTCAATGTTGCAAACACTTGCACAATGCATCCGGACAACTCTCTTGCCCAGTGCACGTTGATATTTTGGGCAAGCGCAGTTTCTGTAAAATGTTTATGTCTTGTTTGGCTTTTCCTCTCCCGCTTTGGGTTTGGCAGTTGTTAACGACCTGGCTGTCAGCTGATAATGCTTAGATCAGAAATTAGCCAGAAGCCTCTTACAAAGCCACGGCTCTGGACCTTATGCGCAAGAGGCATTAGAATACAGCCCACATGATACCCCCATTAAACAATGAAACATGTGATGGACTAAAAAACAGAGATAGATCAGCAAATGCGCCTGGGGAAGTTTATGGTCTTTAAATCCTAAACATTAATTTTATTGTCCTGTATGAGAAACCAATTAACTGAGAGTTTCGTTTAAAAAAAAAAAATATTGGATGAAGGCGATATTGTTCTGAAAACCGATGAATGCTAAATTCAGCATATTTTAATTTTATTACCATTGGCTTGTCCATTCTCGGGCCCGTTTCTGCCAAGTTTAAAGAGTAATTAGATCTCTCATCAATAACTGCATTTGGCCTATTTTTGTAAATTTAGTTTTTAAACGTTGCCATCCACGATGAACCGATACGTAACAAATACACTATTTACCCATTCTTTAGTATGTTGTGTTGTTCCCGAGCCCTGAACTGGATGTTGCTGAAACAAGGCTTGAAGCTAGGGAGGACAGGTCTTCTGCCCCCTGCCTCTGATTCCCTTCTGTTGCCTGGTGCAACAGTAGAATTTGGGAGGGGGGAGGGGGGAAATTGGGAGGAGTGATGTCATGATGTCACTTCCAGTTGCATAACAGGAAGTGATGCTACTGCTGGTTACACAACAGGAAGTGAATTTTTGGCATCCTACAGTGCCTGGAGACCAAGCCCTATGAGGAAAGGCTGAGGGAGTTGGGAATTAGTCTGGAGAAGAGGAGGGTTTTTTTGGGGGGGACACACACAATTGCTCTCTCAAAGTATTTGAAGGGCTGTCACTTAGAGGAGGGCAGGGAGCTGTTCCTGTTGGCACCAGAGGATAGAACTCGCAATAATGGGTTTAAATTGAGGGCGGAAAGGTACTGGCTAGATATTAGAAAAAAGTTTTTTACAGTAAGAGTTGTTTGACAGTGGAATCGGCTACCTAGGGAGGTGGCGAGCTTTCCCTCACTGGCAGTCTTTAAGCAGAGGCTGGACAAACACTTGTCAGGGATGCTCTAGGCCAGTGGTTCCCAACCTTTTTTTGACCAGGGACCACTAGGACTTTTTTGTTCGGTGCAGAGACCCCAAGGTTCAAAATAAAAATTCCGTGAATTTGAAAATAAACTTTAATCATAACTGTTAGTTAAACATTAAACTTAGAATAATATTTGAATATATTTTTTATAATAGAGAACTTTTAATTGTAAATCAATGTGATTTTTGAGCTTGCATCCTTTTTACAAGCTGGGCAATTCTGGGGCTAATACTGTTGCTCAGAGCTACACGAATATAATCACTTGCTTCCAATCGATTTCTTGTCGTGTTCTTAATTATAAGCGAAGCAGAAAACCCTTGTTCACATAAATAAGTTGTGGAGAAGAGCATAAGACATTGCAAGGCGAATCCCCGAACTGTAGGATATGAAATTGCTTTTTTACACCAGAACTCTTCAAGAGAAACTGATTCAAACGCATCCTTACAGTGCCTATCATTTTGGAATTCAGTGAGCTCTTCCTGGATTTCTTCTGCAACCTCTTCAACAGCAATACCAAAAGGATTGCGAATCAGCTTTTGGGAATCTTTTGATTCTGTCTAGTTATATTCCGGGAAGTAACGGTGGAATTCATCGACCAGCATTTGCAGATGACTTCTGATGTTGTCTTGTATATTTGCGGTGATCATGTCATCTTTACTATCATCGACCAGTGCTTTTAATGTCACAAACGCAGAATAATTGTTTTCACCTACCCATAATTGAAGTTTGCAAATAAAGGCACACAGTTTATCTTCAAACATAAAAATGTTTCCCACACCTGCTAAATTTATGTTTCCAGTACCTTGCAACTGTAAGTTTAGTTTATTCAAATGTGAGAAAATATCCACAAGATAAGCCAAAGGCATCTGACTTTTCGAATCAGAAAACAGCTCTAGTAAATCTTTAATTTTCTTCTTGGCTAGAAACAGCTCAACCTCTTTTCTTAGTTCAAATAACCTTCCCAGCATATTGCCTTTCGATAGCCAACGAACTTTGGTGTGGAAAAGAAGAGTCTCATGATCGGAGTCCATTTCAGTGCACAGTTTTTTAAAAAGGCGTGTATTTAAGGTGCTGCTTTTAATAACATTGACCACTTTTAAGGCCATTTCCATGGTATTAAGGCTTTTAGGAAGAGTCTTGGAAGCTAATGCCTGACGATGTATGATACAATGAGTTGTTATTGCTGAAGGATTCTTCTGTTTTATTAATGTTGCTAGACTGGAGCGTGATCCTAACATGGCTGGAGCGCCATCCGTACAGCAGCCAGCGAGCTTTTTCCACATAATGCTATGTTTCTCAAAATACTCCGCTATTATATTCATGACGTCGATACCTTTTGACGTCGTTTCCAGTTTCCGCGAAATCAATAATTCCTCTTTAATAGTGTTGTCGTCTAAAAAGCGGACAAATACGAGCAACTGACTGCAATTAGAAACATCTGTCGATTCATCACACTGCAAAGCGAAACATGGCGAATTTTTTATTTTCGAAACAAGCTGCTCCTCGATGTCATTTGACATAATTTCAATTCGAGCTTTTATTGTGTTGGTCGATAGAGGTATTTCTTGTATTTTCTTTTTGGCTTCCATCCCTAAAACCTCTTTGACAGCTATCATCAAACAAGGTTTGACAAGTGTTTCTCCTGTTGTGTGTGGTTGTGTGAGGCTCGCTTGCACCCTCACCCGGCCTCCCCGCCCCTGCATGTTCCTTACTTGTTGCGCGCCGCTCCCGCGAGTCACCACCACACGCTGCCGTGCACTGCACCCGCGAGCCGCCGCCATGCCGCCCGCATAAATATTAATTTATTATGGGTTTATAACTTTGTTTCGCGGACCCCTGGTTTAGTTCTCATGGACCCCTGGGGGTCCATGGACCCCTGGTTGGGAACCAGTGCTCTAGGCTGATCCAGCATTGGGCATGGGGGTTGGACTAGATGGCCTTTATGGACCCTTCCAACTCTATGATACTATGATTCTACTATGGAGAGGAAGGAAAAAGTTCGTTGGCCAGTCAGAGTTCTCTCAGAGCTCTCTCAGCCCTACATACCTCACAGGGTGTCTGTTTTGGGGAGGGGAGGGTGATCTTAAGCCTGTTTGATTCTTCTTTAAGTGGTAGAGAAAGTCAGCATATAAAAACCAACTCTTCTTCTTCCTCCTCCGCTTCTTCTTCTTCACTATGGTTGACTACACTTAGATTCCAAACTCTGACAAGCTCTGACTCGTCTGGGCTATTAATGCTGCTAGGGGAAGGGAGCTCCATACACAAAACAAAGATCTGAGGCTCCCCGATTGCAACATGCCTGAGAAAGTTAGGCCAAGAACGGTTGTATCTCCCCGATGGGCCCTTCTTAATGGGACTGGAAAGGATAACTTGTTTTTCGTGTGTGAGGTGGCAAAAATGTGCAATGTCGCACGAACCCGAGGGATGTGATGCGCCCGTCAGCTGCCCTGCCACTGAAAGACAACTTGCAGCTGAACACCAAACGCATCTGCGCGCAGTGTCACACGGTTAAACATGGGATTAACTGAATCTGCCAGATACGTTTAATGGGATGCATTTGTGACCTTTTCCAGGCCTGCAAATATAGCTGCACTGATATTCAGCATGGCTTTAAGTTACATGTTCTGTGGCATGAATCACAGGGTCTCTTGTTGGAGGAAGGGAATGAATGCTCCACCAGAAATTTCCATAATGGAGACACAGCTACTGTATGGGGTTGAAGAAGCCCAGTACTTTCCCAGTCTACTCTAGGGTGAAGAAAGGAATAGTGGCTCATTGTGGTTTACTTGCATATCACCCATAAAAATAAGCCAAAGCAAGCTACCTGGCAACTTTCAGAACAAACTGACTGGAAGCTTATTAACTGTGAATGGACACAGAGGGGCTGGGGCTCAGTGGTAGAGCATCTGCTTGGCATGCAGAAGGTCCCAGGTTCAATCCCCGGCATCTCTAGTTAAAGGGACTAGGCAAGTAGGTGATGCGAAAGACCCCGCCTGAGACCCTGGAGAGCAGCTGCTGGTCTGAGTAGACAATACTGACTTTGATGGGCCAAGGGTCTGATTCAGTAGAAGGCAGTTTCAAGTGTACATGTGACATGGGCGCCCAATCATGGTGTGTTTGTAACCAATTTGTCAGAAGAAGGAGAAGGAGAAGAAGAGTTGGTGTTTATACCCTGCTTTTCTCTACCTTTAAGGAGTCTCAAAGCACTTTACAATCACCTTCCCCTCCCCACAACTGACATCCTGTGAGAGTTCTGAGAGAACTGTGACTAGCCCAAGGTCCCCCAGCAAGCTTCATGTGGAGCAGTGGGGAATCAAACCGGTTCTCTAGATTAGATCCTCTGCTCTTAACCACTACACCATGCTGGCTCTCCTTGCGGGGTGACAAATTTTACCATTCCGTTAGGTCCCTCAAATTTTGGTCTAGGTGTGAACGTGCGGTAAAAACCTACCCAACACAACTGGGGAGAAATATGGACGATTGGCTTGCCACATAGTTATGTGCACACCACAGAAAATCACCATTTGTTGCCTGTGTTTGCTTTTCTGTCAGCAATGTGAGTGGCCTTTATATAAAACACCTCATTGTCTTGTGCTGCCCCTCATGGAATATTGATCACAAAGGTCTTTTGGGCAATGCTGAAAAACTGTTGCCCTTTGCAGGCGCTCCTTGGAAAAGATGCTCACAATTACCGTTGCCCTCACTTGCCACTGCCTTCACTGAGACATCATCATGTAGCCAGATGTGATGGCCATTGGCAAGGCCATTCTGTGCGATCTCTGATTGGCTGAGCTCACTCAGGAAGTCAAGAGGGGGAAGGAAATTACCAACACAGCAGTAGCCAAAGGAAAGAATGGCCACAAGCAGAATATTCACGCTTTCTTTGAGAGCCAGTGTGGTGTAGTGGTTAAGTACAGTGGTTAGGAGTGGTAGACTCTAATCTGGAGAACCGGGTTTGATCCCCCATTCCTCCACATGAGTGGGGGATGCTAATCTGGTGAACCAGGTTGGTTTCCCCAATCCTACACATGAAGCCAGCTGGGTGACCTTGGGCTAGTCACAGCTCTCTTAAGAGCTCTCTCAGCGTCACCTACCTCACTGGGTGTCTGGTGGTGGGGTGGGGGAAGGGAAGGTGATTGTAAGCTTGTTTGATTCTTCTTTAAGCGGTAGAGAAAGTCAGCATATAAAAACCAACTCTTCTTTTTCTTCTTTTGGTTCAAAGGAAAATTACTAAGCTATTGAAAATGGTACTTTTTAGCCTCAAATCCAACTAGAAAGTAGAGCTCTAGTTTGTATTATCCCCATATGTCCCTCCCACCGCGGTGATCTTTGCACATTTCCTGTTTCCCAAAGGGAAGTACTCTATGACTTTTCCTCTATGATATTTATGAAGTTGCAAAAGAAAACATTGAACCTTGAAGATTAGCACATCGGAATAGACTTTTCGCCAGCTGAGTCTGTTTTGCCTCGGAAATGAATTCAACGGCTCCTTCGGCGAACGAAGCGTTCTCACACGCGCACACAAAAACAAAACGAGAAACAATTGCCGAATTCATGAGTGAGTCAATGATACACTGAGCGGAACATAATAAGAGCTGAACAGAGGAACCAAAGACGGAACAAGAGGCCTTCAGATAGCTAGATAGGAAACTCATGTCATAAGAGTTAGATAAGCAGAAATGAATGAAACCAGTTTTATGAAATCCGGGAGGAAGATAAATCTATTTGTTGAAATGAAGACGTTTCAGATCCCTTTCCCACCCCCCAGCCCCTGTTTTTCAATAACCTTTGGTGATAGGTTCTATATAAAGCTTAAATAAAATTGTCCGACACACAGACACACACAAACACACAGACACACACACACACACACACACAGAGGGAATCCTTTGAAAGAAAAGTCTTCAAGGATGAATCGGCCACAGCTTTTTAACCTTAAGACTGTAATAAAGATTCCCATGCTTTCTCTTAGCTTGTAAATTGAGTGGCATATGCTACCCTTGATCTATGTGCGGAACCCCCCGTTGAGATTAATGGGACTTGCCTGTGGTTTGGGAGTTAAACTTGCAAAAAGGGCAAATTAAGCCTCTTCATTAAAGAGAGAACAGGCTGTTTTTTTTTGGGGGGGGGGGGCTTATTTCCCTTCTAACAGTGTTCAGACTTGAGGGATGGGGGAGACATTTCAGACAACCGTCTGTTTTTGGCAACGAGAGAGGCATGCCGCTTCAAAGGGATCTAATCCATTTGTTTGGGGTTTGATGCCTTTAAGCATTCTTAGCACAACATTTTCAGTTTATGTTTATGTATATAAAAAAAGGAAATGGAGCACAGTCACATTTCATTCCCTTAAGGTTGCCAACCTCCCGGTGGGTTCTGGAAATCTCCAGGAACGACAGCTGATCTCCAGATTAAAGAGATCAGCTCCACTCCAGAAATGGCAGCTTTGAATGGTGGACTCTATCTGCTGAGGTCCCTCCCCTCCCCAAACTCCAACCTCCCCGAGGCTCCAACCCCAAATCTCCCAGAATTAATCAACTCGGAGTTAAGAACATAAGAACATAAGAAAAGCCATGTTGGATCAGGCCAAGGCCCATCAAGTCCAGCGGGCTGTTCACAGTGGCCAACCAGGTGCCTCTAGGAAGCCCACAAACAAGACAACCGCAGCAGCATCCTGTTTGTGTTCCACAGCACCCAATATAACAGGCATGCTCCTGAGATATTAGAGAGAATAGGTATGCATCATGATTAGTATTCATTTTGACTAATAGCCATGGATAGCCCTATCCTTCATGAACATGTCCACTCCACTCTTAAAGCTTTCCAAGTTGGCAGCCATCACCACATCCTGGAGCAGGGAGTTCCACAATTTAACTATGTGTTGTGTGAAGAAATACTTCCTTTTATCTGTTTTGAACCTCTCACCCTCCAGCTTCAGGAGATGATCCTGTTTTCTAGTATTATGAGATGAAGAAAAGCATCTCCCTGTCCACTCTCTCTATAACATGCATAATTTTATAGATGTCTATCATGTCTCCCCTTAACCACCTTCTTTCCAAGCTAAACAGCCCTAAGTGTTTTAACTGCTCCTCATAGGACAGTTGCTCTAGCTGCCTGATCATTTTGGCAACCCTACTGCTAGCCATGGCAGCTTTGAGTCATGGACTGTATGGTACTGTACCCCACTAATGTCCCTCCCCTCTCTAAACTCCGCCCTCCCCCAGGCTCCACCCCAAATCTCCCAGAAATACTCAACCCTGAGATGGCAACCCTACCTTCCCTGTGTCATGATGAGGGTGAAAAGAGTTTGCTTGGAGCAACCATGCACAGACCACTTGTGGTGGGAGCAGGACAACATGCCAGGCCAGGCCCACAAAGCTAAGAGACTCTCTGCTCCTCCAGCTGAGTCATCTAGCAGCACACTTTTTCCCAAGGGGCCAAGTGCATGCTGCCTGCCCCTGAAGCAATAGCAGTAATCTCCATGCAAAGTGCCAGCAGAGGAACAGGACACTTGATGTCCCAAGGAGAAGAGCTAGTGTAGACTGACATGTGCTACAGAACTGTGCTACAGGATGTGTTACTGGCAACCGAGATCAAGTTAATTCAAGTATTCCCTATTACTATGTATGGGTGTGAAATCTGGACAATGAAGAAAGCTGATAGAAAGAAAGTAGATTCCTTTGAAATGTGGTGTCGGAGGAGAGTGTTATGCATACCTTGGACTGCCCCCCCAAAACAAATCAGTGGGTTATAGATCAAATCAGGCCTGAACTGACCCTAGAAGCTAAAATGACTAAACTGATCCTATTGTACTTTGGTCACATTATGAAAAGACAAGAGTCACTGGAAAAGACAATCATGCTAGCAAAAGGTGAAGGCAGCAGGAAAAGAGGAAGACACAACATAAGATGGATTGACTCTATAAAGGAAGCCACGGACCTCAATTTTCAAGACCTGAGCAAGGCTGTCAAAGATAGGACATTTTGGAGGGCATTGATTCATGGGGTCACCATAAGTCGGAAGCAACTTGACAGCATTGAACACACACAACAGAACTGCCAATGTGGATGGATGCATCTTGAATGATTGCTACACAAAGCCCCATCCTATCAAAAACAGCTAGCATGGTACAGTGGTTAAGAGTGTCGAAACAGGATCTGAGAGACCCAAATTCGAATCCTCACTCTGCCATGGAAACTCGCTGGGTGACCATGGACCAGTTGAACACTCTCAGCCTAACCTACTTCACAATAAGATTGCCAGGTCCCTCCAGGCCACGGGCAGGGGTGGGGTGGGGGGTAGGGTTGCCAGATCCAGATTGGTAAACTCCTGGAGATTTGGAGATGGAGCCTAAGGAGGACAGGGACCTCAGTGGGGTACAAAGCCATAGAGTCCACCCTCCAAAGCATCCATTTTCTCTGTGCAAACTCATCACGTAGTCTGGGGATGAGCTGTAATTCCGAGGGATCTCCAGGTCCCAGCTGGAGGCTGGCATCCTTACCTCACAGGGTTGTTGTGAGGATACAATGGAAGAGAAGACACAATCCTCTTAAGGTCCCCATTGGGAAAAAAGGTGGGATTTACATGAAGTATATACAATGAAAGTGAATAAATGGAAGGATTGATTCCTAATCTAAATGCTATTTCGAACAGCAGGTGTTGATAGCTGGGAATGTAGGCCAAGAGTTGTATATGTTACGGTCCAGAAAGTCTTTGGTTCAAATAATGCTTTAAGGAAATGTCTCCCTCACTCTCAGACCCTTATATGCAATATTTGGACAATAAGACAGTGCCATTTTTGGAAGATCCCTGTACAGATTACTGATGCAGAATGTGTGAGATGGTAGTCCTCTATTTATTATTTCAGTGGTACTCCACAATCTGCACTGGGGCAACTTTCTAGCACATTTGTGGAATTTTGCAATAATCCAGAAATCTGGATGCACTCAGGAGCCTCTTCCAGTGTGGTGTAGTGGTTAAGAGTGGAGGTTTGGAGCGGTGGACTCTGATCTGGACAACCGGGTTTGATTCCCCGCTCCTCCACCTGAGCAGCAGACGTTAATCTGGTGAACCGGGTTGGTTTCCCCACTCCTATTCATTAGGCCTACTGGGTGACCTTGGGCTAATCACAGCTCAGAGTCCAAACCACCGCTCCAAACCACCACTCTTAACCACTACACCACACTGGCTTAGAGACCAACAAGATCATTGGGGTATAAAATTTCAACAGCCAAAGCTCCCTTCGTCAGGTATCTTATACCCCGAAAATCTTGTTTTTCTCTAAGGTGCTACTGGACCCAAATGTAGCAGTTATCATGCATAAAGTTCACTTTCAGGGTTAAAATAAATAAACCCACTATACATAGACCAAGAACCACTTTGGCGCAGTGGCAAGAGTAGGAAGTAGACTTACTGCAGCCGGCTTTGTAGCTGAAGCCGGGAGGAAGGAGGAATCCTTGCTGGGCAGCCGCAGCTAGCGTCCGCTGGTCTGGAGGGAACACGGGAATCATTAATGGCGGCAGCTGACCCTGGACCTGCTGAACAGGAGAAGGACAATCAAACCAGGTATCATGGCTTCTCTTTAATGTCATGCTTGTCATAGTCTGTGGATGCAAAGGTCCCCAGCGTGATGCTCGTGGGGGCCATGATGCCTGCCGACACCTTCCCTGGTGCCCACCAAGTGTTTTAGGAAAGTTGGCAGGGCCAGGTGGGGCATTTGCCCAGCAAGGCTTCTGATTGGCCGTTGGCCATTTGATTGGATGGGCAGATGTCTAAAAATGCTGCTTTGGCAGCCGCTGCCACTACTGGGATCGTCACTGTGTGACTGAAGGTCAACTGCGGCAGCCATTTTGTGGCTACACCTACCACACCGTGTCAGAATTCCATAAGTGCCCACAGGCTCAAAAAGGTTGGGGACCCCTGCATTCGCCTATATGTGATAATTTACAAATCCTCTTTTCTGAACAAAACTCGCACACAACGCCCCCACAAATAAACAAACAAAACCCAATACATTTTCTTTCAACACTGTTTAAAAAATTAAAACTTTACATGCATATGCGAGTTAGACTGTGATCCTGTATGAATGACTGTAGTCACAAGATGTGTTCCCCCCTGAGGACTAGAAGCCTGTTTAGCCAAAAGAGTCCAACACCTGGGACCCTCAAGCAACTAAATCAAACCAAAGTGTGGTGACTTAATTAAAGCCAAATACATGGCCTCTAGATGACTGAGAGCATGATCCTACTTCTCCCGTGAGCACAGTGGAGGCCAGTATAACTCTTTCCTTCCTTGTCTGACGAAAGGAGCTTGGTCCATCAAGGTCAGTATTGCCTACTCAGACTGGCAGCAGCTCTCCAGGATCTCAGGCTGAGGTCTTTCACATCACCTACTACCTGAACGGAACTGGAGATGTTGGGGCTTGTACCTGGGCCCTTCTGCATGCTAAGCAGATGATGTACCATTGAGCCAGGGCCTCTGCTTGGTGGAATCAGAAGGACCATCATACACAAGGGCTTGGGGAATGCACATCGGTTGAAATTAAATCAGAAGTGTTTCCGTCTAGGCATTAGGAAGAATTTTCTAACAGTTAGAATGGTTCCTCAGTGGAACAGGCTTCCTCAGGAGGTGGTGAGCTCTCCTTCCCTGGAAGTTTTAAGGAAGAGGCTAGATGGCCAACTGTCAGCTTATTCTATGACCTTAGGCAGATCATGGAACAGAGGGCATCTTGGGCATCTTCTGGGCATGGAGTAGGGATCACTGGGGTGTGGGGGGGGAAGTAGTTGTGAATTTCCTGCATTGTGCAGGGGTTGGGGTAGATGACCCTGGTGGTCCCTTCCAACTCTATGATTATGTGATTGTCTATGATTGACTACATGCAGAGTAATGTTGCCTAGAAGTCCAAGCATGGTGCTGGAGAAACCGGGTGATCCAGTGGAGACACTCCATGCCCTGTTCCACACGCCTGGAAAAAGCAGGATTGCACCCAAACTTCCTAACACAGCTGACTTCTGCAGTTTCTTCCATGTAATCTGCTATTATTCTCATCTAATTAACCAGAGCTTTACTCCTTGTTCTCCCCTTGTCCTAAATATGAGCAAAACCTTCGTGAGGCGACGTTTTCAATATGAAGAAAGAGTTTTAAAGGCTCTAAAATGTCTTCCAAGGGACCCGCCAAACCTTACAGTTACTGCGTAATTTCATTCTTCTTGGCTGCCTCTCGACAGAGCCATAAAAAGGGTTGTTCCTGATTCAAGCAATCAGGGATCACATTGCCAGTGTGACTATGTGATGGTCCAAGCAATCAGGGATCACATCGCCAGTGTGACTATGTGATGGACCAAGCAATCAGGGATCACACTGCCAGTGTGACTATGTGATGGTCCAAGCAATCAGGGATAACACCGTCTCGGAACACCATACTGGCGATAAGATCCCTCACTGGTTGGATCATTTCAACAGCCAGGTTTCACTACCATATAGCCAAGTCTGACGAACAACAGTGTTTCTTCTCCTTCTGAACAGGAGAACATTTTCAGCTTATCTCACAGCTCCAAAATAGGTAGCTATGTTTCTCAGAATGCCATGTTTTTGTGAACGCCCCCCCCCTCCCCATTTTGGTCAGGCCCTAACTGAACCACCGTCGAATATTCTCATTCCTGTCTCAATTCTGATGTTCTTTTTTTTTTTTTAATGACAAAGAAACTCCATTCTCCTCTCAGAACAAAAATGAACAGCCGAGTGGAATTTTTGCATCGTATTCTTCGGCAGAAAGCCACGGAACTTAAAAAAAAAACCTGGGTTCCAAGGATGAAAGTGACTTTGCCAAGTAAAGAAGCTTCAAAACAGAATTCAAAAAACACTAATAGAGAGACAGATGGTTCCACTGAAGGTTTTGCTGCCAAAAAAAAAAAAATTATACCCAAAAAAAATGGAGTGATGTTATTGAAGCCGACTGGAAAGTTCTCTGATGACTGCAAATACTCTTGTCCTATTTCAAGTGTTAACTCTGCCCTCAGGGCTAATATAAACTAAAGCAACACACACACACAGAGATACACACAGACAGAGTATTTGCCAAGCCCACAAGGTAACACACAAGTCTGTACTTGATTGCAAGCGACTTCTGGATACACCCGCAAAATGTATTGTGCTAGCGTTGCTCCCATTTCGGAAAGGAGCCACGAAGAAAACAAGCAAGCAAGCAAGCAAGCAAGCAAGCAAGCAAGCAAGCAAGCAAGCAAGCAAGCAAGCAAGCAAGCAAGCAAGAAAGAAAGAAAGAAAGAAAGAAAGAAAGAAAGAAAGAAGGAAGGAAGGAAGGAAGGAAGGAAGGAAGGAAGGAAGGAAGGAAGGAAGGAGGAAGGAAGGCAGGAAGGCCCTGCTGGATCAGACCAAGGCCCACCAAGGCCCACCAACTCCAGCAGTCTGTTCACACAGTGGCCAACCAGGTGCCTCTAGGAAGCTCATAAACAAGACTGCAGTATTATACTGCCTGCGTTCCACAGCACCTAATATAATAGGCATGCTCCTCTGATCCTAGAGAGAATAGGTATGCGCATAGCTAGTATCCATTTTAACTAGTAGCCATGAATACCCCTCTCCTCCATGAACATGTCCACTCCCCTCTTCAAGCCTTCCAAGTTGGCATCCATCACCACATCCTGGGGCAGGAAGTTCCATAATTTAACTATGTGTCGTGTGAAGAAATACTTCCTTTTATCAGTTTTGAATCTCTTCACAATAAGATTGCCAGGTCCCTCCATGCCACGGGCAGGGGTGGGGTGGGGGGTAGGCTTCAGCAGATGACCCTGCGTTCTAGTATTATGAGAGAGACAGGAAGGAAGGAAGGAAGGAAGGAAGGAAGGAAGGAAGGAAGGAAGGAAGGAAGGAAGGAAGGAAGGAAGGAAGGAAGGAAGGAAGAAAGAGAGAAAGAGAGAAAGAGAGAAAGAGAGAAAGAGAGAAAGAGAGAAAGAGAGAGAAAGAGAGAGAAAGAAAGAAAGAAAGAAAGAAAGAAAGAAAGAAAGAAAGAAAGAAAGAAAGAAAGAAAGAAAAGAAAAGAAAAGAAAAGAAAAGAGGGGGAAAGTATTGTCACATTTTTCCTTGCAAGTTCTCCACCTGCGACAGGAGCACAAAAAAAGATATATATTTTTAGGGCCCCTCTGGCTTCAGATGACAAATCTCAGCTGAGTAATGGAGGTAAGAGCTGCCGAAAAGGTGAGGATGGTTTACATGGAGACCGAAATAACTCAGTCAAAACAATGTAATTTTCATTCCAAGCTGGCACGCAGGTAGAGGGAACGCTTTAATACCTGCGCTCCATTTCCTCTTGAAAGTAAATAAGTGGTAAGGTAATTTTCATTGTTATCAAAATATTACAGGAGGAGGAAATGTGAAAAGAATGCCCACCCTGGCTGGCTTGGCCCTAAATGCTGTGGTTATTTATTTTATTTTTTTAAAAAAATGCAATGTGGTTTGTTTTACCCAGATTTGTTGCTAGGTTACAGATGTGAAAAGTGATGCAAAATCCAGCCCTCCTCCCTCGTTCCTAACTAAGATGAAACTGTTTTTAGCTCCCTGTCCACAAAATGATGTTGGCACCCAATTAGGGTTGCCAACCTCCAGGTAGTAGCTGGAGATCTCCTGCTATTACAACTGAACACCCTACCAGGTCGCCATAAGTTGGGTTGTCTCTTGACGGTACACACACACACATCCTGGATTGTAGCTGTTGCTAACAGTACCTCAGGAAACCCCCTGTGACATTTTTCTTTCCTTCCAGGGGCAATCTGGTGGCAGCTCTGCTTATTACAACAGATAGTCGGCTTGCTAAATGGCCAACAATAACAAAAATACAACGATGACCACCACTACAACAACGAAACTATAACAAAAGCAACAAATTTGGTTTGATCTGGTGATGTTAGCAGCAGCTGGATCTGCAGAAGACAGGAATTACAGCTGCACTCCAGACAGGGTTGCCAACCTCCAGGTACTAGCTAGAGATCTCCCGTTATTACAACTGATCTCCAGCCGACAGAGATCCGTTCATCTGGAGAAAATGGCCGCTTTGGCAACCGGACTCTATGGCATTCAAGTCCCTCCCCTCCCCAAACCCTGCCTTCCTCAGGCTCCGCCCCATAAACCTCCCACCGGTGGCAAAGAGGGACCTGGCAATCTTAACTCTAGAGATCAGTTTCCCTGGAGAAAATGGCACCTTCAGAGGGTTATGGCATTCTAACCTGTTGAGGTCCCTCCCCTCCCCAAACTCTACTTTCCCCAAGCTCAACCCCCAAATCTCCAGAAATTCCCCAACCCAGAGTTGACAAGCTTACCTAAGCACCCCATCTTGAGTTCCGTGATGGAAGGAAGCTGGACTATAAGTGCCAGATTCACCTATAGGCTTGGCAGGCTGAAGCCTAGAGCCTCAAAATCAGGGGGGGGGGGGCCTCCAGCCATGGTGTATAGCAGGGGTCAGCAAACTGCGGCCAGGTCTATCAATAGGCTTTTATGGTGGTAGACCAGGCCTCCAGACAAGGACTCCAGACGCGGAGGGGGAAATGGCAGGGACTTACAATTTAATTTTTATCAATAAATAAGTTCATTATTAAGTATGATATCAAGTTTTATTCAGTGTACCTATAGTTTAATTAAGACTTCAAACTTTAATTAAAGTTTATTAAGTTAATAAACAGTGTAGCTACCTATATAGTTTAAGTTTAAGAAATTTGGCTCTCAAAAGAAATTTCAATTGTTGTACTGTTGACATTTGGCTCTTTTGACTAATGAGTTTGCCGACCCCTGGTGTATAGCGTTGCCAGGTTCCTCTTTGCCACCGGCGGGAGATTTTTTGGGTGGAGCCTGATGAGGGCGGGGTTGGGGAGGGGCTTCAGTGCCATAGAGTTCAATTGTCAAAGTGGCCATTTTTCTCCAGGTGATCTGATCTCTTTCAGCTGGAGATCAGTTGAATTAGCAGGAGATCTCCTGCTACTACCTGGCAGTTGGCAACCCTAATGGTGTGTAATATTTTGGACACTGTCATAGGCTTTTCTTACACATGCTGTCATAATGCACTGTAGTCTCTAAACAGGGGCCGTGGCTCAGTGGTAGAGCATCTGCTTGGCATGCAGAAGGTCCCAGGTTTAATCCCCGACATCTCCTATTAAAGAGACTAGGCAAGTAGGTGATGTGAAAGACCCTCTATCTGAGACCCTGGAGAGCCGTTGCCCGTCAGAGTAGGCAATACTGACTTTGATGGACCAGGGGGCTGATTCAGAATAAGGCAGCTTCATGTGTTCATGTGTTCAATCCTTCAGTAACGTTCCTTGCCTGCACTGAGCATTCTGTGCCTTGAAATTGACAGACAACCAAATTTTGATGATTTTTTGGATGATTTTGCTTTGAGAAAGGCTAGGAAAAAAACCTTTGTAGTCTTAGTGTGTTTGATTATTGTAGTTTCTTCATTTCTTAATACGTATTTTAGAAGAATATGTATTTTAAAGCATACAACAGTAAACTCACAATTCAATCTTCCTTACAAAATCCTGCTTATTCCACAAAATGTTTACAGTTTGGTTATTGCAAAAAACTTTTTCACAATGTTAATTTTAACATCGAAGCTTTCCCCCCTCAATCTCTATGTTATTTAACAATGACATCTTATGTCCTTTAGAGGAGGAATTGTGAACTGAGGAACAGCGAAGGTCCTTGGGCAGAGTCGTATCAGAAAGGGTACCAATAATCTGTAGCTAGTTAAAATTAAAAACGAGGGGAGAGACAGGGTTGTCAGGGCCCCAGCCTTGTTGGCTACACTTGGGAGTATCCTACGGAAACCAGTGAACTGACTATAGGTTGCATGATACTTTATTACTTTGGAAACTTGAATAGAATTGGGGCTGAAGAAATATCCTTGAAATGGCCGTCCCCCATCTACACCTTCTATTATGAAGATCCAATGATTATTCATACATGTACCTGATGGACTTTTTTAATGAGTATTCCTACAAATATATCAAGAAAACTATATTGCATTGAGACTGCATTGAACATTGATTGTATATTTTGTATATATTTGTTAAAAGTGCTACTTGTGTGTATTCCCACTTGCTTGGTTTTGCATGTTTAAACACAATATAGTTGTTGTCATTTTGTACTATACTGTTTCTGTGCTGTTTTCCAAACCTCCAGATACTAGCAGATCTCCTATTACAGCTGACCTCCAGCCGATAGAGTTTTATTTAGTACCGCATTGGCCTTATTTATTTATTTATTTTTAATTTACTGGCAGTTCTAATTGGAGTTTTTAAATTGTGGTCTTTTATGCATTTTTTTAAAATAATTGTTGTTTTAATTAAGAACATAAGAAAGGCCATGCTGGATCAGACCAAGGCCCATCAAGTCCAGCAGTCTGTTCACAGGGTGGCCAGCCAGGTGCTTCTAGGAAGCTCAGAAACGAGACAACTGCAGCAGCATTGTCCTGCCTGTGTTCCAAAGCATCTAATATAATAGGCCTGCTCCTCTGATCCTGGAGAGAATAGGTATGCATCCTGACTAGTAGCCATTTTTACTAGTAGCCATAAACAGCCCTCTCCTCCATGAACATGTCCACTCCCCTCTTAAAGCCTTCCAAGTTGGCAGCCATCACCACATCCTGGGGCAGGGAGTTCCACAATTTCATTAGTTTGTGTGCAGAAATGTTTTAAATAAATAAATATACAAGTAGCAGGTAATATGATGAGTGCGAATCCCAGCACAATGTCACTCTTCCGGAAGAGGAGTAAAAAAAACAAAAAAAACTCTGATCTTTGTCATTAATAACTGATGTTTCCATACAGCTTGTAGTGGTCGTTTTCAGTTTCCAGATGCTTTTTTAATGCAGCGGCTGATAAGCTCTGGCCTTTTGCGGAGTGCCGCAGCAGCGGCCGACCTGATGAAACATTTGTCAGCGAAAATAAAATAGGTGTGAGACTGCTCGATGGTGGACACTCCCCCCCTTTCATTGGAGAACTTGTGGGATATTTTCTCAAGCGAGCGACTGCTCAGCGAAACATTATTTCAGTTCCTAAGACGCCGGTAAGATTTTGGCATGAAGGGATAGAAGGGAATGGCTTCCCTTGGCTTTCAAGTTGGGAGAGTAACCGAGGGATTCACAAAGCCAGCTTCTTGTGCACGGTCAGCATTAGGCCTGCCAGTCTCCAGGTGGGGCCTGGAGATCTCCCGGAATTACAACTGATCTCCAGATTATCGAGATCAGTTCCCCTTAGGATTGCCAGGTCCCTCTTTGCCACCGGTGGGAGATTTTGGGGGCAGAACCTGAGGAGGGCGGGGTTTGCGGAGGGGAGGGACTTCAACACCATAGAGTCCAGTTGCTGAAGCGGTGATTTTCTCCAGGTGAATTGATCTCTGTTGGCTGGAGATTGGTTGTAATAGCAAGAGATCTCCAGGTAGTACCTGGAGGTCGGCAACCCTAGTTCTCCTGGAAAATACGGTTGCTTTGGAGGGTGGACTGTGTGACTTGAAGTGGTCCCCCCCTCTCCAAATCCCACTTTCCACCCATAAATCCCCAGGAATTTCCCAACTTGGAGTTGGAAACCCTAGTCAACATGGACCAATTTCCTTCCTGAGGCCCCCACATGTTGAAGTGGTGTGAGAAACGTCCTTATGAGACCAGTGGTATCTGATGTGACCCTTGAATATTCAGTCTCTGTGATAACCCACTAGCCACATTCATGGGCACTTCAGGTTGGACATTCACTGGGGCTCCCTTCTACCACATCAATAGGGTTACAAGGTCCCTCTACTACCTCTACTACCTGGAGGTTGGCAACCCTCCCACCCATTCACTCCCCTCCCCCCTCAACCCGCTTGGGGGCCTTATTTCTTCTAAGCTGATGGCTTGCACAGCGGATAATTGTTTTGTGATTAATTCAAATGCTTAGTTCATGTTTATAGACCTGTACTTTTCATTTAGCTATACCTTTATTTACCATTACGACAATGGAACATACACCACAGTCCTAAGCAGCGTTACATCATGCGAAGCCCACTGAGTTCGATGGACTTAGCAGGGTGCAACTCTGAGTAGCATCACACTGTCATTCTTTCTTCATTATTGGCCAATAACATGATTAGATGCTTCGGAAAAGATCCTCCTAATGCTGTTCTGCTGGGATGAATTTTTTTTTTAAATATGCTTTTTTCTTTTCTTTCAGTATCTTTTTTTTGACAAGTAGTTATCTCGTTAAGATAGCAGTGTTTGCTTTAATTAATGTGTAGGCGGGTGGGCAAGAATGAGAGGTTATCAAGTTGTATGCAGCGGGCAGCGATTCAAAGCTAACACCATTCCCGCATGACGTATTGGCACCAACACAAAGAAAAGTTGACGGCAGATCTCACTTTAAATGATATCCATCCATCTATTGGGGGGGGGGGGGGAAGAGAGAAGATAAGTATATTTGGAAGACAGGGGAGAATTTAATCTTACGCGAAACGCTCAAGCTCTGTTCGGACTGAGATTCAAAGGACCACGCCGTGAGGCCCTCGGATCCAAGGGTCCTCTGGACTTGTGCTTCTCATCAAGAATGGCGGGCATCTCTGTGCCATAGGGTATACGGTTGTTGAAACTGACAAGATGTTTCAAAAGTAGTTTGAGGATAAGAATCGCAATAACGGCCTAGGTATAACTGAGGATAAGACTTGCAACGATGGGTTTAAATTACAGGCAGAAAGATACCAGCTGGACATCAGGAAATTTTTGGGTTTTTTTTGGTTTTTTTTTACAGTAAGAGTTGTTCCACAGTGAAACCGACTACCTAGGGAGGTGGTGAGCTCCTCCTCTCTGGCAGTCTTCAAGCAGCGACTGGGTGAACACTTGTCAGGGATGCTCTAGGCCAAAGCTTCTTAAACTGTGGGTCACGGCCCCATATGGTGTCACATAACTGAATGTGGGGGTCGCGAAAAATTTGGCAACAGTAAAAGGTTTCTTTATGATTTATTATCAGTAAATGTTTGATTTGTATACCTATTTTATATACCTATATACCCGGGGATCACGTAAATATTTCTCGGGCGAAAAGGGGTCGTGAGTGGAAAAAGAAGCCCTGCTCTAGGCTGATCCTGCATTTAGCAGGGAGTTGGACTAGATGGCCTGTATGGCCCCTTCCAACTCTATGATTTTATGAGTCTAGTTGGTGCTTATGGCTATAGGATGTGATATTTAAAGGAAAAGAGTCAAAAACAGTGATCACAGAGAGTCCAACCTTGATTTTCAGTATCTAGTTTCCTATTTATTGGGGGGGAGGGCATTTAAAAGTTCAACTTTCTACAGTATATACAGCACAGAAGACCTGCAAATACAAAACCTAAAACACATGGAAGTTAACATCGCAACAAACAACAACAACGCGTCTCACCAAAATGGCAAAAAACCACCAGAATGACAGCAAAATCTAAAGCTGAATTCACTGGTCCCAAATGCTTTCTGAAATCAATTGTCTTGACAAAAATAATAGAAATGAGGATGCAAGGCAGGTTTCCTGGAGGATAGAATACCAAAAGTACAGCCAGAATTGCTCAAAAAGTTCCACCCTACAGGTTCACCTGTCTCTCCTCGGTCAATGTAGGTATGCAGAGCAGTGTTCTAACCCTAAGATCAATGATAAGTTCATAAAGGAGAAACAGTTCTTGACCTAAACTGGTCTTAAGCTACTAACAGTACAATCCTATGCAGAGTTATTCCAGTCTTAGGCTGGGGTATTTAGAATTGCACTGTTGGGGCTTTAAAGGTCACAGCTAAAACTCTGAATTGGACTGGCCCTGGAAATCAACAGGAAGCCAGTGAAGACGATGACCGGCTGGTATGAAATGTTCTGTGTAGGCAGGCCCTGGTTAGGAATTAGGGTTGCCAAGCAAAGCCTGGCAACCGGTGGAAGCTTCGGGGGCGGGGACTTGGGGGAGTACAGTTTTGTGCGTGCCATCCTGACACTTCTTGGGGAAACTGGAAGTGACATCACACTTCTCTCAGGATCGCTGGAAGTGACATCACACTGCACATGATACTGGCAATTGCTTTGTCGGTGGGGGGGGGAGGCTCCTGCCAGAGAGGGAAGTGTGGCAACCCTATTAGGAACCCCCACTGCGGCCATTCAGGCCAGGCCTGCGGCTCAGCAGCAGACTATAAGTTGACCAGTGACTGACTGGTTGGCTCCCTCTTTACTTAAACAATTGGCCATGGAGACAACAGGTGAGCAACAACTAGAATTCCATTTGGGCTGTGCGAAAACTTGCATGTGTTGAAGGCTGCTGATTGCATTGTATTGTCTGATTATACAGAAGATAACCCACCAAGTAGGTTCAAATTGCTCACAAATAGCCCAATGGCCCAGTGAAAAACCACCTCCCTGTTCATGACGGGCAAGCAGGACATGAGCCAAACCGGTGGGCACTTCAGCATCCTTGGTTACAATAGCCTAGCCTTGTTCTTGCTAAGAACATAAGAAAAGCCATGCTGGATCAGACTCTATGGCATTGAAGTCCCTCCCCTCCCCAAACCGCACCCTCCTCAGGCTCTGCCCCCAAAATCTCCAGGGATTTCCCAACCTGGAACTTGCAACTCAATCCATCCAAGTATTAACCAGGGCCAACTCTGCTTGGCCTCTGACGTCTGATGAGATCAGGCTAGCCTGGGCCGTGCAGGAGAAGGCAACAGGAGGGTTATAAGGGTTGCTAATTGAATGCACCGTGAAGAAACAGCACTTTGAACCACTAAAAAAAGTGCTGAACACATGCTAAGTGGGAGCCAACAGTGTGCAGTGGCTAGGGTGACAGAGAAGTAGGGTTGCCAACCTGCAGATGGAGCCTGGAGATCTCCTATAATTACAACCGATCTCCAGACAACAGAAATCAGTTCCCCTGGAGGAAATGGCTGCTTTGGAGGGTGGACTCTACGGCATTATACCCCACTGAGGTCCCTCCCCCTAACTCCTACTTGCCATGAAAATAACCAGCTGACTGTGACAAGCATTCTTTCTCAGCCTGTAGCTCAGTGGTAGAGCATCTGCTTGGTATGCAGAAGGTCCCAGGTACAATCCCTGGCATCTCCAGTTAAAGGGACTAGGCAAGGAGGTGATGTGAAAGACCTCTGCCTGAGACCCCGGAGAGCCGCTACCAGTCTGAGTAGACAATACTGACTTTGACGGACCAAAGGTCTGATTCAGTATAAGGCAGCGTCATTTGTAACTTACTTCACAGGGTTGTTGTGAGGATTCAGTTGGAACAGTGGGGAACTTGGCACACCAGCCCTTGGGAGGGCGAGATAAAAGCCTACTAAATAAATAATTTCAGGCCCAGGAATAAACAAATAAAGCAGCCCTAAATTTTGCAAAGCCAACTGCTCTGGCCAGATGTCCAAGAGACATGCCCAAGAGTTTGGAACGGATTTTTAAATATGCTCCAGCCGAGTGATTTCATTCATTTAAAAGAAAAATCAGAACCGCAGACAACTTTGGAAGCAGCCAATCGCAGGTGCAAATGACAGGGTTTAGGTATCTGGCTACCTGCTTCTTGCACTACAAGTGCAAATCAGGTTATTAGCTGTTTAAAAAATGCTATTATTTGTAACTGCTTTTAATTGCAAGCGCAAAAATTAGGGGCTGCCTCAAACCCCCATTTGGTCTAATTATTCTCCCGCATCTCTTCCTCCCCCGATCCCTGTTTGGGTACACCAGGAATTCAAAAGCACAAAGGGAACAATGGGGCAAAGAGTTTGTCTCCATCGCTCTTTCGAGCAGGACTAGCACGCTGGCAGAGGAAATTATCTTTTGGCTTTTGAAATAAAAAAAACAAGGGAGATTATCAGCATACATCTTTGTATTGTGTTGTTGCCGGATTTGGGCAAACCCTTCTGTAACGTTTGACGCCTTCTCTGGGAGCTCACTCTGAATTTCGGCTCCGTCCGGAATCCAGCTCTGAGTGGGAGTAAATTCCGCTTTAGGACTCTTGGACACTATCTGATCGGTATGCTGTGGGAGGTCGAGGGGGGGCAATAAAACAGGGTGGGGAATAAAAACACTGCATACACGCACAGATGAAAAGTGTGTGACCGTTTAGGCAAAAATCACAGACAAATCTACCATAATGAAAGTTTGAAGACTCTTTTGATACTCTTTCAGAAACTAAAATAGTTCTTGGAATGTATGACCGTTCCCCCCCCTTCCAGATTACTGGTCTTTAAATACACAGCGATTGCACTTCTAGCTCCATTTCTAAGCTGCTATAGGTATTAGAGGATAATTTACATGCAATTTGCATTTTTTTTTGTGTGCCTGTGGTTTTGGTAAGTCTTCCAAACCTAATGACTGTTCCTTTTGGCCAGCAACATAAATGCTGTAATCACACAATTATTGTGCTGGGAACAGTTTAATTCAGCATTTTGTTCTCAACCACAGAACAATTACTCAACAATTTTGGTTAACCGTACCAGCTTACAGCCTGGAAAGGAAGCCGCTTATTCACAAGATCTATTGTCCTACACAAAGGTGCTGTTACCCTTGATTTTATCTGCTCCAGCTTCCAGCGTCACTCCGCTCTTTAGGGGGAACACTTCCACGTCCTCCTCGGGTAATGAAAATGAATGACTGCAAGGCTCGCTTTATTAGCTTATTCATCTCTATCGGTAGAAGGTTCTTAATTACTCACTTGCTTATCAAGAGAAAGATTTTCGGTGCACATGTCCAAGGAGCAAGTAAAACATGGCCAACGTTAATTTAACCCTCTATTTACGTCCTAAATCATGGAAATTTAATATTCAATGCAACGTCAGCTTTTACTGACAATGACATGAATATAGTCTTGTCAGAGCTTGGAAGCTAAGCAGGGTCAGCCCCGGTTAATATTTGGACGGGAGACCATCGATGAAGTCCAGGGTTGATACACAGGGTAAGGCAATGGCAAACCACCTTGGAAAAGCCTACGGGGTCACCATAAGTTGACATGACGGCACTTCCCACCATATGACATGAAGGCATCTTACACCAAGTCAGAGCAGGGGTCCACCTGGGTATATATTGTCCCCTGTGACTGGCTGAGGCTCTCAGGGAGAGAAAGGTCTTGCTCAACACCTTCTACCTGATCCTTTTAACTAGAGAGGCCAGGGATGGGATCTCAGAGATGCCACTGAGTTCCATAGGACTGACCCACCATTCGCCGAGTTTGGGATTTAGAGGAGGAGGAGGAGAAGGAGAAGAAGGGGAAGAAGAAGGAGAAGAAGCAGGAGAAGAAGAAGGAGAAGAAGAAGGAGAAGGAGGAGAAGAAGAAGAAGAAGAAGAAGAAGAAGAAGAAGAAGAAGAGGAGGAGGAGGAGGAGGAGGAGGAGGAGGAGGAGGAAGAAGAGTTGGTTTTTATATGCCGACTTCCTCTATCACTTAAGGAAGAATCAAACCAGTTTACAATCACCTTCCCTTCTCCTCCCCACAACAGACACCCTGTGAGGTAGGTGGGGCTGAGGGACCTCTAAGAGAGCTGTGACTAGCCCAAGGTCACCCAGCTGGCTTCACGTGTAGGAGTGGGGAAACCAACTTGGTTTGGCAGATCAGTATCCGCCGCTCATGCGGAGAATCAAACCCAGTTCTCCAGATCAGAGTCCACCACTCCAAACCACTGCTCTTAACCACTGCACCACACAGGCTCTCGTGTGGGTTGGGTGGGCTCATCATCTTCTGATGTGTTCCCCCCCTGCCCCCTGCATCAGAGACAAATTAGGGAATCTACTCAGGCAACTTTTCCCTCTGCTCGTAAAGGAAGAAGAATACCTCTCCAAGTTATGAACCAGGCAGATGCCAGTCCCACCGATGCATCTGCTGAACAGCTTGCAGAAAGTCTGTGGAATGCCTGCTTGGGAAATCCAGCAGACTTTTCAGGAGTTATAAAGATCTGCTTCTCTTGGCTACAGCCTCATATGTATCTTTACAGGAAAACTGTGCAATTTGCATTTTTATGCCCCAGGTAAAAGGTACAAGCATCAGGTCATTACTGACCCATGGGATGACGTCACATCATGACATTTACTAGGCAGACTATGTTTACGGAGTGGTTTGCCAGTGCCTTTCCAAGCCATCTTCCCTTTACCCCCAGCAAGCTGGGTACTCATTTTACCGACCTCGGAAGGATGGAAGGCGGAGTCAACCTTGAGCCGGCTACCTGAAACCGACTTGTGTTGGGATCGAACTCAGGTGGTGAGCAGAGCTTGGACTGCAGTACTGCAGCTTACCACTCTGAGCCACGGGACTCCTTCTGCCCCAAGGCATGGATAAATTAATTTAAACACGTACATATTATATATTCACTTCAGAGGTCAATTGTTGGATGGATCATAGTTACCTGGATCATTGATTGGGGTCTTAATACACAAGAACCATTCAAACTCTGTATAACTGGTTCTGATCCCATTAATCCTCAATTGACCTTGGCTTTCCTTCCTGTCCCTTCTCTGTTATCTTAACTTCCATACACATTGAAGAAGAAGAAGAATTGGTTTTTATATGCCAACTTTCTCTACCACTTAAGGAAGAATCAAACGGGCCTACAATCACCTCCCCTTCCCCTCCCCACAACAGACAGCCTGTAAGGTAGGCGGGACTGACAGAGCTCTATAAGAGCTGTGACTAGCCCAAGGTCACCCAGCTGGCTTCATGGGTAGGAGTGGGGAAACCAATCCAGCTCACCAGATTGGCGTCTACCGCTTATGTGGAGGAGTGGGGAATCAAACCCGATTCTCACTGCTCCAGATTAGAGTCGACTGCTCTTAACCACTACACCATGCTGGCAATTTAGTGCTGTACAGAGTAAAGGGTTTCCTCGCCGGGACTCCCAACGTCTTGTTCTTTGTGTTGCCATGGTCGCTTGGCAGAGGAGGGTGCTGCTGGAGTGCACTTCATTGCTCTTTGGCGCCACCTCAGCAGATGGTCAAAGAGTAGTATGGCAGTTACCTGCGGAGCAGGAGTCAAGTTACAGATGGATCCAACAAGGTGCCAGATGATTTTCTGAAGCACAGGCTGAACTCCTCTCCGTCCTATTCTGCCTTCCTCCCAACTCAGCCACCACCGGACTCTCCACCATCAGCCCCGAGAGCAAGGTATGATCCCAAATACATCACTTAGCATACAAGGATAGCGATGTGGGCCTATGCCACTGAAAACAGAATGCCAAGTTCAAGGGTTATCACCAACCCCTTTCCTTTCTAATGCCTCTTGCAGAAGGGGGGAACAGAAGAACATCTCTGTCAACTGAGTGAGAGATCTCTGCTGAGTTTCTGTTCCCTCTTTTATTTCAGGTACTTAAGCCCAGGCATGGGCACAAGTGTAAGCATTTTGGCACGAGCCAAAGGGAAGGAGCCAAAGGGCTCTTGGCCCTTTGTTCTTAGCCCATGGTGTTCAGCCTGTGGCCAAGTGAGCGAGTCCATTAGATCCACGACCACAGCTATATGTTGACACTGCACTGTATATTAGTTTGTTTAAATTGCGTTTTTGCGTTTCTTTGTAAGCCACGCTCAGTCCCCGGTGGGGAGAAATGCAACCTAGAAATGCTCAAATAAATGCAAAGTTTACGTCCTCGTCCTTGAAGCTGCCCAGGAAAGAGCAATCCCGGGTGTCCTCTAAATCGTACATGAACGTAGCACAGGAATGGCTGCAAACCACACCAGAAGACACAACGGGCCAGAAGTTATCCGTCACCTGGTCCAACCTCCTCTCGTAGCCACAAAAAAGGGGTCTTGGCAAACCACAAGCGGCCCACAGTCAAAAGCGGTCCACCCCTGCTTTAACGACATTGTGCAGCGTAAGTTTTTTTTTCTGCTGAAGACGACTTCGTTAAACCCACAAAGCAGCTGCTTTACATGTCTCTGGTCATGTCTCCGAATCTCCCACCCCTCCTTTTTTTCCTAGAATACAGGAAAAGCAAAACGGCGCAACCATGTTACCTTAGCCACAAGTCGTGTCTGTGTGTGGCCAGGGTTAATGAAAGCCAGCTGTGCGACAGGCGCAAGGTTTTCGACTAAAACAATTAAAGGGATCTTTGGCCGCCGGGCCTGGGGAGCGGGTGGGGCGGAGGCGGCTGGGTTTACCTAATTGACTGGCTTCCTCGGAAGCTGCACAACTTGCTGTGTACACAAGCGAGGAACAGTTGATACCTTAAACTATTTCTTTTTAAAACACCAACAATTCAGAGGATTTTTCTTTTCTTTAAAAAAAATGAAAATTTTATTAGATCTCGGTGTTGTTGTTTTTTAAACACAAATTTTCTCAACTTTTTTAAAAAAAACAATAGACTTTGTAGCAGGTTCTGGTATCTCTTGTGGCCCTTTCTTGCATGCCCAGGGTAGTGCCAATCGCCACTCCGGGGTCAGGAAGCAATTTTCCGCCAGGCCAGATTGGCCAGGGATTCTGGAGGGGTTTTTGATCTCATCTGATCTCTCCAGCATCACAGGAGCATGCCTAATATATTAGGTGCTGTGGAACACAGGAAGGATGGTGCTGCTGCAGCCATCTTGATTGTGGGCTTCCTAGAGGCACCTGTTTGGCCACTGTGTGAACAGACTGCTGGACTTGATGGGCCTTGGTCTGATCCAGCATGGCCTTTCATATGTTCTTATGTTGTTGTTGCTTTTTGCCATGTCCTGGGTATGGATTAGGGGTCACTGGGGGTGGGAGGTAGTTGTGAATTTCCTGCAGTGGCCTGGACTAGATGACCCTGGTGGTCTCTTCCAGCTCGGTGATTCTAGGATTCTATGTCCTGTTCTGTTCATACACAGCGATAGGAAATTCCCTGTGTATGTGTGTGCCAAGTGCTGTCAATTTGCAGCTGACTTATAGAAAGCCATGGTGGGGTTGTCAGTGCAAGTGATTAAGCAGAGGTGGTTTGCCCTTGCCATCCTCTGCAGGATCTTCCTTGGTGGTCTCCCTTCCAAGTACCGACCCTACTTAGCTTCTGAGATCTGACAAGATTGGGCTATGCCATGCTGCCTCCCCCTTCCCCCAGGCAGTTCCCTAGCAGCCTTTTATCGGGTTCATATTGCGAAGAGAAAACACGCTGGAGGTAGCACCCTACTCAAAACACTTCTTTCTCTCCCCCTTACAATGAAATGGTGCAACCTTCTCCTTGCAGCCCCCAGTCAGGCAGGTAGGGTGTGACCCAAATTACAGTGTCTTGAAATAGCCACAAGTCGCCAGCTGCCTTTACCTGACCTATTGTCCACTAACCAATGCCAGGCCAATGGCATTGGCAAAAATAAGGAGGGAGGGAAACCTTTTGACATAACCAAATAGCTTGCTTTCAACTTTAAAAAGACATTTTCTATCCCAGAGGCTCCCTTCGCATCATGTATCTCCAGGCAAAAAGGCTCACACAGGCTGATCATGGGTAAGGTTGCCAACCTCCAGGTACTAGCTGGAGATCTCCTTCTATTACAGCTGATCTCCAGCTGACAGAGATCAGTTACCCTGGAGAAAATGGCCGCTTTGGCAATTGGACTCTATGGCATTGAAGTCCCTCCCCACCCCAAACCCCACCCTCCTCAGGCTCCGCCCCAAAAATCTCCAAGTATTTCCCAACCCAGAGCTTGCAACCCTGATCATGGGGGAACGTTCAATCACTAGCCCTCAACTGCAGTTTGAAGCACTACAGCCAGGACAGATCTACCTCCTCGATAAGAACGAAGCCTTAGTTTCTAGTGAAGCTCTAAAATAGCTCAAGGCACCACACAGGGTTGCCAGCTCTGGGTTGGGAAATCCCTGGACATATTTTGGGGGGGTGGAGCCTAGGGAGGGCAGGGTTTGGGGAGGGGAGGAACCTCAGCAGGGCATAATGCCACAGAGTCCACCCTCCAAGGCAGCCATTTTCTTCAGGGGGAACTGATCTCGGCCGTCTGGAGATCAACTGTAATAGTGGGAGACCTCCAGGCACCACCTGGAGGTTGGCAACCCTAGCACCACTCAAGGTCTAGCTCACCTTTGCAAGGCATATCAGCCATGAAAGGACGTTTTTAGAAGAACGGTTTCCTCTGCCCAGTCTACTCGAGATATTTTCTTTTCTGCTCATCCTGGCCCCTGGGGAGAGGGAAGGACGAAAGAAGAGGATTTTTTCTCTCTCTCTCTCCTCCATTCTTTTCTATCCCTAATCAGCGAGAGCCGCTGATCATCCCTCACATTTTAGCCTTTGCCCTAGAATGCTCTCTGGACAATAGTATTGGTTCCATCTGTGCTCTCCATTAAACCCCGGTAATCCTTCGAGGAACAGCTGGACATGGTGGATTGGCAACACAGAGAAAAGTCCTTTTTGTGGAAAGGGCTGGCTACAATTACGCTGAGGCTGCACGTTCCCACTCCGTGCCCGCAGAAGGCTCTTGTCGGGGCTAAAACTCACGACGGCGTAATAATAAACGAAACGAACAACGCTCTGAAAAGTAGGTACACAGAGAGCCCCCCTGTGTTTTTTTTTAAAAGAATGACAAATTCAAATTTATTTTTGCATCAATGGGGGCTAGAGTCTTCATTTGAGAGCCAGCGTGGTGTAGTGGTTAGGAGCGGTGGTTCGGAGTGGTGGACTCTGATCTGGAGAGCCGGGTTTGATCCCCCACTCCTCCACATGAGGAGGAGGAGGAGGAGGAAGAAGAAGAGTTGGTTTTTATATGCCGACTTTCTCTACCACTTAAGGAAGAATCAAACAGGCTTACAATCACCTTCCCCTCCCCACCGCAGACACCCTGTGAGGTAGGTGGGGCTGAGAGAGCTCTAAGAGAGCTGTGACTAGCCTAAGGTCACCCAGCTGGCTTCATGTGGAGGAGTGGGGAAACTAACCCAGCTCATCAAATTAGCCTCTGCCGCTCATGTGGAGGAGTGGGGAATCAAACCCGGTTCTCCAGATCAGAGTCCACCGCTCCAAAACACCGCTCTTAACCACTACACCACGCTTGCAATCTAAAAAGGCAGCTAGGCAGTGTGCATGGATGTTTCACCGGTTTGAGCTTTGATCTGTGGGGTTGTGTTGAAAGGATAGAGCTTGGAAGATTTTGTTCAGCTGCCTTAGCTTGCCTTGACCTGGATAGCCCAGGCTAGCTTGATCTTGGAAGCTAAACAGGATCGGCCCTGGTTAGAACTTGGATGAGAGACCATCAAGGAAGTCCCGGGTTGCTACACAGAGCCAGGCAATGGCAAGCCACCCCAAAATGTTTCTACAGGGTCGCAAAAAGTCATCTGTGACTTGACGGCACTTTCCATCACCACCTTAGCTTATTTCTTGGGATCTACTGTAGCATTATCGAAATTCTTTCCATTTGTTTTGCGGTTCTTCAGATGTTTTACCTGACCAAGGGCCCTCCGCCACAACTCAAATGTTTGTTTCAGATGAATCTGTGTTATGGGTGGGGGGAGATCTATTTCTTGCACACAACCACACCTCAGTTTGTTCCTGTAAATCAAAGGGCTGTGTGTACAGTTGCTAATAAAAATTGCCTGAAATGAACCCTGAGGTAAATAAGTATTGAATTCAAGGACAAAATAAAAGGGAGAGATAGTTCAAGAAAAGCTGTATCGCCCATAAAATAGCATTAAGGAGGAGGAAGGGTCGTATATTTCTGTTTGGGATGAAGCACACTGAAGTAGTAGTAGAAGAAGAGTTGGTTTTTATATGCCAATTTTCTCTACCACTTAAGGAAGAATCAAACCGGCTTACAATCACCTTCCCTTCCCCTCCCCACAACAGACACCTTGTGAGGTAGGTGGGGCTGCGAGTGCTCTAAGAAAGCTGTGACTATCCCAAGGTCACCCAGCTGGCTTCATGTGGAGAAGTGGGGAAACCAAGCCAATTCACCAGATCATCGTCCGCGGCTCAAGTGGAGGAGTGGTGAATCAAACCGGGTTCTAAAGTAAGGATAGCCACACCATTTTCACAAACACACACCAGGTATGTCAACACATCTTTTGATATGGCATTACTGTGATCACTGGCCTGCTGGATTTCCCTGTACGGATAGGGATGTTAATCTCCGGGTGGTGGCTGGAGATCTCTCGCTATTATAACTGATCTCCAGGTGACAGAGATCAGCTCACCTGGAGAAAATGGCTGCTTTGGCAGGTGGACTCTGTGGCATTATACCCTATTGAAGTTCTTCTCCTCCCCCAAAACCCGCCCTCCTCAGACTCTACCTCCAAAATCTCCAGTATTTCCCAACTTGGTAGGGGCAACCCTATGTAGGGAGAAACCATCACAACTTTAAGATGGCTACCAGTTTGCTTCTATATTCAGTTCAGGGTTCTGGTGTGAACCTTCAAAGCCCTCCATGATCTGGGACCCTTATATCCACATCCTCCAAATATGTCCACAAGGCAGCTTTGACCAGCAGACCAGGGACTTTTAATAGTTCCTCCACTCAGGCTACTGAGAATTGTTTCCGCTGGAGCTTTCTCAGTGTTTACTCCAGCGTGGTGTAGTGGTTAAGAGTGGTGGACTCTAACCTAGAGAACCGGGTTTGATTCCCCGCTCCTCCACATGAGCAGCGGACTCTGATCTGGTGAACTGGGTTGGTTTCCCCATTCCTATGCATGAAGCCAGCTGGGTGACCTTGGGCTAGTCACATACAAGAATTTCAAGAGCTATCAAGAAGAGGTATATCATGAAAAAGTAGATATATGTCATCCATGAAATATCTTGCAAGGGAGGGGAAAGGGTGCATTTTTGACAATGAAGACTTACAGAGCAGCATTTGGCAACATTATGATGTCATTTCTGGCCATGTAACCAGATATGTCATCATCATGTCACCAGACGCTCTAGCTTTCACTTGAAAACATCGAGTTTTACCATTAAGTAAATGACACCACGCTGGCTCATTCAGATGAATGCTAAAACATCTTGGCGATGCAGTGATGTCATTTCCAGATACACAGCCGGAAATGACTTCATGCCATTGCCAAACACCACTTCGGCACTAGCATTTTCTCCACGCCCACAATCCAGCTAGGGGGGTACAGATTCCCACCTGGCAAATGGCAACCCCAGGGAAGGGCTGGGCATTTTTTCACAGAGGAAGAAGAAGAGTAGGTTTTTATATTCTGATTTTCTCTACTACTTAAGGAAGAATCAAACCGGCTTACAATCGCCTTCCCTTCCCCTCCCCACAACAGACACCCTGTGAGGTAGGTGGGGCTGAGAGAGCGGGACTAGCCCAAGGTCACCCAGCTGCCTTCATGTGTAGGAGAGGAGAGACTAACCCGGTTCACCAGATTAGCATCCGCCCCTCATGTGGTGGAATGGGGAATCAAACCCGGCTGTCCAGATCAGCGTCCACTGCTCCAAACCACCACTCTTAACCACTACATCACGCTGGCGGAAGCCTTCGTAAGATAAATATCGAAGCACCCAGCAAACATGTCCTATCAACGGTTAAGAGAAAAAAGAGATGGTATCGTGCCAGCTATGTAACATCCACTAAGTATGGGTGTGAAAGCTGGACAGTGAAGAAAGGTGATAGGAAAAAAAATAGATTCCTTTGAAATGTGGTGTTGGAGGAGAGTTTTACGGATTCCGTGGACTGCCAAAAAAAACACACAAATCAGTGGGTTATAGATCAAATCAAGCCTGAATTGACCCTAGAAGCTAAAATGACTAAACTGAGGCTGTTGTATTTTGGTCACATTCTGAGAAGGCAAGAGTCACTAGAAAAGACAGCCATGCTAGAAAAGTGGAGGGCAGCAGGAAAAGAGGAAGACCCAACAAGAGATGGATTGACTCTATAAAGGAAGCCACAGCCTTCAATTTGCAAGATCTGAGCAAGGCTGTCAAAGAGAGGACATTTAGGAGGACTTTCATTCATAGGGTCGCCATGAGTCAGAAACGACTTGACGGCACTTAACACACACACAACGCGCCGGCGTATTTTCGTACGGCTATGTCCTTGCTTAGGGGGGGGAAACCCGACGCGCACGTTCAGCTCCTTGCAAACCAAACCTTGTTAAGATAATAAGATGAGCCCGTAGTAAAAGTTTTAATGACTTTAGTTTGAAAAAAAAAAAAAGCATAAAGAGGAGGAAGGGGGGAAGGAAAAAAAGGTGGAACTTTTCAGCCAGCTGGTTGCATTCCGAAAGCCTGGCTGCACAGCTTGAACTTAAGAGCTATCTTAACATAATGAATAAGTGCCAATAATTAGCATATGTAGTGTGAACAGGTTTGCTGGCACAAGCAAGTGAAAAACTCCAAGGTAAAGTTATTATTAGGGAGTAATTAGCTCTGTGAAGTAAATGAGTGAAACAATAGCTGCCAGCACTGACAATATGGCTAACATCTGACTATGTGGAGGATAACGTTGTAAAGCACTGCTCCCTGAGCTAGAATCTGTTAATAACCATATGTTAGTGTAATTAATGCAGAGTCTCTTCCTGACCTGTTGTCACATAAGAACAATACTTTTCTTGGAAACATTCAAACAGGCAGCTCAATTCTCCTGCATGGCAAGGAAATCATTTGAAACTTCATGGGCAAATTCTACCTGTCTCTTTCCCTTCTGCATTGCGAGGCAGGGGAGGCAGAATCCGGGAAAGGTGGGGAGGCACCGCTTAGAAAAACGTGTGCTTTATTGACTGCCTTTAAAAAAAAAAATGATTCACTTTTTATTATGGTTGCTGCTACTCTTCACAATCATCAACGCTGTATTAATTAAGAAGAAGAGGAGGAGGAAGAAGCAGCAGCAGCAGCGGCTCAGTGGTAGAGCACCTGCTTGGCATGCAGAAGGTCCCAGGTTCAATCCCCGGCATCTCCAGTTAAATGGACTAGGCAAGTAGGTGATGTGAAGGACCTCTGCCTGAGACCCTGGAGAGCCACTGCCAGTCTGAGTAGACAATACTGACTTTGATGGACCAAGGGTCTGGTTCAGTATAAGGCAGCTTCATGTGTTCACGTGTTCAAGAAGAAAAAGAGTTGTTTTTTTGTATGCCGACTTTCTCTGCCTCTTAAGGAAGAATCAAACCGGCTTACAATCACCTTCCCCTCCCCACAACAGACACCCTTGTGAGGTAGGTGGGCTGAGAGAACTCTGAGAGTGGTGACTAGCCCAAGCTTCGTGTGCAGAAGTGGGGAAACCAACCCGGTTCACCAGATTAGCATCCGCTGCTCACGTGGAGGAATGGGGAATCAAACCCGGTTCTCCAGATCAGAGTCCACCGCTCCAAACCACCGCTCTTAACCACTACACCACGCTGGCTCTGTTTAGCACTCAGAAAGTGCCAGGAGTGGCTAGGGAGGTCAGCCTTCAGGTGGGGCCTGGAGATCTCCTAGAATTACAACTGATCTCCGGACTACAGGGATCAGTTCTCCTGGAGGAAATGGCAGCGTTGGAAGGTGGACTTTATGGCAGAGGTGTCAAACAGAAGGCCCGAGTGCCGGGTCCGCCACCTTGAGAGCTCTTATCTGGCCTGTAAGCCAGCCAAGGCAGCCACCGCCTCCCACTCTCAATCTGGGCTGGCGAGGCATGGCCTGGCCAGACCAAGTGACATTTATGTCACATCCGGCCCTCCTAAAAATTGAGTTGATACCCCTGCTCCACGGCATCTCATCCTTGTTGAGCTCCCTCCCCTCCAAATCCCTGCACCACCCCCAGATCTCCAGGAATTCCCCAACACAGCGTTGGCAACCCTAGTGCGGCACAAAACAACATATGATTGAAAGTCCCAATCAATCAAAGGGTTTTTTTTTTAAGGGAACGCTACACAATTTTGCAGATCCATCCTTTTGACTCGAAAATTCCCGTTTGTTTTTCGGCATACCCGCTCACAGATCCAAACCCGTGAGGCATTTCACACCATTTGCCGTTTCCCCATGCTGACTTTCCCCTGTTCTATTCGTGCCATTTGAAAATTGCTTTTGCATCGGTTGCCTATAAGTGGCAATATAAGGCAAGGATTTTTTTTTTTAATCACACAAAAGAAACAAAAGAATCGGACAACACCCATAGCAAAAATGAATCTGACACAAAGGCCCACAATAACAAAATATGCAAAAGGTACTTTGCTTTGTTTAAAAAGTGTCATTCGCCCCAGCTCCATTCTGAAGTTATATAATCCAGAATACCGACATTTTATTTTGTGCAATGGCTAATCTTGAAGGGTATAAATCTTTTGTTGGTATTACCAGTTAAAGCTGCATTTATGTCTAGCAAAACCTGTCTGTTATAACTTCACGGGTCCCTTCCCAGACCTTTATTTCAGAATACTTGGTATCCATTCACACCAAACAGGAAGTTACAAGGCAAAAGAAGGGAGAAGGTAAACAGCAGACATCTGACATGACTTGTCTCAGGTGGGCTGAAACGAATAGCCTATCTCTGCGAATCCTGTGCCCCATGACACACAGCTACGCAAACTGGCTTCCTTTTACGTTTTGTTATGGCTTAGTCGTTGATGGACGGAAAAGAAAGAGAGCTCACAGACAGGTGGTTTTTTCAGTCATCTGGAATGTGTAAGTCAAATATGTCACCAAGAGGTGAGGGTTCCCCCCCCCCATTAAGACCACAAAGTGTGCAAAAGGGGGGGTTAGGGTTCCCAACTTCCTGGTGGGGGCTTGAGATTTCCCAGAATTACAACTGATCTCTAGACAACACAGATCGGTTCCCCTGGGGAAACATGGCTACTTTGAAGTGTGGACTCTATGGCGGTAGAAAGCTGCTCTTTGGGGCATGCGTCTCTCCATGCTCGTGGGACATGAGCTCTTTCCTGGCTTTCTGTGAAGGTCTTTTCCATCCAGTGAGGTGTGGAAGTGTCTGGGTGATCAGGCATGTTGCAAATTTTTGCAGCGAACCTCTTCAAATTTCAAGCGTGCCCTGTTGACTATTACCATCTCTATGGCAAAAAAATTAATGCATCCTGATAATGGTTACATATTTAGACTTATGCATGAGCCAGACTCAATAAAGGAAGCCACAGCCCTCAGTTTGTAAGATCTGAGCAAGGCTGTCAAAGATAGGACATTTTGGAGGACTTTGATTCATAGGGTCGCCATGAGTCGGAAGCGACTTGATGGCACTTAACAAACACACATTATTCAGACTGCAATTCAGTGGGTGTGGTTTATGTACTGATTCACCCATGTCAAGTGTTATATGTTGGCATGACCACTCGGGCAATCCATACACGCATAGGAGAACATCAAAGCACTATAAAGATGGGCTCTGTAGGGACTCCTTTGGTTTCACATTTTAAAACTAAGGGACATGGACCCGCTAATTTCCAATTTTTTGGCATAGAGGAATTGTTCAAACATCCATACAACCAAGTGGATGTTGATAGGTGCTTACGCCAACGTGAATCCTATTGGATATACACTTTGCAAAGTTAGAAGAAGAAGTTTTTATACCCTGATTATCTCTACATTTAAGGAGTCTCAAAGCAGCTTACAATCTCCTTCCTTTCCTCTCCCCACAACAGACACCTTGTTTGGTAAGTGCGGCTGAGAGAGTTCTGAGAGAACTGTGACTAGCTCAAGGTCACCCAGCTGGCTTTGGGTGCAGGAGTGGGGAAACAAATCCAGTTCACCAGATTAGCCTCCTCATGTGGAGGAGTGGGGAATCAAACCCGGTTCTCCGGATCAGAGTCCACCGCTCCAAACCACCGCTCTTAACCACGACACCACGCTGGCTCATTGCATTTGCACTGTTACCTATTCTCAGGGTCATTTGATTCCCAATGGTCTAAATGAAAGATATGACCTAAGTGCTTTTGTGTGAAGGGTTGTTTAGGACTTACTGGTACCTTAAGAGATTTTTTTCAAGGGGTTAAAGGTATACAGCTAATAGAATTTGTAATTATATAATGACCCTGAGAATGGGTAACAGTGGGAATGGAATGAGGAGTTTGTCCGATTAGGTATCATTTTGGACAAATACAGTTAGTATGAAGTTTGATATTGTATGTTAACTTTTATCATTATCAGATGCATCACTGAATGAAGTTTTGTATTTGATTATAGATTGATGTGAAGTTCTGACAAAGACTTTTATGAAACAGGATCAGGAGCTGGCAACCCGTCTAGTACTGAAGAGATTATTTATAGCCATTTTTCTACCGATACTGAATAGATGATTTATAACTTTATTTATAAACTGATTTACTGGTGTTGCATCATTGAAAAGATATCCACAACATATGGAAGAAAAAGCTCATTATATATGGACTCTTGATTCTATGCCAGTAGAATTATTGTCTATTGTTACTTTGGATGTATTTCGGTCAGTATATATAGGTAGTTATAAGGTTGGTACATAATTAAATCTATGAATATTGTCCTTTAGCCACATGCTTTTGTATTTTGGGGTTTGACTGCTACTGAGTATGCCACAGTCCTCCATAAAGTAGTAGTAGTATTAGTAGAAGAGTTGGTTTTTATATGCCAACTCTCTCTATCTTTTAAGTAGACTAAAACTGGCTTACCATCACCTTCCCTTCCCCTCCCCACCACAGACACCCTGTGAGGTAGGTGGGGCTGAGAGTTCTAAGAGAGCTGTGACTAGCCCAAGGTCACCCAGCTGGCTTTGTGTGGAGGAGTGGGGAAATCAACCCAGTTCACCAGATTAGAGTCCGCCGCTCATGTGGAGGAGTGGGGAATCAAACCCAGTTCTCCGCCGCTCTTAACCACGACACCACCATATAGTGAAGGGTGCCCTGATCCTTCCCTTATTCTTTTTAATGGGGAGGGTGACACCATAGAAGCCAGCTGCCTTTGGCATGAGCTGATGATGGAGTCCAAATATGGCTGACATGAGAGTGTTGACAGCAACTCAGTGATTGGGGACTGTGGGTGATGAATCTGTGGACCCCAAGGAAGTTGCTATGGTCTCAGGGTCTTTTGTGGCATTTGGACTCTAGCCAGAATGCACACCAATCCTCTCCAGGATCAGAGGAGCATGCCTATTATATTGGGTGCTGTGGAACATAGGCAGGATGGTGCTGCTGCAGTCATCTTGTTTGTGGGCTTCCTAGAGGCACCTGGTTGGCCACTGTGTGAACAGACTGCTGATCCAGCATGGCTTTCCTTATGTTCTTATGTTGGGGGGGGGGGGGCTTGGGTCGGTCCATTTAAGCCACGAGCAGAAACAGGCTTCATGAGTGGAGAAGGTGAAGCTGAAGGGTTAGCAAGTCACATGGCAGAGGACAGGAAGAAGCCTTATCTGGCCAATTAGCAGATTAATTAGGCAAGTGAAACAAAATTAAAGGGTGTGAAATGAAAATAAACATTTCTCCTGCATATACAAGCCAAGGCAGGAAAGCCATTTAAAAATTAATTTGAAATAGAATGTCTGAATTATGGAAAAAATCTCCATTGTTTTCTGATCTGTTCTTTCTTTCTCTTTTTTGCAATAGCATCTTAGCCTTTTAAGGGGTACAGATATGGACTGAAGTTCAATTTAAAATTCATATTTTTTTAACTTGTAGTTTTAATTGCGGAGAGTAATTAGTGCTTTCAGACCTAGCTTCAGTAAATGCTAAGTGGTTAGTAGGAAGGTCAATCTTCCCTCCGTAAGTGGCGGTTGAAGACAAACAAAATTAGAAGCCAAGCACAGCTATTGCTAAGGCTAACAAGTAAAAAAACAACATTGTTCTCTGAAAGCAGTTTCAGCATCAGCTTCAAACGGTGACGCCCATAAGATAGGGTTGCCAGCCTCCAGGTGGTAGCTGGAGATCTCCCACTATTACAACTGATCTCCAGCTCACAGAGTTCAGTTCATCTGGAGAAGATGGCCGCTTTGGAAAGTCGACGTATGATATTATACCCCATTGAAGTCCCTCCCCAAACCCCGCACTCCTCAGGCTCCACCCACCAAATCCCCAGGTATTTCCCAATCTGGAGCGGGCAACCCTACTCTAAGACTAGTTTCCGGTGACCAATTTCCGCAGCACGTTTCTTTTCTGCAATTGCCATGCTCAGGGAACGAAAAAGAAAGTTGTGTGTGTGTGTGTGTAAGTGCTGTCAAGTCGCTTCCGATTCATGGCAACCCTATGAATTCATGACCTCCAAAACGTCCTCTCATTAACAGCCTTGTTCAGGTCTTGCAAATTGATGCCCATGGCTTCCTTCCTAGGGTCAATCCATCTCTTGTTGGTTCTTCCTCTTTTCCTGCTACCTTCAACTTTTCCTAGCATGATTGTTTTTTTTTTCCAGTGACCTTTGTCTTCTCATAAAGTGACCAAAGTACAATAGCCTCAGCTTAGGCGTTTTAACTTCTAGGGAAAGTTCAGGCTTCATCTGATCTAGAACCCACTTGTCTTTTTGGGAGTCCATGGATGTTAACTTTTTCTTAACGAAGGGTATCATAATCTTTTAGTAAATTAGGAACACAAAACCCTCCGTTTGTTAGGTTAGCTGTAAAAAAAAGTAGTAATTTCAGTCAGACAAGCAGTTATCTTGAAAATATTCTGATTATGCCAGCCATTGAGCACCGTGTCCTGGGTACTTTATATATCGCCCACATGCTCTGCCTGGTTACATCAGGGCCCTGTGGGACTTTAAAGAGTTCTGCAGGGCCTGCAAGAAAGTGCTATTCCACCAGGACTATAGTTGAGGGCAGCTGCGGGTACCATCTTTGCTAGCTTCCCCAACCCCCCTTTTTTTGTTAAACTCTTTTTGGATCCAGAGGGGGGGCCTGCCTGCTTGTCTCGGTCTACACCAGTGATTCCCAAACTTTCCAGGCCACCGCCCCCTTGGTTTCACAAACTCAACCCTAGTGCCCCCTACCCTATTCTATAAAAAACGTTATTCAAAATAGGGGTTTGCACTAAAGAAGATAAGAACAATAACATTTCAAAACAGTAACAATTAATTGCCCATCTATTCAAAATCAAATTAAAACTTTTTAGCTGAAATGTTTTCAACAAAACTGATGAACTTGATCCAGTGGTCCCAGCTCTTCAAAGTCTGGAAAAAAAATTCTGATAGTTTCCACCAAATTTGCCAGCATGGTGCCATAGCTTGATCTATTGTGAAATTAATGAACAACACAGTCGAACTGGCCCACCTCTAGCACCCCCCTGCTTCCTCCTTGCCTCTTAGTGCCCCCCCAGATAATCCCCCCCCAGGGGGTGCTACTGCCACTTTGGGAACCACTGGTCTACACAATGGAAATTGGGCGCCATTTCAGAATTTTAATGATTTTAAATGTATAGGGTTTACTGTTAAATGTTTATTGATTTTAATGTTATCGATGTATGGTTTCAAATGATGGAAGAAGAAGAAGAAGAAGAGGAGGAGTTGGTTTTTATATGCTGACTTTCTCTACCACCTAAGGAAAAAGCAAATCGGCTTACAATCACCTTCCCTTTCCCTCTCCACAACAGACATCCTGTGAGGTAGGTGGGGCTGAGAGAACTGTGACTAGCCCAAGGTCACCCAGCTGGCTTCATGTGGAGGAGTGGGGAAACAAATCCAGTTCACCAGATTAGCCTCCTCATGTGGAGGAGTGGGGAATCAAACCCGGTTCTCCACATCACTGTTCTGAACCACGCTCTTAACCGCTATACCACGCTGGCTCACGCTGTTACCTGCCCTCCGCCTGGGTTAGAAATTGAAAAAAATAAACAATATATATATATATATATATATATATATATATATATATATATATATATATATATATATATATATATATATATATATATATAAAGCGGCTTGTTAGGGCTTTTTGTTTTGCAGTCTAAAGTTCTTGCTGTTTTGAAGGACTCCTTTCTATGAGAGCTTCACAGGTTGCCCTAGTCAGGCAAGGGAACCCCCTACCTGACTGAGACCTCAGCTATTCATCTGCTCGCTAAACATCTGCTTACGGCCTCTGTGATCTACCTGTCGGCTCCAGTGATCCAGAAAGCATTTGAACCGCCTGCCACAAATCCTCAGGGCTCGTTTGATCATCGTCTCCGAGCACAGTAATCACCTCCCCGTATCTTTTTTTCCCTAATGTTTGAGGAGAGAGAGGCTGTCTGGCCAACCTGGCTGCAATTAATCTTGCCATACAGGGGCCTGAAAGAAGCAAACAGATCTGAGAGGACGCTGCTCCCTTTTGTCAGCAAAAACGAGTCATTTTCCTATCAGGCATCCTTACACTTGTGTGCCGCCGGCTTCGGCAAAATGCCTTATTCATAGCCTTGATGACAGAGAAAGCAACCTGGGCACGATGCGTTCACAAGGGGAACTTGGTGGTACATTTGCTTAAACAGAACAGGGGTCGGTCCACGGGGGGGGGAGGCGGCTTGTGAATGCCTTTCTGTTTAATTGCACCAAGGGAGCAATGAGGAAGAAGAGTTGGTTTTTGTATGCCGACTTTCTCTGCCACTTAAGGAAGAATCAAACTGGCTTACAATCACCTTCCCCTCCCCTCCCCACAACAGACACCCTGCAAGGTTAGCTGGGGCTGAGAGAGCTCGAAGAGAGCTATGACTAGCCCAAGGTCACCCAGCTGGCTTCATGTGTAGGAGGGGGGAAACCAACCCGGCTCACCAGATTAGCGTCTGCTGCTCATGTGGAGGAGTGGGGAATCAAACCCGGTTCTTCCAGATTATAGTCCCCTGCTCCAAACCACTGCTCTTAACCACTACACCACGCTGGCTTTCACGCTGGTACATAGCTGCCTTGTCCTAAGACACACTGTTAGCATAGTTACGTCTGCTTTGACTGGAAGTAGCTCTTCAGCAGAGATTCTTCTAGGCCAACTACCCAACTCCATTATGGAACAGCTCCTTCAGTTCTCATGGTTCAAATCCCTACTCAGTAGGGTTTCCAGACTCCAGGTGGTAGCTGGAGATCTCCCAGAATTATAACTGGCCCCCAGGTTTAAAAAAAAAAAACGGCTTACTGGGACAAAAATGGCTGCTTTGGTAGGTAGACTCTATGGCATTGTACCCCACTGAGGTCTCTCCCCTCCCCAAGCCCCACCTTTCCCAGGCTTCACTCCCAAAATCTCCAGAAATTTTACAATCCAGAGCTGGCAACCCTTCTACTCAGTAATGAAGCTCACTGGATAACCTTGGACTACTCATTCCCTCTCAGCCTAACCGTCTGCTAAGGACTATTGTGAAAATAATATGCAGGAGCAGGAAACGATACATGCAGCCCTCAGCTTCTTGGAGGAAGGTAGATTGCCAGGTCCTTCTTTACCTCCAGCAGGAAGTTTTGGGGGCAGGGCCTGAGGAGGGTGGGGTTTGGGGAGGGGAGAGACTTCAATGCCACAGAGTCCAATTGCCAAAGCGGCCATTTTCTCCAGGTGAACGGATCTCTATTGGCTGGAGATCAGTTGTAATAGCAGGAGATCTCCAGCTACTACCTGGAGGTTGGCAACCCTAATCATTACTACTACACTCTAATTTTTAAATATATAGATATAGATATAGATTTATCTTCAAATGTAATTTCTTCAAAAGATGGCCAAAGACTGAGCCCAAAGATCCTACTACGGAGGAGAGTTCCCCAACTGCGGTGCCACCACAGCAAAACCCCATCAATTTTCAAAATACATGAAAACTCAAGGGTTTTTCTGGGGGCAAGATGGCTGCCTGCACATGCTATGTCAGGCCTTCTAAGCTGCCTGAGATAGTTGTTGCTGTAGTAACAAGGAATGTGGGGAGTGGTATGGGGTTGGGTAGGCAAGATAAGGAGGTCATCCAAAGCTGGCGCCTTCAGTTAAGCATGATCCTAGCCAGAGATTAAGGTACACAAATCACCACTATCTGATCACTGTTTCTTTATTGAGGGAGGTCAGAGATGTACCATATGAAGCCCCATATTTCCACCTTCTACAAAGAGGCTGCTGTCAAACTGTCACTCAAGGGCATCTCTCTGCTCCCAAAAAAGTGAGGAGGTTTTCATGTCAAGGTTCCAACTAGCCCTCTCCTATAATTTTTTTTTAACATTGTGAAGCCATGCTTTGATCACCTGACAGTGAAGACAGGTCTGAAGTTTTACCTCATCCCATTTGGTTTAAATCTAAACCTGATTGAGTAAATTTAGGATCTAGAGGGGGTCTGAGAGACCGTCAGAAGATGGCTCGTGCCGTAAATACTACCTTGAGATGCACACAAAAAATTAAAATTAAAGAGTTATGCTTGTCTGTATTTTAAAACCAACCAACTATCTCAACGGGCTTACAGTATGAGGCAGAATCTGGCCACTCATCACTTTGGGTGGTGATCTTCCCTAAATAATATTTGTTCAATATTCTGAATTGCGGTGAAAAACTGAACGTTTGGGAACATCGTAAAATTCCTAGTTCGCCCTTATGTGGTCGCTCCCATCTCCTGGAAACATGGCCCGTGTTATATTGCATTGCCTTTAAATGGCTTAACTTGAGATAGGTGTTTAATTAACTCGTAGTGGCAGTTTCAATCTTTAGCCCGGAGGAGGGCACGGAGAAAAGTATCTGAACAGCACTGCCGTCACCAATGTGGAGTATAACGTGTACATATCTCTCTCCAGAAGAACAGAGTTGTTAATTGCAAAGTAGAGAGAATGATCACATACACATAAGTATAAATGGCACTGTAGTTGGAGGAGAACAGATTCCCCAAGGAACGGTTTCAAAAGAGTGTGTTTGTGTGTGTGCGTGTGTGTGTGTGTGTGAGGGGGGGGGGATAATCCAAGAAACCAGAGATTCATAGACAAGAATCTCAGTGGTGTTGAAATTTAATTTGTGCACAATCCCCCAGTAACATAATGACCACACTTTCCCCCATGTTCCCAAATCCTGAGACGAGCATCCGCTGGGAAAGCTATAATACAGTGGGGTGGATCCAACTCTTCTACCACTCCACTGAGCAATCTTGGAAACCCTCTTCCAACCTAAAGAGCCTTCCTCCAACTTAAGCGGCTTGGTCTCCAATGGAAAAGCCACATAAGGTGAAAGAAAGCTCCTTGAAGAAAGGCTGCATCTACAACGACTCCAACGCAACACGTCAACATGCACATCAAGACACAGGCTGAAACATTTGCCCCCATGTGCAGAAGCATCTATCTGGATGCGCTGGAGTCTAGACTGATTAAACCATTGGGCATGCCCTGAACAAAGTAGGTAGGTAGGCAGGTAGATCTTGTCAGATCTCAGAAGCTAAACAGGGTCGGCCTGCACTCACATCCACACAAGAGCTTGCCTGTTCCGCAAGCTGGGGTAGCCATTGCCAGATAGATCTCTGGAGCTGCCTTCTGTGCTCCTGATAAACAGCATCATGTACTGGTCTGCTTGCGTGGAGCCACTCTTCCGGGGCGTACCAACACCCTGCCGTGCAATCACACTTACTGCTGAGGACGACATCGCTTATGTCATGAGAAGGAAGGTGCAGCAAGACCCCCCTTTTGAAAAACACCCCAAAGGGCCAAGCATCCCTCCCGGGAGGAGGAGGAAGAAGAAAAAGAAGAAGAGTTGGTTTTTATATGCTGACTTTCTTTACCACTTAAGGAAAAATCAAACCAGCTTACAATCATATTCCCTTCCCCTCCCCACAACAGACACCTTGTGAGGTAGGTGGGGCTGAGAGAGCTCTAAGAGAGCTGTGACTAGCCCAAGGTCAGCCAGCTGGCTTCATGTGGAGGAGTAGGGCTTCATTTTCATTATGAAGAAGAAGAAGATTTGGTTTTTATATGCCGACTTTCTCTACCACTTAAGGAAGATTCAAACAATCACCGTCCCTTCCCCTCTCACAACAGATACCCTGTGAGGTAGGTGGGGGTTCATTTGTAGGGGAAACAAATCCAGTTCACCAGATTAGCCTCCGCCGCTCATGTGGAGGAGTGGGGAATCATACTCGGTTCCCCAGATCAGACTTCACCGCTCCAAATCACCATTCTTAACCACTACACCATGTTGGCTACAGTATGCGGATGCTGCCTTCTCCAAACGAAATGTTACCGGTGGCTGCACTCAAGGTGTGCCTGTGCTCTTTCCTTATGATCGCACCACTGAATGGGGAGAGAGAGAGAGAGAGAAGAAAGAAGAGAGGAGCAGGGAAAAACAGACAAGCCTGAGGCACATCTGCTTATAGTGGTTAAGAACATGCTGGGCTTACATAAATGGAGTATTGAGTTTCTTTCTCCCCTTTTCATGAAAGCAGGTTAGTCCGTTTCCAGAACGCAACAGAAAGCGCCTGAGTGAACGAGGCTCTCTCCATGCTGGAGCAGATCAATCTGGATCAACAATGTGGGCCGGCCTCCTGCTGACATTTAGCAGGGCTTAACGCAGCCGGCGCTGAATAAAAGCAGAACAATGGGTCAAGGTGAGCCGACGGCGGGAGATAATGAATCAAAGAGGGGACTCCACGAGCGCCCTTTGGCGAAGGGAAAGGAGACAGTGGTGGAGAGCCAAATCACAAGAAAAGGGGCAGAAAACCTTCTCCTTTTTTAGGAAAGAAAACTAGCATCATAGGAAAATATAATTTCAAGTGTGCAGCCCTGTTGGTCTGCAGTAAAAAAGCAAGATTTGAGTCCAGAGGCACCTTGAAGGCCAACAAGATTTCCAGGGTATAAGCTTTCAAGAGTCTGGTACAAGTACAAAGGGAGCTTGACTCTCATAAGAACATAAGGAAAGCCCTGCTGGATCAGACCAAGGCCCATCAAGCCCAGCAGTCTGTTCACAAAGTGGTCAACCAGGTGCCTCTAGGAAGCCCACAAGCAAGACAACTTTGGTAGCATCCTGCCTGTGTTCCAAAGCACCTAATGCAATAGGCATAAGAACTTAAGAAAAGCCATGCTGGATCAGACCAAGGTCCATCGAGTCCAGCAGTCTGTTCACACAGTTGGCCAACCAGGTGTCTCTAGGAAGCCCACAAACAAGACGACTGCAGCAGCATTATCCTGCCCGTGTTCCACAGCACTTAATATAATAGGTGTGCTCCTATGATATTGGAGAGAATAGGTGTGAAACATAACTAGCATCCATTTTGACTAGTAGCCATAATAGTAGCCAATGAGATCACACGCCAGCTTAATAACTCATTGTTTTATAAGCGGCTCACACATGACCCCACAGATGAAATACGATTAATCATTCGAACGGTCATTAATGAAGCACTAGCATTGGACTACATATCCCAAGAAACAGCAGATTATCTCTATAATGAACACCCTAAAATTCCAAAGTTCTACGTGTTGCCCAAGATCCATAAAGAAACCAGACCACCAGTAGGTCGGCCGATCGTTGCAGGGATTTCCTCCATTTTGGAGCCCTTAGCAACATATTTAGAATCTTTTCTTAATGTATTTACCATGCAGACTAGTGCATATATCAAAGACACCGGTCATTTCATTGCACGGGTTGAAAATGTGACTGTTCCTTTAAATGCAGTATTATGCACTTTAGACGTTAACGCCCTGTATACAAATGTCCCCACAGATTTGCTGATTTGCTTAACTCTCGCACTCTCTTACAGCCACCCACTCAGTTCCTCTTAAATCTCCTGGACATAGTTATGGAGAAAAATTATTTTATTTTTAATGAGGAATTCTTTTTACAGACGCACGGTGTTGCGATGGGCAGCGCATGCGCGCCATCGATATCCAACATTTACATGGTGGCTTTCGAGCATGCGCATATACTGCATAACAATCCTTTCAATGATTAAAACCTTTTTTTACATTCGTTACGTGGACGATGTTTTTCTGGTCATGCATGACTCTATCAGCTTCACAGAATTCACCACATGGATAAATGAACGTGACCCACACATCAAATTAAGTGGTGAGTACAGCATGAAAGAAATTCCGTTTTTAGACGTAAATGTCTATAAAACAATAGACGGAAAATTGGGGGTGCGTCCTTATAAGAAAAAAATGGCACGCAATACCCTATTGCACTGTAATTCGTTCCACCCACCACATCTGAGGGATAATCTCCCATATAGTCAGATGCTCCGTCTAAAACGGAACTCTACAGAGAGGGAGGAGTTTGCTAAGTCAGCATCAGAATTTGAAAGTGATTTAAAACAACGTGGATATCCCACAAAAGTTATACAGCAGGCTAAAGCTAAAACCCAGAAGAAACTGAGGGAAGACTTGTTAATTCAGACCACCAAAGAATCCCCCAAACGCATCACCTGTGTATTGCAATACACGTCTATGTCTCCTTTAATTAAACAGATTGTGCACAAACACTGGCATCTTGTCCAACATCTTCCAGGCTGCCAGTTACCACCACGCATGGCATATAAACGCACTAGGTCTTTTAGGGACCTATTGGTTAATAGGATACCACGCCCTATTACAATTTCTACTCTACCCAAAGGCAATTTTAAATGTGGTTCTTGTCAGAGCTGTCGTTTTATGTTAACTGTTAAGGAAATCACAAACCCTGTTACTGGTCGCAAATTTGTGATAAATGGCTTTAACAACTGTGATTCTAAAAATCTTATTTATGTTATCAAATGTGCATGCCAATATTGGTATATTGGTAAGACACAAAGGGCTATTAAATATCGGATTAGTGAGCACCGGTCTAGAGTTAGGAATGTAGTAGCCGAGGCACCTCTGACTCAACATTTTCTAGACAGAAACCACACTGATGAGGAATTGTCATTCTTTGTACTTTGGCGCTTTATTGCCACAACTAAATATGATAGATCTGATATAGATCTTATATTAAAGCGCCAAGAATCTAAGTATATTCAGTTCTTTGATACCCTGATTCCTAAAGGGTTAAATACCTCTATGGATTTGGCATGTTTTTTGTAAGAGCTTTTTGTAGTATGACTTTAAAATGTAACTGTATCTTTAACTGTGAAGGCTTGATGAGTAATAGTCTCCCAGGTGAGCAATGTTTAAATAGAATGTGATGACTGAGCTATTTTGCCAACGCGCAAGCAAGTTACTAACAGCAAGCGTGTGAGTATGTTATTTCATGTTTTGCTATGTTCTAATTATACTGTATTCTTCTCCTTATGCCTTTTGCGTTCATGTATTGTACTATGCTATTGTATTATGGTTTAGTGGTCCCTGAGGAAGGCTTTGATATAAGCAGAAACAGATGATTACCGGACACCTGTAGAAAGAACCTGCAACATTCCTCTTGGACAAAATGATGAGCCACACATGCTACTATGCACAGTGTATTTTTTGAAAAATCATAATTGTATTAATTTTTTGTATTAATTTTTGTAATGGGCAAGTGTGCCTTTCTCTAGAATTAATTACTTTCTTATGCAAACAGTGGATATGATAAATTAATACCACTTGCATTTCGCATATCATTGCTGTTTTTTGTTTGCCAAATGTTCTGGTGGTGGCTGGAGATCTCCTGGGGTCACGACTCATCTCCAGGCGACAGATCAGTTCACTTTGGAAGGTGGCCTCTATGGCATTATACCACTTTGAAGTCCCTCCCCTGCCCTAACCCCTCTCCCCTCAGGACCCACCCCCAAAATCAAATAGTTCCCAACTCAGAGCTGGCAAACCTAGACTACACCCTCTTTTTTTCTTGATGGCATACCTGTAGAAAACCTAGTCTTGTATTTGAGTAAATACATTAAATGCTTCAAATTATAGAAATTAAAGTTGCTTGTGTGTATTCAAAGATGGATCGGTAAAAGCATTTAATCAGTCACGTTTAGTCTGAGCAATTAATATATTAGGCATTAATGTTGCTGTTATTCTACACTGCTTTGTTTTATTGATTTTGCAGCAGCTGATTGACTCTTAATTGGAATATTTATTTTGATACTTAAGATTGCATCTTTTGGTCATTTTCTGTTTGGGGAGAGGGATTCCACTGCTTCTCATGTGGAGAAGCCACCACTTGGAGGTTGGCAACCCTAGAGGGGAACTTCCTACTGTATTATGCCCCATGAAACACATACCCCCTGCAAATAGTGAAGGAACACTTAATATGTGTTAGAAAGAAAGAAAGAAAGAAAGAAAAGAAAGAAAGAAAAGAAAGAAAAGAAAGAAAGAAAAGAAAGAAAGAAAGAAAGAAAGAAAAGAAAGAAAAGAAAGAAAGAAAAGAAAGAAAGAAAAGAAAGAAAGAAAAGAAAGAAAGAAAAGAAAGAAAAGAAAGAAAGAAAAGAAAGAAAGAAAAGAAAGAAAGAAAAGAAAGAAAGAAAAGAAAGAAAGAAAGAAAGAAAGAAAGAAAGAAAGAAAGAAAGAAAGAAAGAAAGAAAGAAAGAAAGAAAGAAAGAAAGAAAGAAAGAAAGAAAGAAAGAAAGAAAGAAAGAAAGAAAGAAAGAAAGAAAGAAAGAGAAAAGCAAAACACAGTTCCCTTCCATGATTGTGTTTTAATCAACAACAGGATTTGGATTCTTTCTCTATTTTAAAATCAGTTTTTGTTGGCTGTTTCCTTTCTGTTCCCATCACACGGATTAAGCCAAATGATTCGAGTGATGTAATTTCACTGGCTGCAAAGTGTAATGCCAACACTCCTGTTCAGTATTGCCAGCCTTTCATGTTTACTATCCATGAGTCAGGCAAAAAAGATTTACCGAGACTGGCGTGAATATTATGAAGGTTCTTTCTTTCTTTCCAGATTTTAAAAATCCAAGCAACTGCTGCTTATTTTTTAAAATTTAGTTTTTGGTTTCCACTCCTTCGCCATATCTTTAGGAAATAACTTTTAGGGCGGGGTGTTTTTGTGTGTGTGTGTGTTTTAACCGCAACAACAATGAAAGCTAAAAAAAACAAGAGTTATGTTTCAAAAAAGTGATTTGGATTATTTCAGCAGCAGGAGATGTTAAGAATAACAGCACATTAGTGTGAGATTTGCATGCGAGAACATCGTAAAATCATGAGTGTTGGCAGGCAACAGACTGAAGGGATCCCATGCCAACTATGTACAATTTATTGTCAAAAGAAAACAAAAAGCAGGCATCTCCCAGCATAAAGCCAATCACATCCGTGCATGCTTTCAATCAGCAAAGACTCGCACAGACATGGTTATAAAATTTTGAACAAAGGTAAGTCGCAAAAAGAAGCCGTAGTGATCAGTGCACATGGATATAGAATAAAATTCATAGTAAAATAACACTTGCTTGGCTGAAGGTAAACTTTTCTAAAACGTGTGCTCCAAGTGTTCCTATTTATCAAGAATATCCCGTCTTGGGTCCTGACAGGAATGGCCCACGCTAGCTGAACCTCTTCAGATGAACACACATGAATACACAAGAACACGCATGAAGCTGCCTTATACTGAATCAGACCCTTGGTCCATCAAAGTCAGTATTTTCTACTCAGACCGGCAGCGCCTCTCCAGGGTCTCAGGCTGAGGTCTTTCACGTCACCTACTTGCCTGGTCCCTTTAACTGGAGGTACCGGGGATTGAACCTGGGACCTTCTGCATGCCAAGCAGATGCTCTGCCACTGAGCCACAGTCCCTCCCCATCTCAGAAGATCTCAGAAGCTAAGCAGGGTAGGCCCTGGAGAGCCAGCGCGGTGTAGTGGTTAAGAGCGGTGGTTTGGAGCAGTGGACTCTTGATCTGGAGAACCGGTTTGATTCTTCCTTAAGTGGTAGAGAAAGTTGGCATATAAAAACCAACTCCTCTTCTTCTTCATAAGGAAAACGAAGCCCCAAAGTAATCAGAAGGTGATAGCGACCAAAACAACCTTTGCATAAAAGGCCAAGGATTGCTATGCAGGAGCAGGCAATCGCCAACCACTTTGGTTCGTCACTAGCCTTGAGAACCCAATGGGGTCCCCGTAAGTCGGCTGTGACTCGACGGCACTTTCCGCTCCCACCAGTTCTGACTGAAAAATTTAAAAATCAACGACATTGTTTATCCACCTCACTGAAATATTCTTCCAAAGCTCCTGCTTTCTCTCAAATCCATTTCTATCCACATAGGTTTGCACAGGGAAAGCTAAGCACGGTCAGCCCTGGTTAGTCCTTAAATGGCAGACCACCAAAGAAGTCTGAGGCTGCTATGCCGAGGCAGGCAATGGCATAGCATCCCTCTGCCAGTCCACAAAACCATGCAAAAACATAAGAACATAAGAAAAAGGCCTCCTGGATCAGACCAAAGCTCATCAAGTCTAGCAGTCTGTTCCCATAGAGGCCAACCAGGTGCCTCTAGGAAGCCCACAAGCAAATGACTGCAGCAGCATTGTCCTGCAAGTGTTCCAAAGCACCTAATATAATAGGCATGCTCCTCTGAGACTGGAGAGAATAGGTATGCATCATAAAGGGTTTTGTTATCTTTAATCACCAAGGAAAACTCCTGGCTTTGGAGCACATCACAGAGACGGCCAAAGGGAAATCTGCCTCTTTCTTTCCTTCAGCTTGGCACAATCCCCCTGGTGCCAAAAGAATGCACAGTATGAGAAGGGGAGAAATGGACAACGCCATTTGATTCCCCACTCCTCCACAGGAGAGGCAGACTCTAATCTGGTGAACTGGGTTGGTTTCCCCACTCCTACACATGAAGCCTGCTGGGTGACCTTGGGCTAGTCACAGTTCTCTCTGAACTCTCTCAGCCCCACGTACCTCACAAGGCCACTTTGAGACTCCTTGAAGGTAGAGAAAAGCGGGGCATAAGAACCAACTCTTCTTCTTCTTGCTATCATCAGCTCCACCCTTATTTTATAGGATGTGAAAGTTTATATCAGGGTTACAGGCAAATATCAAGACAAGCCTTCTGAACATGGGTCAGATAATGCACAGGGCAACGGAAGGCCTGCGCGAACATTTGAGTTGACAGCTGTATCCTAAACCCACAAGGGGTTAGGAGTTTTCTACAACTTAATTGTCAGTTTAGAGGAATAAAAAGATTTAAGTTTCTTTAGCCAGACTGAGCTAGGCAAAAAAGGAAGCGACTGGAGCATTGTGGGAAATTGCAGAAAACATTTTTCTTCAATAATCTAAGTGAAGACCAATCAGGAGTTCAAGGAAGTGTCCTTCACATAAGCATTTCGTTTTCCTTCTGAAGCTGTAAGAACCTTAGAGATAAGGACCACAGACTTCCCATAGGTTTATCTCAATCAGACTTGGGTAACTGCAGTTATTTCCCCCCCAGTAAAGTACATAAATCCATATTTTAACCAGTAAAGTTAAATCCCTTCTTTTCCCTGTGAAAACTCAGATAAGTTTGTCCCTCTCCATTTCTCAGGTATTAAGTCACCACACATTAGGAGGTGTCACTACACCGTGACTTTGTCCTCTGCTAATGCAAAAGCTTGGAAAACATGAAGCCTGACAGATAATTTCGGATCATTTCCTTTTACTGTAACCAGGCATTTTTATCCTTCCTCGGATTTGACATGTCCCCCTGAGACACAGTCCCAACATGAATAAAACCGGTCTTTCAAATGCCAAAGAAGGAGAAGAAAGCCTCAGACAGCCTCGGAGCTGATTTTCAGGGCAGGTGGTCTTCCGGTGTCAGTCACACCGCTCCCGACATTTTCTGGTCCTCAACCGCCAGCCGCCTTCTCTTCTTCTTCACAGAAAGATTATACGAACACCACACGCAGTGCTGATAATACGAATGTGCAGGCAGAGCATAAAGGGGAGAAAGGGGGGGGATCTAAATGGCATGAGAAATCCACTAGGTTCCTAACTGGTGAAAGTGTATCGCCTGCTGCTGCCAGAGAAATAGGGAGGGCATGGTTGACACGTGCAAACTAGTTTCTTTTTCTCCATATAATCACTCTAGTAGTGATTAAGTGCCGTCAAGTTACAGCACACTTATGGAGACCCTGTAGGCTTTTCAAGGTAGGTAGGTAGGTAGGTAGGTAGGTAGGTAGGTAGGTAGGTAGGTAGGTAGGTAGGTAGGAAGGAAGGAAGGAAGGAAGGAAGGAAGGAAGGAAGGAAGGAAGGAAGGAAGGAAGGAAGGAAGGAAGGAAAGGAGTTGGTTTTTATATGCCAACTTTCTCTACCACTTAAGGAAGAATCAAACCACCTTACAATCATCTTCCCCTCCCCATAACAGACACCCTGTGAGGTAGGTGGGGCTGAGAGAGCTCTGAGAGAGCTGTGACTAGCCCAAGGTCACCCAGCTGACTTCATGTGGAGGAGTGGAAAAACCAACCAGGTTCACCAGATTAGCCTCCGCCGCTCATGTGGAGGAGTGGGGAATCAACACCCAGTTCTCCAGATTAGAGTCCATGGCTCCAAACCACCGCTGTTAACCACTACACCATGCCGACTCTCAAGAGATGAATAGAGGTGGTTTGCCAATGCGTGCTTCTGTGTGGCAACCCTGGACTTCCTTGGTGGTATCCCATCTGAGTACTAACCAGGGCCGACTCTGCTTAGCCACCGAGATCTGATGAGATCGGGCTAGCCTGGGCTATTCAGGCTGTTAATCCCTTCCCATAGGGAAGCATTTCTGAAACTGGGGACCGGAGACCCCAAAGGACCCAGACGTATACCCAGGGGTTCCATTAATCTCTTGTAATGACTGAAGGCAAGCCTCTTTAACACCCAACTGGATAAAGCAAACATGGACTACTCTCAGTTTTCCCTCAGGGGAAAGGGGGTAGAATCAGCTTCTCCCCTCTCTTGAAGGGGAGGGGATGTGGCTCAGTGGTAGAGCATCTGCTTGGCATGCAGATGGTCCCAGGTTCAGTCCCCGGCATCTCCAGTTAAAGGGACTAGGCAGGTAGGTGATGTGAAAGGCCCCTGCCTGAGACCCTGGAGACCCGCTGCCAGTTTGAGTAGACAATACTAACTTTGATGGACCAAGGGTCTGATTCAGTATAAGTGTGTTCACATGAATTTTTCGAGTTGCTGCCACCATCCACCACCACCTAGCTTCCAAATCTCCTCACCAACACTAAACAGAAAGTGTTCTGATTAGTTGCCGAAAACCAACAAACACCGATGGTTAACTCACTTGAGTCTTCTATGCTTGTCTGGAAGAAATAAATAAGGCCTGTCTCTGTCTACCTGGGTACTCAAAATGTTAACTTGTTTTGATTTTCTGGAACAAAATGTTTTCCAAAAAAAATCTTTCAATGTGCAGATGTTGATTTTTTTCTACTGCTACTATCTACCATCCCCATCTGTCTCTGTTTTAGTGCCATTTTTCTGATTAAGATCTTTTTCACCTTCATAGAGAGGAAAAAAGGAAAACTCAACAAGAGATATTGACTCAATAAAGGAAGACATGGCCCTCAGTTTGCATGATATGAGCAAGGCTGTTAACGACAGGATGTTTTGGAGGTCATTAATTCATAAGGCTGCCGTACATTGAAAGTGACTTGATGGCATTTAACACACACACACACACACACACACACACAGATCCCAGTCAATCTGAGATCACACAGTGATTGTGACCTGAGGGGCATAGCTCAGTGGAAGAACATCTGATTGCCATGTAGAAGGTCCCAGATTCAACCCCTGGCATCTCCAGTTAAAAGGGTCACATAGGTGATGTGAAAGACCTCTTCCTGAGACCCTGGAGAGCTGCTGCCAGTCTGAGAAGACATTATTGACCCTGATGGGCCAAGGGTCTGATTCAGTATAAGGCAGCTTCATGTGTTCATGTGATGGTTTCATACACAATATAAACACCTAAACACTAAACACTGGCCTTACCTACAGAAGAATGGGACAATGCTTCTTGGAAAGGTCACATGGAAACAGAGGTCGCTTAATCTTCCACTGTGTCAATTTTTATGGCATATTAGAGGGACCCCAAGATGCATAGCTGGAGTAAGCATAAGGCAAGAACTAGGCCAAGGCTCCATCGAAGCCAAAGCATGGCTACAAGCCTTTAAATATCATTTTAAGATTATATTTTCAACTGGGAAGGATGGCCTTATATATGAGATAAACCAAGACCAGTTCAACTTCCGCTGGATGCAAGAAACAGATAAAAAAATTATCACTTTTAGGCCTACTTAAGGATATTGTATTAAGCATGGTGAAGAGGAAACCTGTATCAAATATTAAGAGCTATACAAAATAAATTGGATTATTTATTTATATACAATGCATCCTTGAAGCATTTCAGTAATGTAACAGTCCCGAGTTTCCGAAGAGCATTTATGCTTGCTCATCTGAACTCCGTACCTTCAGCAGTTCTAAACGGAAGATTTGGAAATGTACCCTACCCCGAAAGACTTTGCTCATGTAATATGCAGAACATTGATACACTTTCTCAAAAGATCTGGAATGTCCCCATTTCAAACTTCAACAAGACCAATGGATCACTCCTATTTTAACAAAATTACCTGCCACCATAACAAATGTCACATGGGAACAGAGGTATCTGAATCCAAACAAAACAGTCAAAACAATGATTTGTGTCTAAATGAAAGCTTTTAATCACCTTCACAGCTATCTTGAGGTATTGTTGAGCGGTACGGTAGAGCACGGGGGTGTCAAACTCAATTGTTACGAGGGCTAGATATAACATAAATGTCACTTGGTCGGGCCAGGCCATGTCTTGCCGTCCAGATTGAGAATGGGGGGTGTGTGGCTGGCTCGCGGGCCGGATAAGAGCTCGCAATGGGCCGGATCCGGCCCGTGGGCCTTTTGTTTGACACCCCTGGTATAGCCCAATCTCATCAATATCAGATATTAAGCAGGGTAAGTACTTGTTGGTTGCAAATTGATGGCACTTATGTACGCAATATAGCTGTATTGAAAACATTACCCAAAGGAGGGGGGGACACTTTTCCATACTGATTTTTTTTTTTTGCCAAATAATTTACTTATCCATATTGGATTAAAAAAATGTTTCATACCTTAAACTTTAGGCCTGGCATTGGAAACATCTTGCAAAGGTCCTGTTTGCAGCTACTAAAACATAAGGCTGCAATCCTGAGCACAATTCCCAGGCAGCAAACGCCATTGGAGTCGACGGGACTTCGCTCTAAGAAAACACCTATCGGACTGCGCTATTGGGAATTCCCCCCCAAAGCTAAACTGGTAAGAGAACTGCAATGGGAAAAAAATGGTCTGAAAGTCCAGGCAATATCGTCAGGCCGCATTGTCTACATTTAGATTAGCTCGTGAGAGACAGATAATGTATAGAAGAGAGATTTGAGCAAAAGAGTACGAACAAAGAAACTGAAGGCATTTGTGTCTGCGCAAATTCCATGCGCAACTTGGCACCGCTGGCACCGTTACCACAAAGAAGAGTTTAATCAAAAGTCTCCAAGGAACCACCACAAAGGAAACCCTTGTGTTGCCAGCTTTGCCGCCGTGAAAGAAACACCTGCTGTGCGCAACAAAAAAGAACAGCAAACAATGGCTTGAGAAGAAAAACCCGCAACCGACAATGGGGACCGGGGCAGCCGCTTTCTCTCTCCCTAAGGTGCAATCCACAATCAGCCTACTCTGGAGTATTCCTACAGAGCTGAAGAGAATTACTTCACAGTAAGTCATACCTGACTCCTATCAAATAAACAACAGAGGAAATGAAGAACTGTAATATGCGTGGGGGGGAACGTTAGCAGTAATATAATGTCTCAGTCATGCTGATATAAAAGCTCCAAAACCCAAGAACATTAAATCTAGGAATGGCCAACTCCACGGCCATTCAAACACACCCATAGGCAAAACACCTACCCACGCTGAAGATTTGTTTCACTTTTCAAATTCCTAAATTCATTTCTCAAACCCTGATTGTCTCCCAGCCTAGACCCAACTTTAACTTGTTTTTGGTTGCCATAATTTCAAACATTGCAAAAAGTCTGAAAATTCAAATAGCTTCCACAAGGATAAGACTTTTTTTATAAGAAGAGTTGGTTTTTATATGCCGACTTTCTCCCGCTTTTTAAGGAGAATCAAACCGACTTTACAATCGCCTTCCCTTCCTCTCCCCACAACAGACACTTTGTGAGGTAGAAGGGGCTGAGAGAGTTCACAGAGAACTGTGATTCGCCAAAGGTCACCCAGCAGGCTTCGTGTGAAGGAGTGGGGAAACCAACCTGGCTCTCCAGATTAGAGTCCATCACTCTTAGCCACTATATCATGCTGGCTCTCAATACAAGTTGAAAACTTTGTGTGTGTGTGTGTGTGTGTGTGTAAAGTGCCGTCAAGTCACAGCCGACTTATTACAACCCAGTAGGGTTTTCAAGGCAAGAGACAGTGTTCGCCTCTGCGTAGCGACCCTGGACTTCTTTGGTGGTCTCCCATCCAAGTACTAACCAGGGCCGACCCTGCTTAGCTTCTGTGATCTGATGAGATCAGGCTAGCCCGGGCCATCCAGGTCAGGGCAGAGACATTCAAAGGTGGTTTGCCATTGCCTGCCTCTGCGTAGCGACCCTGGACTTCTTTGGTGGTCTCCCATCCAAGTACTAACCAGGGCCAACCCTGCTTAGCTTCTGTGATCTGATGAGATCAGGCTAGCCCGGGCCATCCAGGTCAGGGCAGAGACATTCAAAGGTGGTTTGCCATTGCCTGCCTCTGCGTAGCGACCCTGGACTTCTTTGGTGGTCTCCCATCCAAGTACTAACCAGGGCCAACCCTGCTTAGCTTCTGAGATCTGATGAGATCAGGCTAGCCTGGGCCATCCAGGTCAAGGCCTGGAAACCTTAGGAATGTAAAAAACTGCAAGGGGCAGTGCAGGCAGTCACAGAACTTTAAGCAACCCATGGTCTTTAAGTGACCAACCAATTGTTTGGTTCTTAAGAGGTGTTCGGGTTCTCAGATGATCAGAACAGCCAGCCCCTCCATGTTTGTGGGCGTGTGTGGGTGTACATGCAGACACTGCAATTTGTGTAGCCCCTTGAGCATGGAGATTCCGATTCTCACCAGCTTCGGCCGGTGGCCCCACAACATCCCACAGGCAAGCATATGGGGGCTGCTGAACCTCACACCCAAGCCAAGGCTGACAAAATCTGGAAATAAATCCTGAGAGCCAGCGTGGTTGGGTGGTTAAGAGCAGTGCTTTGGAGTTGTGGACTCTAATCTGGAGAACCGGGTTTGATTCCCCACTCCTCCACATGAGCGGCGGACGCTAATCTGGTGAAGTGGGTTGGTTTTCCCACTCCTACGCATGAAGCTAGCTGAGTGACCATGGGCTAGTCACAGCTCTTAGAGCTCTCTCAACCCCACCTACCTCACAGGGTGTCCATTGTGGGGAGGGAAAGGGAAGGTGATCGTAAGCCGGTTTGATTCTACCTTAGGCGGTGGAGAAAGTCGGCATATAAAAAATCAACCCTCCTCCTCCTCCTCCACCACCACCACCGTGAGGTCACTATTTGAAGTGGCTTCTTTAGGTGGAGAAAGTCGGCATATAAAAAATCAACCCTCCTCCTCCTCCTCCACCACCACCACCGTGAGGTCACTATTTGAAGTGGCTTCTTTAGTTCCCAGGCCCATTGTGATTCTCCTGTCTACATGGGCAATGTGGAACCCAAACCGTTATAATTCTTTACTTTTTACTATTGCTGCAAGATGTAATGGATCTCAGATCCATCTGCCAAGCACACAATGAAAAACCGATAACACCATTTACAGGAAAAAGAAGCCTGACCACCACATTGTTGACATCAACATTCATATGGCCTTCAGGCTGAACCACCTCAACTGGTAATCCGATTATGCCTCATAAAGACAGCAGTGATGGGCAGGGCCCATCTTTACAGGGGTGGCGTGTAAGGAAACCCACACTGATGCAGTCCATGCGGATGACTCAGAAGGTGGTACTACATTACGTTTCCGGTGAGTCACTAAGTGCAACTTCTCTTAGCAATTTGTTAGCACAGAGTTTTTTTGGCTGGGGCGTCATGTCAACATTCGCGTTCCCCAAGCCAATAACTACAAGCTATAAAAATAAGGCACTGTTTATAATAGGAACGGGCAAATTTTCTATTCTCAGGGGCCATTTTATTCTGCAGGCCTTGATCCACTGGCTGGAAATGTGTTTTGCTTCATGAATGGATCACAGATCACACGGACTGTACAATAAAGACACTAAAATTACGAATCAGCTTCCAACCGACACCTTGTGAGGTAGGTGGGGAGAGAACTGTGAGAAAGTTTGGAGAGAACTGTGACTAGCCCAAGGTCTAGGAGTGGGGAAACCAACCCGGTGCTCCAGATTAAAGTCTGCCGCTCATGTGGAGGAGTGGGGAATCAAACCTGGCTCTCCAGATTAGAGTCCACCGCTCCAAACCACTACTCCACACTGGCATCCAGAGACATTCAGAGGTGGTTTGCCATTGCCTGCCTCTGCAATACAACCCTGGTATTCCTTGGTGGTCTCCCATCCAAGTACTAACCAGGACCGACCCTGCTTAGCTTCTGAGATCTGACAAGATCGGGCTACCCATGATCAAAGATACTGAATGTTCAAAATTGAATTGGGAGCGGGGAGGGCGTTGAGCTGAGAACGGATGCCCAATGATGTAGAGGTCCCCGCCATTTCGTTGGCCATTATAATGATGTTCTCCTTTTGCAGGGGGGGAAAAAAAAGCGACTCGATGCCGCGCGGCGATTTGTCTGTTAAATTGAATCTTTTCCTCCAGATAGCTGGATAGATGGATACAAAGTTTATTTTGAAACGTCTCCGAGTGCCTCGCGAGCCTGACTGATGTGAGATGTTATTTTGAACATGCCAACGCATCTGAATAGCTCAGAGTCCTTTTCTTTTTCGGCGCGCATTCCTTGATAAGTGGCAAAGCTCCCCACTTATCAGTCACTCAAAGTGACTGCGGCTGTCAGTTGTGTACAAAGCGCAATCAGTTTGGAAGCACAGACACCGGCATTTTTCTTCTCAGCTTGAAGCAAACACGTTTTGACTGCTAGTCATTCAATTTTAAAGCATCGTCAATTAGGGGCGGACGGAGATATAAAGAAAACACATCCTAAACACCTCCACCAGCCAGCAGTAAAAAAAAAAAAAAGTATTGTTATCTCGCCTGAATCTTTTCTTTTTCTCTCTCTCTTTCTCAAAAAAAAAAAAAAACTTCCCTGCAGCGGCGGCCGCCTCTTTTTTGGCTGCCAAACAAAAGTGCTCATGACTCTACATTCTCCACATGGATGAGACGGTGATCATATGGTGTACTAATGTTCCCCTTAGTAGGTCAGTTCAATGGACAGCGATGCTTTTCTGTCTCTCCCCTTGGCACCCTTTGCTTCACGCTGCGCTTTTCCATATGTACAAGGGCACGGTTGCAAAAAAAGCAGCCTCCGAAAACCCTTCTTGCACGCACGCACACAGAGCAACAGAAAAACATGAGAGGCTTCTTCTCCTGCTTCTGTCCAGCCAATTGCATTGATTATGTTGCAAGGGAGAGGAGGACAAGGAGGAGGCAAATGCCACGCTTTCATGCAGTGATGGAGATGGATTTTTTTTTAAAGCCATATGGAAAGAAAGAAAGAAAGAAAGAAAGAAAGAAAGAAAGAAAGAAAGAAAGAAAGAAAGAAAGAAAAAAGAAGAAAAAGAAAGAAAGAAAGAAAGAAAGAAAGAAAGAAAGAAAGAAAGAAAGAAAGAAAGAAAGAAAGAAAGAAAGAAAGAAAGAAAGAAAGAAAGAAAGAAAGAAAGAAAGAAAGAAAGAAAGAAAGAAGATGAATTGGTTTTTATACCCCGATTTTCTCTACTTTTAAGGAGTCTCAAAGTGGCTTACAATTGCTTTCCCTTCCCCTCCCCATTACAGACATCTTGTGAGGTAGGTGGGGCTGAGAGTGTTTGGAGAGAATGTGATTGGCCCAAGGTCACCCAGCAGGCTTCATGGGGAGGTGTGGGGAAACCAACCCAGTTCACCAGTTTAGAGTCTGACGCTCATGTGGAGGGTTGGGGAATCAAACCTGGTTCTCCAGATTAGAGTCCGCTGCTCTTAAACAGTACACCACCACCGTACACACAAATAAACCTATGAAATGTAGGGCCCAAAGCAAAGATGGGCTGTCAAAATGTTGGGCTGGAGAATCTATGAAGGGTCCTACTGGATCCAATCATGGATCATCTACAGTTAGAGTTGGCAGCTCCAGGTTGGGAAATACCTGAAGATTTTGGGGGGTGGAGCTGGAGGAGGGCAAGGTTTGGGGAGAGGAGGGACTTCAATGAGGTATAATGCCTTGGAGTCCACCTTCCAAAGCAGCCATTTTCTCCAGGTGGCCTGATCTCTGCTGCCTAGAGATCAGTTGTAATAGCAGGAGATCTCCAGCCACCACCTGGCAACCCTATCTACCGTGCAATCCTAAGCAGAGTTCAATGAGAACATAAGACCATAAGTAGAGCCTGATGGATCAGACTAGTGGTCCAACTAGTCCAGCATACTGTTTCACAAAGCAGCCAACCAGTTGTCCTGGAGGGCCAAACAAAGAGAGCATAGAGGCTGAGGCCTTCCTCTGATGCTGACTCCTAGTACTGATATTCAGAAGTCTGCTGCATCTGTATATGGAAGTTCCCTTTAGTCACCATGGCTGGTAGCCAAGGATGGACCATGAATCTGTTGAACCCCCTTTTATAAGAACATAAGCAGAGCCTGCTGGATCAGACCAGCAATCTATTTTATCCAAAAGATTTAGAAAAGGTAGGTGGGGCTGAGAGTGTGTGACTAGCCCAAGGTCACCCAGCTGGCTTCCTGTGTAGGAGTGGGGAAACAAGCCCAGTTCACCAGACTAGCCTCCGCCGCTCATGTGGAGGAGTGGGGGATCAAACCCGGTTCTCTAGATCAGAGTCCACTGCTCCAATCAACTGCTCTACACCATGCTGGCTAGTAGATAGATAGACAGACAGATATTAGAGTTGCACTTAACAAAAATCACAAAATTACACAAGGTTGGAAGAGACCCAAAAGCCATCCAGTCCAACCCCCTGCCATGCAGGATCCCACAATCAAAGCACTCCCGACAGATGGCCATCCAGTCTCTGCTTAAAGGCTTCCAAAGACGGGGACTCCACCCCCTCTCTGAGGCAGCACATTCCTCCTTCGAACCGCCCTCACCGTCAGAAAGTTCTTCCTAATGTTTAGGTGGAATCGTTTTTCTCTTAGTTTGAATCCATTACTCCATGTCCTAGTCTCTGAAGCAACAGAGAACAAGCTAGTTCCCTCATTAACGTGGCATCCCTTCAAATATTTAAACATGGCTACCATGTCATGTCATGCCATCAAAACAAAAAATGTCCAGAAATGTTAAGATTGAAGCAGTATATGACAATACTTGTTAGCTGTCCTGGCCAAATATAGATGCATTTAAATGAATCAAATGATGCAAATATAGAGTTCAGAAGCTTTGCCCCAGTCCTGCTATGCCCCAGTCCTGCTAATAGCTAATTTAAATTTATGTGCCTCAGCCAGGTTTCTCCTTTGTCTGCCTGGAGACCTGTGCTGCTGACCTGTTCTGTGAAACCAACCTGTTTTTTGTTGCTTACATTCAAATCCTGCCCCGGTGATCTCCATAATCTCCTGGCGCGCCACAAAACTTACCTCACGGCAGCGAACCCAAAGCCTATACACTTGCTGCCTTTAGAACACCTGGCAACCGAGGGAAAGGTTTCCAGTTTAAAACAAACCAAGACCCCCCCCCCCAAATCATAAGAAGGTGTGTGGGGCCCCTCAGTTGGTTGAAAGGGCCTGTCACAGCTTTCCACCCCCTCCGGTTTCAGGAGCACTAGAAACAGAATTGGTGAGCGCGTTTACTTCAGGAAGTCATTTCTGCTACAGCATAAAGACGCGCACAAATCCATACGACCGTATCCAAGGCTCTAGTGGGGCCTTGAGACCCCCCAAATAATGCCAGTCTACACCGTACATGCCTCGAGTCATCATCCTGCATATGCATGACACGAAATAATTGAATTGTAGGCAGTAGAAAAGACATGGAGAACAAGAGAGAAAATTAAAGTAAATGAATGGGTAAATGCACCATCTCTGACCTGGATCTGTTGCTGAAGGAGGTTAATTTTGTGTTGCTGTTGCAGGAGTTGCTGTTGCTGTCTGGCAATCTGTGGGGGTCAAGAGATGAGATAATTTACTGGGGGGATTTTCTAATCCCACCCTCCCTTTTCACAGAAATCAAACAGACAGATACGTTACACTTCACTTAGTCAATCTTCCAAATTCCCGAAGGAGTTAAGGCAATGAATGAATGTATCCATATACATATTTTCCCCCAGATATACAAGTTCTTTCTTCACATGGGCACATGAAGCTGCCTTCTACTGAATCAGACCCTTAGTCCATCAAAGTCAGTATTGTCTACTCTGACCGGCAGCAGCTCTCCAGGGTCTCAGGCTGGGGTCTTTCACATCACCTTCTTGCCTAGTCCCTTTAACTGGAGATGCCGGGGATTGAACCTGGGACCTTCTGCGTGCAATGCAGATACTCTACCACGAGAGCCAAACACTGATGCAACCTTTCCTGCCCTCCTTCTCATGATCTGCCTAAGTTCACAGAAAAAGCATTGCTGACAGATGGCCATCTCGCCTCTGCTTCAAAACCTCCAAAGAACAGCTAGATTCAAGTCCAGTAGCGCTATAGAGAGTAACAAAAATTTCGGGGAACTTTTGAGAGTCAAAGCACCCTTCGTCTTCTAAAGAGAGCTTTGGTTCCTGACCCCAAAGTGGCGATCAGCACTAACCTGGGCGTGCAAGAAAGGGCCACGAGAGCCAATCACTGATGCAGCCCTTCCTGCCCTCCCTCTCATGACCTGCCTACGGGGCCAAGGCCATGAAGGTATATGATAGCCAGTACCTTAAACTGAGCTCGGTGACAAATGGGGCAGCCAACAGAGAGTCTGCAAAATGGGAGTCGTATGCATGCTCCACCTAGCTCCTGCACACACAGCCTCAACAAATGAGCAAGTTAATGGCAGGTTAAGAGCCCCTTATGTATGAGCTCCGTGGCACAGAGTGGTAAGTTGCGGTACTGCAGTCCGAGCTCTGCTCACGACCTGAGTTCAATCCCAATGGAAGTCGGTTTCAGGCAGCCGGCTCAAGGTTGACTCATCCTTCCATCCTTCCGAGGTCGGTAAAATGAGTACCCAGCTTGCTGGGGGTAAAGGGAAGATGACTGGGGAAGGCACTGGCAAACCTCCCCGTAAACAAAGTCTGCCTGTCAGGATGTGACTTAACCCATGGGCCAGAATGACCCGGTGCTCGCATAGGAGACCTTTAGCTTTTACTTAAGAGCCCCTTCTACCAGGAAGGAGAGCGGCCAAGCGAAAGGCCCCCTCAAATCATCCCTCACCTGCTCTTGCTGCTGCTTAGCCAGCTCCATTTGCTGGCGCTGCTTCTCGATCTGCGAGGCAGCCAGCTTCTTCTGCTCGTCGTGCGCGGCCAGCAGCTGCTCCCGCAAACTGGTCAGCTGATTGATCATGCCCATGAGCTGCCGCTCTTTCTCCGCCAGGCTTTCTGGAGTCCCTGAGCATCATATGGTGACAAAAAGGTAAAAGAGAGAGAGAGAGAGAGAGAGAGAGAGAATGAGAAATGGGTACGTTTCCAAGGCCAGTCGTCACCGCGAAAGCCACGGGGAACATACTTACCGTGGAACATCGCACTAAAAACAACTTGATTATTTACTCACTAACTGATTTTTTTTTTTTTTTGGTCCTGACTTGTTTGGATGTCGGAGGGCTCGGGTCCAGAGATAGATGGCTTACCGGCACGACGCCGAGCTCGTTTGTCTGCCAATGTCAGGCTACTCAACAGTGTGTCAATGCTATTGACTTTGGCAGGGCTGATCACCAGTTCGAGAGGAATGGAAGGACCTAAATCCAAGACCGTTTAGTGATTATTATGTCTTGCATATTATGTCTTGCATATTATGTCTCCTTTCTGCCATCAAGGCACTCAGGGATCTGTTTAAGTAGGTTCGCGGTCCTCAATCTTAGTAGTAGTAGCAGCAGCAGGGCTACTCAGTGATTCTTACTCCCAGAAAAGTGTTCTTAGATTGAACTAAGAAGACTTTCAGTGTGCAGGCTTTCGAGAACCAATGCTCCCCTCATCAGCTAGCTCTGACTCTCAAAAGCTTATAACCTTAGAAATCTTGTTGGTCTTTATTTTTATTAATTTAATTTTATTAAATTTGCACCGGGTGCTACTAGACTCAAATCCTGCTCTTCTACTGCAGACCAATACAGATACCCAGCTTCATATATAAACTGATGGGACAGACCAAGAAAGGGATCTTGGGGTGGTAGTGGATCACTCGCTGAAGATGTCAACCCAGTGTGAGGCTGCTGTGAAAAAGGCAAATTCCATACTGGCCATAATTAGACAAGAAATACAGAATAAAACTGCTGCTGTCATACTGCCCTTGTACAAATCTATGGTGAGACCACACTTGGAATACTGTGTACAGTTCGGGTCACCACACCTAAAAAGGATATTGCAGAGCTTGAGAAAATGCAGAGAAGATCAACCAAGATGATCAGGGGACTACAGCAACTGCCTTATGAGGATTGGTTAAAACGCTTAGGGCTGTTTTAGTTTGGAAAGAAGGTGGTTAAGGGGAGACATGATAGAGGTCTATAAAATTATGCATGGTATAGAGAGATTAGACAGGGAGAAGCTTTTCTCCCTTTCTCGTAATACTAGAACACGGGGTCATCTGCTGAAGCTGGAGGGTAAGAGATTAAAGAGAGATAAAAGGCAGTATTTCTTCACACAACACATAGTTAAATTGTGGAACTCCCTCCCTGACGGCTGCCAGCTTGGAAGACTTTAAGAGGGGAGTGGACATGTTCATGGAGGAGAGGGGTATTCATGGCTACTAGTAAAAATGGATACTAGTCATGATGCATCCCTATTCTCTCCAGGATCAGAGGAGCATGCCTATTATATTAGGTGATGTGGAACACAGGCAGGATGGTGCTGCTGCAGTCGTCTTGCTTGAGGGCTTCCTAGAGGCCCCTGGTTGGCTACTGTGTGAACAGACAGCTGGACTTGATGGGTCTTTCTTATGTTATGTAGCACCTTAAAGACTAACAAACTTTCTGGCAGAGGATGGCCTTTCATGAGCCACAGCTCACTCCTTCAGGTATCTGAAGAAGTGAGCCGTGGCTCACGAAAGCTCATTCCCTGCCAGATAGTTTTAGTCTTTAAGGTGCTACTGGACTCTTGCTCTTTTCTACTGCTACGGCAGACTAATAGGGATACCATCTCCAATTTTGTCTGAAGGGGAGCAACAACGTGGGACTGTTCTGCTTTTGCTGAATCCGTCATTGTAGCTGTCGGAAGAAGGCAAGATTTCTAGAAACCAACGCAAGCTTCTAGGCTGTTCTGCACCAGACATCATTCTTGATTTCGTAAGCCACCAAATGAGGGCCAGCGTCTAATAACGCTGATTTTGCATAGAGGTTTTCAGTATTTAAATCCTTATTAACAAATATAATAAATATTCAAATCAGAAGACGTTTGAAGGGTGGGGGGGGGGGAAAGCAGCAGCACCAATATCGCTTGACATCTTCTTCAAAATGATTCCAATCATTGCGAAAGGATTTTTTTTTCCCTCCCTGGAAGAGGCTATTTTATTTAACATTTGCGGTTTGGAAAGCAAATTGATTGCTAGGGGTTTAAACGCACAGATACAAGGGCCCCTGATAATCCCATCATTTCACACTTGTCTAGTTTACTTTACAAGAGGAAAAATGTTTTTTTTTTCCTTTAATACAACACGCCAGTGATCGCTGATATTGTACATAAATGATAGGCTGGAAATACACAGCCCTGACGGATGGCCCAAGCTAACCTGATCTTGTCAGATCTGGGAAGCTAAGCAGGGTCGGCCCTGGTTAGTACTTGGATGGGAGACCAGCGAGGAAGTCCAGGGTTGCTACACAGAGGCAGGCAACGGCAAACCCCCTCTGCTCATTTCTTGCCTTGAAAAACCTGTGTGTGGAAAGCGCCATCAAGTCACAGCCAAGTTATGATGACCCCTTATGGGGCTTTCAAGGCAAGAGTCTAACAGAGGTGGTTTGCCATGGCCTTCCTCTGCATAGTGACCCTACATTCCTTGGTGATCTTGCATCCACATACTAGCTAGGACCAACCCTGCTTAGCTTCTGAGATCAGGCAAGCCTACAGGGTGCCATAAGTCCATTGCGATTAGACGGCACTTTCCACCACACAAAATTACACATAGCAGTTACGTCGCTGATAGGCTTACCAGGTCTGTAGCTCCATCGGCAGGAGTTTTTCAGCAGCGCAGGACACATGCGCTCACCCGGCACGATGTACACGTGTTCCCCACATGATGCACGTGTGCGTCCCGCACGACGTGCCTACGTCACTTCCGGGTTTACTCGGAAGCGACACAGACACTCTATCAATCTCTGGCGAAAATCTATGGTTTCCATAGAGTTTCTGCGGAGGTTGCTCAAGCATCCACGTCGCTTCTGGGTAAACCAGGAAGTGATGTGGGCACATTGCGCGGGCAAGTGTTGCCCGCCGGCCCTCAGCTGGTTGACGGGCAGCCCGGTGGATTGGCGGGATTTTACCCGCCACCACCAGACACTTGGCAACCCTAGTCGCTGACCTCCTGCATTGCTGACCAATTTCAGGTAAATGATAAGACTAATAATTAGAATTTGTCAGGAAAACTAATAACCACAAAATAGGTTTGCCAGCTCGGGGTTGGGAAACGTCCGTGCATGAAAGGCCAATGCCCACAGAACCCACCTCAAACCAATGCTAATTAGTTCATTACTTCAAAAAGTATTGGCCAGCCGTCAGAAAACTATGAAACACTGAACCCAAGACAGCTTTCTTTCCAGTCTCCAACTCAAGCAAGACAAACTTGCTTTGTAATCTGAGTTCCAAACACACAATTTTTAATATGGCATGCAGGTGAGTTTATCAAAGACATTAAAAAGTCAAAAATCCCACTGGAGAAACAACATCCTGGGCCTTCCTCTCTCAGACAACATGGTGGAGGAAAGGAATAAGTCTTCTGTCTCAATCCTCTGTTTTAAAAGAGTCTGGGGGAGGGGGGAAGAGGCCTAGTACTTGAATCCCCCTCCCCAAAAAGAGCAGGAATCTTTGGCCATCATCCGTGGGATTTTCCAAGTTAAAAAAAGAAAAGAAAGAAAAAGAAAAACTCCCAACCAAGCAGAGCCGGTTTGTAGCTAACTATTATTCAGGCCTGGGAAAGATCTATGGGTAATAATTGCTATTTCAATCATCCCTTCTTGCCAGGATAGGAGCATTCCCTGTGATATATTTGCTAATGCTTTTCTAGGATGGAAAATTCGGCGCCACACATAGAGCAACATCACTTGCTTTCCTTGGAACACATTCTTCACCGTCTAATAGGTGTAATCTTTGAGTCATACGGTTCATGTGACGTTCGGCTTAGTTGGTTTTAGAGACAACTTCACATTTCTCACCCCTACCCTGCCGGACCGGGTGCACAGTGGCTACTACTATCCTACCTTGCAAATGCCACCTGGATTTGTACAGTAGTTTTATGATCGTTGCTGTTTGAAGCTGAAATTTTATGGTTTTATATTGTTTTCAGTGTCGTTACCTGCCCTGAGCCCAGCCTGGCTGGGAATGAGGGCAGGCTATACATTTAAATTAAACAAATAAATATTTAACTAAGACCAAATTTTGGATTTGTTAGCATTTCTTGTTTGTCTGAGGACCTCACCAAGCTGTGCCAAAGGACTGCAGCAAGATTTTTGGAGAACCCCAAGGCAATGAGCACTTACCCACAATCCGGTGCAAAAAGAAAAAATAAATTATCCTACACCCTCTATGTGCCATATTCCTTGCCCTTAGGGTTGTCAGGTCCCTCTTCACCACCAGCAGGAGTTTTTTGGGCAGAGCCTGAGATGGGCGGGGTTTGGGGAGGGGAGGAACTTCCATGCCATAGAGTACAATTGCCCAAGCAGCCATTTCCTCCAGGTGAACTGATCACTGTCGCCTAGAAATTAGTTGTAATAGCAGGAGATCTCCACCTAGTGCCAGGAGGTTGGCAACCCTACCTGCTCTGTAAATAACAAACTCGCACACACAGGGATATGCTGGCACCTAGCATGTATTCCTAAAACACGTAACAAATAGGGTTGCCAACTTCCAGGTAGTAGCTGGAGATCTCCTGCTATTACAACTGATCGCCAGCTGATAGAGATCAGTTCACCTGGAGAAAATGGCGGCTTTGGCAATTGGACTCTATGACATTGAAGTCCCTCCCCTCCCTCCTCAGCCTCCGCCCCAAAAACCTCCAGCCGGTAGTGAAGAGGGACCTGGCAACCCTAGTAACAAACCATGCACCAGAGTCGCCCAACAGAGGTGATTCCTGTAACAGAGTCTTAGTGAAGGCCCATTGAAATCACAGCAATTCCTTGCAGCGACGTTGGACCGAAATTTCAGAGACACAACAACATGACAATACTTTTCTCAGCTTTTGCCAAGTGATTTTGGGGGTGGAGCCAGAGGAGGGCGGGGTTTGGGGAGGGACTTCAATGCCATAGAGTCCAATGGCCAAAGCGGCCCTTTTTTCCAGGGGAACTGATCTCTATCGGCTGGAGATCAGTTGTAATAGCAGGAGATTTCCTGCCACCACCTGGAGGTTGGCAACCCTATGGAGGGGGCAATTTAGGAGCAAATTCCTAGACATTTACCTTTCTACCTGCAATTCCTCTCCCCACCACCAACTTATAGATGCTATTTTATTAACATTTTTCACCGTGCCAAAAGAGAGAGAGAGATAATCTCCCCCCACCCCACCCCAAAACATGGTGGAAATGCATATCAACTTTGAAAGAGAAAGAAGGGGGAGCTGTCTAAATTACTTTTAATACCCATTCATATATGCAGGTTTGGAATTGGGGAATTCTTTGTGTTCCCAAGCTAGCTGGTAAAACACCACATTTTTTTATGTGTGTGTGTGTGTGTGTGTGTGTGTGTGTGTGTGTGTGTGTATATATATATATATATATAACTACCAAAATTAGACTGTAATTTTAACTGAAGCTGGGAGGAAACGCCAGGGCTTAATGTATTTGCAGCCAACCTTATGATTGGCAGGTTGTCACAGTACGAAATGCTTCTGTCTGATCATGTTGCCAACAGAAGAAAACTGAGGTTTGCCGCTTTTCTTTCCTCTTGACTCAAGGCTGGGGGAAAGAGACGAGACACAGCCTTGATGAGCGCAAACATAATACCGCTGAACATACCCCTCAAGTTACTGTAATTGACAGGGACGTCCCTAACCTGAACCTAAGCTTTTAAGCTGTCCCTCTGTCCCTCATTATTCCTGCACCATGCTGATTTTTCCCCCCTCTACACGTTCCCATTCTTCGCGTGCTCTGGCCACATCTCCAGCCTGGGGGAGGCCTCTGGTTCAAATCCATCTTCTGCCACGAATGTCCGGAGTAATCCAAGCCAAACTGGGTCGCCAGCTTCCAGGCAGTAGCTGGAGATCTCCAGCTATTCCAACTGATCTCCAGCTGATAGAGAGCAGTTCACCTGGAAAAAATGGCTGCTTTGGCCATTGAACTATGGCATTGAAGTCCCTCCTCTCCCCAAACCCCGCCCTCCTCAGGCTCCACCCCCAAAATCTCCAGGTATTTCCCAACCCGGAGCTGGCAACTCTACAGCTCTGTCCATTGTTCTTCCCACTCTCCACATGGCATTTCATGGAGTCACACGATCTACCCATCTCTCCTGTAAAAATAGGGTTGCCAACCTCCAGGTGGTGGCTGGAGATCCCCAGCTATTACAACTGATCTCCAGCCAAAAGAGATCAGTTCTCCTGGAGAAAATGGCCGCTTTGGCAATTGGCCTCTATGGCATTGAAATCCCTCCTCTCCCCAAACCCCGTCCTCCTCAGGCTCCGCCCCAAAAACCTCCTGCCAATGGCGAAGAGGGACCTGGCAAACCACTGTTCTCAGCCTTCCCTTACCATCCTGATATACTTTACAAGCTTGCTGTAAGGAAAACTGGCATAGAAATGTGATGCACCTGAAGCAATCTGATGTGCTACATATGCATGTTAATATAAATCGCCATGAGACCCTTTAGGTGAGTGGCGACTAAAAAAATCTCATACATACGTACATTCTAAGTTCAAGTCCAGTAGCACCTTAGAGACCATCATGATTTTCACGGTATGAGCTTTCAAAAGTCAAAGCTTTCTTCATAAGATGAAGGGTGCTTTGACTCTCGAAAGTTCATTCCCCGAAATTCTTGTTGGTCTCTATGGCGCTACTGGATTTGAATCTAGCTGTTCTTTGGAGGTTTTGAAGCAGAGGCTGGATGGCTATCTGTCAGCAATGCTTTTTTCTGTGAACTTAGACAGATCATGAGAGAGAGGGCAGGAAGGGTTGTGTCAGTGTTTGGCTCTCATGGCCCTTTCTTGCATGCCCGGGGAAATGCTGATTGCCACTTTGGGGTCAGGAAACAATTTTCCTCCAGGCCAGATTGGCCAGAGATACTGGAGGGTTTTTGTAGCCATCTTCTGGGCATGGAGTAGGGGTTACGGGGGGGGGGGGTTGTTGTTGTGAATTTCCTGCATTGTGCCGGGGGTTGGACAAGATAACCCTGGTGTTCCCTTCCAACTCTTATGATTCTACGATTCTACTGCAGATAAACACGACTGCCTCTGAAACTAATATTTTCTAAGTAATTGTTAACATTACTGAGGCCACAGTGGCTATTCTATGTTTTTCAGAAGTCACAACAAATGTATGTCCGGATTGAAAACTTTCTTGTTCCACAAAATAGCTCTGTTACTATACAGAGCATGCAGGTCAGATCACTGATTAATCTAGGGCAGTGATGGCGAACCTTTTAGAGACTGCAACCCAAAACCCACTGATTTATCGCAAAGTGCCAACACAGCTAGAAGTCCACATGGGGCTAGGGGTTGCCAAGTCCCTCTTTGCCACCCGAGGGAGGTTTTTGGGGCAGAGCCTGAGGATGATGGGGTTTGGGGAGGGACTTCAATGCCATAGAGTCCAATTGCCAAAGTGGCCATTTTCTCCAGGTGAACTGAAATAGCAGATCTCCTGCTACTACCTGCATGGGCAGCCAAGCGGGGGAAGGAAAGCAGATGGGGCATAGCCCCCACCCCTTCAGTTTGGTTCTTTTTCCAACTGTTATCTTCATACGAATTAGGGCTGTCGATTCGGTTCATCCCGAACTGAAAAACAGCCGAATTTCCCCAGATTCGGTGGTTTTCAGTTCAAACCAAACTCAAAAACTCAAAAAAGGCGGGAAAACAGGGAGCCGAATTCAGCGAGTTTGGGGTGTTCCCGAATAAATTCGGCAAATTCGGGGTTCGGGGCAGCTTTAAACCCCTCTGCACTGCCTGCGCAGAGAGCGCAGAGGGGCTTGACAATCCCCCGCCCGCCTTCCTGGGAGTCCAGGGAAGAGGGGCGGGGGGGTCTTCAAACCCCTCTGCGATGCCTGCGCAGAGAGCGCAGAGGGGCTTGACCCCCTGAAGATGCGTGGGGGCCGAATTTCCCCCCGAATGCTGGATCTCGCCCGAATTTCAAATATCCGAAGCGGGAGAGTTCAGACTATCACAGCCCGAATAAAAACGGGCCGAATTTTGCCAAATCCAAATTTTACCAAATTTTTTTTCAACAGCCCTAAAACGAATTAAAAAAGATGTTATGCAGGGGGCTGATGGTGGGGACAGCCCTCTGCATGCGCTCAGAGGCAGTTGCATGAACGAGCAGAGTGGAAACCCGAGCTAAGCAAAGGGCTTGGCTCCAGCACAAACGCCAGGCGGGCCCCCCTTTCGGCCCTCACCGCCAACCCCCTGCGCTGCAGTCACCAACCAGCCCGCCGCAGATGGCCGCCCAGGCGTCCCACTCCCGGTCCTGCCCTGTCCCGGCTCCGCCTCTTCCAGTCCTCGGCAGAAGGCTCGTCGTTGTCTTCACTTCCAGAGCGTGCAGCCAGCAACTGCGGAGAAGGCACCGGGAAGAAGCCCGGCACTTCCCGGAGGAGCCGGGAAGGCACCGCTGGTCCCCAGCCTCCTTGGCTGGGGAAACGAACTCAGGCAAACTCTGTGCTGGGGCGACGGCTCGCGTGCCCACAGAGAGGGCTCTGAGTGCCATCTCTGGCACGCGTGCCATAGGTTCGCCACCACTGATCTAGGGCAGCTCGGTGTACAGTATCTGGGAGCAGCCCCCTATGGTGTCAGGCAGAAGTCTTCCCTTTTATACTTCATCAGGGTTGATAAGCTTTGGGGTTTGGGGTTTATACCCTGGTCAGTGGAGTGAAATCTTGGGACCATCAGCTACCTCACACAGTTGATAGCTTCTTTTATTACTTTAAAATATGCTTGCTTGTAGTAACTATTATGCTCTGACCTGGATAGTCCAGGCTAGTCCAATCTCATCAGATCTCAGAAGCTAAGCAGGCCCTGGTCACTGCTTGGATGGGAGACCTCCAAGGAATACCAGGGTTGTGGCACAGAGGCAGGCAATGGCAAAGCACCTCTGTTAATCTCCTGTCTTGAAGACCCTACAGGATCGCCATAAATCAGCTGTGACTTGATGGCGGGGGGGGGGGGTAAGAACATAAGAAAGGCCCTGCTGGATCAGACCAAGGCCCATCAAGTCTAGCAGTCTGTTCACACAGTGGCCAACCAGGTGCCTCTAGGAAGCCACAACTACTTCCTAACTTCATGTGTGATTTATAGACGACGGGCATCACGGGATACTAACTTTACTTCTGGTTTTGCATGCAGATTTTATTTTTAGTTTTGTGACTGTGGTACACAAAATCTCATTTCAAAGGCATAGAATTGTGAGTACACACATTCACAGATACCATACAGGACAATTCCTTGCAGTGTGTGGAATTACTGTAGTTGGGACTACCACTCATGACATCACCAGGCTCGACCCCATGACACCAAAAACAAAAGATATCACACGCAAGGGACTGTGTGCCAGCGTGAGGAGTAGGAGGAGAAGGAGGAGGAGAAGGAGAAGGAGAACTTTCCCTCCCCTCCCCACAACAGACACCCTGTGAAGTAGGTGAGACTGAGAGAGCTCTTACAGAGCTGTGACTAGCCCAAGGTCACCCAGCTGGCTTCATGTGTTAAGAGTGGGGAAACCAACCCGGTTCACTAAATTAGCGTCCACCGCTCACGTGGAGGAGTGGGGAATTAAACCCGGTTCTCCAGAGTAGAGTCCACCTAACCACCACTCGTAACCACTACATCACATTGGACTCTAATCTGGAGAACCGGTTTTGATTCCCCCACGCCTCGACTTGAAGCCTGCTGGGTGACCTTGGCCCAGTCACAGTTCTCTTAGAACTCTCTCAGCCTCACCTACCTCACAAAGTGTCTGTTGTGGGGAGGGGAAGGGAAGGTGACTATGAGCCACTTTGAGACTCCTTTCAGTAAAAAAAAGCGGGGTATAAAAACCAGCTCCTCCTCCAGACTGAATATAGACCATCACCCCAGTACTAGGAGAGGTTACCGGTGGGCTGCTATACATGGTGGATGAGCGGCTCACGAGTGGTTACGATCTGATTTATCATCTGCTTTTGAAAGAAAGGCCTTGATACCCGCTCTTAAACTTGACTGGGTCTTAAATAGGTGGCCTTCACGTCTCTCTGATCTAGATGCATATCACATGTTGCTGCCTGTTAGTAAAATCTTCGGGGGGAAATATCAATGCTAAGAATAAAACAAGGGAAAACAACTAACTGTATCTATATTTATATATTCACCGCTCATTCAACCCCCCGTTGCTAGATTCCAACAATGTTATTTTGCATTTAGACTTTGTTATTTGGGGATAAAAAAAAGGGTTTGGGAGAGAAAGACCGTTGCTAGGTTTACAATCCCTGAAAAGTCAATATGCTCTTCCTCCCGCCATATTGAATTAAAAGTGCACAACTCCCCTAACCGAAACACATTAACCTAGATGAAAGTTCAATTTATTTCAATAACATCTGCTTCTAAATAACCAGGTTTGGGACTGTTACCTTAACTATGAATCAAATGATGGCACCACTCCATAGAGTGAACGCAGAGCTCAGATTTTCTGAAACAACCGTCCTCTTGTGCAAATAAATCAGCTTTGCAGAGAGGACTCCCCAAAGACCAGGCTTGCCAACCTCCAGGTAGCACCTGGAGTTCTCCCAGAATTACAGTTGATCTCCAGGCTACAGAGATCAGTTCCCCTGGAGAAAATGGCTACTTGGGAGGGTGGACTCTATGGCATTATATCCCACTGAGGTCCCTCCCCTCTTTAATCCCTGCCCCTAAGGCTCCGCCCCCAAATCTCCAGGAATTTCCCAACCTGGAGATGGAAACCCCCAATACAATCCAACCCAAATGGCTCATTTGACTAGTAAATCCCTAATCTGAGGGGCAATGGCTAAGCAGAAAACAACATTTCTTGTTCATTTAGTACAGGGGTCCTCAACCTTTTTGAGCTTGCAGGCACATTTAGAATTCTGACATAGCATGGTGGGCGCAGCAACAAAATGAGTACTACAAAAATGGCTGCTGCAAGAGGCGGAGCCAGCCACAAAATGGACCAGAATCAACAGGTTGAAATTAAATCAAAAGAGTTTCCGTCTAGACATTAGGAAGAATTTTCTAACAGTTACAGCGGTTCCTCAGTGGAACAGGCTTCCTTGGGAGGCGGTAAGCGCTCCTTCCCTGGAGGTTTTTAAGTAGAGGCTAGATGGCCATCTGTCAGCAATGCTGATTCTATGACCTTAGGCAGATCATGAGAGGGAGGCCATCTTGGCCATCTTCTGGGCATGGAGTAGGGGTCAGTGAGGGGTGTGGGAGGGGAGGTCATTGTGAATTTCCGGCATTGCACAGGGGGTTGGACTAGATTACCCTGATGATCCCTTCCAACTCTTATGTTTCTATTATTCTAATCTGCATTAGGTGATCTGCAGTTACAATTAATCGTGCCCCACCAAGGATTATTTCTGTGAACACCCTCCATGTTAAAAGTATGTGCATTATATATTTATTGATTTAAAAATATTTATATCCTGCCTTATTTCCTTGGACTCGAGGTGGCTAACAACTCAACAACAGCTTGTAGGACACACAGGCCCACTGAGAATTAAAAGTTGAGCTAATATTATACAAATTGTTATTTTAATTTACTATAGAGTGTACACGCATTAAAAACACTAGGTTCAACACATATAGGCTTCAGATTAAAATTACTAAATATCCAACAGTGTTGATGATCTGTAATAAATGCAAATGACCAATATAAAACCATACACATTTCGGCCCGTTCAGTGGTCATATATGCATTCATACATATTTTCACAAACACATCCAAAAATACATAAAAGGTATGCTGAAAACTAACCATCTTATATGTTGTGTGGCCCGTTGCCAACTGTAGCGAAATATGCTATTTTCACCATTCTAAAAACATGTACGTTTCTTAGTTACTTCTCCCTCATGCCTGGAGTTTGCCCTGTCCTTCCAGCTTGGTGGAGCCAGCTTGGTGTAGTTAAGACTGGTGGTTTGGAGCGGTGGACTCTGATCCGGAGAACCGGGTTCGATTCCCCACTCCTCCACATGAGTGGTGATGGAGGCTAATCTGGTGAACTGGATTTGTTTCCCCACTCCTACACACAAAGCCAGCTGGGTGACCTTGGGCAAGTTACAGCTCTGTTAGAGCTCTCTCAGCCCCACCTACCTCACAGGGTGTCTGTTGTGGGGAGGGGAGGGGAAGGGGATTGTAAGCCAGTTTGAGTCTCCCTTAAGTGGTAGAGAAAGTAGGCATATAAAAACCAACTCTTCTTCTTCTTCCCACGCAAAGGGAAAGATCAGGCCAGCCCCAGCTTAGATTCAGCAATATTACATCGGTTGCAAGGGCTTAACAATGCCTGGACCGTGCCCCTTCCATAGAAATAACATTAATCAGCTACTTTTTATATATACAGGGGGGAATGGGGCACCCAATTCAACCTGCCTCTGAGTCACTTCACTGTCAGAGTAATGAACTAAATGGCATTTGAATTGTTATTCTCTGTCTTTCAGAGGAACATCAGATAATACAATGAGCCATTATGAACGGAGACAGACGCATTAACATTGTATTATAGTCATGACATAAAAGATAGTGTTTTAAAAGAGAAGTACATTCAGGGCTTGTTTGTTGTGCTGCTGTTGTTGTTTTTTAAAAAAGCAAATAACTTTCCCAAGATACCCTTATTCAAATATTCAATACAACGTGAGCTAGATATATTTGTAAAACAGCAGTCTGTGATTCATTTCAGTCTAGTTCCTCAGCAGGGATCTGTTTAAGGCCAGGGCCGAATGTTCTCTAATTCCAAACTGTGCATTGAAAGCATCACACAGGGTTGCCAGGTCCCTCTTTGCCACCGGCGGAAGGTTTTCGGGGCGGAGCCTGAGGGTGGGATTTGGGAGAGGAGGGACTTCACTGCCATAGAGTCCAATGGCTACGGCTGCCAGCCTCCAGGTAGTAGCTGGAGATCTCCTGTTATTACAACTGATCTCCAGCTGATAGAGATCAGTTCACCTGGAGAAAATGGCCGCTTTGGCAATTGGACTCTATGGCACTGAAGTCCCTCCCCTCCCCAAATCCCTCCCCAAAAATCTCCCACTGGTGTTGAAGAGTGACTTGGCAAACCTACCAATGGCCAAAGCGGCCATTTTCTCCAGGTGAACTGATTTCTATCGGCTAGAGATCAGTTGTAATAGCAGGATATCTCCAGCTAGTACCTGAAGTTTGGCAACTAGGGTCGCCAGGTCCCTCTTCGCCATCGGCAGGATATTTTTGGGGTGGAGCCTAAGGAGGGTGGGGTTTGGAGAGGGGAGGGACTTCAATGCCATAGAGTCCAATGGCCAAAGCGGCCATTTTCTCCAGGGGAACTGATCTCTATCAGCTGGAGATCAGTTGTATTAGCAGGAGATCTCCTGCTGCCACCTGGCAGTTGGCAACCCTATTGGCAACCCTACACATGACAGAGCCAACTCATCGGGGGGCAGCAAGATACCTTGACAAACTTTCAGGTGGTTTCTCTGCTCTGCAACAGTTACCTTCAACCATTCCACACTCAGAAGCCACTGAGCTCCACATCAGTGACCTCAGAGTCATGTGATAGGAAGAGGGCGGGGCCACTGTTATGACCTCATCGGTGTCTAGCACTGTTTGCAAAGGGTGAAGTGTGTATGCATTGACAGTGGGGAAATTGTACAGTTGATCAGATTTCAGGGAATTAAGCACACACTGGGTGGAATCATTTTGAAAACTCTTGATTTTTTGGAAGAAACCAATTCTACAATCAGGAGGGAAGGAAGCACGGTATGCCCCAATCTCATCGGATCTCGTAAGCTAAGCAGGGTCAGTGCTTGGAAGGGAGACCTCCAAGGAAGGCTCTGCAGAGGAAGGCAATGGCAAACCACCTCTGCTTCTCACTTGCCTTGAAAGCCCCTTGCTGGGGTTGTCATAAGTCGGCTGTGACTTGACAGCACTTCACACAAACACACAATTCTACAGTCATGAGAAGAAAGAAGAAGAAAGAAAGAAGAAGAGTTGGTTTTTATATGCCAACTGTCTCTACCACTTAAGGAAGAATCAAACCAGCTTACAATCACTTTCCCTTCCCCTCCCCACAACAGACACCCTATGAGGTAGGTGGGACTGAGAGTGTGTGACTAGCCCAAGGTCAACCAGATGGCTTCATGTGTAGGAGTGGGGAAACCTATCCACCAGATTAGCCTCCACCACTCACGTGGAGGAGTGAGGAATCAAACCCAGTTCTCTAGATCAGAGTCCACCGCTCCAAATCACTGCTCTTAACCATTACACTACACTTTACCTCATCAGCAGGATACATACAAGAACATAAGAAGAGCCCTGCTGGATCAGACCAGTGGTCCATCTAGTCCAGCATCCTGTCTCACACAGTGGCCAATCAGTTTCTCTGGAGGACCAATAACAGGTCATAGAGGCCGAGGCCTTCCCCTGATGTTGCCTCCAGGCACTGTTATTTAGAGGTATACTGCCTCTGAATCTGAGGTTCCCTTCCGTCACCATGGCTAGTAGCCACCGATAGACCTGACAGCCTGAAGAGGAGAAGACTGAGAGGTGATATGATAACCTGGCATGGCCCGGCCAAGTGACATTTATGTCATATCCAGCCCTCGTAACAATTGAGTTTGATACCCCTGCTCTAACATATCCCCACTTAGTAATCTCCATTGTAAACTGCAAAGTCCCAGACTCTTCAGCCTTTCCTCACAGGGAATGTGGTCCAACCTTATGTTTATAATGTCATTTGATATGATTGCACACATCATTTTCCTGAAACATTTTTTTCAACTGATAAAGGCAACTTCATGCTGAATTCTATTTGGTGGTCAGTTGTATGATGATTTAGTGGGGGGTTATCTTAACTGGTTAGGGAGGATTTTTATTAATGTGTTACATCACATATATATTATGACATTTCGAGTGTGATTTATTCAGTGTGTATCCTCCCTTGCTGGTTTATTATCAGTTCTTCTTAAACTTTTGGTAACCTCCACAGTCAAAGCCAGGACCAAGGCAACCTGGGACAGGATACATAAGCCAAACACAAGGAGGTGCACTGTAGTGACAAATAAGCCAAAGGTCAGAGCCATCAGCTCTCTACCACTGAGTGATCTTATGAATACACATGAATAGGGTTGTCAACCACCAGGTAGTAGCTGCAGATCTCCTGCTATTACAACTGATCTCCAGCAGATAGTGATCAGTTCACCTGGAGAAAATGGCTGCTTGGGCAATTGGGTCCTCTGGCATTGAAGTCCCTCCTTTCCCCAAACCCCGCCCTCCTCGGGCTCCGCCCCAAAAACTTCCCGCCAGTGGCAGTGACGGATCTACATTTTTGGGGCCCTGAAGCTTGAACTGTTATGGGGGCCCCTTTGCAACCAGCAACAATAGAGCAACATCAAACAAGACCCTGGCCCCAGCCTGATGGAACGTTCTTCCAAGTAACATCAGGGCCCTATGAGACCTTCAGAAGTTCTGCAGGGCCTGTAAAACAGAGCTTTTCCACCAGGCCTGCAATTGAGGACAACCACAGGTTGTCATCGTTACTGGCCTCCCTCTCCTCTCCCTCGGGGCTTCTGACACGAGGATTTGGCTGCTTGGCCGGGCCTCCAATGGCCCTGTAATTATATGAGGTACCATCTTGTTAACTGTATTGAATGGTTTTATGAATTTTATTGATTACTTATGAATTTTAGATATATATGATTTTATTATTTATGTTGTTACCTGCTGTCAGGTAAGAGAGAGGAATGGGGATCTTCAGTAGCTGCCACCACTCTGGTGTGAGCCTAACTCAAGAAGGCCCAGAGCACCCTGCCTGCTTCTTCTCCCAGCAGGGTATACTTTCTAGGTGACCAAATGAGGCATGAGGACCCAGGGCAGAGTAACAAACAGTTTAATAAAAAGGTCTAATAATACTGATAACTCAAGCCACAATAGGATGACAAAACCAGTAAAGGCAGGCAATCACACAAATAAAAACCCTAACACATCTATCTTTACTGTCCCTAGCCGTCTCCTGGCACTAGGCCTCAGGCTAACTCACCCCTTCCTGGATGAGGGATCCCTCCATCTGCAGCAGCCTCTCCCCAGCCCTGCTCCCTAGGAGTGAACCCCCTCCCTTTTCAGGCAAGGCCTTTTATTCCTTCTCCCCAGGCACCACTCCCTTACCCCTGATTGGCCCTAGCCTTCCCTCCAAATCCTCTTCCACCAATCACAAGGCCCAGAGGTTACCTGGGAGATGTAGGCCTGGTAACTACTTTAATACAGGCCTCCCTAGGGCCTGTAGGCTGTACTTGAGGCCTAGGATCACGACACCCACCCTGAGCCCAGCTTTCACCGGGAATGAGGATGGGCTACAAATTTAACCAATAAATAATAATAATAGGGAGGGGGTCATCAGAGGGATAAAGAGGTGAAAATCTGATTTTTTGGTGTTAAAATGCACAAGCAAGACGAGTGCAGCCTGAATTGAGAATTCAGATGTCTTTTTATGGTTCTGATTGGCTCTAGCATAAGGGCTGAGCTATAGAATTATTAAGCCGTGCACCAATGAAGGATTTGAGGATCCAGCTGCCAAAATGTAGGCTATGAATAGATTCTGGTGAGCTCAGTGAGCCCTTACAGCTGGGGGTTCGAGCACTGCAAGCCCCCAAGAAAATTTTGAAATTTGACCAATTACAAGGACATTTTGAGGCCCTGTGAAATGGGAGCATATTCTAAAGTCAATATTAAGTACTTCAACCCATTGGCTTATGATTCTATCATTAAAAAAATCCATTGATTTTGTAGAGAAATTCACTCATTAAAAAAAAAGTTGCTTCGGGGGCCCCTCCAAGATTGGGGGCCCTGAAGCTTAAGCTTCATTAGTTTCACAGTAGATCTGCCTCTGGCCAGTGGCAAAGAGGGACCTAGCAACCCTATACACAAAGCTTTCTTATAGTGAATCAGACCAATGGTCCATCAAGGTCAATATTGTCCACTTTTGACTGGCAGTGGCTATCCAGAGTCTTGGTTAGAGATCTTTCACATTACCTTCTACCCGATCTTTTCAACTAGAGATGCTGGGGATTGAACCTGGGACCTTCTGCATGCAAAACAGAGGCTCCGCCACTGAGCCACAGCCCTTCCCCTTGTTCCACAGTTCTGCTGACCCTCTGATCATCTGTGCAAAGAAAACCATGAGCAGGGTGCCTTTGCATTCCAAAATGCAATGGCAACTCTAGAAGGTCTCCAAAAGCCTGCAGTTAGTGTTGCCAACCTCCAGGTGGGGCCTGGAGGTCTGCTGGCATCACAACTGATCTCCATATGACAGAGATCAGTTTCTCTGGACTAATGGCTGCTTAGAATCGTAGAATCATAGAGTTGGATGGGACCACCAGGGTCATCTAGTCCAACCCCCTGCACAATGCAGGAAATTCACAACCACCTCCTCCCCACACCTCCAGTGACCCCCACTACGTGCCCAGAAGATGACCAAGATGTGTTCCCTCTCATCATCTGCTTAAGGTTATAGAATCAGCATTGCTGACAGATGGCCATCTAATCTCTTCTTAAAAACCTCCAGGGAAGGAGGTTTTTAAGAAGAGGTTAGATGGCCATCTGTCAGCAATGCTTTGGAATGTAGTCTCTATGGCATTATACCCTGCTCCACCCTTAAACCTCCAGGAATTTCCGAACCTGGGGCTCGCAATCCTGCCAGCAGGTGACCCACCTGGGTCTTGACCCATGAGGAGAAGATCTCTGCTCATTTTGTCCCCTAGTTCCCGCTGGTACCTTGATTGTTTCTACTTCAACTGGTTGTAGAGATCTATGTGCTTTTGCTCATGCGCGTCCATGACATCATCACACCAGACACGATGCTGACTTCTACTTGCACCCCAAGAGTTCCCAACGACCCTCTGTCCCACCTCCAGTTTCTCCAGTATTTGCAGGACCCCTTTCTAAAAAAGCTGTTGGGGAAGTTGCTCCACAGGCCCTCGACCCCTCTGACGTTCGTCCAACATTCTTCAAAGGCCCCAACTCGCCATCTGCAGATGTCAGCTATGACCACAGAATCCAAAGATGTTATGGAGAAGTGAAAAAGAAAAGAAACAGCATGGGCTGCAAAAAACACTGAAAGTATCATAAGGATTGAAATATAGTCGCAGGCATCTCACCTCCTTTGTCTGAGGTTACAACTGCCCCTCCTCATCTCTCCCCATTAAAAACCAAAGCTATCATTAAATGTAAAGCCAGTCGTTCTGCGGGGAAAAATGCATGTTTTGAAAAAAAAGCAAAAAAACACACAAATAAACATATGCAACTACTAAGAGGATACCACTACTTATTTGAATGCCCTCTGTAAGTGGAACCCAGGGCTAAATTTCTTGCCGGGTTGGTTTCTGGCCTCAACACTTGTCCTAGTGCTGAGAAATTAGTACTTTTGTTAAAAGACACCCATGGGTTTGTTTCTTATAGGACTTCCCTGTATGCTCTGGTGGCAAAAAAAATAAGGTCCAATATGGCTGCTAAGAGAGCTGATACTTCGAGTTGATTTTAAGGGTTGCTAGGTCCCATTGGCTGATTGGGACACCACTGCGACTTTTAGTTATTATTTCTCTGTATGCCTCAATTTAGCATAGTTTTATTATGTATATCTATTATTAATCCAGCATTTTATTAACCTTGTATTTCCTTTTATTACATATCTGTGGTATCCTGGACATGTTTGTAATGGCCTGTGGCTAAATGCAAATAAAGCTATTACTTACGTACTATGGTAACTACTAAGAGGACATGCCGATTCTGAACATTTCCTATATTCTAACCTTTTAACTGTTATGTATATTAGGACGAGTGATGTAGGGAGAGGTTTTATGTAGATAATTAATTTTATAATACTGCTTTTATGGGTTTTACTTGTTTTGATCGGCCTCTGAGTGGCCTGTGGGCCATAATAAAGAATGAACTGAACATCTCCTAGGGCAGGGGTGTCACACTCTATTGTTACGTGGGCCGGATATGACATAAATGCCACTTGGTCGGGCCGGGCCACGCCTTGCCAGGCCAGACCGAGAGTGGAGGATGAGGGTGGCTGCCTCGGTTGGATCGCGGGCCAGATAAGAGCTCTCAAGGGGCCGGATATGGCCCGCGGGCCTTATGTTTGACACCCCTGTACTAGGGGATTTGTGCTTTAATAGCTACAGGTTTTAATAGCTACAGGTTTCTAATCAATGTTGGTCCTATGGAGTAATCGTCTTCCCGGTGCATCCTCCTCTAAAGTAAAATACACAAAGTCCTTTAGCTTTCTTGCCTCTCATTTCCAGATTGCGAGATCCAAAAGAATCTCCCAGTGGATTACCATTCGTAAACCCCCCACCCCCATGCACACACACTTCCCTCATCTCCAACTTGTCCAGCGTTACTTAAATGGAATTATCTGCCGCAATCCAACCGCGGAATCTGCCTAGCCCACTTATCTCAAGATTCTGTATGTCACCTAACAGATTATCCTTTTTAATCCATACATTGAATCTACATAACATATGTCTTTAATTCATGGGCTCTGATGAGCTATAGTATCACTGAATGGATTATTTCTCTTAATCCATTATTGGCAGTCGTAAGAGCGTTCTCCGAACGGAACATCCCACCCCCCCATGACCCATCTTCGTGACACATGCAAGCACACACCAAACAGAGCCCTGTCATATGTCAGACACAGTTTGACATAAGTACCTGTTACTGATGCCCTCTACGGTTCACAACGATGAGCTACGCCTTTCAAATAAACATCTATTTCAAGCCGGATTTAATAAACCAAGATTAGGCATGTTAGGGCCCATGATTTCTGCTTTTCTGGCATTCCTTGCAATTCAGAGTTACTACAGTGACATTATCCAAATGGAGAAAAGGAAGGGGGGAGATTATAAACGAGTAAAATGGATGACATGCTTTTGTCGCAGTGATATGAACACTGCTGGCTGGTTGCTCTGTAGAAGAAGAGGTTCCTTTAGGAATGCATCATGCGCCAAGTCCTAAATCGGGTACAACCTACAAAATGTAGCAGTTATGAGCCTGGAAATGGGGAGCCATTCCCCACTCAGCCACCATGAACACCAGGTGAGACTCGACAAGTCGCACGTTCTCAGCCTAATCTAACCCAAGGGAAGTTGTGGGGTTAAAATGGAAGAGGAGGCTTTTCGTTTCATCCCAAGATACTTGGGACCTCCTTGGAAGAAGGGTGGGATAAAAATGGAGAGAAACAGATAGTTAGGAGAGAGGTACCTGAACACATGTCCAAGGGGAGAGCAACCACCCTATTCTAAGTGGTGGTGGAAAGTGACGTCAAGTTGCAACTGATTCATGGTGGCCCCAGTAGGTTTTTCAAAGCAAGAGAGTAACAGAGGTGGTCTGCTGTCACCTGCCTCTGCGTCTTGACCCTGGACTTCCTTGGTGGTCTCCCACCTAAGTACTAACCAAGGCTGACCTTGCTTAGAGTCCGAGATATGACAAGATCAGGCTAGCCGGCGTGGTCAGAGAGCCAGCGTGGCGTAGTGGTTAAGAGCGGTGGACTCTGATCTGGAGAACCGATCCTCCACACAAGTGGCGGAGGCTAATCTGGTGAACTGGATTTGTTTCCCCACTCCTGCACACAAAGCCAGCTGGGTGACCTTGGGCTAGTCACACTCTCTCAGCCCACCTGCCTCACAGGGTGTTTGTTGAGGGGAGGGGAAGGTGATTGTAAGCCGGTTTGAGTCTCCCTTAAGTGGTAGAGAAAGTCGGTTATAAAAACCAATTCTTCGACTTCTTCTAGCCTGGGCCATCCAAGTCACCACATTCTTGTTATAGTAGCTCTTCTTTTTTTAAAAAAAATCCCAGCTCACTTCCTAAAAACACTTGGAGGGTACCAGAAAAGGTGTTAGCGGGCACCCATGGCACCCATGGGCACCACGTGGTGTAGAAACTACCTACTCTTGAGCATCCTTACACTGACAGGTAGCAATACGGTAGTGTAGGCCACAGTCCCTATCCCTTTACCAATGCTCCTTTTGGACCATTTTTTTGCTGATTATTATATTGTCTAGCAATACAAAAAGAGCAAGAGTCCAGTAGCACCTTAAAGACTAACAAAATTTCTGGCATGGGATGAGCGTATTATAAAGCCTGTTGGTCAAATTCTAGTTAGTTTGTCAGATTCCAGATAATTCTGAATGTTTCACTTTTAATAATGTTCTCTGAATAATATTTTACACATTACGGTGGTTCTGAGAAGCATGCTTTTCCCTGTTATTATTAACACTTGTTACCTGAACTTATTGTGTTTTTAGATCAACTTTTGAACCTGAACCTGACCGTTTTGTTACAGTACAGTCCTAAAACCTAGAACATTTCTAGAGTGGAAACCCAAGAGAGCTGTGTGTGTTCCTTTGGGGGCTCTTCTGCTAGTGCTGTCTGCAGATGTGGGAGAAGGAGAACAGGGGAAGACTGGCTATGTGTGGAGACCCTTCCCGGCTTATAAGGAGATGAGAAAGGGTGGAAGGAGAAGGAGAAGAAGATGAAGAAAGAAGAACAAGAAGAAGAACAAGAAGAGGAGGAGGAGGAGGAGTTGGTTTTTATATGCCAACTTTCTCTACCACTTAAGGCACAGTCAAGCCGGCTTCCAATCACCTTCCCCTCCCCTCTCCACAACAGACATCCTGGGAGGCAGGTGGGGCTGAGAGAGCTGTGACTAGCCCAAAGGGTGCTGGAAACCCCAAAGCAGGGGCCTCTTTTCTCCATTTATCTCTTTCTCCCTAAGCTGTTACAGCTACTTGGAGGTAGATTAGGAGGCAGGTGTGAAGAGAAACGGGAATACGAAAGATCTGGGGGGAAATACAAAACACACACACAAATACACATGCATGCCCATCCATGCGCGAGGCGTTTGAACTCTAGCACTGTGCACGTTCCAAGGCAAAGTCCCAGCTAGGCCCAAGGTGTCCACTGCCTATTTTTCCGAAGCCGCTGCTGCCAAGTCAAATACATCGAGGAATTAATTAAAAACTCTAGAGCTGGAAAGCTCTTAACAACCTCATATTCATGGAGAAGGAATGAGGCACGCCTTCTTTCCAGTCCGTATGCAAGCGCGCGTGATCCCTGCGCACACCTTTCGTGTTGTTTCAACAAATACAGCTGTGGGCAAAGGGCTTGACGTCTTGTTTGCAGGTCCCTCGTGTTGGGGGTTGGCGCCGCTGACACCCGGCTGGGCCAGGAATACTTAGCAGTGAACAGCTCACACGAAACTCTGGGAACCAGTGTAGTGTAGTGGTTAGAGTGTCGGATCAGGATCGGGCAGGCCCAGGTTCAAGCCCCTGATTTGCCATGGATGGTACTGACAAAATACAGACACTTCTGTGTAAATGTAAGTCAAACCCAAAAGCGCACAGAAGGCAACAAGTAATATACTCCCAATGTAAAGTATATTCTAACAACAAAAATAGTAAGTATGCGCAGATTTCCTACTACAAAACAGTATCAACAATGCAGTTGCATACAAGCATGTGCCAGCAATCACAATAAATACAATGTTAACATACGTAAGACATAAGAAAGGCCCTACTGGATCAGACCAAGGCCCATCAAGTCCAGCAGTCTGTTCACACAGTGGCCAACCAGGTGCCTCCAGGAAGCCACAAACAAGACGACTGCAGCAGCACCATCCTGCTGTGTTCCACAGCACCCAATATAATACGCATGCTCCTCTGATACTAGAGAGAATAGGTATGCAGCATGACTAGTATCCATTTTAACTAATAGCCCTTTCCTCCATGAATATATCCACTCCCCTCTTAAAGCCTTCCAAGTTGGCAGCCATCACCACAACCTGGGGCAGGGAGTTCCACAGTTTAACTATGCATTGTATGAAAAAATATTTCCTTTTATCTGTTTTGAATCTGTCACCCTCCAGCTTCAACAGATGACCTCGTGTTCTAATATTATGGGAGAGGGAGAAAAACTTATCCCTGTCCACTCTCTCCAAACCATGCATAATTTTATAGACCTCTATCATGTCTCCCCTTAGACGCCTTCTTTCCAAGCAAAACAGCCCTAAGCGTCTTAACCGCTCCCCATAGGACAGTTGCTCTAGTCCCCTAATCATTTTGGTTGTTCTTTTCTGCACCTTCTCAAGCTCTGTAATATCCTTTTTTAGGTGTGGTGACCAGAACTGTACACAGTATTCCAAGTGTGGTCTCACCATAGATTTGTACAAGGGCAGTATGATATCAGCAGTTTTATTCTCTATTCCTCGTCTAATTATGGCCAGCATGGAATTTGCCTTTTTTACAGCAGCCGCACACTGGGTTGACATTTTCATTGAGCTATCCACTACCACGGCAAGATCCCTTTCTTGGTCTGTCGCAGCCACCACAGATCCCATCAGTGTATATGTGAAGTTGGGGTTTTTTGCCCCAATATGCATCATTTTACACTTACTCACATTGAATCTCATTTGCCATTTTAATGCCCATTTTTCCAGTATGTAGAGATCCTTCTGGAGCTCTTCACAGTCCAGTTTTGTTTTAACCACCCTAAATAATTTGGTGTCATCTGCAAACTTGGCTACTTCACTGTTTAACCCCAACTCTAGGTCATTGATGAACAGGTTGAAAAGCGCCGGTCCCAACACAGATCCCTGAGGCACCCCACTGCTCACATCCCGCCATTGGGAGAACTGACCATTGATTCCTACTCTCTGCTTCCTATTTTTCAGAATGTGAATATCTTTGCTACTTTCTATTTAACAAGAAACATGAAGGAGTCTAATTATCCTTCAGTAGAAGAGGGAAAAGGAATCACAGGTGAGTCTTTTTATCCTTAGGTAGAAGAGGAAGAAGTCGGCCATTTCTATTCTTCATCAGTTCTTCCCCGTAGACCTATGAATATATGTCTTTTTCTCTGACTTGCATGTCTACTGCATGATTCTCATTCTTATTGTGGATTTTCCAAATGCCATTCCCAGGGCTTGCATCCGTGTCCATCTGACTACGGCATGTCAGTTCCCCATAGGGATACTTATTCTTTTTGTTGTTAGAATATTCTTTACATTGAGAGTATATTACTTGTTGCCTTCTGTGCACTTTTGGATTTAACCTCCAGGTACTAGCTGGAGATCTCCTGCTATTACAACTGATCTCCAGCCGATAGAAATCAGTTCACCTGGAAAGAATGGCCGCTTTGGCAATTGGACTCTATGGCATTGAAGTCCCTCCCCACACCCTGCAGGATCCTCCCCCCAAAACCTCCAGCCGGTTGTGAAGAGGAACATGGTAACCCTACGGGCTGACCTTGGGCTGGTCATATACTCTCAGCCTAGCCTACCTCACAGGACTGATATGAGAGTAGAATGAGAAAGGAAGAATGATATATGCCTCTCTGAGCTCCCTAGAGGAAAGGCCCGAAGGAAAAAAATATATATACTAGAAAGACAGAAACGAACCTGCAGGCACAATTTATAAGTCCACTATCTCCTGGTCTCTTTTCTCCCCTCTTGCAACCTGTAACAATTGTGTGTGTGTTAAGTGCCATCAAATCGCTTCCAACTCATGGCAACCCTATGAATTAAATATGACAGTTAGCCGTGTCTGTCAATAGCAGTATCTGAAGAAGTGAGCTATGGCTCACGAAAGCTCATACCTTGCCAGAAATTTTGTTAGTCTTTAAGGTGCTACTGGACTCTTGCTCTTTTCTACTCCTATGAATTAATGTCCTCCAAAACATCCTATCGTTAACAGCCTTGCTCAGGTCCCACAAACTAAGAGCCGCGGCTTCCTTTACAGAATCAATCCATCTCATGTGGGGTGTTCCTCTTTTCCTGCTGCCTTCCACTTTTCCTAGCATTATTCTCTTTTCTGGTGAATCTGGCCTTTGCATAAGGTGACCAAAGTACGATAGCCTCAGGTTAATCGTTGGAGCTTCTCGGGAGAGTAAGGACCAAATTAGACGTGACATGGGGCCAATCCATGGTTACCGACATCGTTTTAGAGGACGATGTAGGCATTTAAAAATTCCCACAAGGCATGGCGCATTGGCAACATGCTTTCATGTTTCCCCTCTCTGCACCGTTTCAAGTGCCAAAACAGCCCCCAGGTGTGCTCTAAAAGGTAAAGGGGGAACAAGATCACCTGTTGCCACCATGCCATGGGCTCAATCAGGATGGAGCCCTGACAATTTTGAAATGGCTAAATTCTCCTCTGTAACAGCATCGGTGGCCACATCTCGGTCCCACGGCAGCCGTCACATCAAGTTTGGCTGCAATTTCGACTGTCACAAAATCCCCTTGGGAAGAAATAACTTTTAAGGACATAAATCAGCGTGCTTGGTCTTGATGGTTGGTATGAATACAGACAGTGAATTTTGGGACTGGCCTGTCTTCTGACTCCTGGGGTTTTAAGCGGGAGTCATCTGAAAAGTTTCCCCAGGCGGCCGGTGAAGCTGATTCAAACACGTCCAATCACCATGCTACCCAAGTCCAACTTTCCCAGAGATCTGGGGCTCTTCTTCCACAGAGGTTGAAGAAGAAGAGTTGGTTTTTATATGCCTACTTTCTCTACCACTTCAGGAAGAATCAAACTTGCTTACAATCACCTTCCATTCCCTTCCCCAGAACAGACACCTTGTGGGGCTGAGAGAGTGTGACTAGCCCAAGGTCACTCAGCTGGCTTCATGTGCAGGAGTGGGGAAACAAATCCAGTTCACCAGATTAGCCTCCGCTGCTCATGTGGAGGAGCGGGGGAATCAAACCTGGTTCTCCAGGTCAGAGTCCACCGCTCCAAACTACCACTCTTAACCACTACACCATGCTGGCTCTCCAGGACTCGTGGCTGTATTCTAAAAGATGAGCCTCAAACACAACACAGACGTCTCAATTCTTTTTTTCAAGTCGCACCTCCCTTCTTTGAGGCCCCTTCTTTCACTTTCCTGCCCCCCCCCCCCAGCAAGGCCAAAAGGGTGGGAGATTTTCTTTTGTGGAAGCTGCTCATAGCAGCCACCCGCTTCCACTTTAACTCATAAAAGGAAAAGAGCCAAGAAAGAGAGAGAAGAGATTGCCCTCCGAAGGCATGAGCGCTCAGGGACTCCGAGCAGACTGCCTTCTCTACAGCAACACCAACAACCAGCTTGCCACCAGCCGGAACCCCCAACACCCCCTTAAAAAACAAAACAAAAACCCATACATCACACCCTCGACATCTACACACAAAGAACGGGTGTACCATTTGAAAGCTGGCTTCCAGCTGACCCAGTAAAAGTTTTATTCCCTTAATGGGTCTTGTTTGATGGGATCAGTGAAGCCACCAAGACTCAGTTCTCAACAAAGTTGTCATCTTGACGTTATTTATTTATTTATTTATTTATTTATTTATTTATTTATTTATTTATTTATTCGCATTTCTAGCCTGCCCTCATTCCCGGCAAACCAGGCTCAGCACGGGTCGCAACATAAATCACAAAACATAAGTTAAAAACATACTTTAAAACGTCCTAACTTCATAAAAAAAACACAATAAAACAAGATGGCATTCATTAGTGGGTGACAGATAACAGCCACTGGGAGAAAAACCTGGTCAGGAAATAAAACCCCATGACCAGTTAGGGGGTGGGAAAGGATGCGGAGGCCAGCTATGAAGGTAATGGAAAAACTGGCGTAATGGAAAAATTTATGGGTGAAAATCAGCTAGACAAATGAAAACGACAACCCATAACTTGTTATTTGTAAAGTCTTCTTAAATACACAAGGGACTATTGCCCAGTGGTTAGAGCATATGCTTCTAACACAGAAGGCCACAGGTTCAATCCCTGGCATCTGGAGTTCAAAAAATCAGGTAGTTGGTCCCAGATTAAATCCTTGCTGGCTCCAGTTAAAGGATCCCAGTAAGTTAGTTAGGTTTGGGAGTGGGACATGGAGGTGCCATGATGTCATATGCACTGCTACATCACCTCCGGTAAAACCCTGGAAGTGACATAGGGCGGCTCTAGGAATCAACAAAAACTCTATAGTAAAACCACAGAGCTTCCAGAAATTCCTAGAGCTACCCTCCATCACTTCTGGGGAAACTGGAAGTGACGTAAGATGACAACTCTGATTTTTCACTTTTCTTCCACCACCCCTTGGAGCAGTGGGAGCTTGGGGCAGGGAATGCCCCACCCCAATTAGGGGTGATTGAGAAATTCATTTCATTTCATTTAAAAATTACAGCCATGATCTGAAGGATCTCCCATCTGAAGAAACTTACACCTTCGAGAGCAGGGGTGTCAAACATAAGGCCTGAGGGCTGCATCCAGCCCCTTTAGAGCTCTCATCCAGCCCACGAGCCAGCCCCACCCCCTTGATCTAAGTTGATGAGGTATGGCCCGGCCTGGCCTGACCAAGTGACATTTATGTCATATCTGGCCCTCATAACAATTGAGTTTGATAACCCTGTTCTAGAGGTTTCCCTTAGTCTTCCTGCTGCTCATGGAAACAGGGAGAACAACCTCTTCTCGATAAGTCTTGCACCCCATACTCAGAGAGCAGGCATAGATTGGCTGCCGTGGGGGCCTGTTATAGAATGCCTCTGTAGGAGGTTTTTGGGGGCGGAGCCTGAGGAGGGCGGGGTTTGGGGAGGGACTTCGATGCCATAGAGTCCAATTGCCAAAGCAGCCATTTTCTCCAGGTGAACTGATCTCTATCAGCTGGAGATCAGTTGTAATGGCAGGAGATCTCCAGCTAGTACTTGGAGGTTGGCAACCCTATGCCACTGCCACACTACTGGCTTCTGGAGATGGTGAACTGTGACTTCTACGTGCATCCAATGTCTTTCCCCCAATTCAACATTAGCATCCCACTGTAGACTCTCCCTAGGGTTGCCAACCTCCAGGTGGGGCCTGGAGATCTCCGGGAATCACCGCTGATCTCTACAGCATTACAGCCTGCTGAGGTCCCTCCCCTCTCCAGGCTCCACTCCCAAATCTCCAGGAATTTCCCAACCTGAAGCTGGCAATGGTAACTCTCCCCCACGCCCCAGTGCTTCAGTTTCCACTGGAAGTGTCTCGGGCACCAGGGGTTTGGAGAAAAACAAACCGCCGGACACTGATGGTGAAATACAGCTGGCTCTGGATGCAGGCGGAGAACCCCTCCCTCCGAGTCGTAGCATGCTCTCAAGAAAAGAAATAATTCCATTGGATCCTAGCTATTAATGGAGTTCTCATAGACTTCAAGGCTATGACTTCTGGATCCCTGGTAGAATAATGAACTAAAAGAAGTACAAAATTCTTGTCCCGGTCCTGAAGCGGGTCAGTGCCTTTCAGTGCCTATGCTCTTAGAATCGACCCCTTCCTGAGAAGAAGTATGTTATCTTACCGTGCATTCCTGAGATTCAGGAATCTCAGTCCCCTGTGCAAGCACCGGGTCATTACTGACCCATGTGGTGATGTCACATCCCGACATTTACTAGGCAGACTATGTTTACGGGGTGGTTTGCCAGTGCCTTCCCCAGTCATCTTCCCTTTACCCCCGGCAAGCTGGGTACTCATTTCACTGACCTCGGAAGGATGGAAGGCTGAGTCAACCTCGAGCCGGCTACCTGAAACCGACTTCCGTCGGTATTGAACTCAGGTCGTGAGCAGAGCTTTTGACTGCAATACTGCAGCTTAACACTCTGTGCCACGGCCCCCAAACCGTCATTCATTCATTCATCCATCAAAGAAGCGTACCCTTGGAAGGAGCAACAGGACTTGGTCAGTGCTAACCGAAATCATATATACTGCCTTTGCTGCCGAATCCCTTCCATCGAAAACCAAACAAACCAAACAAAAGGGGTTACCTTTTATTTCTCCAAAGTTCCCTGATCCCATGGCAAGAAGCTTGTCTTTCCAATCTTTTGATAGTAGCTTTTCAATACTAGGGGTTTCTGAATGAAGGAGAAAAGGGAGAGAAGGGGGGGAAAATCTCGTAAGCGAATCAACATGACTGACTGCACAATAGAACTCATTAAAAGTCTATCTGCTAAAAATAAAGCCTACCCTATCCTGGTCCCGAGTTCATAATGACTTCATCAACAAACTGATAAGAGGGGAGCGAGGGGAGGGGGAGGAAAAAAGAATCTGTTTTGTCACCTGCTGTTTCAAAATCATTAGCTTTTTCCTCTCCCGGAACAAAGCCGCTCCCCGTGACAATGGGCGCATAGAAACCTGTCGCTCATTGTTTTTCAATTTAGAGAACAAGTTTCTGCTTATAATGGGAGCCTGTCAACTTCAGGGTGTTAGTCTGCAGTAAAAAAAAAAATTATAATTATGTTGATAAAAATGCAGAGAGGGGGGAAAAATAAAAAAGGCAAAGAATTAGTGCCTAAATCTGCTACATGTAATTACATCCCTTGGTGTGTTTACAATTACATCCACTTTATGATGTGTTTAAACATAGTGTGGTGGTGAACATGCTGGGGCAAGTTGTCCCCCCCCCCTCCCGGTAACACGTACATGGGAAACAAAAATAATAATAATAATATTATTATTAAAGTTCAGGATGGAAAACGCTTTGCAAACATTACGAAATCTAGACAGCCGGATGATGGGGGAACCCTGCCTTATATAGTTTCACAGGGTAGCCATGTAGGTCTGCAGTAGAACAGCTAGATTCGAATCCAGTAGCACCTTAGAGACCAACAAGATTTTTAAGTGTCAAAGCTCCCTTTGCCAGATGCGAGTAGGAATGGAGATATAAAGACTCAGGTCTCCATTCCTACTTGAAGAAGGGCATTTTGACTCACGAAAGCTTATACCCTGAAAATATTGTTGGTCTCTAAGGTCTATCTATCTATATCAACCTTTAATGGCATATGAATTACATTTGCAATCGTTAAATATAGTTGTATCCAGATAAAATAATACAGTTTATATATAAATAAAATAAATCAATCATGACAACAATCAACGGATTTCCGCTTGGTTCCTCGAATCCTCATAGCAGCTAAAAGAAACTTTGCTACCTCCTCTGTGGTACATGGGAGCTGATCAGTCAGGAGAAAAGCCACTTTGTCCTTTGCGGGGAGATAGAAAATATCCTGCATCAGCAGGTCAATGTATGTTTCCCGTAGGGACACAGAAAAAGCACAATATAGCAACACATGAGCCACTGTTTCTGGTTGGTCCTGTGAGCATGAACAAGTCTGATTACAGACAGTTCTTAAATCTACCCCAAATGATGTTCAGGCAAGCTAACATAAAAACCTGGCGGAGTTGCGGAGATGTTAAGCAGGAGAAATAAGTCGGTAAAGCTCCAAAGGTGAGGTAGATACTCAGTTCCAGCGGGGAGCAGATCCTGCATGCTGATAAGAACATAGTTTGCCTCTCTATGGCTAGTATTCTTTGTTTCGATAGCCTATAAGCTTGCTGTTCGTCAGACGTAAAAGAGAGCATCTAGTGGAACTCCGATTGCTCTGAGTTTGAGAATCCGTTTGGACCATTTTGATTGATGATGGTCAGTTATTAACCAGACCGGGTTGAAGGGGTTAGATCTGAGGAACGTGCGGAGCCAAAATTTGATCATTATAAGCCATCTGCTTGTTCCCAGAGCATTTAGCCCTAATTCGAGGCAAGGTCTCTAAAGTGCTACTGGACTAGAATCTAGCTGTTCTATCTCTTAGGAAGACACAAACACAAAAGAAACCCCAACGGTGGACAGTCCATCCAATCGAGCAACTGGCTCTCAACAGTGGCCAGCTAAGATGCCTTGGAAAATTGCATACACAATGCCTGGCGACACATCAATCAGTCATTCATATGCATATCACTCGTTTTAAATATATATCTTCAGTATTTATGCAGGAGATACCAAGGGCATGGATGGGGGTTCACCATTTATCACTCTTGCATCCTGACCTTGGTTTTTTTCCCTTATGTGCTGGCCGGAGTTTTTTAACGCACACATAAATACAAATGCTAATCCAGCACCAGAGAACGTTAACCTCGGTTCCAAACAATGTAATTGTATATTCTTGTCAGCATTTAGAAGGGTGCACAATTACAATAGCTTTCAAATCCCGCGATTAGCGCGGCATTCAGTTCGAAAATGGAGTGTACTAAAAGATAAGTGCTCCAGTGTGTTCCATCTAAATAACAATGCCCACACTTACTATCTACATCTAAGACATGCAACTGCTATTCTCCACAGTTGGGCTGATGTGTGTTTGCGCCGGCATTTGTTTACCCCCTACTAGGAACTGAAAGAGAGTACATGTTAACTTTTCAAAGGGACCGTCTGGCCTAGAGACCATACAATTATGAGCAACTGGTTAATTTCCTCCACAGAAATAAAAAGGCATTACAAGGAACCTTCATTATCGTGGTTGGCTAATTTTGCTGGAGATTTTTTTTTTTTAATGTGTAGCCTCCCCTCCCCACATCAGTTAAGTGCTCTCAGGAATCAGGGACACAGGGAGTCCTTGGTGTAGAGAAGATTTAGTCCCTGAAGCTCATGTGTACAGATCTCTTGCTACACTGGCTCCATCAACAGGTGTACGCAAATTGGAAGGTGATAAAAGTGAACCTGTGAAGCCTATGAGCGAGTCAGACTAGCCCAGTTCTCTCTAACCAGACTGGAAGCAGCCCTACAGGGTGTTCAGAGAGCCGGTGTGGTGGTTAAGAGCGGTGGGACTCTAATCTGGAGAACCAGGTTCGCTTCCTCACTCTTCCACATGAGCGGCGGAGGCTAATCTGGTGAACTGGGTTTGATTCCCCACTCTTCCACATGAGCGGCGGAGGCTAATCTGCTGAACTGGATTTGTTTCCCCACTCCTACACATGAAGCCAGCTGGGTGACCTTGGGCAAATTACAGCTCTGTTAGAGCTCTCTCAACCCCACCTACATCACAGGGCGTCTGTTGTGGGGAGGGTAAGGGAAGGTGATTGTAAGCCGGTTTGATTCTCCCTTAAGTGGTAGAGAAAGTTGGCATATAAAAACCAACTCTTCTTCTTATATAGTACGGAACTCATTGCAGGACTAACCAGTTTATCTACGCAAAGTCGGCTTCAATCAAGACAGGCCATTGGTCTGTTGAATCCAGCACAATATATTCTGATTGGCAGCTGTTTTTCAGGTTCTTGGACACAGAGCAGGTTTACACAGCCCCTGCTACCTGAGAATGCGGGTAACTGGAGATGCTCAGGATTGAACCAAGGACTTCCTACATGGAATGTCACTGAGCGAAAGTCCCAACTGTTTTCTGTTTGTTCTTAAGTCCCTTTCAGAACTCAATAGCCCTAAATTTCTCCTTCATTTCTGCCCAAAGGCTCTCAAGGCTAGGAGATTCAAGTTGCCTAAAATGGCATTGTAAAAAAGATGAGAATGCAGATAAAAGTCAGAGAAAGAGACAAAAGGGATAATCTAGCCATGATTGTTTTGTACTGGATGACTGAACTAATCAGTTTGTATTGCAAAACTTTTGACAATGGCTTCTTGGTTCTGCAGAACTTTGGGATTGAAGGAACTAAACTGTCCCGTATCTTCTGAGTTCAAGTTGAGTGCTTTTAATACCAATTTAGAACAAGACATGTGCAAACTTGGCGGGCCCAGGAACGTTTCCAGGAATAAAGGGAACACTAAAGAAGTTTGAATTAGTGCACCTTCAAATCACCGGCGCAAAAACCTGGTTCAAGTTCTGCTGATCTGGAAACACGCACCAGATTTTTTTTTTCAGCGTCAGCAGATTTGTTAGGATTCATGGATACAACATGGATATGAGGTACTGCATCATGGGTTTTGTAGTTACTTATGTAGTGCTGCACCAAATCATTTTGGTTTATGCATATTTCACAGCTGGGACTGGCATTTAATTAGAAGTTCAAAATGTAACTGGGCGCTTGACACAACAGTTGGTACCGTGTTGTTGAATTACATGAAGCGTTAAAATGATAAGAACGCTGATAATATGAGACTGCATAATGCTCACTGATGTAACAAATATGAATGTAACTGAAACTTCCTGTTCGTTTCTCTGGAATAGCCACATGGTATAGTAGATACAAGTGTGGATAATTCTGCTATGTTTGCCAGAACTTTGGGAGAGAGCTTCATAAGTTTCAGAGCCAAAATATTATACTCAACTTTTTTTTTTTTTTTTTTAGTGAAGTACGGCTACAGATATAGTTCAATACATTTTAATATGTACACCTTTAATCTTCAGGACAAAAGATCTACTGTGAAGCTTTAGATAGAAAACGGAGATGGATGTGGGGACTCACTATTGTACTAGGGTTGCCAATCTCCAGGTGGAGGCTGGAGACCTCCTGGGATTACAGCTGATCTCCAGGTGACCAAGATTGGTTCACCTGGAGAAAATGGCCACTTTGGAAGGTGGACTCTATGGCATTATATCCCATTGAAGTCCATCCCCTCCCCAAACCTGGTCCTCCTCAGGTTCCATCCCCAAAATCTCCAGGTATTTCCCAATCCAGAGCTGGCAACCCTATCTCATACAGTGAAACCCACTAAGTAATCTTAGGCAAACTGTCCATCTAACTTGATATTAGGTTGTTGTCACAGTAACCTCCATATGAACCTCCTTGTGCAATTTGAAGGTAGGGTTGCCAACTGGGGATTTGGGGTGCAGCCTGGGGACAGTGAGGTTTAGGGGACAGTGAGGGGAAGGACCTCAGAACGGTATAGTGTCATAGATTCCACCCTCCAAAGCAGCTATATGCTTCAGGGAAATGGACATCTGTAGTCTAGCGATCAGTGGTAATTCTGGGAGATCTCCAGGCCACACTTGGAGGATGGCAACCTTAAGAGGCCTTTCTCTGTATTTCCCCACCGTAGCCATACATGACACAGCCTTTTCAGTGGTGGCAGCAAGACCATGGAACACCTTCCTAAGAAAGGCTCCTAATTCTCTGCCAGCCTTTTCAAGTCAAGGAAAGAGTATTTTGTTTCAGCAAACTTTAGGCTGGCACAGTAGGCGGTGTGAAACTCATACTGTGGGTGTGGCATTTTTCAATTAGATTAATTTTGGATACACTGATTCTCCCCCCCCCCCCCCCATGTTTTAATCGTGTTTGTGCTACTGACTGGGATAGTCAGAAGGGAGGGGTATGACTATTTTTAATAAATAAAGGTCCTGGCACTAAACCTATTTATCTGCACAGAAATGTTTTGATTGCCTTTAATATGAAATATGTAATACTTTCCGCGCTGAAAAATTAACTACAGCAATTATCAGCCGCAACATCAAAAGAAGGGACTGTGCTTTGCCTCAACAGGCTGTCTCAGTCGCTGCTACCTGTGAACATACAAAGCTGAGAAATTACACACAACAACATGAAAATGGAAATTTCCCTGCATTTTGTATTATGGAAATACGCTGTTGTTATCAAGAGTTCATAATAAGACGATTTCTATCTGCTTCACTGACTATTACAAACACACCCTAGGCATGCATTTTCCTAGCAAATAGTTTTATAAAGAGGCTTTTTTTTAAAAAAAAGAATCCTACAAACTTGAATAGGTTATATACACATTTTTCTCCACCCCCCCTCTCCTTGCTGTTTTTTCTTTTTAAAAAACCCTCCTTGAGTAGTAAGTAAACAGGCTAGAATACCATGGTATTTGCGGTAGAAGACTGTCAGTCATTAAAAGCTAACAAACCTTTGCAAAGCAGGAATGCAGCAATAGAAATCCATTGTGAACTAACAATGGGCTACAGAACCTCCAGGCACCAAAAGCCGACCGTTTTACTTCTAAGTCTATTGTCAGCGAAGTCCGTGACAAAGCTTTTCCCCTGCAGCTAGACAAAATATTCACCCTGGTGCTGCTCGTAAAGAAACAGGAGACTTCTGTGTAGCTTGCCGAGTTAAAGCAACAGTAGCCCACATTCTGGGATCGTGACAGGCTGGGGTTTTGGCGCTATGGCCAAACAGAATGCGCTGGCGAGGGAAATGCACCATCCTCAATTAAATGTGCCCCAAACACAAACAATGAACTGAAGCTAATGTTGGATGAGGCTACCTGGGGAAATCATTCCCAATCAAAATCGTCTACGGAAGAAAATGAAAGATTAATAGGATTGCCAGGTTGCTTAGATTGGCGGGCAATTGGAAGCGGGGATCAAGCACATGCGCAGCCGTGCCAATGGGGCTGTTGGAAAAAAAATTCGGTATAGTTCGGATTCGGCAGAATTTGGCCCGTCTCGATTTGGGATATGCTGAAGTCCAAACTCCCCCGATTCGGATCCGTGGAATTCGGCACCTAGTTTGAGTTCGGGGGGAAATTCGGCCGAATAAAGTCATTAAAAATGCACTCACGCCTTTCTGCGGCTCCGGGGGAACATTTTTGGGGGTAGAGGTCTAAAACTTTCAGGGTAGCTTGAGGAAACGCTTCTGGCAAGAACCCCCAAGTTTTGTAAAGATTGGGTCAGGGGGTCCCGAGATATGGGGCCCGGAAGAGGTTGCCCCCCAACGGGGAAAAAATCCAAGACGCAGGGGATCTCACGCAAGCCGCCCCGTTGCACTCAACCCCAGGCTAGAGGCAAAAACTGTGAAAAACACCAAGGAGGAGGCTCGACACCAAGGGTGCCGAGCGGAGAGAGACTCGCTAGCCACCGCACAGACTCAACTTTAAACTTAACTTTAAAAGCAGTACACACACTCACACGGAGGTGAGCGGTCACACACCCCTCGGCAGAATGGGCGAAAGCCTCCTTTGGCTCCCCCCCCACAGAAACTGCCCCCCCACAGACTCTGCTTCCCCCCCACATACACACGGAAAAAAATTATAGATTAAAGCCCCAAAAGGGGTCTTACTGTGGATGTCTTCTGTTCCATCAGGAGGGACTGGGTAATCCAATATGATTCCATTTAAGCACGGGAGGTTTTGCCTTGGATTTGCCGCTCTCTAGATGCATTCATCCCAATAGGGAAAGGGGGGGACCCATATCTCAGGACCCCCTGACCCAATCTTTACAAAACTTGGGGGTTCTTGCAAGAAGGCTCATCTGAAGCTACGCTGAAAGTTTGGGGGCTGCACCCCCAAGAATGAGCCCCCTGCAGCCATGGAAAGGAGCGAATGTGCACATGCACCCCCCACACACAGGGATTTCTCTCTCACACAAACAGATACTCTCTCTTTCTCTCCCCGGGCCACGCAGCAGCTGGGATCACATGCTCAATCGTGACTGATTGGCCAGAAGAAGACCCTGCTTGGCCACCGATTGGCCGCGGGAGAATGCTGCTTACTAACTGACGGTTATGCTGCTGTGCCGAACCCCGAATTTGCTGAATTTATTCGCTGAACACCCCGAACTCGCCGAATTCGGCTCCCTGGTTTCCAGCCTTTTTTGAGTTCGGTTCCATCCGAATTAAAAACCGCCGAATCGGGGGAAATTCGGCTGTTTTTTGGTTCGGGCCAAACCGAATCGACAGCCCTATGTGCCAACATGATCGCGTCACTTCCGGTTTACACCCGGAAGCGCCACATCACAACAGGCCTTTTACCACTCAAACTCCCAGTTTGAGCGGTAAAAGGCCCGTTGCCATGTGGCGCTTCTGGGTGTAAACCGGAAGTGGTGCAATCGCTTTGGTGCGACCACGTGCACGCGATCCCCGCCTCAAGCTCCGCCCTAAAAACCTCCCGCTGGAGCCAAGGTGGGACCTGGCAACCCTAAAGATTTAACATTTTGAACGGTGTGGTGTCAGGTTACCTCAAACGCTTCTTGTTTGGCTATTATTGAGTTACTTCACTAGTACCCTGTCATTCTTCTGGATGGAGCCCCGAAACGGCTTATGCCAGGGGTGTCAAACTCATTTATTACAAGGGCCAGATGAGACATAACTGTCACATGGTCAGTCCGGATCATTCTCGCCAGCCCAGATCGAGACCGCAGTGGGCAACCCAGCCCAGATTGAGAGTGGGGTGGTGGCGGCTGCCCGGGCTGGCTTGCAGGCCGGATAAGCATTCTCAAGGGGCCGGACCCGACCCTGGGCCCAACGTTTGACCAAAACTTGGGACAGTCACTTTGCCTCATCCCTTCCAAGGTCAAATTAGATCTGACCATATGAGTTTTATGAATGCATCTCCCACTAATATAATTACTATTTTGCTTTTAAGCAGCCAGTATGTGGGGCCTAGGGTTGCCAACATCAGACTGTGAGAAATTCCTGGGAATTTGGGGGCAGAGCCTAGGAAGAGTGGAGTTTGGGAGGTGTGTTAGCTCAGCAGGGATGTGATGCAATACAGTCCATCATCTTAAGCTGCCGTTTTCACCAGGGATACTGAGCTCTGTCATCTGAAGATCAGCTGTAATTCCAGGAGGAGAACCACAGCCTAGGGTTGCCATCCACTGGCTGGTACCCACTGGGACATGCGGGGAACCTAGGGGATGCCAGCAACACATGGGGTGCGATGTCCCTTCCAAGGGAAACAGGGAGTGGCACCACGTCACTCAAAGAATCACCAAAAACTACGTGGTAAAAGAGCTTCATGCAACTAGAGCTTCACAGCTGAGAGGTAATTAGAGCCCTGATCCTCATCTGAAGAAGAACAGTTGGTTTTTATATGCCAACTTTATCTACATTTTAAGGAGAATCAAACCGGCTTACAATCTCCTTCCCTTCCTCTCCCCACAACAGACACCCTGTGAGGTAGGTGGGGGCTGAGAGAGTTCGGAGAGAGCTGTGACTGGCTCAGGGTCACCCAGCTGGCTTCATGTGGAGGAGTGGGGAACTGAACCCTGTTCTCCAGATTAGAGTCCACCGCTCTTAACCACTACACCATGCTGCCACTCTAGCTTAGACAGCCCCAATCTTGTTGAGCCCTGGGGCACTTTTAAAACTAGGAATGGATGCCAACGTAAAATGACTGGGGCCCATAAAAAAATGGCAGGAAGTTGCAAGCCAAGCATCTTGACTACTATGAAGCCAGATGTTTGTGGGTTCTCCTGCTCCAGTGAAGCTGAGGAAAGCAAAGACCAGCTTCTTCCTTGGGGAAGAAGCAAATGGGAGCCAGGAAATCCATCAGGAGGTACTATGGTGGGGATCACTACTCTAACGAAGAAGAAGAAGAAGAAGAAGAAGAAGAAGAAGAAGAAGAAGAAGAAGAAGAAGAAGAGTTGGTTTTTTTATGTCGACTTTCATTACCACTTTAGGAAGAATCAAACCGGCTTACAATCACCTTCCCTTCCCCTCCCCACAACAGACACCCTGTGAGGTAGGTGGGACTGAGACAGCTCTAAGAGAGCTGTGACTAGCCCAAGGTCACCCAACTGGCTTCATGTGTAGGAGTGGGAAAACCAACCTGGTTCACCAGATTAGCATCCGCTGCTCATGTGGAGAATCAAACCTGGTTCACCAGATTAGAGTTCATTGCTCCAAACCACCACTTCATAACCACTACACCACACTGGCCCTCACAGAAGTACAGTGTCTCCAGCATTCCAGGAAGAGTTCCTCATAGCAGCATTCTCTAGCATTTCTCATGTGCATGTGGTGGGGAGAGAAAAGAGGAGTTCAACCATCCTTACCTTTAGATGTGAAATCTCCATTTACGGCTCCACCGAGGCATATGTTATTGGGACTATTTCAGGGGCCTGTTCTTCCTCGGCTTCCTCCGGCCCCAGTGGTCCTCCCCAACCCTCTCCTCTCCTCTCTCTGACAGCTGTCTCCCCATCATCCCAACAGGTGTTATTAGGCCCCCCGGAACAAAGGCTAAGGCTTTTAAGCCACTGGCTGTTGACAAGTGAAAAGGAAACAACAAATGGCCTGGCTTCTCTTCTCCCCGGGTCACTCAGCCAACGGTAATCGCTATTATTTTTATTTATTAGTTCTGCCGCACTGTCCTCTAACCTGCCGTCGCCCGCCTCCTCTCCCTTCATTCCGTGACAGCCAGGAGCATTTTAACTTTTAATAAAAAGGGGGGGGGGAGAGCAGTATTGCTCAGGCGCACCGCTCCTGAGCCAGCTCTTTCCGTAAAGTGCCTGGCTAATGAATGTTGTCCATTTAGATCTGGATAATTTATGATGTCAGCAAAGTGTGTGTGTGTGTGGGGGGAGAGAGCTGGAATCAAATCGAGCCATTAGTTTGTGCGGGCGAGCATTAACGGAGCAAAATGGGGGTGGGGGAAAGGAGGGAGTGAGAGAGAGAGAGAGAGAAAACAGAGGAAGGAAACAGAGAGAGAGAGAGAGAGATTGGAGCGGTGGGCTCTGATCTGGAGAACCGGGTTCGATTCCCCACTCCTCCACATGAGCGGCGGAGGCTAATCTGGTGAACCGGCTTGGTTTCCCCCACTCCTACACCCGAAGCCACCTGGGCAACCTCGGGCTAGTCACAGCTCTCTTGGAACTCTCTCAGCTCCACCTACCTCACAAAGTGTCTGTTGTGGGGAGAAGAAGGGAAAGAGATTGTCAGCCAGTTTGATTCTCCTCGAAAGGTAGAGAAAGTTGGCACATAAACCAACGCTGCTGCTTCTTTGCCCTTTTTGGGGAGGGGAAAAGGAAGGTGATTGTAAGCCAGTTTGATTCTTCCTTAAGCGGTGGAGAAAGTTGGCGTATAAAAACCAACTCTTCTTCTTCTTCAAGCATGTTTGTAAGATAATGCAAGGTTTTGACAACAAAGATACTCTTGTCTGTTTTAAGGGAGAACTTTCCAGGGCAGTCAAAGTTACCCCAAACTCTGTCTTTACAACAATTTTCAAACATTCGTCCAAGAAGAAGAAACAATGCATGTAAAATAAGCAGACGTCTGCCTGTGCTTCGTTTGCACAATCTATTCTTATCAGCGATCTGGGGGATTTCCTGGGGCTCGCTAAGATACAAAGCGGGCTAGGAGCTGCTGCTCTATAGGGCTAGCCCACATGGCTGCAGCATTGAATACCGCAAGCATATGGGCAGGGCCAGTTGCAGAGGTCTCACCCCCACCTGGCCGGCAAACTCCCTCCCCACAGAAGGCTGACTGAGAAGAGACGCATGATGCTCTCGTTCTCATCCATGTGGTGGTGGAATTTTCATGCATATCACAGAGGCATGGGATAGCAGTGCGTGGAGAAGCGGCTTCCACGTGGCTTGACGTCTGCACAGAAGGGGTCTTCATGCACATGAGGAAAAGGGGAGGGTTTTGAAATTCTTATTTTCATGAAACCAGCCTGCCAACTGGCAGGTGTAAACTTGTAGACTTAGAATCATAGAGCTGGAAGGGACCACTAGGGTCATCTAGTCCAACCTTGTCCACAATGCAGGAAATTCACAGCTACCTCCCCCACAGACCCCAGTGACCCCCTACTCCATGCCCAGAAGATGGCCAAGATGCCCTCCCTCTCATCATCTGCTTAAAGTCACAGAATCAGCATTGCTGATAGATGGCCATCTAGCCTGTTCTTAAAAACCTCTAGGGAAGGAGAGCTTACCACCTCCCGAGGAAGCCTGTTCCACCGAGGAACCGCTCTAACTGATAGAAAATTCTTCCTAATGTCTAAATGGAATCTCTTTTGATTTAATTTCAACCCGTTGGTTCTGGTCCCAACTTCTGGGGCAACTTCTGGCACCCTCCTCTATATGACAGCCCTTCAAGTACTTGAAGATGGTTATTATCATATCACCTCTCAGTCTTCTCCTCTCCAGGCTAAACATACCCAGCTCCTTCAACCTTTCCTCATAGGACTTGGTCTCCAGACCCCTCACCATCTTTGTTGCCCTCCTCTAGACATGTTCCAGCTTGTCTACATCTTTCTTAAATTGTGGTGACTTGTTTGGATGAAGGCAAGCAGATCCACAAAATGAGAGAATTTGGAATGCTATAACTCAGAAAGCTACATACTATACTTGATTATTGTTGTGCCCTTTGGCATTACTTATAGGGTTGTCAGCTTCCAGGTGGGACCTGGGTATCTCCTGGAATTACAACAGAGTTTAGGTCTCCTGGAAAAAATGGCTGCTGTGGAGGTCAAGCTCTATGGCATCATACCCCACTGAGGTCTCTCTGCAAACCCTGCCTTTCCCAGGCTTTATCCCCAAATCTCCAAGAATTTCCTAACAGGAGTTGGCAATCCTATTATTGAAGCAATGTGTGGGATTTTTTTTTTTTTGCAGATTGCTTAATAAATTGATTTTTGAAAATATAAAATTCTTTTTAAAGTCAAGAGCAGAAAGCCAAAACTGTCCTCGAGAAGCACGCACAGGGATGGAATCGTCTTCCAGTCCTCTTGCAAACATGACAGAATGTTTTGCCACTGGAAGTGAGAATTAAACCACACGCGCCTGATGCTAAAACTACTCCACATCCTGAACTCCTCTTGCATAACATATGTGAAAACAAAATCGCAGTCTTTATTGTGCCAGATGCCGGAAGAGATGAACAATTAATTTTTTTTTAAAGCAATCCCACCATCCTCCATAAATCAGATCTCGTGAAGAGCAAGGTAGTTTCACAGCAAATCAGATTTTTTTTAAAAAAAACTGTAGATGGTATTTGCATGAAAGCATAATGTCAAATTAAGTAGAAATTATTAAAGCAAATGTCAGCCTCGAATTTGCTTAGACAGGAAAAAAAAACCTTGCAAGATTCACTCGTGAGCTTCTCCGTTAAAGTACAGCGTCCCATCTGCTTTGGCAACTCGCTCTGTTCGTTTGCGCTTCTCGCCATTCATGGATTATTCTAATACATTTTTTTGGGGCCCGGGATATTTCCGGTGTAGATAAGGAGAAAAAAGACAGTGGCTATTTCCCTTTGAGAGAGAGAACAGGAGGAGTGAAGGAGGTGGCAAAGACCCGAATGGGGAGGGCAGCCCCAGAACACTTGCCACAAGTGTTCCCGAAGGAAACAAACAATAATAATTCAGCGAGCACTATAGATATGCTCAAGAACTGATAAGGGAGAGAAGGAAGGGCAGATTTACAGGTTACATTTTTCATCGATCTCACACGAACAACTAGGGCTGTCGATTCAGTTCGTCCCAAACCGAAAAACAGCTGAATTTCCCCTGATTCGGCGGTTTTTAGTTTGGATGGAACCAAACTCAAAAAAGGCGGGGAAATGGGGAGCCGGATTCAGCGAGCTCGGGGTGTTCGGCGAATAAATTTGACAAATTTGGGGTTCGGCGCAGCAGCATAACCATCAGTTAGTAAGCAGCATTCTCCCATGGCAAATCGGTGGCCAAGCTGGGTCTTCTTCTGGCCAATCAGTCGAGATTGAGTGCATGAGCCCAGCTGCTGCGCGGCCCGGGGAGAGAAAGAGAGAGTATCTGTTTATGTGAGAGAGAGATCCCCCTTGGGGGGGGGGGGTGCGTGTGCACATTCGAGCCATTTTGTGGCTGCAGGGAGCACATTTTGGGGGGTAGAGCCCCCAAACTTTCAGCATAGCTTCAGAGGACCCTTCTTACAAGAACCCCCAAGTTTTGTAAAGATTGGGTCAGTGGGGGCTGAGATATGGGCCCCGAAAGGGGTCCCCCCTCCTTAATGTGCATCTCTGACAATGGGGGTTTGCAATTAGCAGAGCTTGCCACCCACGCCCAAAGCTCCCAGCCCCGACAAACAGCTGAGCTGCGGGGAGCAAGGGCGAGGCAGATGGGAAGAAGATGGAACAGAAGACATCCATAGTAAGACCAGTTTTGGGGCTTTTCTCTATAATTTTTCTCCTGTGTGTGTGTGGGGGGGAGCAGAGTCTGTGTGTGTGTGTGGGGAGGGAGCAGTTTCTCTGGATGGGGGGGAGCCAAAGGGGGCTTTCGCCCGTTCTGCCTGGGGTGTGTGTGCCCCCTCGAGTCTCTCTCTCCCTGGTTTGAGGGGGGGGGCTTCAGTTGTGTGTCCTCAGGTTTTCCCTCATTCATAAGATCGGTTAGGTCTATTTTGATGCTTGCTCAAAACTGGTTTTCAAATTGTGACTTAAAGAATGCATTTTCTTGGTCCCGAGTCCAATGCAAAAGGGGAAATTCCACCCCCTCCTGCTCCTTTAGCGTGCCTCTGTCCCTTTCCATGGTTTGCAAACTCCCAGGCTTTGCATGGTTGCAAACATGTTGCTTTGCATGGTTTGCAAACTTCTTCGCACCTGCCCCACCCTTGCTCCCCACAGATCAGCTGTTTGTCGGGGCTGGGAGCTTTGGGCGTGGGCCAAGCTCTGCTAATCGCAAACCCCCATTGTCAGAGATGAACATTAAGAAGGGGGGACCCCTTTCGGGGCCCATATCTCAGCCCCCCCTGACCCAATCTTTACAAAACTTGGGGGTTCTTGCAAGAAGGGTCCTCTGAAGCTACGCTGAACGTTTCGGACCTCTACCTGCAAAAATGCCCCCGGAACCGCAGGAAGGCGTGATTGTATTTTTAATGGCTTTATTCGGCCAAATTTTTCCTCGAACTCCGGATCTCATGCCGATTTGCACAGACCCGAAGTGGGGGAGTTCGGACTTCGGCATTTCCCGTATAAAAACAGGCCAAATTTTGCTGAATCCAAATTTTACTGAAATCTTTTTTTAACAGCCCTACGAACAACCACTGTCTCTCCCTCAACACCTTGTTTGGTCGAGTTGTACTGAATTTCTTCGAGTTCCATTTAAAATTCCTCAAATATTTCAGCTGGAAGGGAAACCTCCCCCCCCCCCCACACACACACGCAAATACACATTTGGTCCAAATTTCACTTTCTGTAAAAGGTTATTCACAACTTATCACACTTATATGATTGACACTCTTTTCTTTATCTTCCCTAGAAGGATTTTTTTTCTGGATGGGACTGTACATTTCTTACCAATTTTGCTTTAGGCAACGTTCAGAGGCAACTCCATTTCAATATGTTTTCCAATGTCGGAATGGCATAAGCTTTTAAATTATTTATTGAAATGTATTATCTCATCTTCCCACCCAAAATGCTCCAAGTTCTCATCTTTAGAATCGCGTTTCTAAAATGGCAATGCCAGCGTTACGTAGGCCCTGATTTAGATCAGACCTGTGATACAAGGTGAGAAAGGAGTCTCCACACTGGTGTGGATTTCCTACTGAAAACTGACATGTTAGACCTGGAAGGGAGAAAAAAGGCAGGCTTTATCCGCCTTTTTTCCTCCTCCAGGGCTACTAACAGCATGGCAGGGAGATGGTTTTGAGTGATGAAACTAAGTGGGGATGGGAGTTTAGCCCCCCCCTCCAGTCTTCGGGAGTACCCAGCTTGCTGGGGGTAAAGGGAAGATGACTGGGGAAGGCACTGGCAAACCACCCCGTAAACAAAGTCTGCCTTGTAAACGTCGGGATGTGGCGTCACCCCATGGGTCAGGAATGATCCGGTGCTTGCACAGGGGACCTTTACCTTTTTACCTTTTTTTCCCGTCTTCTGACATTGTAGTCCCTGTCTGAATTCAGATGGCTGTCTGCATTTTTAAAAGAAACGATATCCCAGCATCATTGTCTACATTGCCCCGAGCCACAACCCTAACGTTGCTAGGGATCTGCATACTATGTAGTGAAAAGAGCAACCAGGCAACTGCAAGGGGCCAGCTCCCCATTCAAGGCAGGGGATACCCTACTGCCAGCTCCCCTTTCCTGCTGTGTCCCTTAGTGGCGGCAGGAGCAAAATAAAAAAAATGGCCTTTGGGCTGATGGCATGGTGTCATTTCCAGGTTTTCCCGGAAGTGACATCATGCCTCTCTACGGTTTCCCCCCTCACTTCCAGGTTTTCCCTGGAATCCGTCCGTCTGTCTGTCTGTCTATCGTTTTACCATAGAGTTTTGGTGACTTCTGGAGCACCATGTTCGGTGTGCTGCTGTCTCTTGAACACACAGGAACACATGAAGCTGCCTCACACTGAATCTGACCCTTGGTCCATCGAAGTCAGTATTGACTACTCAGACTGGCAGTGGCTCTCCAGGGTCTCAGACAGGGGTCTTTCACATCACCTACTTGCCTAGTCCTTTTAACTGGAGAAGCCGGGGATTGAACCTGGAATGGGACCTTCTGCATGCCAAGCGGATGCTCTACCACTGAGCCACAGCCCCTTCCTCTCTTCTGGGTATTCACTGAAAGTGCTGTTGTGCTGTTGCTGTGATGTTATTCCCCCATATTTACCTTCCTCCCTCACCCACTGGTTGTTAGGTGACAGCTGGTAACCCTACTGTGCAGCCATCATAAAACCATTGCCATTGCCCTAGCTAAGCATTTCCCATTCCCTATAAATTACACACATACACACACAAACTCTCATATACCCATATACATTTTTGGTTCTCTGCTTTTCACTGTTGGTTGTGTGGACTTTTTTTTTTTTTTTTACTGTACATATAATGACTATCATTCATACATATAATATATGTATAATGATTCACTGCTGAATGGACCATGTTGGAAAATGCATGCATTTTATTGGGGGGGGGGATTGGGGTGAAGCAACCAAAGCAAGTAAATGCCTTTGAAATGTGGTGTTGGAGGAGAGTGTTACGGATACCATGGACTGCCAAAAAAAAAACAAATCAGTGGGTTATAGAGCAAATCAAGCCTGAACTGACCCTAGAAGCTAAAATGATTAAACTGGGGATATCGTATTTTGGTCACATTATGAGAAGACAAGAGTCACTGGAAAAGACAGTCATGCTAGGAAAAGTTGAGGGCAGCAGGAAAAGAGGAAGACCCAACAAGAGATGGATTGACTCAATAAAGGAAGCCACAGCCCTCAATTTGCAAGATCTGTCAAAGTAGGACATTTTGGAGGACTTTCATTCATAGGGTCACCATGAGTTGGAAGCGACTTGATGGCACTTAACTCACACACACACACAGGGTGGCCCGAGTGAACCCCACCCACTTTCTGAGAACTCTTGGTAGGTACCAGGAAAGGTATTGACAGATGCCATGATGCCCTCGGACACTATGTTGGGAACCTTGGTCTGAGGGCCTTTACCAGAGTGTATGTTTTCTCTAGGGAGGTTGCTGGGTCTGATTAAGAGATTTGTCCTGGAATTCTGTACTTCCCAGGAGGACATTTCGAGGACATTGATTCATAGGGTCGCCATGAGCCGGAGGCGACTTGACGGCACTTAACACACACATACACAGAGACACACAGACACACACACACAACAACAAAAGAAATATTTGTGTTTCAAAAGTAAAGAATCAGGGGTTCAAGTCATTAATCGCTGAACTGAAACCAGAACAGGTAATTCCACATATTTTGTTACCTATCCTGAGCTCTTCTATACAGGTTGGTTCAGAAATCTGGTTCAAGAAAGTAAGTAAACAGAAGGAAACGCTAATATTGATGACCCTGCGGCTCAGCTATTTTAAATTATCACAATGCGGTTCAACTATTCGATGGTTTGTTTGTTCGTGCATGACATATGTGGAAAGGTACCTATATCAGAGGCCTGGCAACAAAGTGAGATTACGCAGCTCAGAAGAAAATAGACACACGCGCACAGAGGAGAGACGTTTCCGTCAACTCAGTAGAATCCCATTTAGATAGTTCTCCTTGGGACTGGTACAAAATCCCGTAAGCTCTGCTGGCTGCTTAGCTAGATTCAGTTAATGAGGCATCTTAGAAGTCCTTCTTCAGCAGCCTCCTACACTTTACAAGAGGACATCCACAATTCACCAAATTAGAAACTCTGATGAGCAAAGACAACAGCATGCGACTCCAGAACACAATACTGTATTGTGATGGGGGAAAGGAAGAGGAAATAATTTTTTTTTATATAAATTTATGTATTTAAATAGAGACTGACATGGAGAGAGAGAGAGAGAGAGAGAGAGAGAGAGAGAGAGAGAGAGAGAGAGAGAGAGAGAGAGAGAGAGAGAGATGAAATGGACCACCAGGGGCATCCAGTCCAACCCCCTGCACAATGCAGGAAACCCCCAGTGACCCCTACTCCATGCCCAGAAAATTGCCCATCAAAATCCCTCCAGGATCTCTGACCAATCTGGCCTAAAGGAAAATTGCTTCCAGACTCCAAAGTGACGATCGGCATAACCCTGGGCATGTAAGAAAGGGCCATGAGAGCCAAACACTGACGCAACCCTTCCTGCCCTCCCTCTCATGATCTGCCTACGTTCAGAGAATCAGTATTGCTGACAGATGGCCATGTAGCCTCTGCTTAAAAACCTCCAAAGAAGGAGAGCCCACCACCTCCCGAGGAAGCCTGTTCCATGGAGGAACTGCTCTAAATGTCAAAAAGTTATTTTTAATGTTTCGCCAGAAACTCTTTTCATTTAATTTCAACCCACTGGTTTGGGTCCGAGGCAACAGAAAACAACTCGGCACCATCTTCTATATGACAGCTCTTCAAGCCTGCTGGCATTTTTTTCTCCCTGCTCAATGCCTACCCATACTACTTGACCACTAACCATGAAATCCAGTCTAAACCCATTCATCTCAATGGGCGTAGACTTGAGTAACTCTGCATAGGATTGCACGGTTAGCCTCACAAGTTTTAACATAAGAATATGAAACAAGTTATGATCTCGTAGAAGGTTTATTGACCTGCACAGTATGTGGTGTAATGGTGAAGAGTGTTGAACCTGCATCAGGGAGATCCTGGTTTGAATCCCCAGTTGTGCCATGGGTCCCGTTTGTGGAGAAAGGTGGGGTGTAAATAAATTAAATAAAATTAATATTAATATTTAATATTAAATTAAAATTTAAAATTAATATTTAAATCCAAACAGTGATACTTTCATATGAGAGAGAGAGAGAGGGAGGGAGAGAGGGAGAGATGGCAGAATATACCGTCCATTAAAGATCTCCAACAGGATTCTTCTTCTCTTCTATGCTGGAAATTCTATATTTTTTTCAACATTAGTTTCCCAATAACCAGTCCATCTCTAAAGACTTCATTCATTAGTCCAAAAACATCTCCCCAAACATTTTCATTTTAGCGATAAAGGGGGAGACGGGGAAAATAATAGAAAGCCCTTCTGCCTGTGACCTCACAGCCCCATGTTTTCCCGACATGGTTTATAGCGGGAGAAATGCCGATTGCTTTGAGAAGCCACCCTCGTAAATAACAACCAAGCAGCAGTGAATTATCCAGACCGTAACTCAGGCAAAAGGTGTGATATCCATTTATATTATATGACCCCCCCCCCCCCCCACACCAACATCTTAATTGAATTGCGGCCGTTCATTTAATCAGCCGCTTGGCAATATTTTCTGCATTGCGGTGGCAAAAAAAGATGGTTCCTGTCCAGCCAACCACCCTTTTCGGCCAAACTGCTACCGGTCTCCACACAGAAATGTGTCAACAAACGGCTAGGAAAAGAGTCCAATGTGGAAAAGTAATGCATGCACTGACCAAGATAGAAAATCAGTGAGCTGAACCAGAAAAACTGAGAGTAGAAGGAAACTACCTGATAGTGGTATTCCACAAATGCTGGCGCATATACAAGTCCAAAACTGCAGATTAGGGATTGCCATCCCCTTTCAGTAGGGAGAGATTCCCCCTCCCCCTGGCACTGTTCAGCCAGCAGGAGGGGGGAGACTTACTAGCTGCAAAGGGAGGCCAGAGGGAGGCCGGCATCGACACAATGACATCACTTCTGGAAATGATGCCATCATGTGCCCGACAATTGTGGAGGCGTTCTGGTATTTGGGCAAAAGTCTATGGTGAAAATACCTTCTACCACAGACTTTTTGCCCAAATACCAGAAGAAAAAGGAGGAGGAGGAGGAGACTGGGAAGGGCAGCCATGAAGGCGCTAGAAAAGATTCTGAAATGTAAGGATGTGTCACTGGCAACCAAGATCAAGTTAATTCATGCCTTCATGTTCCCTATTACTATGTATGGGTGTGAAAGCCAGACATTGAAGAAAGCTGATAGGAAAAAAGTAGATTCCTTTGATATGTGGTGTTGGAGGAGAGTGTTATGAGATACCGTGGACTGCCAAAAACAAACAAACAAGTGGGTTAAAGATCAAATCAAACCTCAGCTGAGCCTAGAAGCGAAAATGACTATACTGAGGCTATCATTATTTGGTCACATTATGAGAAGACAAGAATCACTGGAAAAGACAATCATGCTAGAAAAAGTTGAAGGCGGCAGGAAAAGAGGAAGACCCAACAAGAGATGGATTGACTCTATAAAGTCAGCCATGGCCCTCAATTTGTAAGACCTGAGCGAGGCTGTTAAAAATAGGATGTTTTGGAGGACATTGATTCATAGGGTCACCATGAGTTGGAAGTGACTTGATGGCACTTAACACACACACAGTTAGCACAGTCATCCTAATGCAGACCACTCCAGTAATTATGGTAAACTGAGGACTGTCAGTCCAGGATCTGACGCCATGGTGTGAAGTTCGTTTATTAATCAGACCCCATCACAGAGTTTCACGTGATGTGCCAACACAGACATCCTAGGTTATTCGAGGCTTGTCCCGGATTGTCATGGAGGCTGAAATGCCAGCCAGGTCTCTCTCCATTTGACTGATTTAGTTTTATTTATTGTGTTACATGTGAACCTAGTTATTGCTCCTAAATACCTGCTGGTTACTTCACACTCTAAAATGTACCTTTTAAAAATCTTAGGTGCGCTTCTACACTCAGGAACTGATTGCATAATTGGCCTTCAGGGGGCATTACAGCTTTTGTGTGGATTTTATGTGGTTTGTATGCAGGACCCCTTGGAAAGAACCTTCCAATAAAACAAAATTCAAAGTGAATTTTGAACGTGTTGCTCAAACGGATCATCTGCAGGAATTATGAGGGGAGGTTCAAAAAGTGTACATTAAATCACTGAAAATGCTCAGGTGAGGTTTTGAGCATATCTAGAACTGTCACTGACCCCCCCACATGAAACAAAACAGAGATCAGTATGGAAGGTCCTGCAGAAGAAAAATACTTCTTTATGGCACCCAATGAATGCACTCCTAATTATGGTTTACTCAAAGACAACTGAGATGGGATATGACATGAAAAAGAGACAATTTAGCTGAATGTTAAAATTATTCCAAGCCAATAAAACCAACCTCAAAATCAAATCTGTTGAAATTTGGAGCAGATTAACAGAATTTTGAAGACTCACAAAACAACAACAACCAGGGAGACAACTTAGTTGGGGCGAAAAACTTAGTTGAACAATAATTTCATTTCAAGACAGAATAAAATTTGTCAACATTTTGGAGCAGAATAACAGAATTTTGAAGACTCCTTAAAAGAAAACAAAAAAAGAAAAAAAAGAAAACACGGAGACAATTAAGTTAAAAAACTTAGTCGAACAATCAATATGCTGGCCAACGGCTGTAACAGTAAATTACAGTTGAACAATCAATTCATTTCTGGACAATAAAACCAACCTCAGTATCAAATCTGTCGGAATTTCAGAATAGGTTATCAGAATTTTGAAGACTCGTATAAAAACTAAATTTCAGGGAGGGGTGATCACGCATCTTTGGGGCTGGCCCTGCCAGAAGCATAAATTAGAAGCCATTCATCGCTGGCTTGGATAGAATCCTTTCACTGTGTGGAGGTTTGAAAAAAAAGAGGAAGCATTAAAACAATGGCTTTAGTTCGGGAAGAACAATCGGTGTTTTCAAGAGAGCCCCTTCGCTCTCTCCCTCGTCACTGCCACCATGCGCCGGGACATCATGGCGCTTCCCCCCTTATCGTCAGTTGTAACTTTTCATATCACGCCCCGGCTCTCCTTTCTCCTTGGACCACTACCTCCTTTTCAATACCTCCACAGTGGCAGAGAAAAAAAAAATACACTAAGCCTCTTTCTCTCCCACCCCTCTCTCTCTCTCCCCCCACCTCCTATTTTCTTATATTTGTGTAGCTGTTAGACATTTTGCAAAGGAGGGGAGTACCAGCCAGCCTCTCACAACAAAAGAGCTACTGTCATTCCGCCAGTCCCAGACATGGTGGAAACCAGCCCACAGGAAAAGGCCTGGCTCCAGTGTTAGGCCCCGGCCGAGCACAGTCACTGCATTCAGTCAAATTGGCAACGAGTCTCGGTGTTCCTGGCTTTGAGCTGTGAACAAGGGTCGGGATTGAATAACCAATTATACAACCGCTGACTGAGTTTATCCAAGGTTTGCAAACTGCTATAATAGCCCAGTATTCAACTGGCTGTTTTATCCTTTTCCAGATATAGTGTCATATCTCCCCTTGTGCTCCATTTACATGTCATTTTATTACATACATCCATTAAAAAAGGTTAATACAATGTCACAGGCAGTGCCTAAATGATGCTATTCAGCTGCTGTACCCCTGGCTGGTTCAAGTCGTGCAAGCACCTCTCTCTCTCTCTCTCGTACACACATAACACTTATTTATCCACACATGGTCTTTCCTGCAGCAACTTGAAACACGTTGCTAGCGAGAAGACGACTCCAGATATAAAATGAAATCTGGAAGGGAAAAGACAGTCTTCGCTCCAATTTGCAAATGCATGTAAAGAGAAACATATTGCAAAGTCCACATTCTGCGGTTCAACTTTTTAAAAGTTCTAAAGTGGGCACGCTTGCAGCTTTGGCAGGCCAATCTCTCATGACAACAGTGTCAACCCTAATGGGAGATATTAAATATATATATATATCGAAAGATACTTCATTTTTCCAGTTTTAGAGCCATGACTGCAATACCACTAATTGACTTTGCCCACCAATGGGATTATGTGTTCCAAGATGTTCATTTCACGATCCATGATGCTTAACCCGTGACATCTGGCAGTGTAGATACAGGCCACTGAACCACAGTTAATGTGCTATTCTACACAATATATTATATGTAAGCTAAATAATATTATGCAGTTGGATCAGAATTAAGGATGCCTTCAAATTCTGCAAGACTTCTGGTTCAATTTGATTACTTCATGCTGATTTTTGCTTCCCATGTGCACATCCAACCCATGAGCATTTTCATACCATTATCCATTTCCTTGTGCCAAATTCTGTCTGCAAAATCTGTGCATTTTGCAGCACTGCATATGCCTCAATAAATCATCATGCTACACTGTATGCATCATATAGGTATAAATGATGTACGTTACAGGTATAAATACTGCATAAACAGGTGAGAGAAAGGAACTAATGAATACTCAGTACCAGCAATAAAAACCATTCACCACTACATAGAGAAACAAACAAACACACCAAAAAAGTAAATAAACGATCATATTTGCCAATCCCTGCATAACAATAATTGGGAAAATAATATACATTATATAATTAGCCGTAGCCTACTGGAAGAGTTATAATAATAATACCTGGGGTCCTATGCATCGTTAAAATAAGGCCATATATGGTGGCCTTCACTGCAAAGTTGTGTGGCTATGTTTGATTTGCTTCCTGTAATGTATACACTTTCTCATCTAAGCCCAACATATGTATGGCGGGGAAGCATGAACATTAGTGTGTGTCTACCTAGGGCTACCCCATTCCCAGTGGGGACAGTGGACCCCCTGACCCCAGGTCCCATTGCCCTCTCCGCTGAAAACACCCCAGGAAAAAAATTACAAAGAAAAAAATGAGGCCTTGTCTACTAACAGGAAGTCCTAACCATAGAGTTCCTGGTGATCCCTAGAGCTACTTGGAAGCAACCAAAGGCAGCTCTAGGACTCACCAGGAACTCTATGGTAAGACAGTCCAGTTTTACCATATAGTTTCCAGCTATTCCTACTGTTATCCTTGGCCACTTCTAGGTAGCTCTAGGAATCACCAGGAACTCTTATGTCTTGTCAGTATTTGAGACTTTATTTTTCTTTTCAATTTTTCTTCCAGGATGATGCCCCCTCCTCATAATGAAGTTGATGGGCAGTAGATTCAGGAAGGACAAAAGAAATCATTTTACTCAATGAGTAATAAAACTGTGGAAATCACTGCCAGTGGAGGTAGTGATGGCCATGAGCTTTAAAAGGAGGTTAGAGAGATTCATAGGCAATAGGTCCATCAATGGCCACCAGTCATGGTGAGTAAAAAGTACCTCCATATTCAGAAATCTGGTGCTAGGAAGAAGAAGAGTTGGTTTTTATATACCGACTTTCTCTACCACTTAAGGAAGAATCAAACTGTCTTACAATCACCTTACCTTCCCCTCCCCACAACAGTCACCCTGTGAGGTAGGTGGGGCTGAGAGAGTGTGACTAACCCGAGGTCACCCAGCTGGCTTCATGTGTAAAAGTGGGGAAACAAATCCAGTTCATCAGATTAGCCTCCACTGCTCATGTGGAGGAGTGGGGAATCAAACCTGGTTCTCCAGATCAGACTCCACCACTCCAAACCACCACTCTTAACCACTACACCACGCTCTTAACCACTACACCACAGGGGAAGGTGTCAAATCTCCAAGGATTCTGAAACATAGATAGCAGTCAAGGACATCTGGAAAGGAGAACATTGGAGTTACCAATTCATACTTAATGGCCCATCTTGGAAGAATTTTCACTTGCCTTCTCTTACTCACAGTGGGTAGCCGTGTTAGTCTGTCTGCAGTAGTAGAAAAGAGCAAGAGTCCAGTAGCACCTTAAAGACTAACAAAAATATTTTCTGGCAGGGTATGAGCTTTTGTGAGCCACAGCTGAAGAAAGTGAGCTGTGGCTCTTGAAAGCTCATACCCTGCCAGAAAATATTTTTGTTAGTCTTTAAGGTGCTACTGGACTCTTGCTCTTTTCTACTTCTCTTACTCGTCACACCACCTAGAGGAAACCTCTGCAGCCCATTCTAATCCCATTCTAAGGGGCTGTGGTTCGTTGGCAAAGCATCGACTTGGCTTACAGAAGGTCCCATGTTCGATCCCCTGCTGATTCAACGCCAAATTGCCAAGTGCAAAACCCACCCGATTCTACAGAGGCTGTTCACTGGGGAGGGAACTTCTGCATACAGCCTCCCTATTTTCTGACTAGTCCAAGACAACCCCTTCTTCCTGTTGAACCCCTAAAACAAGGGCTAACAAAAAGGAGCTTTGGTTAGCGCCTCCACCCTAATATCTTGATTGTGCTGTTGTACCTTACAGAGAAGGAACACCTTGCACATTTGGAATTAGCTAGAAACAACTTCTAGTTTGTTTTCTATGTTTTGCATAACCCTTTCTCTGCTTTCCCTTGCCTGTTTACCCGTTTGTGCTTAGAATAAACTTAAAAAACATCACAACCTAGTCTTGAGAGATTTCTTTTGGCTGGCTACTCATGCAACTTAAATCGCGGGAAAGGTCACATGAACACATGAAGCTGCCTGATACCGAATCAGACCCTTGGTCCATCGAAGTCAGTATTGTCTGCTCAGACCGGCAGCGGCTCTCCATGGTCTCAGGCAGAGGTCTTTCACATCACCTACTTGCCTAGTCCCTTTCACTGGAGATGCCGGGGATTGAACCTGGAACCTTCTGCATGCCAAGCAAATGCTCTACCACTGAGCCACAGCCCCTTCCCGAAGAGGAGAAACGGCTGCCTTCCTGGAGACAAGGAACTTGCTCCCAGTCTCACTCCTGGGAAGAGATGGGACGTTCATTGTCATCCACACACACTGGCCACTGCACCTTAGGACCGTTCGGGAACACTTGCAGCTCATTCCTGAGCCCAGGGACTGAAAGTCCACAGAAGCTGCTCAAGTGGCCGCGCTGGCATTCATGTTATTGCGCAGCCACTGCCCGGGCTGCTTGAGCTACCAAGACTGCAACGGATGCCAGCGCTGGGATGCTCACACCAGCCTTCATGGACTGGCACTGCAGTGAGACCCTGGGACGCCCGCCTTGGCATCCTGCTGGCATTGCAACAGCGCAAGTGCCCGTGCCGTTGTCCCTGGAGTGTCCCCAGGGCATTCTGGGGGGCAGAGCTGCCGGTAGGCAGCTTCCTAAACCCTTCCAGCCTGGGAATGCCCTCCTCTGCCTCAGCGGTGCTACGCTAAGTTTTTGCTGGAGCAGCATCGCTTTACTCTATGGGGCTCCCCGCCCCGATTTTAATTTTTGTTAGTTAAATGGGCCTTTTTCTGGCAGGCTCCAAAACTCTGGATGCACCCCAGTGGCACCCCAGCTACGCCATCCCTTGGTGCCGCTGGGCTCAGGAACGGGCTGCCCATAAGGTGCCCAAAAAGTTAACCCACCAGATGGTGGCAGTTTCACCAGAGCACTGAGGATACGAAGAGAACGGGAAGAAGAATCAAACCGGCTTACAATCACCTTTCCTTCCCCTCCCCACAACAGACACCCTGTGAGGTAGGTGAGGTTGAGAGGTAGGTGAGGTTGAGAGAGAGTGACTAGCCCAAGGTCACCCAGCTGGCTTCATGTGTAGGAGTGGGGAAACCAACCCAGTTCACCAGATTAGCCTCCGCCACTCATGTGGAGGAGTGGGGAATCGAACCCGGTTCTCCAGATCAGACTCCAACGCTCCAAACCACCACTCTTAATCACCACACCACGCTGGCTCTCATAAGGCGACACTGAACTCATTACACTCACAAAACCCATGGTAGGCTCTGTACTTACCATTTTGTTTGCTTGACATGAATAGACTGTAGTTGACGATGGGCAATGTTACACACATTGAAATCAGCACACGTAGGGGTGGAACGGACATCAGCCCATTGGCCTCACCTATGTGTGATAACCTGATCTTGCGTACGACATCTATGCATGTAGGAAGTGTATGTGCATAGGCGCTTGTGCGCTTTCACTCCCTATGTGGACAGACACTGGGCTCATGAGTCTGTAATCATTGATATGAGTAGACTCTAATCTGGAGAACCGGGTTTGATTCCCCAATCCTCCGCATGAAGCCACCTGGGTGACCTTGGACTAGTCACAGTTCTCTTAGAGCTCTCTCAGCCTCACCTACCTCACAGAGTGTCTGTTGTGGGGAGAGGATGGGAAGGGGATTGTAAGCCGGTTTGATTCTTCCTTAAGTGGTAGAGTAAATCAGCATTCGAAAACCAATTCTTCTTCTTCATCTTCATCTTGATCTTCTTCGGAAAAAAAATGAATGACTGGACATGCCCAAAGCATATATTTAAGGGATGTGTCTGGAGAGTTACAACTCCAACTATAAGACACTTTACTCAATCGTTTACTAAAGACTTGCTGAGGTGCCCAATATATCGTAAACATTTTTTTTTTTTTTTTTGCTATTCTATAGAATAGAAAGCCCTTTTAAAAATCTGGCTCCCAACCTCACGCAATGGTCAGAGGGACGCCGCCTACGTGTTGGTCTGCAAATTCAGCCCTGCCGCTTTCCTCCCCAATCTGCCGAGGGGATGTTTATATGACAGCTACATGAAGCTCCACATTCCCGAATTATTTCTCATCCCTCCTTAGATAGCTAAGCTCCTTCATTCTTTCCACACACAAAAACATGCGCCGATAAAAAAAAAACAACCCGCCTCGCTTTCTTCTCAAGCTAGGGGAGGGGATTAATGGAGTATCTGAAATATGCGAGGAAGTCGACATTTCGGTTACAATTTAGGCAGCAGCCGACTACCATTTACCTTCTGTCATGCCCTATCCGGACTACAAAGGGGAAGAGCGGGAAAATAATGAGGGGAGAAAGTAGAAAGAACATGAGAAATAGTTGGGATTCTCGCTCTGACATGCAAAGAAGACCATGCCTCGAGAGACGGAAGAACTGCCTAACTGAAGCACCTATTTCTTTGAATAATCTACGGAATATGCATGCATGTCGGCTTTTCCTTTCTGCCAGACAACATAAATGGGTACGCAGCTGTGAGTAGAAGAAGAGTTGGTTTTTATATGCCGACTTTCTCTACCACTTAAGGAAGAACCAAACCGGCTCACACTCACCTTCCCTTTTCCACCCCACAACAGACACCATTGTGAGGTAGGTGGGGCTGAGAGAGCTCTAAGGGAGCAAGTGTGGTATAATGGTTAAGAGCGTTGGTTTGGAGCGGTGAACTCTGATCTGGAGAACTGGGCTTGATTCCCCACTCCACAGCTGAGGCTAATCTGGTGAACTGGATTTGTTTCCCCACTCCTACGCATGAAGCCAGCTGGGTGGCCTTGGGCTAGTCACTCTCTCTCAGCCCCACCTACCTCACAGGGTGCCTGTTGTGGGGAAGGTGATTGTAAGCTGGTTTGATTCTTCCTTCAGTGGTAGAGGAAGTCGGCATATAAAAAAACCAACTTTTCTCTTCTTCTCGGTGACTAGCCCAAGGTCACCCAGCTGGCTTCATGCGGAGTGGGGAAACCAACCCGGTTCACCAGATTAGCCTCCGCTGCTTATGTGGAGGAGTGGGGAACCAAACCCACTTCTCCGGATCAGACTCCCCCGCTCCAAACAACCCCTCTTAACCACTATACCACGCTGGCTGAGGAGAAATCCTAGCACCATTAGTTCCCAAGATCTGTGCCGTGAGAAGCTTACGTCAGGAATCTTGTGCCAATGGAACCAGGAAAATCCTGTTGCAAATGACTGGTCTAGCGCAACAATTGCACAATATCCGACAATGTGTGGACGCAAGCTCATTGCTTCTCTGTGACAAATCACAGACGCACCAGCCAGTCTTCTCCATGGGGTTTTAAAAGACATATAAACACTGGTAGATGTGGCACGTCCAGGGGACGGAGCATGGATTAATTGGGATTAATCTGGGGTTGGATACGACGGAGTTGGGTAGAAAATGACAATGGATCCTTTTTTGGGAAGTTGGTACCAGCCAGGAGGAGGATACAATGCAGCAGAGATCCTTCAGCCTGGAGATAAGGGAAGTCAGTGCCTTTGGAAAGAGATCATCTCGGCGTTTGAAAAAGGATTACATGAAGTCATGAAGGATAAGGCCTATCAATGGCTATAAAACTCTATTAACATTTACAGCTCTGTTGCTCAGGGATATTTAGTTTGGGGGATTTGTGGACTCTTCTTTTTTTCCACATCATTTATAGGAGAAAGTTTGTTTGGTTTTTTTTTTTTAATGTAATTATTTGCTTCCTTTACTGCTAGCTGCGTTAAGATCTTTGGGGTTAGGCAGGTTATACATGCTTTATTGGCTAAATGGAATGTTCATGTTTGGTGGCAGTACTACATCTTAGCGTGGTGTAGTGGTTAAGAGCGGTGGTTCAGAGCGGTGGAGTCTGATCTGGAGAACCGGGTTTGATTCCCCACTCCTCCCCATGAGCGGCGGAGGCTAATGTGGTGAACCGGGTTGGTTTCCCCACTCCTCCACATGAAGTCAGCTGGGAGACCATGGGCTAGTCACAACTTTCTTAGAGCTCTCTCAGCCCCCCCTACCTCACAGGGTGTCTGTTGTGGGGAGGGGAAGGGAAGGTGATTGTAAGATGGTTTGATTCTCCCTTAAGTGGTAGAGAAAGTGGGCATATAAAAACCAACTCTTCATCTTCTTCTTCTGGCAACCCCATAGGGTTTTCAAGGCAAGAGACATTCAGATGTAGTTTGCCATTGCCTGCCTCCACGTCCCGACCTTGGTATTCCCATCCAAATACTTGCCAGGGCTGAAGAAGAAGAAGAGGAGGAAGAGGAGTTGGTTTTTATATGCTGATATTCTCTCCCATTTAAGGGAGAATCAAACCGGCTTACAATCACCTTCCCTTCCCCTCCTCACAACAGACCCCTTGTGAGGTAGGTGGGGCTGAGAGCAGAGTGAACTGTGACTAGCCCAAGGTCACCCAGCTGGCTTCATGTGGAGGAGTGGGAAAACTAACCCACTTCACCAGATAATGTCCACCGTTCATGTGGAGGAGTGGGGAATCAAACCCAGTTCTCCAGATCAGAGTCCACCGCTCCAAACCACTACTCTTAACCACTACACCACGCTGGCTCTCCATACAGAGTGACATGCAGAAGTGGTTTGCTATTGCCTGCCTCTGCATAGCAACCCTGGGCTTCCTTGGCTGTCTCCCATCCAAGTGATAACTAGGGCTGACCCTCCTTAGCTTCCAGGATTTTAAGATATTGGGCTAGCTGGGTCAAGGCTTTTATTATAGAGTTGCTAAAATACCGAAAGATTGGTGGTGTTTTTTCGCTAGGAATGTAAGCTCTCCCCAGTAGTAAATGCCCTAGTTGGAGGAAAGACATTTCGATTCTGTGCAGCAACCGAGTAACGACTGTACATCTGCTGCGCTTATTGGATGAATGTCTGCAAATAGTTCACCCCAACCAGGGGTTTAGAAGTTCAAAACAGCTAGACGGTTCCCCCAAATTCTATCATTTAATCTTTGCGACCTCGCCTGTTCGGTGGAACAGCCATCCCGATCGAGTCATCTGCAGAGAGGATCAGGGCTGGGTGTTCCGTGACCACCTGGAATAGATTTCTGCCGTGCCGCTTTAGGATTAAAAGGATTGGGAGATTAAAGAAAGAAGTGTCGGAATGGAACAAATCCTTATGATCACTCTATAAAAGTACTACTCATAATTAAGCCTCTGGCACCCAAACGGCATTGTTCGTCTCTTGAAAATACCCTTGGGGGAAACATATAGAAATTGGAGAGTCTGCTTTTTTAATGGTGTGTGTTTGTGCAGGGGTGTGTGTGTTTTAGTAATAGTGCAATCCTAAACAGAGTTACAACCTTCTAATTCAATTGAATCCATCGTAAATTTTTATTTTCTCCTCCTGGAGATTCGGTAGAGGGGTTTGAAGGGTAAAACAAGCAAGCAGCTCGCCCCGAAAAGAGAGGAGCAACGGAATTGTGTTTCTCAATGTGAAAAATATTAGGGTGGAACTATACGTTGTGAGTAATGCCATGATTCTCTTTTAGGAAATGTTTGCAAAATATAACCACAGGGTCTGTTAATTGGAAGAGAAGGCTGCTGTAGGGTATGCATATGAGGTGTGTGAATATTTAACCCCTTCCCTCTGTGCTATATTGCAACACAAAATTATACCCCCAAAGTTGCTCTTACTGTTGTTAGTATAAACTTGCAGGCATATATAAGTTTTCCCTATCAGGGTAAAGGCAACTTGTTAGGAGCGATTTGCAGTGGTAGCATGGCTCAAGAAGAAGACTTGGCTTTAATATGCCGACTTTCTCTACCACTTAAGGAAGAATCAAACCGGATTACAATCATCTTCCCTTCCCCTCCCCACAACAGACACCCTGTGAGGTAGGTGGGGCTGAGAGCTGTGACCAGCTCAAGGTCACCCAGCTGGCTTCATGTAGAGGAGTGGGGAAGTAAATCCAGTTCACCAGATTAGGGTCCGCAGCTCATGTGGAGGAATAGGGAATCAAACCCAGGTCTCCAGATCAGAGTCTACCGCTCCAAACCACCCCTCTTAATCACTACAGCATGCTGGAAAGAATCCAAGCAATCTACTCTTCCACCTCCCTAGATAGACTTGCACAGTCTTGGTTTTGAAGTGGAAACAAGGCATGAGGAATTCTCCGCAATTCCATTTTGTAATATTTTAATTCTGATTTCTGTTCAGAACACTGGGCCAATAAACTTTGCCACAGCTTTCACTTTCGAGTCACTTCTTCACATCACCCATTTGGCTGTGCACATTGATAAAACACTGCAAAAAAGAAAACTGTGTAATGTTTAACTAAAATGAAGGGATGCATGTGACCATCTGTAAAACAGTATACAAAAGGAACCTTGGAGGGGAGGAGGAGGAGGAGAAGGAGAAGGAAGAAGAAGAGTTAGTTTTTATATGTTGACTTTCTCTACCTTTCAAGGAGAATCAAACCAGTTTACAATCTCCTTCCCTTCCCCTCCCCACAACAGACACCTTGTGAGGTAGGTGGAGCTGAGAGAGCTCTAAGAGAGTTGTGACTAGCCCAAGGTCACCCAGCTGGCTTCATGCATAGGAGTGGGGAAACCAACCCTGTTCAACAGATTAGAGTCCACCGCTCATGTGGAGGAGTAGGGAATCAAACTCAGTTCTTCAGATTAGAGTATCAGTTCTACTCTTTCTCCAAGGAGGTCACGGCAGAGTACATACATCTATGCTCCTCTGTTTTATCTGCACAGCAACCCTGTAAGGTAGGCCAGGCCACGAAAGCAGCTGGCCCAAGGTAACTCAGTAAGCTTCATGGCCAAATGAAAATTTCAACCCTGGTCTCTCTGTCCTAAATCCAGCATTTTAACCATCACACCACACTTGCTCTCCGTAAGAGCTGCCCAGCACTTAGATTTGGACATGATCTGGACTCAATAAATATACTCAGGAAGCTTGCTGGTTGACATGGGCCTGGTCATTGGCTCCGCCTAACCTACCTCGCAGAGCTGTTGTGAAGATAAAATGTGGGAAAAGAGACCATATGCACCACTCGGTGAGTTTTTTGCAGAGAAGACAAGCTAAAAATGTCCTGGCGGGTAGATACTTGGTATAGGCTACATTGATCGGTACATTTGTAATTGTACGGATCGAGATTATCACCCCTGCATCTCCACTCCTGCCCTTTTGCAACACACAAGTACACTTTCTCTTTCCATCTGCCTCCCTCCTAGCTTCCTACGTTCCACACACGCTGGGGAGATTGTTTTAATCTTCCCCTGATTCAAGGTGTTAACCGCTCGGCAATCCCGTGGTTGCTCAAACAAACGTATCATCCCCTCTCCAGAGCCTTCTGTTCATAGCTATAATGATTTAATGTTCTCTCCCCCCCACCACTTCCCATCACGGCTGGCTGCCACGCTTCATCCTCTCATTCTCTCCCCATAACACAGCTAGATGTTATAAAACATATGCAAGATTCTGGAAACTGTCACCCGGGGTAGCCCATACAGAGAGCGGGCTTGGTCACCCGTCCGAAGGGAAGCAGCGTCACCTAAACAAACCATTATCGGCTCATCTCCTGTCTTTGTACTTCTTCTTCTTCTTTTTTGGCTGTTACCCCACAGGATTAACTTTTATCTCTAATCTCTGCTCCGGCCAACTGTCAGGGAGCCTAAAAGCCTGTTGGCTTCTAATCTGTGTGCAATAATACTGCTGTTGCAAACTGATAGCTGGGAAATAACACGGAAGGCAGGGCGACCCGGTGGCGCGGAAAGGGCCGGCTGTCAGGTGCGCTGGGGACCGTTTCTCACCTAAGAGGACAACGGGAGAAGCAGTGGCGTGCTTCTTGTTGTTCCATTCGTGCGCTGGAACCGGCCTCTCAAAGGTCTGTTGCCTTTGGGGGTCCGCATCAAATTAATTGAGATATAAGCTATATGAAGGAGCCGTATTAGGGTTGACAGGCATGGCTACCACAGGGAGATGTGGGGGGGGACGACAACAAGGAAATGGGGGGACATCACTATGTGGATAGAATTGAGCGGGAGGAGAGCGACGAGGATGATCAGGGGCCTGGAGACCGAGCCCTGCGAGGAAAGGCTGAGGGAGTTGGGAATGTTTAGTCAGCGTGGTGTAGTGGTTAAGAGTGGTGGTTTGGAGCGGTGGGCTCTCATCTGGAGAACCGGGTTTGATTCCCCACTCCTCCACATGAGCGGCGGAGGCTAAGCTGGTGAACTGGATTTGTTTCCCCGCTTCTGCACACGAAGCCAGCTGGGTGACCTTGGGCTAGTCACAGCTTTGTTAGAACTCTCTCAGCCCCACCTACCTCACAGGGTGTCTGTTGTGGGGAGGGGAGGGGAAGGTGATTGTAAGCCGGTTTGAGTATCCCTTAAGTAGTAGAGAAAGTCAGCATATAAAAACCAACTCTTCTTCTTCTTCTTGTCTGGAGAAAAGGAGGTTGAGGGGGAACAGGACTGCTCTCTTGAAGTATGTTAAAGAGCTGTCACTTAGAGGAGGGCGGGGTGGCTCAGTCCTCAGAGAAGAGGAGAAGACTAAGAGGGGACATGATAACCATCTTCAAGTACTTGAAGGGCTGTCATATAGAGGAGGGTGCCGAGTTGTTTTCTGTTGGCCCAGAAGGTCGGACCAGAACCAACAGGTTGAAATTAAATCAGAAGAGTTTCCATCTAGACATTAGGAAGAATTTTCTAACAGTTAGAGCGGTTCCTCAGTGGAACAGGCTTCTTCGGGAGGTGGTGAGCTCTCCTTCCCTGGAGGTTTTTAAGCAGAGGCTAGATGGCCATCTGTCAGCAATGCTGATTCTATGACCTTAGGCAGTTCATGAGAGGGAGGGCATCTTGGCCATCTTCTGGGCATGAGTAGAGGTCACTGGGTGTGTGTGGGGGAGGTAGTTGTAAGGTTCCTGCATTATGCAGGGAGTTGGACTAGATGACCCTGGTGGTCCCTTCCAACTCTATGATTCTATGACACATAGTGGTCATCATAAGAATTTTTCCTAGTCTAAAATATATATATATATATATTTAAAAAATGGCAGGGGGATGTGTGTTCCAAATCCTTGCTACTGCGGAATCTAACAATTATAACCAGAACAAAGCAAAACACTTTCACAATAGCATGTTTTCCCTTTCGATTGTTGCTCTGCTACCTGAAAACCCCACAACAGAGTTCCCTGTAAAATTATCACGCAGAGACCCAAGACCACACGCCATTCCCACATCAGACACCAGGGATGAATGGGGACCGCCAACAGTTACCCTTGTGAAAGAAAGTAGCAATTGACCTACATTCAATCCAGTGACCCTTTAAAAAAAATCAAGAGACAAAGCTCTGCTACCTGAAAACAAGATAATTACATGAAACACCGCTTCTCTCGCTGGGAAAACTCCTAAAACAATAGCAAAAACAATCTAAAGTCATTCATAAAATGGAATGCTATTCTCAGTAGTCAAATACATTGTAATTGCAATTCCATTGGCTTTCTCTTGATTTCTGAAAGCCAGTTAACTTGACCTGTGTATGTTTTCTCCAGGGAGGTTGCTGGGTCTGATCAAGAGATTTGTCCTGGAATTCTGTACTTCCCAGACACATATGGGCCTAATATGAATTAGGACTCCAGTGTATGGAGTGAGAAGGCTTAGACATGAAGCTGCCTTCTACTGAATCAGACCCTCGGTCCATCAAAGTCAGTATTGTCTACTCAGACCAGCAGTGGCTCTCCAGGGTCTCAGGCAGGGGTCTTTCACATCACCTACTTGCCTAGTCCCTTTAACTGGAGATGCCGAGGATTGAACCTGGGACCTTCTGCATGCCAAGGTTCCCAACATAGTGTCTGAGGGCATCTGTCAATACTTTTCCTGGTGCCTACCGAGAGTTCTCAGAAAGTGGGTGGGGTTCATTCAGGCCACCCTGTGTGTGTGTGTGTTTGTGTGTGTGTGTGTTAAGCGCCGTCAAGTCACTTCCGACTCATGGTGACCCTATGAATCAAAGTCCTCCAAAATGTCCTATCTTTGACAGCCTTGCTCAGATCTTGCAAACTGAGGCCCATGGCTTCCTTTATTGAGTCAATCCATCTCTTGTTGGGTCTTCCTCTTTTCCTGCTGCCTTCAACTTTTCCTAGCATGATTGTCTTTTCCAGTGACTCTTGTCTTTTCATAATGTAACCGAAATAGGTTAGCCTCAGTTTAGTCATTTTAGCTTCTAGGGACAGTTCAGGCTTGATTTGACCTATAACCCACTGATTTTTTATTTATTTTTTTGGCAGTCCACGGTATCCTTAACACTCTCCTCCAACACCGCTGGCCACCCTAATGGTGTTAAAAGGATGTAACTTTGCTTAGGGTGGCAGTGCTACAGATCCAACTATGGAAACACTGTCCTTTTCACCCTGAGGTAATTTTATTTTTGAATCTGGCTGTCTTTTGCTCAGCAATAGGTCATTTGTCAAGAGCTCTCTGTATCAGTGTGTCTCTCGCTCGGTAAAGGACAATTAGCACCTGGAAAGATTCATAAGGAAGAATACAATGGGAAGAAGATTAACTCTGAGCTCGGAAGTATTCTTACATTGATTCCCGACCACAATTTTTTTCCCATACTGTTGAAAATCACAGGTTAATTTAGCTACAGAGGCCATCAACTTTCCAACAACCCTAGGAAGAAAATCATATTTACAAATATGCCAGCTTCAATTTCAAGGTCTACAAGAAGATTACAGGGGGGGAAATATAATACGACACAAAATCGCTCCCCCCCCCACTCCTTTCTATGCAGCCAACAAATCAAAGCTTTCGGATCCAAACAGCACCATAGATATGCATGAGACTGAAAATAAGAACGATGTCTACATGCATACAAGTCTAGATAAAATCTACTAATGCATTACCAGAGGTTGGAGCAATGGTAATAATAATAATAATAAAATGTGCCTGAATAAGGCATTGCCCTTTGCGGCCATAAAACCCAACCTACAAGTCATGGCTGAAAGGGAAAATTACAGAGTATTACAGCACTCCCCCTCTGTGGCCAAGAAATATTTTGGCTAGCAGGATTGTTCATGAGAGCCAGTGTGGTGTCGTGGTTAAGCGTGGTGGTTTGGAGCAGTAGACTCTGATCTGGAGAACCGGGTTTGATTCCCCACTCCTCCACATGAGCGGCGGAGGCTAATCTGGTGAACTGGGCTGGTTTCTCCACTCCTCCACACAAAGCCAGCTAGGTGACCTTCGGCTAGTCACAGTTCTCTTAGAGCTCTCTCAGCCCCAAATCCAGTTCACCAGATTAGAGTCCGCTGTAATTGTGGAGGAGGGGGGAATCAAACCCGGTTCTCCAGATCAGAGTCCACCCCTCCAAACCACCGCTCTTAACCACTACACCACGCTGGCTCCCTGAGGTTCCTCCCCTCCCCAAACTCCACCCTGTCCAGGCTCCACCCCCAAATCTCCAGGAATTTCTCAACCTGGGGTTGGCAACCTTAACTTGGCCCACTGACGAATGCAAGGATCTGTGGTTACGGAGCAAAGAGTTTCCTTTCCATAGAGGATTGTGGGATACTTTGTGCACATCCCTGAATGACCGCAACCATTTGTCCTATGTCCCCACATCTACGTATAAGGAAGGGAAACACAGTATAGGGCAGATCTGGGCTAGGTGCGGGAGCACTCACTTCTTCTAAATAATAGGCATGTCAAAAATTCTCACTTTTCCTATTTATAATGATTTCAGCGGCGATAAAAATACCAGAACGTAGTTGGGGGTGCGTTCCCCCCCCTTTTTTTTGTCACCTCTCATGAAAACTTGGTTAATTAGTATCGTATTGAGTGATGGCCTTAGTATACATGTGACAATATTCGCCCACACAACAGCTCGCTGTGCCACATTAGAAACTTAATTAGAAATAGGTCTGTGATTGCCAAGTCCTAACACTGATCCAGACATCCTTAAAATCATAAGGGGGGTGGGGGGGAGAGAGAGAACGTTTTGTGCTGAGAATGTGTGTAAGGTCGCGTAAATGATTAGGAAGCAGAGCTACGATTTCGTGGCAGGCAGACCCAACTGGATATCAGAACCCATGCTTTGCCAAAAGCCTAGGATTGCTAGGTCTCTCTTCGCCACTGGCAGGATGTTTATGGGGTGCAGCCTGAGAAGGGTGGGCAGTTGCCCAAGCAGCCATTTCCTCCAGGTGAACTGATCTCTGTCGCCTGGATATTAGTTGTAATAGCAGGAGATCTCCACCTAGTGCCAGGAGGTTGGCAACCCTACCTGCTTTGTAAATAACAAAATCACACTCACAGGGATATGCTGGCATCTAGCATGCATTCCTACCAATGGCCAACGCGGCCATTTTCTCCAGGGGAACTGGTCTCTATCAGCTGGAGATCAGTTGTAATAGCGGGAGATCTCCAGCTGTTACCTGGAGGTTGGCAACCCTACCTCTTATCCAAGCCTTCATTGCTGGGGGTGAAGCACGTATCAAAGGAGGACATGAGGGGGACTTGTACTGAATCTAGGGTTGCCATCAGGTCCCCCCCACGTAGGCAACCAACATGAGTGGGGGACTTATTGAGTGGTGGTGGGGCCCTCGTAGGGTTGTCAGGTCCCTCTTTGCCACCGAAGTGAGGTTTTTGGATTGGAGCCTGAGGAGGGTGGGGTTTAGGGAGGGGAGGGACTTAATTGCCATAGAGTTAGGGTTGCCAGGTCCTTCTTCGCCACCAATGGGAAGTTTTTGGGGCGGAGTCTGAGAAGGACGGGGTTTGAGAAGGGAGGGACTTCAATGCCATAGAGTCCAATTGCCAAAGCGGCCATTTTCTCCAGGTGAACTGATCTCTATCGGCTGGAGATCAGTTGTAATAGCAGATCTCCAGCTAGTACCTGGTGGTTGGCAACCCTAGACCCTAGTGGGATTGCCAACCTCTAGGTGGTGGCGATTACAATGGATCTCCAGAAAACAGAGATCAGTTCTCCTGGAGAAAATGGCTGCTTTGGAGGGTGGACTCTACAGCATCATACCCCACTGAGATTCATCCCCTCTTCAAAACCTGCCCTCCCCAGTCTCCCCCCCCCAAAAAAAAAAATCTCTAGGTGTTTCCTAACCCGGAGTTGGCAACCCAAGGCCTTCACCAGCAATACTCCAGTGTCACCAACAACATGCTGACATCACTTTTTGGATGTGCCGGAATGATATCAGTGCTTCACTGCATTTGGGCAAAATTGTGTGGTTCTCATTGAAGAAGAAGAAGAAGAAGAAGAAGAAGAAGAAGAAGAAGAAGAAGAAGAAGAAGAAGAAGAAGAAGAAGAAGAAGAAGAAGAAGAAGAGGAGGAGGAGGAGGAGGAGGAGGAGGAGGAGGAGGAGGAGGAGTTGGTTTTTATATGCCGACTTTCTCTACCACTTAAGGGAGAATCAAACCGGCTTACAATCAATTTCCCCTCCCCACAACAGACACCCTATGAGGTAGGTGGGGCTGAGAGAGCTCTTAATAGAAGTGTGACTAGCCCAAGGTCACCCAGCTGACTTCATGTGGAGGAGTGGGGAAACAAATCCAGTTCACCAGATTAGCCTCCGCCACTCATGTGGAGGAGTAGGGAATCAAACCTGGTTCTCCAGATCAGTGTCTACTGCTCCAAACCACCGCTCTTAACCACTCCACCACGCTGGCTCTTGATGTTCTATTCCAGTCAAGGTAGAGTTAAGGATGAGTAATCCATATTCAGGCATATGTCTCTATGAAGGCTGATCTTATCTCCCTTGTTTTCAGCATCATGTGTTTGCAGTTGAACACAATAAACAGTTGTCCAGTCTCTTGCATACACACGGGAGGTGGGGGGGCACTGAATACATGAACTCATGAAGCTGCCTTACACTGAATCAGACCCTTGGTCCATCAAAGTCAGTATGGTCTGCTCAGACTGGCAGCAGCTCTCCAGGGTCTCAGGCAGAGGTCTTTCACATCACCTACTTGCCTAGTCCCTTTCACTAGAGATGCCGGGGATTGAACCTGGGACCTTCTGCATGCCAAGCAGATGCTCTACCACTGAGCCTCAGCCCCTCCCCGGTCCAGTTCTACAGAATGAGTCTCTTCACAGCAAGTGCTACATATAGCATCTATTGACCCAATAATCATTTTCAAATGAATGGGCCTGAACCAGGATCACTGGCCAATGGGAGGATCGTTTTGAAGCATAGGCCAATCTTCTACATGCAAGGTGCCTTTGTCCTGAGGAACATTCAAACTTACAACCTGCCACAGTGTGTGCTTAAGGACTTTGCCCTAGGGCTGCCAGGCCTCCTGCTACAGTGTCTTTGTCTTCTGCTTCTCCAAGTGGCAGGCATAATCTGTGCAGGCGTGTCACTTCCAGGGAAAACCCAGAAGTGATACAGAGTAGCTCTAGGAATTCTCAGAAACTCTATGGTAAAACCACAACATTTCTGGCAATTCCAAGAACTACTTTATGTAATTTCTGGGTTTTCCCTGGAAGTGATGTAGCACCTCCTATATCCCCTCAGAGATGAGATACAGCCAGCGTGGTGTAGTGGTTAAGAGTGGTGGACTCTGATCTGGAGAACCGGGATTGATTCCTCACCCCTCCATGTGAGCAGTTGATACTGGCAAACTGGGTTGGATTCCCCACTCCTCCACAAGAAGCCAGCTGGGTGACCTCGGGCTAGTCACAGTTCTCTCAGAACTCTCTCAGCCCCACCTACTTCACAAGTTGTCAGTTGTGGGGAGAGGAAGGGAAGGAGATTATAAGATGGTTTGATTCTCCTTAAAAGAAAGTGGGAATATAAAAACCAACTCTTCTTCTTCTCCCCTGAATCTCCCAACCCTACCTGGTCCTCACCAGACAAGTCAATAAGCAAGAAGTTCCCAAGAAAAGGCAAAAAAAGGCTACATGGTGCCTAGAGAAACAGGCTATAGCTGAACACAGAGCTTGATGAACATAAAAACATAAGAAAAGCCATGCTGCATCAGATCAAGGCCCATCAAGTCCAGCAGTCTGTTCACACAGTGGCCATCCAGGTGCCTTTAGGAACTGCAGCAGCATTATCCTGCCTATGTTCCAAAGCACCTAATATATTAGGCATGCTCCTCTCATCCTGGAGAGAATAGGTATGCATCATGACTAGTATCCATTTTGTCTAGCAGCCATGAATAGCCTTCTCCTCCATGAACATGTCCACTCCCCTCTTAAAGCCTTCCAAGTTGGCAGCCATCACCACTTCCTGGGGCAGGGAGTTCCACAATTCAACTATGTGTTGTGTGAAGAGATACTTCCTTTTATCTGTTTTGAATCTCTCACCCTCCAGCTTCAGCAGATGACCCCTTGCTCTAGAATGATGAGAGAGGGAGAAAAGCTTCTCCCTGTCCACACTCTCCAAACCATGCATAATTTTATAGACCTCTATCATGTCTCCCCTTAACTGTCTTCTTTCCCAGCTAAACAGCCCTTACTTACAGCACAACAGATTTGTAGTCAATGGGCTTTAAAAGGTGTGACTCTGACTATGACGGCATGGTTAAGCCTGTAGATGATCCTACCTCTGTGTCAAGCTGTGGCAATGGTGTGTAAAAACCCCCCAGAAAACAATGTTTTGGAGTCATGGCAGGACAGCCCATGTGGAAGGATGCTGTTTCATAGTCTGCATCTCACAGGCTAGAAGCCACATGAAAAGGAACATTTGAAACCCCAAAGTGTAACCTAGAAGAAACCAGTGGTCCACCCAATCCTTCTAACTACTACTCATTGCAGCTGAAATTATTTGAAAGCTGCAATTAATATATGCTGTTTACAACTCGAATTGCACGCAGCTACGCTACCCCCCAAACGCTCTTGCCTAAGGATCTATGTTTATTTCACTGATTTTCATATCTTGGCATAGAAGCCAAAAAAGAATCCCTTTGAAAGACTGGCCAACTGGAATGCTGATGGCCAGCAATGTTGATGACATTAGGCTATAATTCTACATCCACACACATCTCCTTAGATCCAATGAAGGCTATAAGTCCACTTAACTAACTGAGCACAGACTGGCAACTTTTGGAGGGTTATATTTATTTCATTGTTCCTACAGATCCTAGGACAACATCCATGGCGTCATTCCATTTTTTACTCTTAGTTAATGTGTGAAATTTACAGGCTGAGAGTGACAAGGCAGCATCTTAGTTAAGGTCACCCTATGGTTGCCAACTCCAGGTTGGGGAATTCCTGAAGATTTGGGGGTGGAGCCTGGGAAGGGGAAGATTTGAGGAGGGGGGACTAAGTTCACCATCGAAAGCATCCGTTTTTTCCAGGGGAACTGATGATGTCATGTTGATGAGGGAACTAGCTTGTTCTCGGTTGCTTCAGAGACTACGACACGGAGTAATGGATTTAAACTAAGAGAAAAGCGATTCCACCTAAACATTTGGAAGAACTTCCTGACGGTGAGGGCTGTTCGATGGTGGAATGCACTGCCTTGGAGGGGGGTGGAGTCCCTGTCTTTGGAGGTCTTTAAGCAGAGGCTGGATGGCCATCTGTTGGGAGTGCTTTGATTGTGGGATCCTGCATTGCGGGGCGAGGGTTGGGGTCACTGGGGATGTGGGGGGAGGTAGTTGTTAATTTCCTGCATTGTGCAGGGGGTTGGACTAGATGACCCTGGTGGTCCCTTCCAACTCTATGATTCTATGATTCTATGACTAGATGGAGCACTGGTCTGATCCAGCAGGCTTCTCCTTGGCTTCTGGATACGCCAATTAATTTTTAAAAAATTGTTCCCATTCCACAAACTTTTGGTTTCTGCCTCAGAACCTAGATACTGGATACCTCACAATCACAAACAAACTCTGGGCAGGTGTTCAAGACAATCCCCACCCTCCCTCCTGGAACCTTGGGTAGCATAAAGGATTATCTGCTCCTTGATTTTTCCCTCAGGACAATGCTGTGAAGTTGGTTAGGTTGAGGCCGAGTGACTGACCCAAGGTCACCCAGGTGGCCTTATGGCCAACTCTACTCTGACACACTCTTGACAACAAATAACAGTATAACAAATAACACTCTTGATAACAAATAACACGGCCCCAGGGGAGGGGCCGTGGCTCAGTGGTTAAGCATCTGCTCGGCATGCAGAAGGTCCCAGGTTCAATCCCCGGCATCTCCAGTTAAAGGGACCAGGCAAGTAAGTGATGGGAAAGACCTTCTCTACCTGAGACCCTGGAGAGCCGCTGCCGGTCTAAGTAGACAACACTGACTCTGATGGATCAAACGATCTGATTCAGTATAAGGCAACTTCATGTGTTCATGTGTTCAAAATACCACAAGACAGAAGATGGGTCACACAAAGTACCCCTTAACATCATCATACATCACTAGCCTACGGTCCAATCCTAGGTACATTTACTCTGAAGTAAGCCCTACCGAATTTGATGCGGTTTTCTCCCAAGTAAATGCGAACAGGATTACATGTCAATCCACTTACTTCACCAGAATAGTAGAAACATCTAGCCCAGCCCGACAATTATTTCAGGCGTTAAGCAAATTAAACCTTCCTCCTTTCCGGCGAGAGCTCTTAGATCCGTTTCATTTCCTCCCCCCCCCCAAAAAAAAAATTCAAATGCATAAAAACAGTCACAAACCCAGGCAAGCCCACACGGCACTGCAAAGCTGGCCGTAAAGAGGCCGGGTTTCTTACTGCAAAGACGCGATCGCTGGAAATTAATTTCCAAACCGCTCCGAAGGCATGTTCCCCTTTAAAAAGCGCACGCGCTCAACGCTCGCCTGTACGGAGAGAGCCGCAACGCAGCCTCCGGAAAAAAAACTTGGCAACCTGTAAAAGTGCCCAGTCGAAAATTACTAACAGCTGGAGATGACAGTTGTTTTAACAGCTGAGCTGACAGGATTAATTTAAATGCACTGAAATCAAAAGTAGATAACACCTGTTTAGTCTTCCAGGGCCATTCGACAAGGTAGGCCAGAGCGAACGGAGGGGAAGGAACAGACGCCAGAATATCGCATGTGTGTGTGTGTGTCAGATTGTGTAAGTGTGCAACATTTTCAAAGGAAAGAGGGACTTCAGAAAAGAACGCCCTGCTTCCTGAGAAGGGGAAGAGGGCTGGGGAAGGGGACGTTGCCGAATAACGCAACCGCCTACCTCCGTCGGCTTGGAACATCTGGTTTCCATCCTGCCCTTCTCCTCCACCTTGTCCAAGGGCTCTGACCCAGGCCCAAAAAAATGGCTAGAGATCAATGAATTTCAAAGCCAGGCTTTCTCGCTCGAGCATCGCGGCAATCCTCCTGGGCTAATCGACGCGTTCTCTTTGAGCTCGTAGCAGTTCGAGCTTTCCCCGCCATCCGCAGTTCTCCCTCGCTTCTGCCCCCCACTTCACCAAAGCCAAAAGAAACCACAACAACACAGGCGGGTCATTCTTTTGTGGGAAGCGCCGATGAACTTGTGCTTGCCAGACCCGAACAATGACAACACACACTCTCTCTCTCTCTCATGGCAGGCTGGTGTTAAACACATGAAGCTGCCTTCTACTGAATCAGACCCTTGGTCCATCAAGGTCAGTATTGTCTACTCAGACCGGCAGCGGCTCTCCAGGGTCTCAGGCAGAGGTCTTTCACATCACCTACCTGCCTGGTCCCTTTAACTGGAGATGCCAGGGATTGAGCCTGGGACCTTCTGCATGCCAAGCAGATGCTCTGCCACTGAGCGACAGCTTCCGTTGTTATTATGGACATTGCTCCCCAAATATGGACAATTTGTAAAAATTATGAACGAGTGGTCGTCTTGGGCACCAGACTGAAAAAAGCCTCAGAGTGGTGAACGCTCCCCTTCCAATTTTCCCTTTAAATGCTGTCCAAAACCAGGGTCTCAGGCAGAGGTCTTTCACTTGCCTAGTTCCTTTTACTGGCGACGTCGAGGATTGAACCTGGGACCTTTTATATGCCAAGCAGATGCTCTACCCCTCAGCCACAATGTTCATAACAGCCTCTTAAAAAAAATGACTGTTAAGTCAAGCCACTCTCTGCAGCAGGGGTGCTTGCCTATCCAGTCTCTATTGATTATGGAAAATGGGGAGAGGGAATCAAACTTTATTCACTTTGTAGCCTACCTCAGGGGTGCTATTTCCAATTACCAGGAGGGTGACTGAAAATTAAAGGAAGGATGAGTCTGAAATTTTGTCCATGGTGTTTATTTATTTTTATTTTTTTAACATCTCCTGGTTAGATTCAGATCTTTCCTTGGGCAAATCAAGTCCATGCTTCTTTATTTTTGGTCCGTTTTTCTGTTTCTTTGCACAAATTCACCTCATAAAACACAGGAGACATTTTCCCCAGAATTATTTGTAGCGGAGGCAACCTTCCCCTCGGGAAGACTCTTTCAGTTGAACGAAAATGCCTTGGCTGGCCAAACAGATTTGTGGGATCCAGCTCAGTATGTAGATAAAATATGTAAACTGTACATGTAAACACCTTTTAAATTGCATAAAACACTCAACTCATGCAATCAACGCAGCACAAATTGACAATACCAACAGGGAAAAAAGCAAAGAACCCAAACAGCAGGAAATTTTTTTAAATGGATATGAAAAGAAATCAAATAAGAGGTGTTTATTTCTCTCCAAGTTACAATTAAGTTCAAAGGCCTAATCTTAGATATATTCAAGATGAGGCGGGGTGGGGGACACACGTTATATTCTAAGAGAGTTTGTTATTAACTCATGATAGCTATGGCAATGTTAACAACCGAGGTCAATTGCTTTAAAAAAATAAATAAGTAAAAAAAGTCTTCAGAATTTAGAAAGAGGCCTGATAGTAGAAACATAATGGTGGAAATTACTATCAAGTCTCAGCTGACTTAAGGGGACCCTGTAGGGTTTTCAAGACAAGAGACGTTCAGAGGTGGTTTGTCACTGCCTGCCTCTGCGTAGTAACCCTGGACTTCCTTGGAGGTCTCCCATCCAAGTACTAACCAAGGGCGACCCTGTTTAGCTACTGGACTTGAATCTAAATGTTCTATGCAGACCAACACGGCTACCCTCTGAAACTATTCTGAAATAGTATTTGGAGGATATATTGAAGGTGAAAGGGCAGGAGAGAGAGGCTGGAAAACTAAACTGAGCTGTCTGGGACAACCCCTAACATCTGGAACATCTACTTTGGAGATCAAAGGTCAAAGGCCAATGCAGGTCACTGGAAGAGAACCATAAGGAGAGTAACTCACCCCACATGCCCAATAAAAGCAGCAGTGTCCACCACCCTTTAAAGCATCCTAACCCTGCTAAGGTGTATTTGAAGCCACCATACTGACTCAGAGACCATTGATCCATCAGGTCCACCCGGGTTCAACAAGAGTGTCCCAGTTAAGGCCACCAGCCTCCAGGTGGCGGCTGGAGATCTCCTGCTATTACAACCAATCTCCAGGCGACAGAGATCAGTTCCCCTGAAGAAAATGGCCAATTGGGCAATTGGAATCTATGGCATTGAAGTCCCTCCCCTCTCTAAACCCTGCCCTCCTCAGGTTAGGGATCAATTGGCCCTCAGTTAATACATCATGTGGTTTTTGGATATTTTCTCTGAATTCAGTCTGCACCCACATGTATGATATCCATATGTCCACATTTACTGAGAAAGAGAAGAAGAAATCCAGATGTAGATAAGGTAACACCAATATTTGGGGTTGGAAGTGCTGCAAAAGCCCTAAGGACAACACAGAATAAAATCATACTTGGGTCTCTATCCTGTCAAAAGGCCCTGCAAAGAGAGAAGAAGAAGAAGAGTTGGTTTTTATATGCTGATTTTCTGTACCTTTTAAGGAGAAACAAACCAGCTTACAATCACCTTCCCTTCCCCCACAACAGACACTCTGTGAGGTAGGTGAGGCAGAGAGAGTTCTGAGAGAACTGTGACTAGCCCAAGGTCACCGAGATGGCTTCATGTAGAGGAATGGGGAAACCAACCCAGTTCTCCAGATTAGAGTTCGCCGCTCATGTGGAGGAGTGGGGAATCAACGCTGGTTCTTCAGATTAGAGTTCACCGCTCTTAACCACTACAGCCAGCTGGCTAGGAACACCTAATGATTTACTCATGTTGTTGTTAAGTATGGGTGGACTTGATCACTGTTTAGAATTGCCAACCTCCAGGTGGGGACTCGAGATCTGATCCCCAGGAGACAGGAATCACTTCCCCTGGAGAAAACAGCTGCTTTGGAGGCTCAGTGAAATTGTACCCTGCTGAGGTCCTTCCCAAACTTTTCTCTCACCAGGCTTCACCCCCAAATCTCCAGGAATTTCCCAGGCCAGAGCTGGCAACCCTATTGTTGTTTTATGGGAGATCACAGGGAACCATAGGTAAGCTGTTGTGAGCTTTCTATAGAAGGAATAAGTTGAATGTATAGTAACAATTTGCTCTGACCTGGATATCCCATGAACACATGAAGCTGCCCTTGGCCCATCAAAGTATTGTATACTCAGACCAGCAGTGGCTCTCCAGGTCTCAGGCAGAGGTCTTTCACATCACCTGCTTGCCTTGTCCCTTTAACTGGAGATGCCAGGGATTGAACCTGGGACCTTCTGCATGCCAAGCAGATGCTCTACCACTGAGCCACAGCCTCTCCCCAGGGTATCCCGATCTCATCAGATCTTGGAAGCTAAGAAGGGTCGACCCTGGTTAGTACTTGGATGGGACACTTCCAAATCATAACAAGGGCAGGCAAAGGCAAACCCCCTCTGAACATCCCTTGCTTTGAAAACCCTACGGGGTTTCCATAAGTCAGCTGTGGCTTGATGGCACCACCGCAGTAACAATTATGTTTCAGAAGCTCGATTGTGTTCTTCAACTGATTGCTAGTCACAGTCCAAGCAAGACTTCCCGCTGTTCTATAAACTGGATCAAAACAATGACTTGATGAAATTCCAAGACTGGGGTGAAAAAACAGATCAAATTCCGATATTGACATTGGTAACAGACTGCTGTTATCTCCTGATCATCTTTTTAATGCAAATTTCCTGTATTACCTGAGAAACCAGGAAACAGAACAGAAAAAAAGTCATTCAATTTCAACAGCAATCTAATTGTGTCTGAAATGTGATTAATCTCTGCATTCAAGTTCTCTTTCTATCATGCAGTGTCCAGATTTTTTAAAAAAAAAAAAAAACCCTTGCCTATAAGGCATGAACAGATGGCTACTGTATGCTAGAAAAGCCATTTCCAATTCTGCACAATGGGTGACTTTCAGAATTTGCACACGGAGGAAATGATTGGCCTCATATTCTGCTTTGAATAGAAACCACGGGGTCGATCCAGACTGTAAAAAGCGCTTTGGTGTCTCATGGATTTCAACAGGAGAGTTAAAACACTTTACCATGAAAAATATATATATATGAATAGGGTATCAAATTGCTTAACTCTGGCAGGATCACGCTCTTACGACTGCAGCCATGCGCACATATAAGCTGTTTAAATGCCAATTTAATTGTGCAAATGATTGCAGCTCAAATCACACTTCAACACAACCCGCATGGCTGCTTCGTTGGCTGTAATATCCTTGCTCTGTGACACTTCCTGAGAAAACGGAAGATTATTGTCTTTTAAAGAGAAATATTTCCTTTTTTACTCTGCCGTAATATGCTGGATGGCTCAGGCTAGCCCGATCTTATCAGAAGCAAAGCAGGGGTCAGCCTTGGTTAGTCCTTGGATGGGAGACCACCAAGGAAGTCCAGGGTTGCTACACGGAGGTAGGCAATAGTAAACCACCTCTGTTTGTATCTTGCCTTGAAAACCCTATAGGGTATGCTTGTTTGTTTGATTGATTTATTGATATCCCGCCCCTCCTTGATTGCCATAAGTTGGCTGAGGCACTTTACATTATTTAGGTTTATATCACCAAGAACTAACCGGATCAATGCCTTGTCATGCACACATTCAGATATAAATGTTTTAGGAGTTTTAGGGGAGAGGCTGTGGCTCAGTGGTTGAGTCTCTGCTTGGCATGCAGAAGGTCCCCCAGGTTCAATCCCCCAGCATCTCCAGTTAAAGGGACTAGGCAAGTGGGTTATGTGAAAGACCTCTGCCTGAGATTCTGGAGAGCCGCTGCCGGTCTGAGCAGACAATACTGACTTTGATGGACCAAGGGTCTGATTCAGTATAAGGCAATGTGTTCATGTGTACCAATCGACACTTTTTTAAAGCTGCTCCAAGAATATAGTTTCTACAGTGCAGCAACCAACTTCATTTGCATTGCCATGTTTGTGCCAGAAATACAGAACCTAAAGTGAAGCAAGACCATTTGTTAAGCAGCGTTACTTCCTGTTTACACAGATTCTTACACTGCAGTGTTATGCAATTCTACTCAAATGTTAAGTCCAGTGGGGTCTACTCCCATGTAAGCATATGGTAGACTGCTGCCCTGCTGAAGTCTCAAATTGCTGCAGGTGAGGGTGTGTGTGTTTTGGACAGTCAGAGGCCGTGGCACATCACATACAATCCACAGGGGTTCGTGTCAATCAGTGTAAGGGATTTCTTATTTCTGAGCTGGTGGCTGAAGGCTAGGGTTGCCATATGCCTGGTTCTGGCGGGCAATTGCCCGCCAATTAACCAGACTGCATGCAGAAGTGATCCTGCTTCCCCTCCGGTGGTGATTCTGCGTGCATGCGGCAGCGATGACATCACATTGTGTGGGATGCTCTTTCTCTCTCCCCCAAGCAAGAATCTCGCACAATGCCGCGCTTCTGGGTTTACCCCAGAAGTGATGCCATTGCGTCCATGCAGCCGCGTGCAGGTTCGCCACCTCCAGCCCCGTGTCCAAAAAGCCAAGGGTCAAAAGCATGGAAGAATTCCCTCCACTGCTGAGTAACTTTACCTTGCTAGGCACTTCTCAACAGGCAGAAGAAGAAAAAGAAGAGGAGGAGGAGTTGGTTTTTATACCCCGGATTTCTCTACCTTTAAGGAGTCTCAAACTGGCTTACAATTGCCTTCCCTTCCTCTCCCCACAACAGACACCTTGTAAGGTAGGTGAGGCTGAGAGAGTTCTGAGAGAGCTGTGACTAACCCAAGGTCACCCAGCTGGCTTCATGCAGAGGAGTGGGGAAACCAACCCTGCTCACCAGATTAGAGTCCACCACTCATGTGGAAGAGTGGGGAATCAAACCTGAATCAAAGAGAGGCAAGAGATGTGTTACTCTATGCACTAGCAAAATTTCCTTCAAAAAGTAGTACAAATTGGGCTCTATAGGACCATGTGATATGGTTGCCAAATTTGGAAATTTCTTGAGATTTGGGGGTGGAGCCTGAAGAAGGCAAGGTTTGGGAATAGGATGGACCTCAGCAGGAGGAGTCATAGGGGATCAACTGTATGGGGATCAATTGTAATTCCAGGTGATCTCCAGGCTCTATCCTGAGGTTGGCAACCATATCGTGTGACTCAATAGACAGGCCTCTGTGATACACCAGAAGGTCCTGACTCATAGGCTGAAGGCCACTGACACAGAAGATTCCTACCATTCTATGACACTCTATTGAAAGATTCGGGCCTGTCATACCTTCTAATGGCAAACCAGCCGAGTCCTGTGCGGATCACTAAAGCAGCACAGTAAGGCTAGTCACAACCTTGAGGGAGATTTCTGTATGTACACAGGAAACAAGAGGCATGGCGAAAAATATGGGATTTCAAATTAAACACAGAAAAGGGGGCAGACACAGGAATGGGCCTGCACAGTGCCACAGAGAGCCCTGGCAGCGAGATAGCAGTGCTCAGGCACGAGCCCAGATTCTGTCTCATAGCTGTTAAGTTGAAGGGAAGCAAACAGCTGACAGAGTGATTCCCTTCAGCTGTGTTGGCAGCGAGGAACTGAAGTTCCCCATCCCTTCCTTGGCCAAGGGATCTCTGGCATAGTGCTGAGTGGCAGAGAGGCTGGAATAGTAATGAGCAGGATTCCTCTGCAGTCAGCCTCTCCACAACCAAGCACGGTACCAAGAAGAAGAGTTGGTTTTCATACCCTACTTTTCTCTACCTAAGGAGCTCCGTGGCACAGAGTGGGAAAGCTGCAGTACTGCAGTCAAAAGCTCTGCTCACGACCTGAGTTCGATCCCAACGGAAGTCGGTTTCAGGTAGCCGGCTCAAGGTTGACCCAGCCTTTCATCCTTCCCAGGTCGGTAAAGTGAGCACTCAGCTTGCTGGGGGTAAAGGGAAGTTGACTGGCGAAGGCACTGGCAAACCATCCCGTAAACAAAGCCTGCCTAGTAAATGTCTGCCTAGTAAATAGGAAATTGAAATTGTTCGAGACTTTCTATTCCTTGGCTCCACCATCAACCAAAAGGGAGACTGCAGCCAAGAAATCAGAAGGAGATTGAGACTGGGAAGGGCAGCCATGAAGGAGCTAGAAAAGATTTTGAAGTGTAAGGATGTGTAACTGGCCACCAATACTAGATTAATTCATGCCATCGTATTCCCTATTACTATGTATGGGTGTGAAAGCTGGACAGTGAAGAAAGCTGATAGGAAGAAAATAGATTCCTTTGAAATGTGGTGTTGGAGGAGAGTGCTACGGATTTTGTGGACTGCCCAAAAAACAAATCCGTGGGTTATAGATCAAATCAAGCCTGAACTGATCCTACAAGCTAAAATGACTAAACTGAGGCTGTCGTATTTTGGTCACGTCATGAGACGACAAGAGTCACTGGAAAAGACAGTCATGCTAGGAAAAGTGGAGGGCAGCAGGAAAAGAGAGATGGATTGACACTATAAAGGAAGCCGCAGCCTTCAATTTTCAAGACTTGAGCAAGGCTGTCAAAGATAGGACATTTTGGAGGACTTTCATTCATAGGGTCGCCATGAGTCGGAAGCGACTTGACGGCACTTAACCCACACAGTAAATGTCAGGATGTGATGTCACCCCATGGGTCAGGAATGACCCAGTGCTTGCACAGGGGACCTTTACCTTTCCCCCCTCTACCTTAAGGAGTCTCAAAGCTGCTTACAACCACATTCCCTTTACCTCCCCACAACAGGCACCTAGTGAGGTAGGTGGGACAAAGGGAGTTCCGAGAGAACTGGCCCCAGGTTCCCCCGCAGGCTTCATGTGGAGGAAGAAGCAACAAACCGGCTTACAAGCACTTCCCCTTCCCCTCCCCACAACAGATGACCGGTGAGGTAGGTGGGGCTGAGAGAGCTCTAAGAGAGCTGTGACTAGCCCAAGGTCACCCAGCTGGCTTCACGTGGAGGAGTGGGGAAACCCACCCGGGTTCACCAGGTTAACATCCACCACACATGTGGAGGAGTGGGGAATCAAACCTGGTTCTCCAGATTCCACAGCTCCAAACCACCGTTCTTAACCACTACACCACACTGGCTCTCCACACTGGCTAGAGTGGGGAATCGAACCCGGGTCTCCAGATTAGATTCCACTGTTCATGCGGAGGAGCAAGGAATCAAACCCCCACCGCTCTTAACCACTACTCCACACTTTGCCTGCTGCCCATGGTGAAATACCTCACACTCCAGGAATAATGACATCGCAGCTCCAAAGGATATTTTTGGGTTTGTGGCCCTGGTTAGTATTTGGATGGGAGACCACCAAGAAATACCAGGGTTGCTGTGCAGACGAAGGCACTGGCAAACCACCTCTGGTAGTCTCTTGCCATGAAAACCCCATAAGGAGTCGCCAGAAGTCGGCTGCGAATCTTGATGGCACTTTACACACACACACACACACTCTGTACAGGCACAGGGGCTATGAGGGACGCTGACTAGCAGGAGAAAAGTGGAGTAACAAATTGGGAAGAGTCGCCTCAGAACTAGCCAGTGCCATAGAAAGGCAGAGGACCCCAGCTAGAGAAGAACAGTGGGCAGACAGAGTCCCACCTACTCCTTACATTGCTTTCATACACATTGGATAATGCCAATTAGGAGTGAGGGCATGAAACATAAATCACTCTCCATCTGAATGGGCATAACCTATTTTGGTCTCAATTCTCAGATCCATCCAATAGCCCCAAAGAGGAGGGCCCTTCACAGGGGAACAAAGTTTTTCACAAACCACACCCCATGTTTTAGCCTGGATTACAGGCGACTTACAAAAACGTCAGTATAAACTTTTACAAAGATCTCAAACAAAGTTGATGATACACGCATTATAAATGACTCATACAAGCCCATATGCGTTTCGGCCTATTGGGCCTTCCTCAGTGGCCATAAATACAAAGCATGATGAAGATGAAGAAGAGTTGGTTTTTATATACTAACTTTCTCTATCACTTAAGGAAGAAACAAACCCGCTTACAATCACCTTCCTTTTTCCTCCCCACAACAGACACCCTGTGAGGTAGGTGGGGCTGAGAGAGTGTGAGTAGCCCAAGGTCTACCAGCAGGCTTCATGTTTAGGAGTGGGGAAACAGATCCGGTTCACCAGATTAGCATCAGCTGCTCGTGTGGAGGAGTGAGGAATCAAACCCGGGTCTCCAGATTAGAGTCCACTGCTCCAAACCACTGCTCTTAACCACTACACCACGCTGGCACGACACCTTACAAGGTATTTTTTATCTGAAAATAGAAAACCTTCTATCTTATGTGTTTTGGTGTTAACTATTAACACAAACCATGGAGCTTGCAACGCGGAAACCTGCTTGCACTGAAATCTGGTATAAAATTACCCATGTTTCCGGATGTGCGTAACATCAACCAATGATAAAATGTATTAGCCAGTTCTTCCTTTTTTTCTCCTCCCCCCTTTTGCTGTTTAAGTTTACTTTGAAAGAGGTATAAAGGGGTTAGTCTGAGGCATACATCTAACCGTGGCAACTGAGCAACACCAAACAACCCCGAACAACGTTTACCCCGGCGTGCCAGAAAATATAGCCAGTACAGTAATCCGTTGCTGCTTCTTTCAGGTAGATGTAGTGGGGAGATATCCCTTAATTACACTGCACATTTCCTCTGTGTTGTAAATATAGTCAGGAGGCGTAATGATCCCGTAGCTTGAGGATATTCTATTAATAAACACTGGTCTGCTCTCCGATTACGGTGAAATAGTTGTTTCTTACCAAGAAACAGGCATTTCCCCACCCCCTTCCCATCCTGTGTGCCTGCATACTCCTCCCATTGGTGGTCCCGGGGTGCCGGCATAGATTCTTTTTCGTGATTTGGTTTTGGCAATATTAAATAGCACTTTTTAAAATTTATTTTTAAAGCCACACCTAACAAAACATACCACATAGAACAAACACACCTTATGCAAACATATGTGCAACAAGACCACCATCAATTACTATTTGGAGTGGATATAAATCAATATATTTTTACATTATTCTAAAAAATAATTGCCTTTAAATCTAAAAAAACACTAGACATACTCAAACCTTCACATGAGCAAAATAAATTACCATACTTGATTATTATTATTCTATAATTAGCTATTTTAGATAATTCTAATAGTATACTACACCTCTCAGTCAGTATATTTATGTATAACTCTGCAAACATATTATAGTTAACACATATAAGCTTTTGCCTATTTGCATAATATCATATAGAAATTATAATATATTGTAATGCATAAAATATATAGTTATCCAAGCTAGGAAGGAGACCTATATTAAATAGCACTTTTTTATTACTGTAAGTGGCTTTTCCAAACTCTTGTGGTGGCAGAGCAGTCTATAAATGTCAGTATTAAATAAACTGTTGTCTTTTCATCCTTAAATATTCCAGAGGACTTCCTCCCTGCTGCCACACTCTTCGAGAAAGGGATATCCTAAATTTCCTTCTTTCCCTGATTTTACACCCTTGCCAGTGTGCTGAGTGATGAATCTGAATTGTTCTGCATTTGCCTGTTGAGATGGAAAAGCTGCCTTCTGACCGGCTTTTTGCACGCTCCGCCTCTTGCAATCCTTGCAGCTCATAAGATTCCCATTGGACTGTTTATGGCATGGACAGCTCCTCTTTCTAGGAAGTGGAATGGCATAGCGTTGCCTGATCTCATCAGTTCTCGGAAGCTAAGCAGGGTCTGCACTTGGATGGGAGACCACCAAGGAAGACTTTGCAGAGGAAGGCAAAGGCAAACCACCTCTGCTTAATCTCTTGCCTTGAAAACCCTATGGAGTTGCCATAGGTCAGCATATACATAATGAGATGATGAAGAAGAAGAGTTGGTTTTGATATGCCGACTTTCTCTACCACTTAAGGGAGAATCAAACCGGCTTACAATAGCCTTCCCTCCCCCTCCCCACAACAGACACCCTGTGAGGTAGGTAGGGCTGAGAGAGCTCTAAGAGAGCTGTGACTAGCCCAAGGTCACCCAGCGGGCTTCATGTGTAGGAGTGGGGAAACAAACCTGGTTCACCAGATTAAAGTCCACTGCTTCAAACCACCACTGTTAAACACTACACCACGCTGGCTCTTGTGAAACTGAAAGCTTCAGTTGTGGAACTCCCAGCATCTCATTTGGGTTCCATTGTACTGAATCCGTGTTCAGGTTTCCCTGGGCAGCAACCAAGTCCAAGCGATAGTCACATCGGAGGGGCAGAAGGTGGTCAGAATTTTTACCAATAATCCTGGTAGAAATGGGTTTGATTATACGTAAAAGAATATAGAATATAGGTGTCTGTCTTCCTGTGTTTCAATATAAGGATTTTGGCTTTATTTTCATTTTGAAATATTGCCCCCCAGTATGAGAAGTGTGTTCACCAACTTGTTATCTATTTCCCACTGCTAAAATATTATTTACCATAACTTGCAGCACAAATGAAACCGATTCTTCTTTTGAAGCAAGACTTCTTCTGAAGTATCATTGCAATTCTTTTACGGGATAGTTTGATGCAAACCATTTGAAACACTCACATCTCCAGCATGGTGCAGTGGTTAAGAAAGGTGGTTTGGAGTGGTGGACTCTAATCTGGAGAACCGGGTTTGATTCCCCACTCCTCCACATGAGCGGCAAATGCTAATCTGGTGAACCGGGTTGGTTTCCCCACACCTACACATGAAGCCATCTGGGTGACCTTGGGCTAGTCACAGCTCTCTTAGAGCTCTCTCAGTCTATCCTACCTCACAGGGTGCCTACTGTGGGGATGGGGAAGGTGATTGTAAGCCGGATTGATTCTTCCTTAGGTGGTAGAGAAAGTTGGCATATAAAAATCAACTCTTCTTCTTCTTCTTCTGTTATGGAGCTCCCACTGGTGTATGTGGAGAGTTCCCCAGGAAGGCTCCCATTCAGGTAGTGGCCAAACCCAGACCGGCTTAGCTTCAGCAAGGTTCCGGTATCGTACACTCTCCAGCTACACCACAGAACAATGTCACAGCGCCCCACCCAACTCATTCCAAGCACTCTGAAACAAGATCCATTCACACGGAAGGCCAACACTTAGCAAGCTTCAAACACTCCTCCAGCCACAGGCATCCATCAACAACTGCGCGAATTGGGAGTGGCCTTCTACGATGACCTCCAAGGCCAATTCACAAGGATTTTTTTTAAACAAACCTGGTGTTAGAGTTGCCAACTCTGAACTGGGACATTCCTGGAAATTTGGGGATGGAGCCTGGAGAAGGTGGGGTTCAGGGAGTGACCTTGGTAGGGCAGAATGCCATAGAGTCATAGAAACATAGAAACATACAGCTGGAAGGTACCTCCAGGGTCATCTAGTCCAACCCCCTTCACAGTGCAGAACGTTCACAACTACCTCCCCCTTCCACCACCCTCAGTAACCCCTGCTCTATGCCCAGAAGATGGCAAAAAACATCCAAAATCGCTGGCCAATCTGGCCTGGAGTAAAACCGCTTCCTGACCCCAAAGTGGTGGTCGGCATTATCCTGGGCGTGTAAGAAAGGGTCCCGAGAGCTAATCACCGACGCAATCCTTCCTCTCATGATCTGCCTAAGTTCACAGAATCAGCAATACTGTCAGATGGCCATCTAGCCTCTGCATAAAAGCCTCCCAAAAAGGAGAAACCATCATCTCCCGAAGAAGCCTGTTCCACTGAGGAACCACTCTATCAGGAAGTTCTTTCTTAATGTTTAGACGGAAACTCTTTTGATTTAATTCCAACCCACTGGTTCTGGTCCGACCTTCTGGGGCAACAGAAAACAACTCGGCAGCATCCTCTATATGACAGCCCTTCAAGTACTTGAAGATTGTCATTGTATCACCTCTCAGTCGTCTCCTCTCCAGGCTAAACCTACCACCCTCCAAAATCTACCCTCCAAAGCTGCCGTTTTCTCCAGGGGAGCTGATCTCTGCCATCTGGAAATCAGTTGTAATACTGGGAGATCTCCAGGCCCAATTTCGAGGTTGGCAACTATGCCTGGTACCATGGAAGCTGGGGGCGGCACAGGGTGAATTCCATCCACAGGATCCTCACTTACTGGATGAAGACGACTGGGCTGAAAGGGGGAACAGGCGAAGAAGGAACATGAGTGAATTGAACTGATTTCTGTAACATACTCATATGTTGTCTTGTAAAAGGTAAAGGTAGTACCCTGTGCAAGCACCGGGTCAATACTGACCCATGGGGTGACATCACATCCCGACATTTACTAGGCAGACTTTGTTTACGGGGTGGTTTGCCAGTGCCTTCCCCAGTCGTCTTCCCTTTACCCCCAGCAAGCTGGGTATTCATTTTACCGACCTTGGAAGGATGGAAGGCTGAGTCAACCTTGAGCCGGCTACCTGAAACTGACTTCCATCGAGATCAAACTCAGGTCGCAACCAGAGCTTTTGACTGCAGTACTGCAGCTTACCACTCTGCGCCACGGGGCTCCTCATGTTGTCTTGACCTAGCCCCATTTTATCAGATCTTGAAAGATTAGCAGGGTCTGGCCATGGTTAGTACTTGGATGGGTTTATCTTCCTAGATCTGACCAGGTCAGGCAAGTCTGGGCTGTCAATGATGTCCTAAAACCGGTCTAGGATTGAAGCAGACACAGCTGCCCACGATCTGTAGAATGCATCTCAGCATTCACAGGACTGACTCAATGTGTACAAACACTCAGCAAGTCAAAGGGTTGACTTTACTGTGTCAGAAAAGGCTGTACGAATCTGAACCATGAGACAGGAACCTTCAACTCTAAGCCAAGAAACCATCCCTGACAACATTTTGCTAACAGTACCACCAGGTTTTTAGTATTTCTTCACACAACACATAGTTAAATTGTAGAACTCCCTGTCCCAGGATGTGGTGATGGCTGCCAGCTTGGAAGGCTTTGGCGAGCGGACATGTTCATGGAGGAGAGGGCTATTCATGGCTACTACTCAGAATGAATACTAGCCATGATGCATACCTATTCTCTCCAGTCTCAGAGCAGCATGCCGAATATATTAGGTGCTCTAGAAAACAGGCAGGATGCTGCTGCCGTTTGTCTTGTTTGTGGGCTTCCTAGAGGCACCTGGTTGGGCCTTTGTGTGCACAGACTGCTGGACTTGATGGACCTTAGTCTGATCCAGCATGGCCTTTTTTATTTTCTTATGTTCCGTTCAGGTTCTTAGGACCTTATTTCTCCAGATCTCTCTGTACTTCATTCTAACGACCCAAACATCAATGTTCTGCATTGCTAAACCACTGCTTCCCATAAAAAGTCCTCTTTAAAAAACAACACACACACACAAAAACAACTCTGCTATTTCAAAATTCTTAGTCAATCAACCTCACAACAATAATTGTGGTTCTGTTTTGCCTAATGATAGATTCTTCCTTTTTAGATAAAAAGAGGCCGTTTTGTTCTTCGCCTTTCTTTTCCCCCCCAACATCTTTACACCACTCAGAGCCTCAAAGAAGATAATTACAAACAATGCCTGAAGAATGGATCAGTTAATGTTAATTTATACAACAAACTAATTACTACCAAATGGTAAAAAAAAAGAAAAAATCACATGTGGAAGTTCCTCTCTCCCACGCACACAACTACACCAACAGCCATCTGTCTCGGCTTGGGAGCTCTCAGTGACAAGGAAGGGTAGAATTGGACGCCGACATAAATTCTTATGTGCTTAAAAACCAGTTTCCCTATAGCCAGTGTGGGCACCGGAGGAATGGTTTGCGTCTGTGTCTGTATGTTTAAAGCTGCTAGCACCTGGTCACGTCTCAATCTATCTTTCTCCTAAGAGAGTCTCAACCATCTCTCGGTCATCAATTTTAATTCTTCCCTCCGGTCATTTCAAGACAAATTTCTTTTTTTATACACATAACTATTATACGGAAGAGCATCTTTCGTACTCTCTCTTTCTCTCTGCCTTTCTTAAAACGCTAGTGAAGGTTTGGGGGGGGGGGGAAAGGCTTTTCCATGCTACATCTAACAGTATAAATATAACGTCGTCAACCTTCAGGTAGGGCCTGGAGATCCTTTGGAATGACAACGGATCTCAGACAATAGAGGTCAGTTCCCATGGAGAAAACGGCTGATTTGGAGGGTGGACTGTAAGGCATTATACCCTACTGAGGTCACTCCTTTCCCCAGGCTCCACCCCTAAATTTCCAGGTCTTTCCCAACCCGGAGTTGACAACAGTAATATAACTGCTGGTTAAATGTTAAGTGCCCTGACCTGGACAGGCTAACCCAATCTCATCAGATCCCAGAAGATAAGTAGGGTCGGCCCTGGTTAGTACTTGGATGGGAGACCTTCAAGGAAGTCCAGGGTTGATACGCAGAGGCAGGCAGTGACAAACCACCTCTGTTCGCCTCTTGCCTTGACCTGGATGGCCCATGCTGGCTCAACCTCATCAGATGTTGGAAGCTTAGCAGGGTCGGTACTGGTTAGTATTTGGATGGGAGACCACCGAAGAACTCTAGGGTTGCTACACAGAGGCAGACAATGGCAAACCGCCTCTGTTCATCTCTTGCTTTGAAAACCCCAGATCTCGGAAGCTAAGCAGGGTCGATCCTGGCAAGCATTTGGATGGGAGACCTCCAAGGAATACCAGGGGTGTGACACGGAGGCAGGAAATGGGAAATCGCCTCTGAATGTTTCTTTCCTTGAAAACCCCACCAGGGGTTGCCATAAGCCAGATGTGACTTGACAGCAAAACAAAAATGTAAAGTGGGATCCTGGGATAAGATGAGGGTTGCCAACCTCCAGGTAGTAGCTGGAGATCTCCTGCTATTACAACTAATCTCCAGCCGATACAGATCAGTTCACCTGGAGGAAATGGCCGCTTTGGCAATTGGACTCTGTGGCATTGAAGTCCCTCCCCTCCTCAAATCCCGCCCTCCTCAGGCTCCGCCCCCAAAAGCCTCTCGCCGGCGGCAAAGAGGGACCTGGTAACTCAAGACAAGATCTGTGCCTTGCTTACAAAGCGGGTCGCACTGCACCTTAAACAAAAAGCTGCACCCCTCCTTTCACACTGCGAGCTGGTGATGGAGGGGGTTAGGTGAAAAGACAAGAGGGCTTTAAATCTTGCGCTAAAGCGGAAGGCGAAGGGGCTGTGTCTGGTGCTGAGATCGCACAGTGACAGATCTCTCCCCCATCTACCTTTTTAAAAAACTGGTTCTACTTCTGTGACTTTGACAGCCGTTTGACAGGCAGGAATCCATCAGGTGAAGCTTTTGTGCTCCTTCTGATAAAAGCATAAATCTGCTTCTCTACTCTGGTGTTGGACTACGGTTAAATACATAAGAATATAAGAAAGGCCCTGCTGGATCAGACCAAGGCCCATCAAGTCCAGCAGTCTGTTCACACAATGGCCAACCAGGTGCCTCCAGGAAGCCACAAACAAGACGAGTGCAGCAGCACCATCCTGCCTGCGCTCCACCGCACCCAAAACAATAGGCATGCTCCTCTGATACTAGAGAGAATAGGTATGCAGCATGACTAGTATCCATTCTAACTAATAGCCATGAATACCCCATGAATAAGTGCACTCCCCTCTTAAAGCCCTCCAAGTTGTCAGCCATCACCACATCCTGGGGCAGGGAGTTCCACAATTTAACTATGAGTTGTGTGAAGAAATAGTTCCTTTTATCTGTTTTGAATCTCTCACCCTCCAGCTTTAACAGATGACCCCGTGTTCTAGTATTATGGGAGAGGGAGAAAAACATCTCCCTGTCCACTCTCTCCAAACCATGCATAATTTTATAGACCTCTATCATGTCTTCCCTCAGCAGCCTTCTTTCCAAGCTAAACAGCCCTAAGCGTCTTAACCGCTCCCCATATGACAGTTGCTCTGGTCCCCCAATCAATCTAGTCCCCTAAACACAGCCCTGCCTGGGGCGGGGGCAGCATAGCAACTTCGCAAATAACTACAATTCTTTGCACTCGACTCTTTACAGAACCCTCGTCGAGAAGTTAGCAGGCTTTTAAGGCCACCCTTTTAAAGACAAAACGCAGCCGTGTTTTTAGATCCGCTCAAGTACAGGCTTGACTTTTGAAGAGCTCACTAGAAACTAGAACCCTGGGATCTTGAACGTTAATTATTCTCTGATGAGTCTTCAGGCTGAGAAAACTGGAGGCAAAAAATAAAATCTCTCTCCGCTTGGCAGTTTTGAACTCCAATATTCTCCTCCGGACACCTACCATCATCAAAGACAGCGCAGCGTAGAGAGGGGATCAGGCAATCACAGCTTAGAGTCGCCGAGTAGTTATGAGAGAAGAATTTAGCCTTAAGATCACATATCAACAATCCTTTGTATGTCTCCAGACTGCCCAAAATTCTTTGCTTCAGTTCAGGGGGGGGGGGACATATTTAGAATTGTATCCTCTTCCAGGTAGAGAAATCCCCATAACTGATAAGTTAGCTCATGCAAATGGACATTTTCCTACATCGTAACTTGCGCAAATATTTACAGAGGCAGAAAGAAAGTAGGATTAAGCTTAACATAGCATGCATGCATCTGAAATCGGGATCTGCAAGACCTCCCCTGAAAGAAAAAAAATATGCCAGTCTTATCAAAACGATTTGAGCTTCCCTGGAGACCCCTCCGGCTGTTCTTTCTAGACGTAGACCTATTGCTCTCCATTCAACCTCAAAGTTTGCTTGAGTGGGACTACTCTTCAAGTAGCTCAAATTTCATTTTAGGTGAAATTTTGGTAGACACTAATGATGGGCAGTACTTCAGTCTCTGGTGGGGGATCAGACCCCCTACCTTAGGGTTGCCAACCTCCAGGTGGTGGCTGGAGATCTCCCGCTATCTCCAGGTGACAGTGATCAGTTCACCTGGAGAAAATGGCCACTTTGGAAGGTGCAATCAATGGCATTGAAGTCCCTTCCCTTCCCTCCCCAAACCCCACCCTCTTCACACTCCACAGGGCCTCTGAACATGGCTGAAGTGTACAGATGGGGTACGGTTGCCAGCGCCAGGTTGGGAAATATCCAGAAGCTACAAAGAAGAAGAAGAAGAAGAAGAGTTTTTTTTATATGCTGACTTTCTCTACCACTTAAAGAAGAATCAAACTGGCTTACAATCATCTTCCGTTTCCCTCCCCGCAACAGATACCCTGTGAGGTAGGTGGCTGAGAGAGCTCTAAGAGAACTGACTAGCCCAAGGTCACCCAGTTGGGTTCATGTGTTGGAGTAGGGAAACCAACCCAGGTCACCAGATTAACTTCCGCCACTCATGTGGAGGAGTGGGGAATCAAACCCAGTTCTCCAGATTAGAGTCCACTTACATAAGAACATAAGAAAGTTCCTGCTGGATCAGACCAAAGCCCATCAAGTCCAGCAGTCTGTTCACACAGTGGCCAACCAGGTACCTCTAGGAAGCCACAAACAAGACGACTGCAGCAGCACTATCCTGCCTATGTTCCACCACACCCAAAATAATAGGCATGTGCCTCTGATACTAGAGAGAACAGGTATGCAGCATGACCAGCATCCATTCCAACTAATAGCCATGAATACCCCTTTCCTCCATCAACATGTCCATTCCCCTCTTAAAGCCCTCCAAGCTGACAGCCATCACCACATCCTGGGGCAGGGAGTTCCACAATTTAACTATGTGTTGTGTGAAAAAGTACTTCCTTTTATCTGTTTTGAATCTCTCGTCCTCCAGCTTTAGCAGATGACCCCATGTTCTAGTATTATGGGAGAGGGAGAAAAACTTCTCCCTGTCCACTCTCTCCAAACCATTCATAATTTTATAGACCTCTATCATGTCTCCCCTTAACCGCCTTCTTTCCAAGCTAAACAGCCCTAAGCGTCCTAGCCGCTCCCATAGGACAGTTGCTCTAATCCCCTAATCATTTTGGTTGCTCTTTTCTGCACCTTCTCAAGCTCTGTAATATCCTTTTTTAGGTGTGGTGACCAGAACTGTACACAGTATTCTAAGTGTGGTCTCACCATAGATTTGTACAAGGGCAGTATGATATCAGCAGTTTTATTCTCTATTCCTCATTTAATTATGGCCAGCATGGAATTTGCCTTTTTTACAGCAGCCGCACACTGGGTTGACACCTTCATTGAGCTATCCACTACCACCCCAAGATCCCTTTCTTGGTCTGTCACTGCCAGCACAGATCCCATCAGTGTATATGTGAAGTTGGGATTTTTTGCCCCAATATGCCTCACTTTACACTTACTCACATTGAATCTAATTTGCCATTTTAATGCCCATTCTTCCAGTATGCAGAGATCCTTCTGGAGCTCTTCACAGTCCGATTTTGTTTTAACCACCCTAAATAATTTGGTGTCATCTGCAAACTTGGCTACTTCACTGTTTAACCCCAACTCCAGGTCATTGATGAACAGGTTGAAAAGCACTGGTCCCAACACAGATCCCTGAGGGACCCCACTGCTTATATCCCGCCATTGTGAGAACTTAGAAATGCCAGACCCTGGTATGAAGACAGAAGATGTGCATAATGCCTACATTAACTCATATATTTATACAACCCCTGTGTCTGATGACCTTCAAAAAGTGGAGGTTCTTCAACTCTTCCATTCATGACCTGACATGCTTCATTATGTAACTTGCCTGCATTTAAGCTATTACTTGTCCTGCTCTCCGTGATGATCATGAGTAACATCTGGATTCCATGCTCTCTTGCCATACCCCATTGTTAAATATTTGAACGGGCACTGCCATGTTCGTCACTCGTTTTTGAAGTCTGACTAACTTTAGCAAAAATGGAACTTGCACCTCGTGGCTGATGCATCTGTATTTTTAGAAACACACATTTCTCCACCTCCTCCTTACTCTTTTGTGACAATTGGACTTTAGTGCACGCATCCTTCCTATATATTCAGTGCTGCTTTCCCATCCTTTCTTTGATATCTGGAGAGCTCCTGGGACATGAAGAAGAAGAGTTGGTTTTTATATGCCGACTTTCTCTGCCACTTAAGGCAAAATTAAACCGGCTTACAATCCCCTTCCCCTCCCCACAACAGACACCTTGTGAGGTAGGTGGGGCTGAGAGAGCATGACTTGCCCAAGGTCACCCAGCTGGCTTTCTGTGTAGGAGTGGGGAAACAAATCTAGTTCACCAGATTAGCCTCCACCGCTCATGTGGAGGAGTGAGGAATCAAACCCGGTTCTCCAGACCAGACTCCACCGCTCTAAAACAATGCTCTTAGCCACTACACCACGCTGGCCCTCTGTAATTGGAGCATAACGTCCTCAAGGCTGGAGTTATTTTTAATGGAGAAAGGAAGGGGAGACATGAATGAAGGGAAAGCTATTTCTAACTACTCATACACTATACTTTTTTTTTAAAGTCAGGGAAAAGGATCATTTATGAACAAGTTTAGTTTCAGGTGGGTAGCCGTATTGTTCTGCAGCAGAAGAACACGAGCCAATCCAGTACCACCTTAAAGACGAACAAGATTTTCCACGGTATGAGCTTTCAAGAGCTCCCTTCATCAGATACTCTCAAAAGTGTATACCCTGGGAAATCTCGTTGGTCTTTAAGATGGTACTTTACTTGAATCTTGCTCAAACAATGCTAGGTAAGAAGAAGAAGAGCTGGTTTTTATATGCCGACTTTCTCTACCACTTCAGGAAGAATCAAACCGGCTTACAATCATCTTCCCTTCCCCTCCCCACAACAGACACCCTTTGAGGTAGGTGGGGCTGAGAGAGTGTGACCAGCCCAAGGTCACCCAGCTGGCTTCTTGTATAGGAGTGAGGAAACCAACCCGGTTCACCAGATTAGCATCCGCCGCTAATGTGAAAGAGTGGGGAATCAAACCCGGCTCTCCAAATTATGGTCTTAACCACTACAGTACGCTGTCTCTCCAAAATTTGCAGCTCAAAATTTGCAGTTATGGGGGTCTTAGGGCAGGGGTCAATACGGGCACTTTAAATCTTGTTAGGTGATGCCACAGCTTGAGCCTAGGCGTTTTTCATTAATGCAAAACACACACTGTACTACCAAACTATCACCCGTCCTTGTGTCAAGCTAGACAAGGCCAATTTTTGGAATAGATACATTGGGAAACAAATATGGTCCGTTTATTTGAAGCCTCTCTTGATTTGGGGAATGAGATGAAAGGCTTCCGCAATAGAGCCAACACCACAGATAGACCAGTGCTTGAGTTGTGTTTCCCATCACAAACTTATAAAGTGGAAAGGAGTGAAGCGTATCTTCAGACATTCAGCAACAGGAGGGGAACGCGTGGTGGGGACAAGACCGTGACTGATTGAGGTTCACTATGGACGAAAACGCAAGGTTGCTTTGGCCTCCTTTATTCCCTGTTTTACCCAGGATTCAGCCAGGTTCGAATGCATGTGCTTCGTCGAACATGCGTTCGATCTTGGCTGAAACAGGGAATAAAGGAGGCTAAAGCGACCATGCGTTTTCGCCCTATGTCTTTGGAGTTGCATGCCTCACATGAACACATGAAGCTGCCTTATACCGAATAAGACCCTTGGTCCATCAAAGTCAGCATTGTCTACTCAGACCGGCAGCGGCTCTCCAGGGTCTCAGGCAGAGGTCTTTCACATCACCTATCTGCCTAGTCCCTTTAACTGGAGATGCCGGGGATTGAACCTGGGACCTTCTGCATGTCAAGCAGATGCTCTACCACTGAGCCACAGCTGCCTATATTTATTCCATTTGTACCCCATCCTCTTTCCCAGCCAGGCTGGCCTCAGAGTAACTAACAGTCGTCAAAATAATCCAGAGAATATCATACACACACACACACACACACACACACACACACACCTTACATCGTTAAAACATAAAACATTTAACAGAAATAATCATTGATAAAACCCATAAAACCAATCGGCAGGTAACGATAACCCACTGGATCACAGAGGGTCAAGGGGAAAGAGGCACTCGGGACCTCACCAACAATCAATAAAACAGAACACAAACAGGGAAAAGGGTGGGGCAGGGAGGCCAGCTACAACATATGAACCGTGGCTGTCCTCACCTGTAGGCCTGGTGGAACATCTTGGTCTTATACACGGAACTAGGTCACGTGTGAACCAACTGTCAGAAGATGCAATGTTTCAGCTTTGACACGATTGCTTTCAAGACAGGAATAATCAGATCGTGCCACTTCGGCACGGTGCGCACGATATAAAAAGAAAGAGTCGCCGCTTTAAGTGCATCTCGGGCACCCAAAAGGCCCGGCTTGTGGGGATGAACTGTTCATCCAGCAACCCTTCATCCGGCGACGTCCCGATGCCTCCCCCGCCCCCACTCACCCTGCGTAGCCTGAAGCCGAACTCCCAGCCAAAAGTCTGCCTCTAATTTTAGTTCCTACTCCTGGCATATGTCATGTCCTAGATCACCAGGAGCCTTGAATTAATTCACTAAGACTCGGTATTAAGCTAGAGAACTGGCAGCATTATTGGACACGACCGGCTGGGTGGGGAAATCTACCTGGAATGGCTTGAAAACGCTCGTTGCCTGATCGTGTATAAAAATAAAATATTGGGGGGGTGGGGATCGCTTGCTCTGTTTTAAAGAGTGCAAAGTCTCAGGGCAATCAGGTGTAAAAACTGCACTGAGCTGTTCGCATCCCGCTGTGGTATTTGAAAGTGCTGGCTATAATTTAAGAGAGCAGACCAAAGAAATTCCATGTCTGTCAGAGTCTGGCCCCGGGAAAGCGGTGACGGGCAAACTCTCCCCTCGCTTCATTCAGAACAGGGCTAGAGCTATTTTGGGTCCCAGTTCCAAATGTGGAGCCCTTCACTCTGCCAAAAGGTGTCACTAGGAATACAGTGAAGTCCAAATGCCGTCCCTCAACCCCTGAGAGCCAGCATGGTGTAGTGGTTAAGAGCGGCAGACTCGAATCTGGAGAACCGGATTTGATTCCCCGCTCCTCCACATGAGGAGCGGACTCTAATCTGGGAAACCAGGTTCATAGAGTTGGAAGGGACCATCAGGGTCATCTAGTCCAACTACCTGTACAATGCAGGAAATTCACAACTACCTCCCCCCCATGCCCCCAGTGACCCCCACTCCATGACCAGAAGATGGCCAAGTTGCCCTCCCTCTCATGAACTGCCCAAGGTCATAGAATCAGCATTGCTGACAGATGGCCATCTAGCCTCCGCTTAAAAACCTCCAGAGAAGGAGAGCTCACCACCTCCCAAAGAAGACTGTTCCACTGAGGAACCGCTCTAACTTGTGCTGAGGGTACACTTGGGTTCGATTCCCCACTCCTCCACATGAAGCCTGCTGGATGACTTTAGGCCAGACAGTTCTCTCGGAACTCTCTCAGCCTCACCTAAATCACAAGGTGCCTGTTGTGGGGGAAGGGGAGAGGCGATAGTAAGCCACTTTGCGACTCCTTACGGTAGAGAAAAGTGGGGTATAAAAACCAGTTCCTCTTCATCTAAAACACCAAACCCCTTCTAACCTGCATGGTGGTATGGCTGGGGGCAGTGGTGGGACCCGCAGGGACGCCGCTATCCCTCCTTGGGCTTGCTGGAATGTGCTTTGTCCACAGAGGGAGCCAAGTTTGGTCTCCAGTTAAACAATCAGGGAGCACGTAATGAGAAAGACCTTTGATAGAGACACTGTGGGAGCCACTACGTGTCAGAGTAGACAATACAGGGCTAGGCGGGGAAATACTCTGATTCAATAAAAGGCAGCTCCCTATAGCCAAACATCTGATAGTCACAGATCCCCAAGTATTTCAGGATATACAGGATATCACTATTTACAGGAGACCAATCCATCTAGACAACTCTCAAACTTAAGGCCATTTCATACTCATCCAACTGGTGATCCTCTACATGCAGAGCAATAGCAGGTGTTCTTTGACTCTCGCACACATCACAAGCAGATCTAACATGTACGTGTATACATGTTGACACACAATGCCCAGATAGTCTAGTTTTCTCGAAGTGGAAAGGATTGCAGGAATCTAATTCAGGTGGGTATGGAAATAATGCACAGATGGCCTGGTCACACATGTATGTCTATGATTCTATATTACCATTATAATGTTCAAAGTGCCCCATAGGACTGTTGAAAAAAAAATCGGTACAGTTCGGCTTCGGCAAAATTCGGCCCTTTTAAATTCGGGCTGTGCCGAAATCCGAACTCCCCCGCTTCGGATCCGCAAAATTCGGCACGAGATCCGGAGTTCGGGGGAAAATTCACCCCCCCCCCGTGCGCCTTCACGGGGCTTCGCTGAAGGCGCACGGGGGGGGGGAACAGATCTGCGCCTCCCAGCTGGGAGGCGCAGATCTGTTTAAAGGCCCCCCTGCACGCCTTCAGTGAAGCCCCGTGAAGGCGCGCGGGAAGGGGGAGCCTGATGGTTATGCTGCTGCGGCGAACCCCGAATTTGCCAAATTTATTTGCCGAACACCCCGAAGTCGGGGAATTTGGCTCCCCCGTTTCCCGCCTTTTTTTGAATTCGGTTCATCCCAAACCAGAAACCGCCAAATCGGGGGAAATTCGGCGGTTTTTCAGTTCGGGATGAACCGAATCAACAGCCCTAGTCTCCCATACCTATTATGGCAATAATACTTAAAAAGAAAAAAGGACAAGAAGAACAGTTGCCTTTTAGTTGCTGGCTTTCTCTACCTTTTAAGGAGAATCAAACTGGTTTACAATCTCCTTCCCTTCCTCCCCCCACAACAGACACCTTGTGAGGTAGGTGGGGCTGAGAGAGCTCTAAGAGAACTGTGACTATCCCAAGGTCACCCAGCAGGCTTCATGTGGAGAAGTGGGGAAACCAACCCGGTTCACTAGATGAGAGTCCACCCCTCATGTGGAGGAGTGGGGAATCAATCTGAGGCTAGATGAGTGGCAACCCAAGAAAGGGCCTTCTTGGTCGCAGCACCAAAACTTTAAAACTCCCTCCCCAGGGAGATTTATCTCTCCCTCTATTGTTGTCTTCTGCCAGCAGGTGAAGACTTTTTTTGTTCTGTTTGGAATGCCCCAGAAACTGTTACTGGTGTCCTCCCTGGCTGTTATGTGTGTTTGTGTGTTTTTATTGAATTATTGTATATATATTTTATTTTAAATGTTTTTAATGTTGAAATGTTTTGAAATTTGATCTGCCTTGGGGACCTTATTTAGGTGGAAAGTCAGCATGTGTGTGTTATGTGCATCATGTCACTTCTGACTTATGGTGAGCCTATGAATTAATGGCTTCCAACATCCTAACGTTAACAGCCTCTTGCAAATTGACGGCCATGGCTTCCTTTATTGAGTCAATCCATCTCATGTTGGGTCTTCTTCTTTTCTTACTGCCTTCAACTTTTCCTAATAGTATTGTCTTCTCCAGTGAATCTTGTCTTCTCATGATGTGACCATAGTATGATAGTTGGTTTAGGCAGCAAAGGACATTTATAAACAAACAAATAAATAAATAAAAGGCCTTCTCAGTGACAAAGATGATTATCTGCCAGGACTTTGCTTTTAGCATTCAGTTTTATGGCAGATAGAGTACATCATTGGACATACACTCTGAAGAGGAGGAGGAGGAGGAGGAGGGGGAGGGGGAGGAGGAGGAGGAGAAGAGGAAGAAGAAGGAGGAGGAGGAGGAGGAGGAGGAGGAGAGTTGGTTTTTATGCCGATTTTCTCTGACTTTAAAGGAGAATCAAACCGGCTTACAACCGCCCTCCCCTTCCCACAACAGACACCTTGTGAGATAGGTGAGGCTGAGAGAGCTCGAAGAGAACTGCGATTAGTTCTAGGTCACCCAGCTGGCTTCATGTGGAGGAGTGAGGAAACCAACCTGGTTCACCAGCTCAGAGTCCGTTGCTCATGTGGAGGCGTGGGGAATCAAACCCGGTTCTCCAGATTAGAGTCCACTGCTCCTAACCACTACACCACGCTGATGTAGAATGAATACAGCTTCTCCCTTAATGGTTGATGCCACATCTTTGGAACTACTTGGCAAGATGAGGTCATTCAGAGTGGACAAAAAATTCCAAGCATCAGGGGTTGTCTCAGAGATGGAAAAGGATAGTGTCGGCGCAGGAAGCAAAACAGATGGATTCCCAAAGGGGACACTCTGAAACAAGACAGTCAGAGGAAAGAATCCCAGAGATCACCCAAAGCACCAACACTAAAATGTCCGCACGTGCGACATTTTAAGAGATGTTGGCATCAACAGGTGGGAAGTCAACATCTCCTCCTCTTGACTGGCACGTATAATCATGATGCTCAGTTGTGAGCATAAGAGGCAGGAGATGAGTATCATTAACCACTCAACAGAGATTACAGATGTGCCTCCTGCTGAACCTCTAACTTAAGAGCATTACGAGCCAACAGTTGGGCAGAAATCTTATCCTTAAATCACCAGGAACACTGCCGCAGACCACCAATTCTTTTAAGCTTCTAACGATAGTGTTCCGTAAAGTGCCTTGCAGGTTGATGGGTCTTTGTTAATAATAATTAATAATTATAGTACTTATTACAACTTTGCCATCATGACTCAAGCAGTACTCTGGTTCTTGGTGAGATGCATTTCATAGAGCCCCTCTCAACTAGCACTGAAGACTCTACTTCAGACAATCGCTTATCTATGTCAACCTGCTTGTGGGCTTCCTAGAGGCAACTGGTTGGCCACTCTGTGAACACATGAACACATGAAGCTGCCTTCTACAGAATCAGACCCTTGGTCCATCAAAGTCAGTATTGTCTACTCAGACCGGCAGTTCTCCGGGGTCTCAGGCAGAGGTCTTTCACATCACCTGCTTGCCTAGTCCCTTTAACTGGAGATGCCAGGGATTGAACCTGGGACCTTCTGCATGCCAAGCAGATGCTCTACCACTGAGCCACAGCCCTTCCCCGAACAGAAGCTGGACTTGTTGGGGCTTTGGTCTGATCCAGCACAGCCCCTTCTTATGTTCTTATGTGGCTGTTCCTCTGGTTGCTCCCAATGCTCTCGGAAATATTCCAGCGGGATTGGCTGCTGCTGAGTCACAATTTGCAGCCGTGACGGTGATAAAGAAGAAGAGTATTACGAGTATTATGGTTTTTATATGCCAATTTTCTCTACCTTTGGAGGAGAATCAAACCGGCTTACAATCGCCTCCCCTTTCTCTCTCCACAACAGACACCTTGTGAGGTAGGTGAGGCTGAGACAGTTCAGAGAGAGTTGTGACTAGCCCAAGGTCACCCAACCAGCTTCATGTGGAGGAGTGGGGAAACCAACCCAGTTCACCAGATTAGAGTCCGCCACTCATGTGGAGGAGTAGGGAATCAAACTCGGTTCTCAGATTAGAGTCCACCACTCTTAATTACTACACTACACTGGCTCTCCTTATGATGTTCTTCTGAAGTGCCACCTGCATCGTTGCTAAACCATGACATAGCAGCAACCCATGAGGACCCCACTGAGCTCCCTCCCCTCTCCAAACACTGCCCTCCCCAGGCTCCATCTCCCAAATCTCCAGGAATTCCCCAATCTAGAGTTGGCACCCCCAAATTCTGGGTGGCCACCATTGGGAAAAGGCTCCTATACAGACCTGATCTCGCTATGTTTGCATTCTTAAGAATGCATGGCAAACTCAGTTGTTTCTCCTGCTTTGAAACACACATGGCAGAGCCCCACACCAGTTTTGTTAATAGAAGAACCGGGTTTGATTCCCCACTCCTCCATATGAGCAGTGGACTCTAATCTGGAGAACCGGGTAGGCTTCTCCACTCCTCCACCTGCAGCCTCTGCTGGGTGACCTTGGGCTGGTCACAGTTCTCTCCAAACTCTCTCAGCCTTGCCTACCTCACAAGGTGACTGTTGTGTGTGTGTGTGTGGGGGGGGGAAGGTGATTGTAAGCCACTTTAAGACTCCTTTCGATAGAGAAAAAAGGTAAAGGTCCCTGTGCAAGCACCGGGACATTCCTGACCCATGGGGTGACGTCACATCCCAATGTTTACTAGGCCGACTATGTTTGCCATTGCCTTCTCCAGTCGTCTACACTTTACCCCCAGCAAGCTGGGTACTCATTTTACCAACCTCGGAAATATGGAAGGTTGTTGAGTCAACCTTGATCCGGCTACCTGCAACCAACTTCTGTCGGGGTCAAACTCAGCTCGTGAGCAGAGCTCGGACTCTGTAGTCCTTACCACTCTGCACCATGGAGCTCTTCGGTAGAGAAAAGCGGGGTATAAAAACCAACTCTTCTTCTTCTAGAATTAGAGTTGCCAACTTCCAGGTACTATCTGCTATCCAGCTATTACACCTGATCTCCAGCTGATAGAGATCGGTTCACCTGGAGAATACGGCCGCTTTGGCCATTGGCTTCTATGGCATTGAAGTCCCTCCCCTCCCCAAACCCCACCCTCCTCAGGCACTTTGTGAGTTAACCTCCCGCCGGTGGTGAAGAGGGACCTGGCAACCCTATCTAGAATGAAACCCCTCCCTTCTCGGCATATTTCCCGAGCCCTCACACCTTTTACAGACTTTACCACAACCACTCCTATTTGCATGGGGAGAAAAGGCATGGTTGCTTTAGCCTCCTTTATTCCCTGTTTCAGCCAGGATTCAGCCAGGATCGAACGCATGCGTTTCGCCGAACGTGCGTTCGATCCTGGCTGAATCCTGGCTGAAACAGGGAATAAAGGAGGCTAAAGCGACCATGTGTTTTCGTCCCATGGTGTTGCGCCTAAACCCCCCATCACTCAAAGTTCCATTCCTGAGTTAAGAAGACAAAGAACAGAATGGGAGTGGAGAGGGGAGGGAAGACATAATTGTTGCACTGATTTTTTGGTGGGGGGGTTAAGTTGGAAAGGAAGGGAGAAAGGCCATGAGGATGAATGAGAGAGAAGAAGGGGGACAGGGAAGAGATTAGCGGGTAACATAACCAGAGCGCAAGATAAATCGGAACACCCCCCCCCCAAAAGGGAAAGCGGGGAAAATCTCTTTTGTTGCTATGAAAAAACAGCTTCTCCAACCCCTTCACATGACTAATGCCACACCATGGCGGATAAAAACCTCTCGGGCACATTATACAAACAAAGCATAACTCGGCCTCGCCAAACAAAGGCCTAAGTAACAGTGATTGAATTCATCTTAAAACAACAAATCAATTCTTCCCTATTAATGCCCTAAATACCAGCGTAGGAGCACTGTCCTCTCCTAATAAACAGCCATGTGTTCAATTACCGTCTGCTTTCCCCCCCAACTACTGCTCTCTTCAGTAATTACGGCGCGCAACGCGTTCTGCACTGACATTATATTAATGCGCTGGGAGGGGCGACCTTAAATACGAATTAAATCAAGGCTAAACATTTCGGAAAGCTCTGCGCGGTGTCGCGCGAGTGCTAACAGCACATTATTTAGAAGGAGGCACAGAGGGGGTTTTCTGTTCCAGCGAATGCCACTTCCCCCCCCCTGGTTAAATAAAACATGCTGGGGGGGAGGAATTAGGGGGGAGAGAGAGGAAGACAAAAAGCCGATGCGAAAACAGTCTAAAACGAAACAAAACCCCGGCGATGACACAGTGTCGCCCTAAAAGCAGGGCACAGTTAACCTCCCTTATTAGATCTCTGGATGCCGTTTTATCTCACACACACGTGGAAAAAAAGAACACTTGTCAATAGCATTTTGCAAATGTGCGCACATGTCAAATCGGCTTCAGTGATCAGTAATAATAATCGAGAGAGGGAAGGAGGGAGGCCAAGGCGGAAAGAACCCCCAGAAAAAAAGCCAGGTAGCAACCAAAGGAAAAAGGCAAACAAAAAACTTTATTTTCCTTAAAAAAATTTTTTTTGTTCCGAGACAAAAGCCCATGGAGAAAAGCGATCGAGAAAAGGGGCCTCGCCGTCCGCGCAACAGGCCAAGCCGTTTCTGTTTTAACTGAATATTGAATAGCACCTAGTAAACAAGCGGAACAATAGCAGCAATGAAAGCGATTCTGACTCCCAATGCCCCCCCCAATTCTCCCTTTATCTCCTTTCGTCTACCCCCTTTTCTTTTAATTTCATGGGCACCCTTACTGCAAAATTTGTGTTGGGATATTAAAATAACAAACAGGATTGGGATGAAATAGCGCAGGAAGGCCCGGCAATGCGGATTCTTCACCACTGAACAGACCTCAGGCTGCCCTGATTCTCCCAGGTCTACCTGGAACGGATTCCCTGATACCGCCACAAAGGGGATGACCAGATTGCATCCTGCAATCCGTCGGGAAGGGATGCGGAAAAGAAGAACCTGGCTGGATCCGAGCAAATGTATAAATTTACTTAATTGTTACCCATCTTTCCTCCCCCAACAGGGACCCAAAGCATCTCGCAACATTCTCCCCTTCTCCATTTTATCCTCACAACCACCTTGTGAGGTAGTTTATGCTGCGGACAGAGTGGACAGGGAGAAGCTTTTCTCCCTCCCTTATAATACTATAGGGTCGCCATGAGTCGGAAGTGACTTGATGGCACTTACACACACACACACACATAATACTATAACCTGGGCTCATCCACTGAAGCTGAAGGGTGGGATATTCAGGATAGATAAAACGAAGTATTTATCCTGGCTGGCTCCAAAGTATAGCAAGGTGTGACAGGCTGAAAATAAGTTATCACATTCTATCCTATGATAACTCCAAGAAGCTCAAGCCATTGTATAAGAGGAGGGGGGAAACCGTTCTTGAGCAAATCTGTTAATGAAGAATGGTGAAATTGCCTACAAAGATGTGAAAGGTGAAGAAGAATACGAGCTGGTCTCCAGATTAGAGTCCACCGCTCATGTAGCGGAGTGGGGCATCAAACCCTGTTCTCCAGATTAGAGTCCACCGTTCACGTGAAGGAGTGGAGAATTAAACCTGGTTCTCCAGATTAGAGTCCATCCCTCATGTGGAGGAGTGGGGAATCAAACCCGGTTCTCCAGATTAGAGTTTGCCGCTCCTCACCACTACACCACGCTGGTTCTCAGTGAGCCACTCACCTAGTAAGGCTTGCCCTAACTGAGGTCAGTGATCACTGGTAGAGATCAAGCTTTACATACAGAAGGCTCCAGGTTCAATCCCAGGTATTTCCTGTCAAAATGGGCAATATGGTACTCCTGGAGAACCACTGCCAGTCAGAGCAGGCAGTACTGTGATGGTGAAAGAAAGTGCCATCAAGTAGTAGACAATTTATGTCAATCCCTCCTGGGGTTTTCAAGGCAAACAGAAGTAGTCTGCCATTGCCTGACTCTGCACAGGAACCCTGGACTTCCTTGGAGGTCTCCCTTCCAATTACTAACCAGGGGCTTTCAAGGCAAGTGAGAAGCAGAGGCGGTTGGCCAATGCTTTCCTCCACAAAAGCTTCATTGGTGGTCTCCCATCTAAGTATGGACTCGGCTTAGCTCTGGAGATCTGGAGATTGAGCTAAACCATGCCAGCCTACAGCTGGAACCTGGGGATCCCCTGGAATTACACCTCATCTCCAGACTACAGGTATCAGTTCCCCTGGAGAAAATGGCAGCTTGGAGGGTGGACTCTATTGCATTATGCCTTATTGAGGTCTCTGTCCTCCCCAGGTTCTATCCCCAAATCTCCAGGAATTTCCCAACCTGGATCTGGCAACCGTAACCCCATCCCCCCCCCGGTGGCCAGGGGGGACCTGGAAACCCTACCATATAGGGTTGCCAGGTTCCCCCCTCCTCTGGCAGGATATTTTAAGGGTGGGGATAACATGCGGGTGGCTGCGAGCAACACTGTCCCATCACTTCCAGTTCACTTCCAGAAGCACCACAGCACAACGGGATGATTCACCACTCAAACCCCCATTTGAGTGGTAAATTGTCCCTTCACGCTACAGCGTTCCGGAAGGAAACCAGAGATGGTTTGGCGGGCAATTGCCCGCCATTCCAAGCCACATGACAACTCTACTACCATGCCATCTTCCTTTCCTGGCAAAGGCTTCTGCTCAAGCCAAGCCCAGGGAGAAGAAGAAGCGTTGGTTTTTATATGCCGACTTTCTCTACCACTTAAGGAAGAATCAAACCGGCTTACAACCTCCTTTCCTTCCCCTCCCCACAACAGGCACTCTGCGAGGGAGGTGGGGCTGAGAGAGCTGTGACTAGCCCAAAGTCACCCAGCTGGCTTCATGTGTAGGAGCAGGGAAACAAATCCAGTTTACTAGATTAGCCTCCGCCGCTCATGTGGAGGAGCGGGGAATCAAATCCCGTTCTCCAGATCAGAGTCCACCGCTCCAAACCACCGCTCTTAACCACTATACAACGCTGGCAGGGGGTATGATATATGAATGCAGGAGATCCATGATCAGATCGGGATTCATCTCTAGTTTGCGTGAAGCAGCCTGCCTGGCATCTTCAGTACAGCAAAGCCAGTGGCCTGCGAGGAGCCCAGCGGAGCCGACTTGGCCGCGAAACACAGGCTGACAAGGGGCATCTTAATCAACCATCTAGCCTGGGCCCTTAACCAAGTTCTTAGCCTCTGCCCGCCGCTCTTCTCGTTTCATTTGGCTGGCGTTCCTCACCACTCGTCCCTCCCTCTAACAGGGCAGGGAGGCAAGGGGCCCAGGGAGCTTTTCCAGCCGGTGGCGATCCGGGCACAGGTGGCCAAGAAAACTTTCAAGTGAGCCCTCGGCACGGTGTGGCGTTGTCCGTGCCTCTGCGACGAGCCTCTCCTATTAGGCGCCGAGAAGACCCAAGCACCCACTACAGCTCATCCGAGCAGGCCTCTTTAATTAGGGCGAGCGCTCGACAGCCACTTCCGCCGGCTGGAAAACACACGGCCGCGCAGGCCTGGGAGGCCTGATTAATTTTAATACGCACGGTCGTGACAATCGCCTCGGGTGAAGGAGAGGCAAAGAAGGGGCTCTGTGTGCGGGTTGAAAAGTGTGCAGGGGGGCTACCCTCGTTCGCCGATACACAGGCCTGGGCTAAACGGTGCCCAGATTAGCGAGCCGCTGCGCGCCGAGAGACTCAGACCTTTCACAGGCAGGACAAGAGGCCCGAGAAACAGGTGGCTGCCTCTTCACTCCTGAATAAATGGCATCCCCTAAAAGCTGCGGAGGGGGCCGAAAAAAAAAAAAACCATCCACGAGGCTGGTACCATCTGTGGCGTTTATTTGTATATTAGCATGCTGGGTCAGGGGGTGCCGCCACTAAAGACAGCCCGGGGAAGGAGACGGGGACAGCACACGGTTTCTGTCAAAAAGACGCTCGGCGCGGCAGCACAGGCAGGTCAAGGCCTTAGACCAAGGGTGTCAAACGTAAGGCCCAGGGGCCGGATACGGCCCCTTGAGAGCTCTTATGCAGCCCGTGAGCCAACCGAGGCAGACAACCTCCCCACTCTCAATCTGGGCTGGTGAGGCATGGCCCGGCCCGACCAAGTGACATTTATGTCCTATCCGGCCCTCCTAACAATTGAGTTGGACACTCCTGCCTTAGAGAAATGCTCGAGATCTGGAGTAGATGCTTCTCTCACCACAAGTGTTTAGGAGGAAAAATGTCCAGTGGCCGCTAGTTCTTTCCTATAGGACCAGAAGGGCCAGAAGAAGAAGAGGGTTTTTTTTAACCTCACTTTTCTCTACCATTTAAGAAGCCTCAAAGTGGTTTACAATTGCTTTCCCATCCTCTTTCCACAACAGACAACCTGTGAGGTAGGTGGGGCTGAGAGAGTTCAGAGAGAACTGTGACTATCCCAAGGTCACCCAGGAGGCTTCATGTTTAGGAGTGGGGAAACCAACCCGGTTCACCAGACTAGCATCCACCACTCATGTGGAGGAGTGGGGAATCAAACCCAGCTCTCCAGATTAGAGTCCCCCGCTCATGTGGAGGAGAGGGGCATCACCACACTTGAAAAAGGATATTGTAGAGCTTGAAAAGGTGCAGAAAAGAGCAATCGAAATAAACAGGGGACAAGAGCAGCTGCCCTATGAGGATCAGTTAAAACGTTTAGAGCGTTTAGCCTAGAAAAAAGGTAAGTAAGGGGAGACATGATAGAGGTTTATAAAATTATGCATGGCATGGAGAGAGTGGACAGGGAGAACACTTTTCTACCTCTCCCATCATACTACAACCCGGGGTCGTCCACTGAAGCTGAGGGTTGGGAGACTCAGGACAGACAAAAGGAAATATTTCTTACCATAGTGTACAGTTCATTTGTGGAACTCGCTGCCACAGGATATGGTCACAGCCACTAACCTGGAAGGCTTTAAAAGGGAAGTGGACAAATTCACGGAGGACGGGACTATCAATGGCTACTAATCTTTAGGGTTGCCAGGTCCCTCTTTGCAACCGGCGGGAGGTTTTTGGGGGAGAACCTGAGTAGGGAGGGTTTTGTGGAGGGGAGGGACTTCAATGCCATAGAATCTAATTGCCAAAGCGGCCATTTTCTCCAGGTGAACCGATCTCTATCGGCTGGAGATCAGTTGTAATAGCAGGAGATCACCAGCTACTACCTGGTGGTTGGCAACCCTACTAATCATGATGGATATCTTCAGTACCAAAGGTAGTATGCCTCTTTACATCAGTTGCTGGGGAGGTCGGGCAGGAGGATGTTGTTGCAGTCTTTCTGCTTGCAGGTTTCTTATAGGTACCTGGTTGGCCACAGTGTGAACAGAATGCTGGACATGATGGTCCTTTGGTCCGATCCAGCATGGCTCTTCTTATGTACTTGCATTTCGTACAATGCTCAGTTTTAAACCCTCTCCTCCGCCGAGAATTTATGCCAAGACTTTGCTGGTCTAGCTACTAATCTCCCCCTTCCCCCCACATGGAAAATAAACTGAATAGAGCCAAACAGACGTAGGGTTCCTGATAATTGTCAAAGCATCACAACTCACACCACAAATCAGAGACGCCAGATCACTGAAGTACCCCTGATTTGATACCACACTGCTGCGATAAACAGGCAAACCACAAGAACCTGTTTCCCAGCTATCACAGAGAGGTGAAAGGAAATGGGGGGGGGGGGAAGAAAAGTTTTCCTGCAAACGCTCTCACTTTTGGCCACTTCAGTTTCTTTTTGCACGCAGGAAGCTGTATCAGCATTCCTTGATGTCTTTTATCAATCGAAAAAAAACAAAACCTACAAAGCCGCCAACCTTTGAGGATCTAAAGCAGGAGCGATTTGGAAAAGATTTTAAGCGACGTTGAAGGGTGTGTGTGGGGGGAGGGGGTCAGCCCCACCATCTACTGAAATCAACCTTTTTACTATCACTATTAAATTAATAGGGAAGGGGGGGAGGGGAACCTTGAAGGTGAAAAAGAAAATGAGCAAAGGGCTTTGAGTCAGGAAGAGCTGGCAAGCCTTCAAACTACCCCTTCTTACAACATTAAAAACTTCGGCGAGCAAAGATGGTCACCTGCGCAACGCTGAAAAGCTTCCTTCCACGTAGCCATGGTTCACATACTACTTTCTTCCCTTTCTTTAACCCCCCCCCCCAAATCTTTTTAATCATCAGTCGGGTGTTTATGTAGCTCCATATGGTGGTACTTTTGCAAAAAAAAAATTAAAAAAATGAGACACTCTACAAGAAGAGATGTGAGTTGCGGTCGGGGTATTTGCTGGGAATGCACGACACAGAGGGACGATATCCTTCCCCGGCAGTGAGAGAGTGGGAAGGGGGAAATTAAACTTGAAAGCTCTCGACTGCACAGTCCCCTTGTTTGCCCTTCAGTAGCAAAAACAAAAACAAAAACACACACACACAACAAAAAACATCACACAGCCTCTTTAGTGGGGACCGTCAAAAAGGACGGTGAGGATCCAAACAAAATCCAAACCTCAGCCAATTAGAGTATCCACAGGCTTTTCCTCAGGTTCTGATTTATATATTTCTCTCCCCTTTTTGTTCTCCCCCACTTCATCAGATGTGCTTTTAAAAAAGGGGAAAAAACCCAAAACAACCCAGGAGCTTTAGATTTCAAAGGGTCTTCTCTTGTTGTGTCCATTAATGATCGCCTGTGGGACATTCATGGATTGTGGAAGAGGTAGACCTCTTGATTCCCCTAACAAGAGATGGTTATTTTTTTTTTGTGGGGGGGGGGAATTAATAGTATTAGGGGATGTGGGCAGTTCATATTCCATAGGGTTGCCAGTAGGGTTGCCAACCTCCAGGTACTAGCTGGAGATCTCCTGCTGTCAGAACTGATCTCCAGCCGATAGAGATCAGTTCCCCTGGAGAAAATGGCCGCTTTGGCAATTGGACTTGGAGATCAGTCAGAATTCATATCCCCTCTCAGTCTTCTCCTCTTCAGGGTAAACATACCCAGCTTCTTCAACCTTTCCACATAGGACTTGATCTCCAGACCCCTCACCATCTTTGTTGCCCTCCTCTGGACACGTTCCAGCTTATCTACATCTTTCTTAAATTGTGGTGCCCAAAACTGAACACAGTAATCTAGGTGAGGTCTAACCAGAGCAGAGTAAAGCGATACCATCACTTCACGTGATCTGGACACTATACTCCTGTTAATGCAGCCCAAGACTGCATTTGCATTTTTAGCTACTTCATCACACTGCTGACTCATGTTCAGTGTTTGGTCTACTAAGACTCCAAGATACTTTTCGCACACACTACTGCTAAGACAAGTCTCTCCCATCCTATAATTATGCATTAGATTTTTCCGACCTAAATGCAGAACTTTACATTTATCTCTGTTGAAATGCATTTTATTGGTTTTAGCCCAATTCTCCAGCCTGTCAGGATCATCCTGTATTTTGGCTCTGTCTTCTACTGTATTTGCTACTCCTCCCAATTTAGTATCATCTGCAAATTTAATAAGCATCCCCTCTATTCCTTCATCTAAATAATTTATAAAGATATTGAATTCGAGGAAATTTCCAGCAACCACCTGGACATTGGCAACCCTACAAGAGTGTCCAGATCTGAGATGAATATGGTGTAGTGGTCCGAGCATCGGACTACAATCTAGGAGACCTGTGTTCCAATCCCCCCTCTGCCACGAAAGCTTGTTGGGTAACCTTGGGCCAGTCACACACTCTCAGCCTAGCCCGCCACACATGGTTGTGGTGAGGATAAAATGATTGTAGCTATGAGAACAATACCCGGGCGGAGGGGGTACCCTCTGACTAAAAGGCAGAGGTCTGTCACCTCTGGGTTTGGAGCCTCTATGAGGCTTCTCCAAACACCAGAAATTATTTATCACAATAGTGTAGTATAGAAGGAGAGGATGGTTTGAATGCAATAAAGCAGTGTAACTCTGCCAATTCTCTATTTGCAAATAAGCTTGGCACAGACTTCTTGCTTAAATTAAGAGAGATCCACCCGACAGCAAGAAGCAAAGGGGAAAGAAGTGGCAGGCATGGAAGTTAGGATAAATTATAGAAGAGTAAGGAGTTTTTAAAGTCCAAAAATGGGATGATGAATTGGGATTCTTTTAACTAATCTTTTGAAATCTGTATGAAATTTGCTGTGATAATACAATGGCAGAAGGGAGAACTTTTTCAAAAGTGCAAAGCCCAATACCAAAGTTAGCGGAGGCTAATCTGGTGAACTGGATTTGTTTCCCCACTCCTCCACACGAAGCCAACCGGGTGACCTTGGGCTAGTCACACTCTCTCAGCCCCACCTACCTCACAGGGTGTCTGCCATGGGGAGGGAAAGGGAAGGTGATTGTAAGCCGGTTTGATTCTCCCTTAAGTGGTAGAGGAAGTCGGCATATAAAAAACCAACTCTTCTTCTTTATTGTGATCATCATTGAGGGGCCAGGCTGCTGCCAAGTTAATTGCGGGGGGGGGGGGAGTTGATACCAAATGCACAAATGCTGAGGGAGATCTAGGGTAGGGCCAAAGCTCAGATACAGAACACCTGCCTGCATGCAGAAAGTCCTCGATTCAAACTTTGCTAACCTCAGTTGCCAGGAGTAGGAAAGACAACTCGAGGGGGCAGGTCAGAGTAAGCAATACTGTGTTGGGTGGGGCAAAGCAAATAAGACAGGTTCACATAGTCTTATTTAGTTCTTATCATGCTCAAGAAGTCCAGCATGATTTGGCCTCCACTCATTCAAATGCATACATTCAGAACAAGCTCTTATATCCAGAGAGAACAACCAGACACCGCCGAACAAAAAGGGCACGCAAAAGGGGAGTAGCAATGTTAATTCAATCATATTTGTTCCACCTTTCCTCTAAGGAGCTCAGGATGGGGCACAGGGTCTCTCTCCCTGGTATTTTGTCCTCAAAACCCCCTTGTGAGGTAGGTTAGGGTGAGAGGGGTGACTGGCCCAAGGTAGGGTTGCCAACCTCCAGGTAATAGCAGATCTCCTGCTATTACAACTGATCTCCAGTCGATAGAGATCAGTTCACCTGGAGAAAATGGCTGCTTTGGCCATTGGACTCTTTGGCATTGAAGTCCCTCCCCTCCCTCCTGAGACTCCGCCCCAAAAATCTCCCGCCAGTGATGAAGAAAGACCTGGCAACTCTATCCCAAGGTCACCCAGTGAACCATGGTGGAGAGTCAGTGGGGTGTAGTGGTTAAGAGTGGCGGACTGGAGAGCCGAGTTCAATTCCCCACTCCTCCACACGAAGCCATCTGGGTGACCTTGGGCCAGTCACAGTGCTCTCCGAACTCTCTCAGCCCCACCTACCTTACAAGGTGCCTGTTGTGAGGAGAGGAAGGGAACGTGATTGTAAGCCGCTTTGAGACTCCTTAAGATAGAGAAAAGGGTATAAAAACCTACTCTTCTTCTTGAAGCTCAAACCTGTGAACCTGCGTCTCTCCCCAATGGCCCAGCCGAAGTCTACCATTCCACTACATTAAACTTAACAGTGTAGGTTTAAAATTCGTATTAACACAGCGCTGCTTGTATGGTCAATGTTCACACTCTGTCGCCAGTGTTAGTGGTATTGAATATTTATGGTAACTTGCAACGTTTCCCGCACAATTCATCGTGATTACATTCACAACTTCTCTGTAAAGATAATATGTACAGCTGAGCAAGGGCAGGATGCCCGGTCAAAACATTAGGCATCAAATGGAAACAGAAAGGAGGGGAAACATAAGAATTTAAGAAAGGCCATGCTGGATCAGACCAAGGCCCATCAAGTCCAGCAGTTTGTTCACACAGTGGCCATCCAGGTGCCTCCAGGAAGCCCACAAACAAGATGACTGCAGCAGCATTGCCGTGCCCGTGTTCCACAGCTCCTAAGATAATAGGCATGCTCCTCTGATCCTGGAGAGAATAGGGATGCATCATGACTAGGATCCATTTTGATTAGTAGCCACGAATACCCCTCTCCTCCATGAACATTTCCACTCCCCTCTTAAAGCCTTCCAAGTTGGCAGCCATCACCACATCCTGGAATGGATGTGAAAAAGGGAACTGAAGGTAGGTCACTTTAAAAAAAAAAACTTCTGAAGGAACGGAAGGCTCCCTGAAGAGACAAATGAAGATGGTGAACAGGGTTATCACCAATGATGGGTACAGGTAAGCAGGTGTACCTGATGTAAAATTGTCTTTAGTGCTCAGTGGGAGACACAGCCAGCTAAGGTCCCCCAAGGGGAGAAAGCTTACTCCAGGGCAGTTTGGTTGCCTCTATGAGATAGATGATGAGGCATACCCTCATGGTGCCAGCAATAATGGTGTCAGAAAACCCAGAAGTGACAACACACTTCTCTAGGAATCACTGGAGACCACAGACTTTTTGGCAATTCCTAGAGAAGATTGATGTCACTTCTGGGGAACTTCTTCCCCCATATCCCCATTCTACTTGGTCTCCCGTTAGTTGTCAGGCCAGTGTTGGCAACCTTATTTATAACTAGGGTTGCCAGGTCCCTCTTCACCACTGGCGGGAGGTTTGGGGGGCGAAGCTTGAGGAGGGTGGGCTTTGGGGAGGGGAAGGACTTCAATGCCATGGCCAAAGCGGCCACTTTCTCCAGGTGAACTGATCTCTATCGGCTGGAGATCAGTTGTAATAGCCGATCTCTAGCTATTACCGGGAAGTTGGCAACACTACTTATAACAGATTCGAACCTTGGGATTCCTTCTTACTTCAGGAATGTTATTTGGCATTACATCCTTCTGAGATACATTAATACATGCTGGATTTGGACTTTCCATTTACAGAAACCATTTGGTACAATATAGGCTTGTACCCGTTCGTAATGGCAGTTTTATGAGATATCTGGAATTTTTTCACCATCAACCAATTATTTGGGTGCGGGAAAAGCTCCCCCTCCCCAAATTCTAGAAAAGGGGAACCTCGGGGGAGATTGTAAACATGCTATTTTCATAATCCGCCTGCTTCTTCTTCTGCAGCTGCCATTGTCAAAGCTAGAATGGCCATTGTTTTCTCTCTTCTCTCCCCCCGGCCTGCAAAGGGGAAATTTTTAAAACTGCCACTTTGTAAAAAAAAAAAAAAATCACTTTTCGCCACTTGTCAATTTTATCTCCCCCCTCTACCCCGCCCCCAAAGCAGGTTCACCAATAAGATCTTGCTTAAGTAAGCAGATCTTGTTTTTCAACTTCCCAACTTTTGTTATTCATTGTTTTTAAGGGGCGGGGGGAACGAGAACCTGAAGGTGGGATAAAATCCACCTCATTTTCTATTCATTTTTTTTTTGTCTTCTCGATGGGGAAAAGAGCTGAAGCATGAATGCCGCACCCTCATAATGATTTAACTAGAGCTTAATGAAATTTTCATCACAACCTGCTGTTCATTTTAATGGCCTTTGAAAGACAATGGAACAATGGCTAGAGGGAAGAAAAGATTTCCCCCCCCCAACCCGGCGTTTCATACATTTGTTTAAAAGCCCCACCGTTCTGTAGTCCCCCCCCCCCACCTCTTCCCTCATCTCTTCACAAAGCTGTAGGTCTTTTGTTTGTGCTATACATTTTCATTTTAGCAGAGCCGAGATAATGCATAAGCTCTGTTACCGTTCTTGCGTCTCACCGTAACCTTTGCTTAATGGAGTCTCCGGAGCATGCATGGTCTCCCACTCAACACGGTATTTGCATAACCTGCCCCCCATCTTTCTCTCTCCCCCACCGTCCTCCCATCATCTACTCCAGAGAGGTAACATGGGCTTCATCCCTAGAAAGTCCCCTTCCAGTCAACAACATGATGGAAACAGGTCTCCTTGTTGAGGCCACAATATCTGCGCAAATGCAAATGAGATTGCTCCGGTCTATTAAATATGTCTCCTTATTGGGTGGCAAAAGGGGGTAAGATTGGAAGGGGCAGGGAAGGGAGGATAAATAGACATTAAACAAAGCAGTTGTTTTCTAGCAGGCTCTTAGTGCGGGCCCTCCTTCAACAGCAACAGGCTAATTTGCAACTGCGTCACAATTGCATGCGGGTAGAAAAGATTGTGCATGCCTGGTTTTGCGGGTCCCTATCAAGTAGTTTCTTGGCATGTGAAAGGTTTTTTCCCCCTCTGTCTTTCTCTTACACAGAACCCCAGACCCATGGAGAAGACAAAATATCAGGTTCTCAGGCTCCGGCTTATTTCTGCTTCTAGCTTAACAAAGCAATGTCCAAGCGGACAAAACCACAAAACGAAACAGCAAAATATCCAAGTACTTTGAGCGTTTTCAGTCCTTAAGATTACAACCCATAGACTAGGTGCAAAATGAGCTACTAATCCTCTTCTTATGCTCTCTGCTCTGCACAAATTCACCTAGATTAAAAAAAAAAACTAAACATTTTTTGTTCTGTTTGCTATTTCCCGAGTAATGCTAATTGGCCTCCTCCTTGGATTTGGGTGTTATGTGCATTTATTTTTATTGAATTATTGCATATATAATCTATTTTAAATCTTTTTAATCTTGAAATGTTTTAATGTTTGATATTTAGGTGAAAAGGTGGCATATAAATACTTTCAATCAGTCATTCAATCAAGGGGAGTGGCTTTGTCTCAGTTACGTTCAGCAGCTCCTAGTTGGGAAATACCCAGAGATTTTGGGGGCAGAGCGTGAAGAGGGTGGGGTCTGCAGAGGGACTTCAATGCCATAGAGTCCAATTGCCAAAGCAGCCATTTTCTCCAGGTGAACTGATTTCTATTGCCTGGAGATCAGTTGTAATCCCAGGAAATCTCCAGCCACCACCTGGAGGTTGGCAACCCTAGGCTCAGTGAAGAGCCTCCACTTGGCATGCAGAAGGTCCCAGGTTCAATCCCTGGCATCTTCAGGACCAGATGGTAGGTGATGTGAAAGACCTCACTCTGAGACCCTAGAGAGCTGCTGCCAGTCTGAGTAGACAGCACTGGACATGATAGACCAACAGTCTGATTCAGTTTAAAGGCAGATTTGTGTGTGTAAACGTGTGTTCAATAAGATCCTGATTCAGATGCTGCTGCCACCACCAGGTCACTGGTGGGAGGGGCATACCAACAGTCAGTGGGTTGCAGTGGATGGGGAGCTAGGCTTGGACAAGGCAGATATGGGTTCCAATCCCCACTGGGCCATAAAGCTCACTGGATGAACCTGAGCCACCAACCCCTGGCTTCACTTTTCTTCACTGGGTTAGTGTGAGATTAAAATAAATTTACCCAATGCCCATACCACTCTGACCTTCATGGAAGAATGGCTTAATGAAAGTGCTTTCAATACATAGATTGGCTGTGGTGTTTCTCAGGTAACCTGGAGAACAAATTCCTATATTGTTAGGGCCCCCAACTTTGCTGAACCCACAGGAAGATGTTGGAAAGATACTCATGTCTGTCCCAGTTTATTTGAGAAGGGCATCTGAAAAAAATTAATCAGAACCAAGCAATAAAGTTCTAGGGCTGACAAATTACCAATTAAAATGTCACTGGGGTTGGCTGACATATATCCAGGGGTCCCTACAGAGTTAGGAGCCCCGTGGCACAGAGCGTTAAGCTGCAGTACTGCAGTCAAAAGCTCTGCTCACGACCTGAGTTCGATCCCGACGGAAGTTGGTTTCGGGTAGCTGGCTCAAGGTTGACTCCGCCTTCCATCCTTCCGAGGTCGGTCAAATGAGTACCCAGTTTGCTGGGGGGAAAGGGAAGATGACTGGGGAAGGCACTGGCAAACCACCCCGTAAACAAAGTCTGCCTGGGAAACGTAGAGATGTGACGTCACCCCATGGGTCAGGAATGACCCAGTGCTTGCACAGGGGACCTTTACCTTTACCTTTTACCCTACAGAGTTGAAATGTGAAGCTTTTGATTGTCTTTGGTAAAATGTGCACTGATACTAACAATGGCCTCCAACCCTTGAGGATAGGAAGGCAGCCCATGTAACACCCTTATTTATGAAATGATCCAGAGAGAACCAAAATATTATGGACCCATTAGCTTAATTTCTGTTCCTTGTGGATTTGTGGACAACAGATGGGGCAATACTGGCATCAGAGAGGACTGAAAGATTAAGTCTATTCCCATAATTAAAGCATTTTTAAAGAAACATTTGAAGAAGATGAAGAAGGAGGAGGAGGAGATGAAGAAGAAGAAGAAGAGTTGATTTTTATACCCCGATTTCTCTTCCTTTAAGAAGTCTCAAACCGGCTTACAATCACCTTCCCTTTCTCTCCCCACAACAGATATATTGTGAGGTAGGTGGGGCTCAGCGAGTTCGGAGAGAACTGTGACTGGCTGAAGATCACCCAGCAGGCTTCATGTGTAGGAGTGGAGAAACCAACCCGGTTCACCAGATTAGACTCCACTGCTCATGTGGAGGAGCAGGGAATCAAACCAGGTTCTCCAGTTTAGAGTCCACCGCTCCTAACCACTATACCTCGCTGGCTCTCCATTAAGCACCATTCCCCAATTGCTACTTTTGGCCTGGAAATTTGAACAAGAAATATATTAAAAGTGTCTGTTTCTTAGCCTGAAAAATGTAAACCTGAGTCCTCAACCTCCCATTCACAATCTCCTGGAGTTAGGCCATGTTATTTCACAGCTGGATGTGAAAGTTGAGGATAAGTTGACCTGACATTATATATGGAAAATCCATATGGTATTTGCCTTGAAGTAACCTGTAGTTAAAAGACAGTTTGCATCTGAGAGGGAACAAAGTAAACAAATATTTTGTAGGAGGGAAAATGCTGAAGAAATGATAAAATACTACCATACTGTTCAGACTTGGTCCGGTAGTAACAGTCTTGATACTATGGTGATAGCTATTCTTAAAATTGTTCATCCCTGCCCCGTGAGAAGAGCAGAGATTCAGCTTTTCATAAAATATTTTGAGTGAATTACTCTCAAATGGGTACATGTGGTGTTCGCCAACCCCGGGTTTTCTTACACTGATAGGTTTACCATCCCATCTTGGCCTCCTTCCTAAAGTTACTCCATTGTCACCACCGGGTGTTTCCCCCCCACCAGTTTCAAGAACACTAATAACCCAAGAGGATGTAGGAAGGAAGCAATCTCCACCGCTCCAGTCACCATGGTGATTCGTTTTCTCCGAACAAATTTAGATGGTCCGAACAGCTGACAAATACTGTTGGATTTCAGCCAAAGCCTCCATGAGATGAGGCTGGACTGGTGCTAACAATGGTGTGAAAAATTCTCAAGTCTTTCAGAGTCTATTTTTGTTGAATTCACAATCCATCATCCATTGTGATGGGACTACATTTTCTTCAGACATATTTTCACACAGCCAGTGTGTGTTTTGGGTTCCTCTTACAACGCCGCCTTTCTTTGCCAAGCGCCAGAAAGTCAAGACCAAAGGCAAGGACGAGATGAACATACAAAACAGCATGGGTCTTCCTCAAAAGAAGAGGTTATCAAGGGGTCCCCGCAAGCCACCACAAGGGAAAACAAAACAAACCTACCCACAAAGTATTCCTGAAGGCCTGTTGTGACCTCTCTGTGTTAGTCACTTTGAGCCAGAATCACTCCCCAAAGGGTTCTTGGACCCTTGATCCTTCAGAGAGTAATTCTCTGTGGAAGAAGGGGGTGATGGTGACATTACCAGAGCCCCCAAATAGGAGTGATGATTCAAATGTGTCTGAGACCCCGAAATATTATCACACTCCTCAAGATCTGCACCGGAGAAGGCAAAAGACAAACTTTAAGGGGATTAAGTTATGCTTTTGGGTAGTCCTGCTTATCTGCAGTAGAAAAGCTAGATTTGAGCCCAGTAACATCTTAGAGAGGAGCCCCGTGGCCCATAGTGGTAAGCTGCAGTACTGCAGTCAAGTAGTACTGAACCAAACTATCACAAACTATTATTTATATATATACACAATGTAAATCTACAAAATTGGTCCCACAGCATGCTTGTATGAGTCTGATAATTATATCCCGATGGAAGTCGGTTTCAGGTAGCCGGCTCAAGGTTGACTCAGCCTTCCATCCTTCCGAGGTCGGTCAAATGAGTACCCAGCTTGCTGGGGGTAAAGGGAAGATGACTGGGGAAGGCACTGGCAAACCACCCCATGAACAAAATCTGCCTAGGAAACATTGGGATGTGACGTGACCCCATGGGTCAGGAATGATCCGGTGCTTGCACAGGGGACCTTTACCTTTACCTTTAACATCTTAGAGACCAACAAAATTTTCACGCTATAAGCTTTTGCGAGTCAAAGCTCCCAGCCAGAGAACTGTGCCTTTCGATTCCTTGTGACTTAACTGGAGGGATATAGCTATGGCAGTCATCAGGTCTACCTTGAGGATATTTATTCATTTAAGCATTTGTATCCCACCTTTCCATCCGATAAGGGCCCTCGAGGGGGTACACTCCTCAATTAAAAACACATCCAAAACCAACCTGAGAAACAGTACGTATTTATAAAACCGGCAATTAAAAACAAACAAGTAGGAGGGTCGATAAGAGAACACCAGACAAAACAGGAAAGTCTTCACCTGCTGGTGGAAGGAGGAATAAACAAATCTCCCCAGGGTGGGAGTTTCATAATTTTAGTGACACAACCAAGAAAGCCCTTTCTCAGGTTGCCACCCATCTAGATTCAGGTGATGGGGGCACCCGAAGCAGGGTTCCTGAAGACGATCATAATGGTTGTGTAGGTTCAGATGTAGGGTTGCTAACCTCCAAGTGGTGGCTGAAGATCTCCTACTATTACAACCGATCTCCAGGAGACAGAGGCCAGTTCACCTGGAGAAAATGGCCACCTTGGAAGGTGGACTCTATGGCATGATACCCCACTGATGTCCTCCCCTCCCCTGCCCTCCTCAGGCTCCACTCCCAAAATCTCCAGGTAGTTCCCAGCCCAGAGCTGGCAACCCTATTCATATGGGAGCATTAGGTCCTTAAAAAAGCAGGTCAACTTTGTACTTCAACAGATAGGCTTCAGCTCTTCCTTACAACTCATTGTGTGTGTTGTGTGTTAAGTGTTGTCAAGTCGCTTCCGACTCATGGCGACCCTATGAATGAAAGTCCTCCAAAATGTCCTGTCTTTGACAGCCTTGCTCAGGTCTTGCAAATTGAAGGCTGTGGCGTCCTTTATTGAGTCAATCCATCTCTTGTTGGGTCTTCCTCTTTTCCTGCTGCCCTCAACTTTTCCTAGCATGACTGCCTTTTCCAGTGACTCTTGTCATCTCATGACGTGACCAAAATATGATAGCCTCAGTTTAGTCATTTTAGCTTCTAGGGTCAGTTCAGGCTTGATTTGATCTATAACCCACTGATTTGTTTTTTTGGTGGTCCACAGTATCCATAACACTCTCCTCCGACACCACATTTCAAAGGAATCTACTTTCTTCCTATCAGCTTTCTTCAAGGTCCAGCTTTCACACCCATACATAGTAATAGGGAATACAACTCTTTGCAGTATCAGAATTTGAGATCTGGGCTTCTAAATCCTGAGGCCTGTGGCTGGGTGCCCTGACCTGGATAGCCCTAGTTTGAATTTGGATGGGAGACCTCCAAGGACTACCAGAGGCGTGGTGCGAAGGCAGGCGATGGCAAACCACCTCCAAATGTCTCTTGTCTTGAAAACCCTTCGGGATCACCATAAGTCAGCTGTGACTTCATGGCACACACAGACACACTCTGCTCCAGGTTCAGGTCTTCCCAGACCCCTACCCAGTGTTGACAAGGTCAGATGTCCTTTTCAAAAAGGCAGTTCATGACCACACAGAAATCAGTTTTAGTGAGCCTCAGACAGCAAGTCCTGATTGGTTTATAGCAGGAAGTTCTGTCGAGTTCGAAATAAAGCCACTTTCATGTGAAGACTGTGTCTAGTTTAACCAATTGGACTTCACAGTGGGTAGCCATGTTAGTCTGCTTGTAGTAGTCAAAAAGGGCAAGAGTCCAGTAACACCTTAAAGACTAACAAAAATATTTTCTGGTAGGGTATGAGCTTTCGTGAGCCACAGCTCACTTCTTCAGATACAGCTAGAATGTGGATCCATCGGTCTTTAAGTAGAGGAACAGTATGTAAATGTGAATAGCAGGCTTGATGGGATTAGGTGTGATATGCAGAAGAGTTTGTGATGTCCAGGGGATAGACTTCGACAGACTGCAACATGGTACTAAGAACAGGGTCCTAAAGGGAAAGTTGACTCCAAGGAAAAAAAAACCACAAACCTGAAGACCTGGAGCATTTGAAGGCTCTGAAACGGATAAGGCTCCCGAGGAAACCTATAGGGCCTTATAAAGGGCCGGATTTAGGTTTGATGAGGCCCTAAGCTATTGAAGGTAATGGGGCCCTTTATATGTCCAGCTGTCCTTTGTCAACAACAAATTGTCGTTTTGTGTGTGTGTGTGTTGAATATATGCTATATGGTAATTTATGGACCTAATAGGTATCTAAATCCATTTGCACATAACAAAATATGTATTTTATCAAAGTAATCGCGGGGCCCATTACTTACATCATAGAAGCCTAAACAACACAAAACACTGTTGCGGTATGTAGGTTTTATTTTATTTGTATTTTGTCTTATATTTTGGAAATGTACATCCATTTTTTTTTCCTTTAAATTTTTTTTGGGGGGGCCAAGAGAGTGGGGCCCTAAGCTATAGCTTGTTTAGCTTATATGTAAATCCGGCACTGGTCTTATAAGAATGTCGTTACAATATACATGAAGGCAAGCCAAGAAAGAAGATAAGCAGAAAACAGCTACATTCCTGCATACTGCAAGATTGGAAGCGTTTTTTAAAAATCTGGATGCAGCTAAGCAAGTCTTGGAGGGCAACCTATGAAAGGGTTGTGCACCTTTGGTATTCTGAGGAAAAGTTAAACAATAGAGCGAGATACAATTCAGGGCTAGGAGGGAAGGTGAGTTATTTGAAGATTTTTTAACAGTTGGCAATATAAACCGCTTAACTGGGTTTGCAATAAACAATTGTAAAACAGGGAACCAGGAGGACTTTCACAGCTTCTCTGGAAACCCTCAACGGCTCTCAAGGGAGGCATGCCTCCAATAACACGGGGAAGGGAAGAGTGGGGTGAAGAACTCATGTGAGGTATCACACAAGTGACTTCTGGAAACTATTTTTGATGGCACTTGTAGAAATCGGATCCTTGTGTGTTAAAATACAAAGCTACTTATTATTATGGGCCCTAATTATTATTGGCCCTAATTTCTTTCTGGTTCCTTTCAGTCAGTTTTGACCAACCAAGTCTGGCTGTTTTCCATTTATTACTAGGGCTTGTGTGGCTCTGTTTTCTTTTGTATTTGATAGGAACACACACTAGGGTTGCCGTCCCCCTGCCAGGCACGGGGGATTCCCTGCTCCAAGCCCCTGCCCGGGTGGTGGTAGCACATACTATCTGCAGACAGAGGCCAGTGTTAATGTATTGGCGGCACTTCTGGAAGTCACATCGTTATGTCGCCAACGACCGCAGAGACACTCTGGTATTTTGGCAAAACTCTGTGGTAGAGGGCTTCTACCATAGAGTTTTTGCCCAAATACCAGGGTGTCCCCGCGATTGTCAGCAACGTGATGACATCACTTCCAGAAGTGACACTGGCGCGTTGATGCCGGCCTCTGTTTGCAGCTGGAAAGTTTCCCCCACCCCCCGGCAGTTGCCAGGAGGCACTGGAAACCCTAATACACATGAACCTTATCGCTGACACATTTCCCCCTCTAATCATTGGAAGCTGCCTTAATATCTAAGCATTTGTTGATGATCCGCTGTAAGTGGCAGTAGTTCCAAAGGGTCAAAGGCACACAGAAGTCTACGGTGGATGTTTCACTCTTAGTACTGGAATGGGATCTGTTTGTCTCTGTTAGACAAATTACTCCAGTATTTATGATAAAAGCAGGTCAGCACCCGGGTGAGGTATAGAGCACAGAACTGGGATTCTCCCAGAACTTGCTTATAGGTTGGAAATAACGCTGAGAGCAACCAATATTTGGGATTTGTGTTTCAGTGGTCATGTGTGCATGGGAGTTTTACCTGAGGTTTGTTGCACACTGGACCCACACTTTCCTGTTGGGAATCCATGCACCAGCAGTCTCCAAGCTCAAATCAAGTCCCCGGCTCTTGAAATGTTGCGTTGTAATTGACTTACTTTGTAGGCCTTACTGTGAGAGAAAATTCCCCCTCCAAAAAAACAAAAAAAAAACAATTGCTGCATAAAAAAAAAAATTAAAGAACAAAAAAAAAAAACCCAGAGCAATCTGAACGGGGGAGGGAGAGAAGTCCAAGCCTCGGTTTTAAAAACCCTTTCTTCTGCTCAGAAAGGGCTCCCAGGAAGCAGGAAGTATTTGAATTCCTGCCTCTTTACACACTGCTTTTTAATTGGCGGTGAGAGAAACCAAGCTTGTGTGTTCCGCGCTTTGCTTTATGCACGGGGATTTCACCCAGGTTGAGCTCAGGGGAGAGGGAAGAATTGGGTTAACAAAAGAACGGGAAGTCCCGGGATTTGTGAGGGCTGGCAGCGAGGTCATCACTAATGGAGGGAAAACTCATGCATAACTCCAAGGAACAAGACTGGGGGCAAACATGAGCAAAAATACCCATACATAAACGACCAGCGTTTCCACAGGTACAAAAGAGGCTGTGATGTGTATATTCTAGGAGATACTTAATGTATATATCCAGAGCCTGCTCCATAATAAGGCAAGCTCAGGCAGCTGCCTCAGGTGATGGATTTTGAAGTCTGTCTGCCCCTCCCCCCCCAAAGCCAAAGAAAATAATCCTTCTTAAATCCTTGCTCCCAGGGCTTCTTTAAAAGCAACATGGCCAATGCACAAACTCTCGTAAGAGTCCTTCTTCTCATGAGAGTTTGGCTACCATTTCTGGTTGTCTGTTGCCTGGGCACCCAAAATGGTGGCCGAACTCTCATGAGAGGGAGTACTCTGGTGAGATTTCTGGAAGACTAATAGGGCCTGCACAGTTTGCCACTCTCCTTTACCCAGAGAAGAGGAAGGAAAGTAAGGAGGGTTACCTTCAGTGCTTCCTGGGAGAGGGTGGTGGCGGCAGCAGTAAGGCGTAACAAAGGCAGCTACTACCACCACCTCAGATGGCAAAACTGCCACCACTGTATTTATTCATTTATTTTTGACATATACGAGTCCTCCCTTTGCCCAAGTGCATCCAAGCTGCATACAGAATAAAACCTCCGATGTAATTCAGTGAAAACTAAAATCACTAAAAACCCAATAAACCCCAATACCATAATTTGGCGAAAACTTTCTTAAACGATTAAAAACCACCTCTCTATTTCCTCCCCCCCCCCCAGCTGATATGAAGTCAGTTAAATCAATGGACACAGATCCCTAGTGTTGGTATGATGAGGAAAGGAAGGAAGATACTGTGTTGAACGCAGATGTGTAATGTGTATAGAATCCACCGTTTCTATCTAGGCAATCTAGCAATCTGTCAATGAAGAAAAAAGAGGCTGGGGTCAGCATTTCAAGGTGGTCATCCAGGTTGTGGAGGGTGGGTGAGGATTTCAACCTTAGAGAACCTTGACACGACATTAGAACAAGTGGAAACAGCAGCCACTTTCTATGGCCTTACCTTCTGGTTCATTCTTGATCAGCTCCTCCATCTTCCTCTGCTTCAGCGTGTCCACAACATCTGCTAGGCTGCCTTTGCGCCTTTCGGGGGTTCCTAGAGCTGTGCTGGATACGGATTCTCCACTTTGGCGCCCACCTTCTTCTGCCTTAGAGGGTGAGGTAGATGAGTTGTGCGGGGCGAATGAAGACATCACTTTATTGCCATCAACTTCCTGAAAGAGAAGCGAGACCAGATGAAACACCTCTTTAAAATGCACACTTCTAGACAACCCCGACACGCGCACCACAAAGAAAAAGAAGAAATCACAGGTCTTTGTTCTTTGAGTTTATCGCTGTTTGCTCCTTTATCCAAACCTTTAAAGGGGGGGGAGGAGGAGAAGAAAAGAAATATAGCTTCAAAAACCACGGAGAACAAAGCCATTCCATCAAGGATAAAGTAAGATTACAGGCTGAAGTGAAAAAAGATTAATGTTCAGGGGAGAAATTATATAGACAGAAATGTATACAGACACACATGATTTACATCAGAACAGTTCACATTCACAGCGTTTCCAGTAACAAAAGTATGGATTACCTTTAAATGTTTATTCCTTTAGGAGGTTTGATGTTCAACCTTTGAGGAATTTTTCTTTGCTTAAGAATAATTCGTTTCCCTTTTGGGGTTTCCCTCCCCCACAGCGGTTAATGTCAGGACAACTAGTTGATCACGGAAATGAAACCATTATCAGAGAGTAAGCATTTTGGACAAGATGGTGATGGTATGTATCATTCTCCCTCTGCCCTCAATCAATCATTGGAAACAACCACTTCTTCTTTATGGATGGGATTGTTTAGATATTTCTAATTTATTCTCTTTAATGCCTTCTCATCTCTCTTATAGTACATACATGTGTGTGTGTGTGTATGTGTGTGTGTATAAGATTCTTTCAAAGACAAGGCTTCTCACACAAATGTGCACTCTAATGATGCTCGCTGGCGGCAAATCTAATGACACAGGTGCATGATTTCTTCCAACAAGGTGAGATCCGGCTCTCATTAACGTCACCAAGAGCTCTCTTAATGGATTTGACTTTCAACAGCCCCTTTCTGGTCTGTCCGGATTGCAGTGCCTTTCTTCACACCTTTTGAGATTTCAAACATATTCCCCCCCCCCTCCCTCACCTTCCGTTTGCTTTTTTTTTTATCCCTTTCCTTGGGCAATCCGCTCTTAATTTCTCAGTGTTTGTATATCTTAAGCTATCTCTTGTGTTGCCGGTGGTGGGTATAAACAGAGCCCGTGTGGTGTAGTGGTTAAAGTGTCAGACTAGTATCTGGGAAACCCAGGTTTGAATCCCTGCTCTGCCATGGGCCAGTCACATGCTCTCATCCTGATGAATCTCGCAGGGTTGATGTGAGAGTAACACGGAGGAGAGAAGAATGACGTAAGCCACTTTGAGTACCTCTTGGGAGAGAGCCAGCATGGTGTCGTGGTTAAGAGGGGTGGTTTGGAGTTGTGGACTCTAATCTGGAGAACTGGGTTTGATTCCCCACTCCTCCTCATGAAGCCACCTGGGTGACCTTGAGCCAGTCACAGTTCTCTCGGAACTCTCTCAGCCCCACCTACCTCACAAGGTGTCTGTTGTGGGGAGGGGAAAGGAAGGTGATTGAAGCCAGTTTGAGTCTTCCTTAAGTGGTGGAGAAAGTTGGCTTATAAAAACCAACTCTTCTTCTTGAGACAAGAAAGTTCTTCATCCCATTGCTCTGATACATTCATCGATGCTCTTGTGCAAGTTAATGTTGCTTTCACCTCTCCCCCTCCAAAAAAACAAAACAAAAAAACACACACCTCTGATGTGGTTTTCTTTTTATTTGGCTTTTTTAAAACAAACTCACATCCATTATTATTTATTCATTATTTACCATTTTTATATCCCCGTTTTCTCCCCCATAGGGGCTCAAAGCAGTTCACATCATTCTCCTGTCCTCTGTTTTATCCTCCCAACAGTCTTGTGAGGTAGGAGAGGCTGAGAGTGTGTGACTGGCCCAAAGTCACCTGGCCAAACTTCCGCAGCAGTGTGAGGATTCGAATCTGGGTCTCTCAGATCCCAGTTCAACACTTTAATCAGTATACCATGCTGGCGCTTTTCTTTGCCAAATACATCCTGTGAACACCTGTGAGGATAGAGATGGATTTGAGGGGAGGCAAGAGTTTTGAAATAAGGTTTCAGGGAGGTGGATAATACAGTTGATTTTTAAACAAGTTTATAAATACGTCCTCCTCAGGCTCCGCCCCAAAAACCTCGCGCCGGTGGCGAAGAGGGACCTGGCAACCCTAATCCTGGACTTCCTTGGTGGTCTCACATCCAAGCACTAAACAGGGTCAACCCTGCTTAACTTTGGAGATTTGACTCACCTGGGCCATCCAGGTCGGGGAAGTGATCCTTTTGGAGGTAGAAATTGCCACCAAGTTGCAGCCAATTTATGGCGACCACCAAAGGATTTTCAAGACACAAGACGAACAGAGGAGATTTGCCATTGCCTTCCTCTACGCAGCGACCCTGAACTTTCTTGATAGTCTCTCATCCAAATACTAACCAGGGTCAACCCCTCTTAGCTTCCAAGATCTGACAAGATTGGGTTAAGCTGAGCCATCCGAGTCAGGGCCAGTCACAACTAGAGATCCTCAAATGCCTACTGGTTCAGCTCGCCTCCTGATCACCAGCTGTGAAAGGCTTTAAATGCAATCTATGTTAATCTATGCTCATGTGGAGGAGTGGGGAATCAAACCCGGTTCTCCAGATCAGACTCCGCCGCTCCAAACCACTGATCTTAACCACTAGTCCACACTAGCTCTCAAGAGATTGTAAGATACTTCCTTAAGATACAGCCCTGTCTTCCCCTCCGAATCCCTTTCCCGGAATATTTTCTTTGTACTAAGGAGCCATTCACCTGTCCCCCTTTGATTACATTTCAGCCTCTGGCCGCGTTAATCCTCCTAACACTTTTACGAGGCCAGCAGCTGTTCCCACACACACCACACGGGAATCGAGGACTCGTTTAATGCCCCTCGTGAATCTGACACTAACGCTACGACAGCACCACGACACAAAAAAAGATCCCAAGGGCCACTTTTCTGTGGTGAACTTGTGTCCTACTCGTCACGGTTCTCGATGCGAGGCCGCGGTTTCTCACTCTTAAGGGCAGCGGAGGATTCGCTTAGGCCCCGTCGGAGGATGGAACAATGCTCATCTTCCCCTCCCTGCCCCCGTACTAAGAAGAAAAGAGATTGACCCAAGAAAGGAGTCCTCTGAGTCCATCTGGCGCTAATCGCAGTGGAAGTCATTGTTCTAACCGCCAAACGGGGCCGTCCACCGATGATGGAACATCCCCCTCCTCCCAAGATTTAATGATAAAACAGGCTTCTGCCTTTGAGGATGAGGTCAATAATCTTCCTTTGTTAATCTTGATGAAGCTTTGCTTAATCTACCCCCCTTGTCACCTTTGTGATTGACAGGTAAAGTCAGGCCACCAGACAATGGACTTTATCCTCGCCCCCAAACGGTTTCTCTTTTGCACAGTTCGTCAGCGGGCCTCTCCATTTTGCTCCTGAAGAGCAAACATTGTTTTTGGGGTGTGTGTGTGTTTTTTAAGCTTGGACAAAGCAAGAACGATATTTGTTCTGACTCTTTCTTTCTCTGTATTCGTTGAAAGGCCTAGCATGTTTCCGTTCGGATCTCTTTTCTTTTTCTCAACCCAGTTTCCGGAAGCAATATTAAAATATCACTTTGGAGGCATATGAGATATTAGTCAGAAAGATTCCTATAGTATGTTTTTAATTGTTTGAGCTCAAGCGTGGTAGGCTTACGTTGACTCACATGGGTGATAATCCCAGAGACCCCTCGTGGAAGCCAAGAAGGAAACTGAGTTAGATGGAAACAACAGAAGAAATTCTAAAGCCTTTAAAATCAAGGAGGAGAGGGTGAGACCACATTTGTCGGAGGCAAAGGGTACCTTGTTTGGTAACATCAGGACAATGTGGCCCAGACTTTCAAAAACCATAGCCATAAATTTGTGGAATTAAAACTTCACTGCTATACAAAAACCGAGAACTCTCACACCAGAAGGATACAGAGGGACAAAATCCTCTGGCACTGTTCCCCAGAACTATCTTAGTGCCAACACTGGAGGTTGGAAATCTAGACTGGGATGTGGAGAAATAGAGAATGTTGTAAGTGGCTTCCGTTCCCTATCGAAAAGTAACCCATAGTATAAGGTGAAATGGAGGGAGAGATTATCCTTGTTGCAAGATTTCCTAGTTCCAGCACACTGTTAAGAGGACAGAGCTTCCCATTTCACTTGGGATTCCCCAAACACCAGAAGCAATATTGTGGTTAATTTCTATTGATTCTTCCTGAGCCTCGTAGTAACATGTCAACACCGAATTTGGCTCTCAGCGCAGCCCTTGAATATGGGGTGATTCCTCCAGTGTTTGTATTTCCATGCCAATGATTGTAGATTTTAATAGACAGATTGTCTCACAGACATTTCCTTTCCCATTTATGATCACATCACACCTCCCAGTTTATGTCAACTGCAGTAATGGTTTATTTGGGGGAGGGACATTACAGCATATAACGTTTGGCTCTTAGTCATGTTGTGATTTTTGTCCTGTTGAACATAAAATGGAGGTAAATTACAGGATTCTTTGGATCAGATGACTGAAGATGATACAATAGTGGTCTGTGCTGTGTTCTCAAGTTTCTTTTCTGTCTCAGGTTAAAGAGATGTTGTAGGGTTTTCACTATTTTGAAAACCTGCCAGATCCGTATCATCAGAGAAAATTTACCAGTACTTCACCATTCGCTGAAGATGGTCCTCTTTTAGATGAACTTTGTTGTCCGAGAAACAGATTTGTAATTATTTACTGTCTCCATTAATTAGAACTCCGGTTGTCTTAATTTCTCCTTTGCTGCTTTCTGTTTAGATCATTTTGTTTGCTATTTGTTAAGATGGAGGGATTAATACCTTCTTAGTGTATTTTTGTCCCAATCATCCTTCAAGGAGATCATAGGACAGCATACATAGTTTTCCCTTTTCCCATCACAACAACCTATTGAAATAGGAGAGGCTGGGAGACAGAGTATGAGATGGTCCCAAGGTTACCTAGAAGGCTTCATGGCAGTATGGATTTGAACACAGAACTCCCAGATCCTAGTATGAAGCTCTAACCACTATACCACTCATTAAGTCTTAGTGTAAAGTTGCCATTTTTGTTGTTGCTTTTTTGTGTTTTTATTTTTCACTGTTAAGATTTTCACTGCTATCAACTGATGTTTGTCTTTAAAGATGTCACAAGATTTGGAGAAAAGATGACTAAGGGGGACATGACAGAGGTTTATCAGATTATGGATGAGATGGGGAAAGTGGATGTAGAGAACTTTTCTCGCTCTCTCCCATAATACTAGAACTTGGGGCACCCGATAAAATTGATGGGCAATAAATTCAGGATGGACAAAATAAAGTGCTTGTTCACTCAACTGGTAATGAAACTGTAGAATTCACTGTCAGTGGACACCCAATGACCACTACCATTGATGGCTTTAGAAGAAGAAGAGTAGGTTTTTATACCCTTATACCTTAAGGAGTCTCAGAACGACATACAATCACCTTCCCTTCCTCTCCCCACAACAGGCACCTTGTGCGGTAGGTGAGGCTGAGAGAGTTCAGAGAGAACTGTGACTGGCCTAAGGTCACCCAGCTGGCTTCATGTGGAGGGGTGGGGAAACCAACCCGGTTCACCAGATTAGAGTCCACTACTCATGTGGAGGAATGACAATCAAACCTGGTTCTCCAGATTAGAGTCCACCACTCATGTGGAGGAGAGGAGAATCAAACTTGGTTCTCCAGATTACAGTCCACTTCCCTTAACCAGTACAACATACTGGCTTTACGATGGGATTAGACAGATTCACAGAGCAGAGATCCATCAGTGACTAGCAGCCATGATGCCTAATTTGAACCTCGCCATCCAGAGACAGTACACATCTCAATACCTGTGTTAGGAAACAATATTGGAGGGGGGAGTAGGCCTCAATCCGCTGTCTGTTGTTATTCTGTGACAGCTGGCTGGCCACTGTGTACAACAGGATGCTGGTCTATCTGGTCCAGCAGGTCATCACCACTTTAGGCACTGAGGATTCTGCAGTGTCAAAGGACTGGATATACAAATCTGAATAAATAAACAAGTATATAGAGCACGTCTAATGATGGTTCTATCATTCCACCTTCAACTCAGGGAGAAGGCCACCTCCATACTTAAGCACATCATCTGATGCTATTGTTTTATTTATTTATTTAATCTCAACGCTGGAAGGGATCAGCAGGGTCATAGGAACATAAGCCCTGCTGGATCAGATCAGTGGTTCATCCAGTCGAGCATCCCAAGAACACAAGAAGAGCCCTGCTGCATCAGACCAGTAACCCATCTAGTACAGCTTTCTAAGAACATAAGAAGAGCCCTGCTGGATTAGACCAGTGGTGCATCGAGTCCAGCATCCTAAGAACGTAGGAAGAGCCCTGTTGGATCAGACCAGTGGTCCATCTAGACCAGCATCCTGTCTTACACAGTGGCCAACCAGTTCCTTCAGAGGGCCAACAACAAGGCACAGAGGCCGAGGCCTTCCCCTGATGTTGCTTCCTGGTACTGGGATTCAGAGGTTTTCTGCCTCTGAACATTGAAGTTCCTTTCGGTCACCATGGCTGGTAGCCACTGATAGACCTATCCTCTGTGAATCTTTCTAATCCCCTTTTAAAGATGTCTATGCCTGTGGCCATTACTACATCCTCTGGCAGTGAATTCCACAAATGTAATAATTCGTTATGTCATCTAGTCCAACCCTTTGCCAACATAGGAACTACAACTATCATATTCCCGAGAAGTATGTATCCAATCAATACTTGAAAACCTCAAATGATAAAGACTCAATCACCTCAAGAGGGAGACTGTTCTAGCATTGAATACATCTCACTGTCTGGAATTCTTCCTCCTAATTTTCCTTTCTTTTTTTCTTTTTTTCAAATTGTATTAAATTTATTGTTATCAAAATTACATCAACACAATAAACAAAAGGAAAAGGAAAGAAAGGAAAACAACAGAAAGACAAAGACAAAAAATTCTTCCGCTTTTGTTTGTATCGAATATAAATCTAAATAAGAAATTACAATCTGTTCTCTAGCTGCATATGCAAAAAATTTTTTTATTTATTCATACAACTAAAAAAAACAAACCTTTCGCTATCATGCCTACATTCTTATTCTTCTACCCTTCAAACCCACAAATCATCAATTCATTTTTTTCCATATCACGCAAAAAGTCAATAAATGGTTTCCAATTTTCTACAAACTTAGATAAGTTATTTTCTCTAACCAGAGCAGTCAGTCTGGCCATTTCCGCTAATTCCAACATCTTGACAAGCCATTATTCTATTGGAGGTATATAATCTTTCCTTTCTCATAACTCCTCCAATAGACATTGCAAGCGTGCCCGTTATTGCAGGGAAACTCCAAAACCCAAACCCTACGACACTAAAGTTAGCATCTCTACAAGTAAGCCGAGTAAATGAATTGGCCGTTGCTAACTTCCTGTCTAAGGACCACCAGCAAACACATAACAGACCACAAATTGCAACTTGTCCACGACCGCTGACTTCAGTACAAGCTTTGTTTCTCCTCCTAGTGCTGTCCCCCCATCACCTTCCCACAGACAGACAGAGCCCCAGAGTCCTTCGTTGACTAGAGCTCACGCAGTCGCCTGCCTTTTGGGTAATTACAAGCCAGAGAGCTACTAGCATAACTGCCCATCTGAGGACGGTAATGAATGGATAGGCAAGGCTGCGGACGCAGTCTTGGAGGTCCACTGGAAAAACAACGCCACCACAATTTTGAATGGATTTTCCATTGATGAGGACAGGCGAGGTTGCTTTTAATTATTTGTTTTCTGTTTGCAAACCAGAATGGTTTCATCCATTGTTTGGTTCACGGGGTTCCTACAACCACAAACAGCAGTGTGATGGCCATTTGGAATCCCTCGGCATAAATGCACAGGGCAAGTTAATCTCTGTGCATGTCAGGTGATCAACAGATGCAACCTCCAATTTTTATTAGGCTAACAGATAGGAGGGGCTGTGGCTCAGTGGTAGAGCATCTGCTTTGCATGCAGAAGGTCCCAGGTTCAATCCCCGGCATCTCCAGTTCAAGGGACTAGACGAGTAGGTGATGGGAAAGACCTCTGCCTGAGACCCTGGAGAGCTGCTGCCAGTCTGAGTAGACAATACTGCCTTTGATGGACCCAGGGTCTGATTCAGTGTAATGCAGCTTCATGTGTTCATGTGATTGCCATGTCCCTCTTCGCCATCGGCACGAAGTTTTTGGGGCGGAGCCTGAGGAGGGTGGGGTTTGGAGAGGGAAGGGACTTCAGTGCCTAGACTCCAATTGCCAAAGTGGCCATTCTCTCCAGGGGAACTGATCTCTGTCGCCTAACGATCAGCTGTAAAAGTGGGAAATCTCCAGCCACCACCTGGAGGTTGGCAACTCTATTGAAAAGGCTGATGCTATACAAAATAGACAAGCTGATGAGAAACGGTGTGTGTGTATGTAGTGTGTGTGTTTTCCCCTCCCGGTCGTTCCCAAATGTCCTTTTGAGGCTGCACCTTGTTCCAGTGATCCTTTTCACCAACTAAAACCACTCCGCGTCCATGTGGGGTTGAAATCCTTTCCGGCCCTTCTTCCCCCAGCATTTAGCCCTGCTGCATAACATCTTTAGCTCTTCCAATCTTTCTCTCCCCAAATGAGTTCTCCCAGCCCTTTCATCATTTCTCCCTCTCGCCTCTGAAATCCCTCCAATTTGTTGACATCTTTTGAGGCGTCTCGGATTGAAGACAATATTTTTACATGTAATCGGACCAGAAGCTATGAAGAGCAGGACAATTACCTCCTTGTTTCCTCCTACTTTCCTTTCCCAGCCACAGAGGAAGCTCACATCTAATTTGCTCTGTCACACCTCAATCTTTTCCCCCCACCATTACTCCTTGGCCAAGTGTCTTCCTTCCCTTTGATTATCTGTGTTTTGTATTATTTTCTCTTATTTGTATTAAACTGCAATTTTGCAAGCACGGTCGCATTGCGTAATTCCCACTGATAACGTATTTTTTCACTTCTCTTCCTATTATTTCTCTCTTTTGACCAATGTGGAATTTAAAATGTAACTAATCCTTTTTATTTGACATCCTCCCCACCCCCTATATAATGTCCTGACTATCTATTCAATATATTTGAAACGCCACCTTAACCGTGGGCAATTTGACTCCTCCCATGAGAGAATCAATGAAGAGAGATTATTCCCGCTTGATGAATGCCTTGTTCCCTGCTGAAACCCGAAAGATGCTTATGTCCATATGGTGGTGAAAAGTACCATCAAGTCACAGCCAATTTATGGTGACCCCGAAGAGCTTTCAAAGAAAGAGATGAACAGAAGGGGTTTGCCAATACCTGCCTCTTCGGGGCAACCCTGGACTTCCTTGGTGGTCTCCCATCCAAACACCAGTGCTGACCCTGCTTAGCTTCCAAGATCTGACGAGATCGGCTGCCTAGGGAGGTGTTGAGCTCCCCCTCTCTGGCAGTCTTAAAGCAGCAGCGGGACAAACACCTGTTAGGGCCATCTAGGACAGGGCTAAGTCGGTATCACCTCTGTGAAATTTCCTTCTTATGAGATGTCCAGCCCTTCTCCCCCAATTTCTAACGAAAAAATTGAAAATTAAGTCTTCGCCACGTTCCAAAGAAGTCATTCACCTACAAGTAAAAACAATTCTAAGAATCCTCAGTTTTCTTGGAAGATTTCCCCACTGCTGGAGAGCCAAGCCTTTGTTCAACTTCTTTGAAAGCAAGAGGAGCTATAGAGAAATCTTCAAAGAAAGCTGACATTCTTTCCTGGCTACCCTTGTTCATGTGTAAATGACTGTATTTGAAATGTAGTCATGATCGTCTGCTATGTGTTTCGAATGACTTGAAAACAACTTGCTGCTTTTGCATAGAGAAGGAGTATTTTACCAAGGGAAGCATTCAAACATTTCAGAACTAGATGCTAGTTTTTATGTTCCAGGACCGAAAGAGTATCTGCAGCCCCTCTGTAACGTCTCTCTTCTCCTCCATTCCAACATGACCACTCCAAGACAGCCAGCATCGTGTAGTGGTTCAGAGTGGTAGACTCTAATCTGGAGAACCGGGTTTGATTCCCCACACCTCCACACGAGCAGTGGACTCTAATCTGGTGAACTGGTTTAGCTTGCCCACTCCTCCACATGAAGCCTGCTGGATGACTGTGGGGTAGTCCCAGTTCTCTCTGAACTCTCTCAGCCCCACCTACCTCGCAAGGTGTTTGTTGTGGGAAGGGGAAGGGGAAGGCGATTGTAAGCTGCTTTGGGATTCCATAAAGGTAGAGAAAACTCCTCTTCTTCATTTGTGGCAGTATCATCTTCCAGTCATGAGTATCTCCTCCTCTAGTCAAAGCTCTACCCCCGCCCAGCCAACAACTCTGGCTACAATGGAGGGAGCGGAGTGTCAGAAGGCCTTAATACCATGAACAAGAGTCACCATACCCACCAACACGGTCCTCTCAGGAAATGAGAGATTGCCCCCCGGAGACTTTGAGATGTTGCAAGGATGTCTGGACCAATTGGGAGGGGTACCCAGAGGAGGCCCCTGAGTGAATCTTTCTTATGTTCTGCTCCCACCTCACTGCCAGGCACTTTGTATCTCCAGTCAGGAGTCAGCATTCCCTATTCCACTGGGAAATGGGAGTGCAACCCCACATCTCCATTTAGGGGGTGGGCCTCAGCAAGTACCCAACCATGCCAGCCTCTGTCACCAGCCTCACAATGTTCAACCATTCCCCATCACCACATCCAGACAGGTACATTTAGAGTTTCCAACTCTGGGTTGGGAGATTCCTGTCAGTTTGGAGGTCTGGGAAGGGCAGGGTTTGGGGAAGGAAGGGACCACAGCGAGGTATAATGCCATGGAGTCCATACTCGAAAGCAGCCATTTTCTCCATGGGAACTGACCTCTGTTGTCTGGGGATCAGTTATAATTCTGGGAAGAAAGAAGAAGAGGAAGAGTTGGTTTTTATATGCCAACTTTCTCTACCTTTTTAAGGAGAATCAACTGGCTTACAATCTCTTTCCCTTCCTCTCCCTACAGCAGACACTATGTGAGGTAGGTGAGGCTGAGAGAACTGTGACTAGCCCAAGGTCTCCCATCTGGCTTCATGTGGAAGAGTGGGGAATCAAACCAGGTTCTCAAGATTAGAGTCCACCGCTCCTAACCACTACACCATGCTGGCTCTGGTAGGTTCTACCACCCAAATCCTCTTTCACTGTTCATCGAATGTCCCAACCTGTTGATTGCATTGATTCACCTTGAGTAATCCACCGAGTACCAGTGAGAAAGGCAGACTATAAATTACCTAAATAAATAAATGTACGTTTTTCCTGTTCTGCCTTTCCTCCCAGGCTGGGAGGCAAGGCATCTTTCCGATTCTCAATGCAACAAGATATTAAAACTGAAATAAAAACTTAAGACAGAAATCAGAAACGGAAGAGAAGCTTCAAATGAAGTCGGGAACCACTATAACAGTCAGATTGCCACAGGGTGGGCAACAAGAAAAGAGGGGAGAGAGAAAACAATACATCGCAAAATCCCTGGCAGTAGAGAATTTCAGACTTGCTTGTCCAGGTGAAAGAAAGAAAGCCCCTACTTGTGACAGGGACGTATCATTTGATGAATACAGCCTGCCTTTAAACCATCTGGTGCTTCCGGTCATTAGATCTATAAGACCAAATCTCGGTGTACAATCCAACCAGTTTTCGCTGTGCCTATCTGGGATGAACCGATACGCATGGAGGGTTCTACAAAAACTCCTCGGCAATCCATTCATTATACTTAGCAACATCAAACAGAGAAAAATAATTAAAAAGTTCCTATGGAGCACCGAGAGACCTTGAACACATATAGGGGGTGAACACAAAGGCACAGGCGTTTGCTTATGAGAGTCAAGATTCGTCTTTTTACTTTTTTTTTTTTTTTTTTTGCATGTCGGTTTGATTTGGTGGCCTGTCAGGGGTTTTCACCCCCTTCCGATTTTTTTTTTAACGTTAATGGCTATATACTTAACATACGTGAAGCACAGATGGGTAAAGAGTAGGTGCGGATGGACCATTTTTCGATTGCCAGAACAAATTCCGTAGAAGCCGCAAGCAAATGACATGATAATCAGGCTCGCCAACCTACTCAAAAAGGAGATTGTCCAAGCAGGGACATACAAATGAACACATGAATCTGCCTCATACTGAATCAGACCAGCAAGGTCAGTATTGTCGACTCAGACTGGCAGCAGTAGGGCTGCCAGATCCTTCTTCACCACTAGCAGGAGGTTTTGGGGGCAGAGCCTGAGGAGGACAGGGTTTGGGGAGGGGAGGGACTTCAATGTCATAGAGCCCAATGGCCAAAGTGGCCATTTTCACCAGGTGAACTGATCTCTATCGGCTGGAGATCAGTTATAATAGCAGGAGATCTCCAGCTAATACATGGAGGTTGGCAACCCTAGGCAGCAGCTCTCCCAGGTCTCAAGGCTGAGGTTTTTCACATCACCTCCTACCTGATTTTTTTAACTGGAAATGACGGGGATTGAACCTGGGACCTTCTGCATGCCAAGTGGATGTTCTACCACTGAACCATGCCCCCCCTCCCCGTATATATCATTGGAAATTTTAATACCACTAGAAACCTTTCTGAACCTGTAGGCACATTTGGCATTCTGACACGGCACGGTGGGCACAGCACAAAATGGCTGCCCCAAAATGGATTTCATGCCTCTATTTGATAGAATCTTATTAAGTGCATCACATTTTGCAATTAAAATTCTTCCAGATTTTCTGTCAGATAGTACTTTCTGCAGAATAAAAGGCCGCAAGAACTTTAGGTTACAAGATGGGTGCCCCATTTATAACATAACCATGACAGTCCAAGCTCTGCTCACAACCTGAGTTCGATCCCAACGGAAGTCGGTTTCAGGTAGCCGGCTCAAGGTGGACTCATCCTTCCATCCTTCCGAGGTCGGTAAAATGAGTACCCAGCTTGCTGGGGGTAAGGGGAAGATGACTGGGGAAGGCATTGGCAAACCACCCCGTAAACATAGTCTGCCTAGTAAATATCGGGATGTGATGTCACCCCATGGGTCAGGAATGATCTGGTGCTGGCACAGGGGACCTTTACCTTTTAACTTGACAGCCCCTGACTTGGATGGCCCAGGCTAGCTTGATCTCATCAGATCTCAGAAGCTCAGCAGGGTCGGCCCTTGTTAGTACTTGGATGGGAGACCACCAAGGAATCTCAGGGTCGCTGGGTAGAGGAAGGGCATGGCAAACCAACTCTCTTAGTGTCTTCCCTTGAAAATCAGTCGGCTGCAACCTGACGGCACTTTACACACACACAACTCGGCAGCAACTTCATTGCAATATATATGTACAAGTGGGATTATTGGATTGAATCTGCATGGGCCTAGGTAGAATCTTATCCTTCTGGCCCGGTGCTTGAAAAGGTAAATGCAGAGCAAAACAGGAGATACATTTGTGATGATTTTGCACACAATGTGTAACACCTTGAATGTGAACACACGTGTAGTCCCCTAAGGAAAACAGTGCCGCCCTATTTAATGTACGGGATTAAACACGTACACGGCCTAACATACTGACCCTGTGTTAAAAGAGAGGCATGTAGTGAGGTCGGTGCCATTTTTATCCATGTGGTCTGAGTTTATATAAATTCTGGCTTCTCCGGGTCTCTGCACAGACAACTGTCAAGCTAGCCAAACCATAGATCAGTTTCAAACCCACCTGTTTGAAGTGCTCCTGGGAGAACAACTACTTGGCACGTTTGCTTTTAATCTGTGTGCTTTTCATTTGTGCATTATTCTTTATTTTGTTAATGGGTGCATATATGCCTTGTGCCCTGGCATCTTGTTGCTCTGTCAGCCATCTTCAGTTCAAGGAAATAGGTTGCAATATAAATATTTTAGATCCATGAATACTTCATCGTTCTTGGGATTACTATATAGGCCAGCATGTCATATATTGGGGAGGAGAGGGACCTCAGCATGGTATAATGCCCCCTTCCCCAAAGCAGCCATTTTCTCCAGGGGAAATAATCTCTGTAGTCTGGAGGTCAGTTGTAATTCTGGGAGATATCTGAGCCCCGTTTGGAGGTTGGCAAACCCCTACACTAAAGTAACCAAGTAGCAAAAGCCCATGTGGACCTAAGCAGAAGAGATAGGGTTGCCAACTTCCAGGTACTGGCTGGAGTTCTCCTGCTATTACAACTTACCTCCAACCGACAGAGATTAGTTCACCTGGAGAAAATGGCAGCTTTGACAACTGGACCCTATGGCGTTGAAGTCCCTCCCCTCCCCAAACCCCGCCCTCCTCAGGCTCTGCCCCAAAAACCTCCCGCCAGTAATGAAGAGGGATCTGGCAACCCTAACAAGAGAAACTACGTAGACGAGGTGGGCTCAGTTGTAGGGTTGCCAGCTCTGGGTTGGGAAATACCTGGAGATTTTGGGGGTGGAGCCTGAGGGGGTTTGGGGAAGGGAGGGACTTCAATTCCATAAGTGTTCATCTTCCAAAGCAACTGTTTTCTCCAGGTGAACTGATCTTTGTCATCTGGAGATCAGTTGTAATAGCGGGAGAGCTCCAGCCACCACCTGGAGACTGGCAACCCTACTCATTTGACATTGGCATGTATCCAACCACACAGCTCCTCCAACTGAATGGTATTTTCATGTGGACGAGGGAGCAGTTATTTCCATAGATTCTACCCAATCGCTACAGAACGCCTATGCTGTTCCCAAAGCTGTGCTGACCCCCAGGAACAACATTTGTGTGTGTGGGGAGGGGGTGTAGTGGGCTGCAGCAGCAGGGGAAGTGAGAAAGTCCCATTCTATGAAGTCTGTGGATGGTTGACAACACACCACTGAGTAACGTGGCAAAATGTATATAGTTCACAACACCTTGACCAATTTTTAGCACACCTTGAGGATGTCAGGAAGTAATAATTTCCTAATTTCCTGCCCTGCCCTGGATGGCCCAGGCTAGCCGATCTATCAAATCTTGGAAGCTAAGCAGGGTCAACCCTGGTCGGTACTCAGATGGGAGACCACCGAGGAGATCCAGGGTCACTGTGCAGAGGCAAACTACCTCTGAATATTTCTCTGTTTCAAACCCTACGACCTTGCTGTAAGTCAGTTGCACCTTGACAGCACTTTCTACCATCAATAATTTCTGGAAATTCTTTGCAGACGTTCTAAAATTGCAATGTTCTGACCTGGATGGCTCAGGCTAAACCCATCTCATCAGATCTCAGAACCTAAACAGGGTCAGTCCTGGTTAGTACTTGGATGGGAAGCCACCAAGGAAGTCTAGGGTTGCTACGCAGAGGCAGGCATTAGCACACCACCTCTGTTTTGCCTCTTGCCTTGAAAACCCTACCGGGTTGCCATAAGTCAGCTGCATCTTGATGGCACTTTCTACCACCATACAAACATAGGATCACAGAATCATAAAATTGGAAGGGACCACCAGGGTCATCTAGTCCAACCCCCTGCATAATGCAGGAAATTCACTACTACCTCCCCCCTCACACCCCCAGGGACCCCTACTCCATGCCCAGAAGATGGCCAAGATGCCCTCCCTCTCATCATCTGCTTAAGGTCATAGAATCAGCATTGCTGACAGATGGCCATCTAACCTCTTATTAAAAACATCCAGGAAAGGAGAGCTTGCCACCTCCCAAGGAAACCTGTCCCACTAAGGAACCGCTCTAACTGTTATACACCTGTTAGAAAATTCTTCCTAATGTCTAGACGGAAACACTTTTGATTTAATTTCAACCCGTTGGTTCTGGTCAGACCTTCTGGGGCAACAGAAAACAACTCGGCACCCTCCTCTATATGACAGCCCTTCAAGTACTTGGTTATCATATCCCCTCTCAGTCTTCTCCTCTTCAGGCTAAACGTACCCAGCTCTTTCAACCTTTCCTCATAGGACGGTCTCCAGACCCTTCACCACCTTTGTTGCCCTACTCTGGACATGTTCCACCTTGTCTACATCCTTTCCTGCCCCTAAAGTATTTTTAGTTCTGATGCTTATCTAAAGCAGGGGAGGGGCACACCTTAATTTTCAAATCCTGGGTGAAGTTTGCAAATAAAGGCCATTAAACATGTGTTTGGATGATATCTCTTTAACGTGAGCCTTTGGTCTGACTCCATGCATATGACCCTATAATGGCATATTTGCCAGAATTGTTCCGACAATAACTGCCCATTAAGAGTTGGGGGGTCAACTGGTCATGACGAATGAGCCCTGTGCTGCCAACAAAAGAGTAAATAAAGAGGCTGACACTCCATTAACCTTCATGGCTACAGTTATTTAACAAAAACAGACAAAATGTATTCCCAGCGAGGAATGGATAATGCTGGAATGGGAAACGAGGTTAATGGTAATGAAAACAAAGCGATTCTCATTAGCAGGGCAACATCCCTTTACACCTCCCCAAATCCTAAAACTTCTCATTCCATCGCAAACACCTTCCTGCTCCTTCTCTAAACAACCCTGCCTGGGTAACTTCCGTGGGAAATATTTTCAGTATATACCCATGAATCCATAGGGTTGCCAACCTCCAGGTACTCAATCAAAATAACAGCACACAAATATGTTTATATCAAACACAAGTTGTATTAACATAGAAGTGACAAGATAATAGGAAATACCTAACTAACTAAGAGCATGCAAAAAGTATATACAAAAGACAAGTGGTACTGAACCAAACTATCACAAACTATTATTTAGAAATATATACAAATGTAAATCTACAAAATTGGTCCCACAGCATGCTTGTATGAGTCTGATAATTATATCCTGAAGGAAGTCGGTTTCCGGTAGCCGGCTCAAGGTGGACTCAGCCTTCCATCCTTCCGAGGTCGGTAAAATGAGTACCCAGCTTGCTGGAGGTAAAGGGAAGATGACTGGGGAAGGCCCTGGCAAACCACCCCATAAACAAAGTCTGCCTAGTAAACGTCAGGATGTGACGTCACCCCAAGGGTCAGGAATGACCCGGTGCTTGCACAGGGGACCTGTACCTTTTTAACCCTTAAGTAGAGAGCCCCGTGGCGCAGAGTGGTAAAGCTGCAGCACTGCAATCAAAAGCTCTGCTCACAACCTGAGTTCGATCCTGACGGAAGGTGGTTTCAGGTAGCCGGCTCAAGGTTGACTCAGCCTTCCATCCTTCCGAGGTGGGTAAAAGGAGCTTGCTGGGGGTAAAGTGTAGATGACTGGGGAAGGCAATGACAAACCACCCCGTAAACATAGTCTGCCTAGAAAACGTCGGGATGTGACATCACCCCATGGATCAGTAATGTCCCGGTACTTGCACAGGGGACTACCTTTACGTTTTTAACCCTTAAGTATTCATTCTGGTATCAGGCTTTTAAAAGCAACCTTCTTGGTCACCTGGTCTTTCTGGGTTGAAGTTTTTCTTCCACATTCCATTTTGGTGATGCTAGGGATCGAACTTGGGGATGTCTGGAAAACCTTGGGTGATGCAAACCCAGAATGGCAATGAATGCTTTCAACTTGGGCCTGATCAAAAACCAGATCAGGCAGTTGTAAATCTACTGCTAAGCTTTTGGTGAGGGTGGAGGATCTTTTTTAAAAAATGCTTTAAAATTTGCTTCTTTTGAAGAGATATTTCATCAGACCAGACAATTCCTGCTTCATTCTAAGCAAGATAGCTCAACACCGTAGGAGGTAGTTAAAAAAAAAAAAAGACACCCTTTTCCTCCTTCCTCACAGATCCCCCCTTTTAATAGAGACTCGTGTTGGCATTCAAACAAACCCTCCTCAAAAACCATCTGGAATTCCTCTGCCAAAGGTTTGGTATTCTAAATATCAGTTTCCTTTTAAAATACATATACGTTTTGTAAAAAAAAAAAAAAAAAAAGACAATTAAAAACTACATTCAGTGCCTGACAGACTCGGAAAGGAAATGCCACCCTCCAAAATGGGAACAGCTAAAATATCAGGATGATTCTTCCTGCAGTTTGTTACCCGTGTTTCAGCTCTTGCACGTAGATTTAACACATTTCGTAGAACCAGATTTTAGTTTGAAATTTATATCCCTCTCTGCAACACAGAAACAAGCCCTCAGCGTGGCTTATAAAAAACTCAATACGCACAATAGAAAACCAATACCACGTCCAATTCACCAGGACCAATATGTTGAACCACCAATTCCAGCATCGACAGAGGAACATTAATTCCTGACCAATAAGAAGTTGAACCTTGAAAAATAAACTTTGAGGGAACTTGGCAGAACAAACCTATGAAACTGCTCTAGACCAGGTCAAAGAATTAATCCATTAAGTTCAGTATTACCACTTCTGATTAGCAGAAGCTTTCCTGGGGTCTAAGGCAAAGAAGAGTCTTTCCCAACACCTCCAAATAGTTAAACTGTGGAACTCCCTGCCCCAGGATGTGGTGATAGCTGCCAATTTGGAAGGCTTGAAGAGGGGAGTGGACGTGTTCATGGAGGAGAGGGCTGTCCATGGCTACTGTGGGCTGTCCATGGCCAGTGTGAACAGACTGCTGGACTTGATGGGCCTTGGTCTGATCCAACAGGGCCTTTCTTATGTTCTTATGTACTAGTCAAAATGAATACTAGTCATGATGCATACCTGTTCTCTCCAGGATCAGAGGAGCATGCCTATTATGTTAGGTGCTGTGAAACACAGGCAGGATGGTGCTGCTGCAGTCGTCTTGCTTGTGGGCTTCCTGGAGACACCTGGTTGGCCACTGTGTGAACAGACTGCTGGACTTGATGGGCCTCTGTCTGATCCAACATGGCCTTTCTTATGTTCTTATGTAGCTTCCAGCAGTGGCCAGTCAACCAACGGGTAGGCCATGAGCAAGGTCCCCTGGCAAGGCCTCACCTGCTGACTGCTTCTTAGCATTAGCCAATAGGAAGTATTTTGCCTCTGAACCGTTGGTCTTAGTCTAGTATGGCTGTGCTTCTTACTGCAGCACTGATAGCTGTCCTTCCTTTCAGTAAGAAATCAGGCTTTTGGTTTGGTCAGAGTATGTGTATGGTTGCCAACCTTCAGGTACTAGCTGGAGATCTCCTGCTGTTACAACCGATCTCCAGCCGATAGTTCTCAGCTCAACCCTTAGGTTCCCTGTACTTTTTTGATTGAGTTCTTTTCCCCGTGAACATGTCCTTTTATACTGCCCTCTCTATTATGAGTTAAGATCTAAGACTATCCAAGAAATTTTAAGAAATAATATAGGGCTATCCGATAAAATATGTATCCAACAACTACTGGAAGACAGTAACCCACAAACTACTAGATGTGTGGCCAAATTTTGTGTTTTTGTATAAAAGGCCCTAAAGGATGCAATTTACAAATAGAAAAATTTGATAAATATTTTAGAAGCTAGCTTATTTGCCTCTTTAGATATGGGATTTTATTGATATATTTTATTTTGTGGAGTCTTCGTCTGACTGATATTGTTTTTTATTACAAATCTATGTTACTTCTGATTAGATGTGTTCTATTTTTTGGTCAAATGACCGTAAAAATAAAGAATTGAATTGAATTGAGTTCTTTCCCTTTTTTTTGGTTGGCCTTGGGCTAGTCACAGTTCTCTCAAACTCTCTCAAGTCCCACCTGCCTCACAAGGTGTCTGTTGTGGGAAAGGGAAGGGATTGTGATGTAAGCCGCTTTGAGTTTCCCTAAGGTAGACAAAAGTGGGCTATAAAAACTAATTCTTCTTCTTCTGTATGGCTTTCTAATGTACATTCAGCTTTCCCTGATGTTTTTCTGAGCTTAGTTTTTTATCTTCGTACTGTGGATGTCTCAACTGAATATCTTGTCTTTAATTTATTGATAGGTGTTTTATCAGGAGAGGGTTTTAAAAATAATATTCTCATGCCCTGCTTTGATGTCTTGCAAATAAATAAATAATCACATATCTTTAGATCACATAGATAATTTTTTTAATAAATCCAGAGGGGATAGCTCTGTTTGTGTAATACAGCAATTTTTTGATAACATTTTACATAATGAGCAAATGTGCATTGTTGATGGAGTCGAGAGGAAATGGACAGGAATTAGACAGAGCTGTAACAAACTCTGCAACTCAGAAATTCATTCCAAACAAATGCAGTTGAGTCAAATATCAGTAGCCTTCCTACTTACTGCATAATAGTCCTATTTCAGGCAAAATCCCATCTTTCTCCAAAGTCACCTCATCTGCATCCCCTCTAAAAAAATCTTTACGAGAATCACTCTATTATGTTTTTGTGTGCTAAATTTCTGAGAAAAGAATAAGTAAAACCCTCCTCCTGTGAAACTAAAACCCCGTGAACAGAAAACCAAGCATTGAAGAGACACTGAATGGGTAAGGGGGAAGCAGCAAACAATTAGCATTGCTTTAATTGCACACCACTGGTTTCCCCAACAACATCTTGCTGTTATTCTGCTCTGCAATATCCTTTTTTAGGTGTGGTGACCAGAACTGTACACAGTATTCCAAGTGTGGTCTCACCATAGATTTGTACAAGGGCAGTATGATATCAGCAGTTTTATTCTCTATTCCTCGTCTAATTATGGCCAGCATGGAATTACCAAAAGTTGGCTTCACAATAGAACTACCCAGGCATGAAATGTAAGAGAGATTTCTCAGGGACTTTTGTCCAGCCAGGTCAGTCTGTAAAGCGAAGGAAAATGTGTGGAAAGGCAGATGTTGAAGACTGCTTTGGACGAGTCCAGAAACTTCAAGAGCGTAGCAGCCAGAAAATTAGCTCGGGGACTGCCATAATGATCCATACACCATTTTTGCATGCTGGTTCCAGATGTATTTCAGAACTCATTACAATGAGCTGGTTTTGACCTTCAACTGTTTGGGTTTGACATAATTGAAGGACTGCTTCAGTCTGTAGATGCCTGCTCGTTCTTTGAGGTCTTCCAAGGAGGCAGTGTTGTGGGAACATAAAGTTACACAGGTGTAACTCTGCTCCCCAGCCAGGCTCCGCCCATGTGGTTGTGCTACGCCCCCTCCCAAAGGCCTCGGGGGTTTTCACAAACAGAAAAAATGACCAAGAGGGCAGGATAGCAGTTTATAAAATTATGCACGGGTTGGAAAAAGTCAATAAGGAGAACATGAGAGCCAGCGTGGTATAGTGGTTAAGAGCGGTGGACTCTAATCCGGAGAACCGGGTTTGATTCCCTGCTCCTCCACATGAGCCGTGGACTCTAATCTGGTGAACTCGGTTGGTTTCCCCACTCCTCCACATGAAGCCAGCTGGGTGACCTTGGGCTAGTCACAGCTCTCTTAGAGTTCTCTCAGCCCCACCTACCTCACAGGGTGTCTGTTGTGGGGAGAGGAAGGGAAGGAGATTGTAAACTGGCTTGCTTCTGCCTTAAGTGATGGAGAAAGTTCTTCTCTTCTTCTTTCCCCCCTCCCTCTTCCATAATGCTAGAACCAATGAAGCTGATGGCCAACAGAATCAAGACTAACAACAGAAACTGTTCCTTCACTCATCAAGTAAATTAAATTATGGAATCTGCTACCAGCAGACATAGTAATAGTCGTGAGCTTTAAAAGGGGATTAGGCCCAACAGTGGCTTCTAGGCACAATAACTAAAGGGAAGCTTCATGTCCAGAGGCACCAAACCTCTGAATACCAGTACTAGGAGGCAACATCCTGGGAAGGCCTCAGCCTCTATGCCCTTTTGGATGAACCTTAAGGGCAACTGTTGGCCTCCATGTGACGCTGGACGAGTCTGATCCAGCACCTCCAATGGAATGATGAAGGCATGTTCATAATGGCATTCAGCTGACTAATTCTTCAGCTCAGTAATAATGGCCACTGGGGCGGAACCAGGGAGAAAGACGGGATCAGCACAGCCAGGGCAGGACCCCGGTGAGTCAGTGGGAGAGACTGGCAGAATCTCGCAGGTAAGGGGTGGGACAAGGTGGAATCTGGTGAGTAAAAGGAGCGAGGAGTCAGAAAGGTAGCCAGGCAGGTGCCTCGCTGGCTAGAGGCGGAGCCTGCAGAACCGTGTCTACTCTGGCTTTCCAGACCTATTCGCCGTTTACTTGATACAACACAATTTCGACTGCTCAGACCACTAAAATATCTCCTGGTCACAGACCTTAATGCCACGGACTGCATTAACCTATACAGAAGCCGGAACAATGCTGTATTCAGCCACAACTCAAGATTCCTGGTAAAACGCCTGTTAAAAACTGCCACAGATAAATATTTGTTATGAATAAATTTAATCAATTAAGACCACGTTTAGAATCATAGAGTTGGACGGACCACCAACCCCCTGCACAATGCAGGGAATTCAAAACTACCTCCCCTGCACGCACACACCCCAGTGACCCCTACTCCATGCCCAGAAGATGGCCAAGATCTCCTGATATGCCTAAGGTCACAGAATCAGCATTGCTGACATTTCCCGAAGCCCAACTCTTGGCAGGAGTTAAGGTGAGTCCCTGAGAGAAAGCATGGGAGGTAGGGTTGCCAGGTCCCTCTTTTCCACCGGCAGGAGGTTTTTGGGGTGGAGCCTGAGGAGGGCGGGGTTTGGGGAGGGGAGGGACTTCAGTGCCATATAGTTCAATTGCCAAAGTGACCATTTTTCTCCAGGTGATCTGATCTCTATCGGCTGGAGATCAGTTGAATTAGCAGGAGATCTCCTGCTACTACCTGGCAGTTGGCAACCCTAGTTGGGGGGAGGGAGAATGCAAAAGCATTGAATGGGATTCCTCCTCCTTGCAAGTTCCTTGTGGGTCCCTGCTTGTTTATATCTATCTTTCTATACAGACAAACAATAAAGATACCATAAAGTATTGAGTCTATCCGCAGAACTGGCTAGACAATCACAGCCTAAATGCAAGAGATCTATCATTCATTTTTTGTTAAAGACAAACATTCACTTTTTGATTTAAAAAAAAAATTAAAATAGTACCAACCGTGAGTTGGATTGTAGCCCTGGTGCTGGGGAGAGGGATATTAAATTTTCGCCTCCCTCCTCGTATCCTTCCCCTTATTTTAGTCACCCCAAAAAGCTAAATTTTGCCCCATAGAGAAAAAAATAAGGGGGGGGGAGGAAGAGATTTAAGCGTATTTCTGGTTGACTAAAACAGCAACCACTGCTAGAATAAACAGTAAACCCCCCCCAAAAAAAATGGCAATAGAAAGAAACCGAAAAGACTACACAAAAGAGGAAGAAAAGAGAATCCTAGCCAAAATTAGATTCTTGTTTTCCGCACCTCCTCTTCTAAAAGTTGGCCAAACGAAAAGCTTCACCTCCTGCCATTATCAAGGGCACAAAGGCCCAATTAGCACCTATCTCTTTTCACCCCTGTGTTAAAAGCAACCTGTTCCCCCTCTCCTCTCCATCCACCCTCCCGTTCCCCGTGGCAGGCAGCAGCAAACCCTACCCCAAAAAGCCCTTTAGGGTCTTAATGGGGGTAAGGAGAGAGAAACAGAGAAACGCAGAGAAAGCGAGAGAGTCTTAAATACTATCTTTCCTCCAGGCAGCAATTTCCGCAGATGAAGAGGTCACCACTGTTTAACAGTGCGCTGCCACGTTAATTTAGTATGACAAGATAAAGCATTAATCTCCGCTGGAAGGAGGCTGTAAGCCGCCTGCTATCCAGGGACATGCTCCAGTCGATTTGTACTGTACATCACTTTGCACAATTGCCGTGACAAAGCCCCCTGAGTTCCTCGCATGTAAATCTCCCTCCTCGCTCTCCCCTCTCCCGCTGCCAGTCAGACAGCCCAAGCTCTGCCCGCTCTAAGCCCTGCAAACTTAGTATCTGAGACCTGGCAAATGCGCTCCCTCCCCGCCCCCTCCAGAGAAGACGTTGAGGACTTTGATAATCCATTGATCCCGCTTCTCTATCGGCTTGTATTTTTTTTCAATCTGTCATGTTAAGTTGTCAGAAGGGGGCGATTAGACCGATGTTTCATGTTTCCAGATTTGCGTTCCCGGGAACGCTCGTTTTCAAAAAGCCTTTCTTGCCAGGGTTCTGCTGGAAGATTATCCCTAAGAAAGCTGATGCGAATATTATTACTGGCATAAACCTGGTAATAAAAACCATAAAGTGTTTTAGGTAAAGACATTTTAGAGATATTCGGGGTTATAGACATAAGAGTTTAAAGCTGGATAGGATTTTGAGCATTTTTTTTAAAAAAAAGCTGTCAGTTGCATGAGGGGTTTCCCCCCTCCCCAGCATGAAGTTAAAATAAAATAAATAAAAATAAAAAACCATGGAGAAAAGCGGGGTGGGGGTGGGCGGAGGAAATCTGTCTATGTAAAATAATAATCAGATCATAAAAATGGGCAGGAGAAATCAGGGACAAGGACAGAGTATTTGTCAACGTGGGGAGTCTTCCAAAATTCTCCACATTGAAATATCCCCCTTGAATTTTGGAGATCCACATTTCCTCGTGTTGGCTCTAAAGGGGATCTGATCCATTTGAGATCCTCCAGTGGACAGCTTTGGAACGGAGGGAATATTGCCACAGCTTTTCATTCTTTATGTATTTCCCTGACTCTATATTACTGATTTGTGTTGGGGGGGGGGAGGGAAATCACACCACAGAAATTAATCTTAATGCAATATTACGTGTAGCTGTATCAAATCCCTTTTTCTGCATGACGTCTTGCAAAGTACAGGAAATGTGTGAATTAGTAGACAAGTTATTTTACTGATTCCCCCCCCAAAAAAAAAATCCCGCAAAAAGAGCCTCTATGTAATCATACTTACAAACCTCATGTTAAATCCCCCGTGTGAGTTATTTATTTGCTTCAGCAATAGCCCATCTTTCTCCATAGGGACTTGCATTGTTCTCTCCTCTGCTTTATCCTCACAACAGCCCGGCAAGGTAGGTTAGGCCAAGAATGCGGGACTGGCCCAAAGTCACTCAGCAAGCTTCCATGGCAAAGTGGGGATTTGAACCTGGGTCTCCTAGATCCAAATGGACTAAGGAAATGGTGGTAAACTGCACAGGCTCTAATTTCAGATTTACTTCCTGATCTTGAGGGCTGAAAGTCCTCAGAAGTAGCCCACTTAGAATCATAGACCCATAGAGTTGGAAGGTACCACTAGGGTCATCTAGTCCAACCCCCTGAGCAATGCAGGAAATTCACAGCTACCTCCCCCCCACACACTCCCAGTGACCCCTACTCCATGCCCAGAAGATGGCCAAGATGCCCTCCCTCTCATGATCGGTCTAAGGTCATAGAATCAGCATTGCTGACAGATGGCCATCTAGCCTCTGCTCAAAAACCTCCAGGGAAGGAGCGCTTACCACCTCCCGAGGAAGCCAGTTCCACTGAGGAACCGCTATAACAGTTAGAAAATTCTTCCCAATGTCTAGACGGAAACTCTTTTGATTTAATTTCAACCCGCTGCTTCTGGTCCGACCTTCTGAAAACAACTCTGAAAACAACTCGGCACCATCGTCTACATGACAGCCCTTCAAGTACTTGAAGATGGTTATCATATCACCTCTCAGTCTTCTCTTCAGGCTAAACATACCCAGCTCCTTCAACCTTTTCTCATAGGACTTGGTTCGGACGTTAAACGGAATTTAAATCACACATGAACACATGAAGCTGTCTTGTACTGAATCAGACCTTTGGTCCATCAAAGTCAGTATTGTCTACTCAGACTGGCAGTGGCTCTCCATGGTCTCAGATAGAGGTCTTTCACATCACCAACTTGCCTAGTCTGTTTAACTGGAGATGCTGGGGATTGAACCTGGGACCTTCTGCATGCTGAGCAAATCAAGAATACCGACTGGGTGATGGAAGTATGACAGCTTCATTCCAAGGCCACGCTTCAGATCCGCCTCTATGGTAGGGTTGCCAACTTCGGGTTGGGAAAACCCTGGAGATTTGGGGGAAGGGAAGGCTGAAGAAGGGAGGGAACTCAGCAAGGTATAATGCCATAGGGTCTATTCTCCCAAGCTGTCATTTTGTCCAGGGGAACTGTTCTCTGTAGTTTGGAGATCAACTGTAATTCTGGGAGATTTCCAGGCCCCACCTGGAAGTTGGTAACCCAACACTATGGCTATGAATGTGCAGGCATACGAGGACGCAGCTATACCTGACGTAGACTGTAAAAGCCACACACTACAAAGTCAGCAGTCCCATTAACAGGAACTCCCGGCGTATAAACCTAGTGCAGTGTGGTAAGATCCCAGAAAGCGAGCCTGGTGTAGTGGTTAAGAGTGGTGGTTAGGAGCAGTGGGCTTTAATCTGGAGAAGTGGGTTTGATTCCCCACTCCTCCACATAAGCAGCGGAGGCTGATCTGGTGAACCGGGTTGGTTTCCCCACTCCTACACATGAAGCCAGCTGGGTGACCTTGGGCTAGTCACAGCTCTCTTAGAGCATACTCAGTCCCACCTCCCTCACAGGGCGTCTGTTGTGGGGAGGGGAAGGGAAGGTGATCGTAAGCCGGTTTGTTTCTCCCTTAAGTGGTACAGAAAGTTGGCATATAAAAACCAACTCTTCTTCTTCATCATCGTCATCATCCATGTTTTCCTGATACCGGGGCCTTGCCCAAAAAATGAGTCTCATACAGAGGAAAAGTTTCCCAGGTCCCTAGGCTTCACCCCCAAATCTCCAGGAATTTCCCAACCCAGAGCTGGCAACCCTATTGACAGCTGCTTTAAAATACAACAACAACAAAAACTACATGTCCAGAGATCAGATCACACCACCTGTAATGTGGGCAATGGGTTTGTTTTGAACTGTTTTATAATTTTAAAAAAATTTTAATCGTTCGAACCTTTTAAGGCTTATTTAATGTTCTCTGCCTTGGGGACCTGATCAGGTGGAAAGGCGGCATAAAAATGTTTTGAATAAAATAAATAAACCCTCCCTTGGCTCTGATCCAAGACTCACAGCGGCCAAGAGTCCCTGGTTCAAATCCCAGCTCAGCCATGAATTCAGCAGCTGGGCAGCGGACTGCATATAAAGTAGCCTTCAGCAATCCTCGAGACCGTCCCTATCTCTATAGTAACGCTGGCCTACCTTACAAGAGAGGATGGCCACATTAATGCACGACAAGCCCTTTCTACCCTCAAAGAAATGCTACGTAAACTCCAGCTATCACTACGAGGAGGCAGGCAAGGGCATACCACCTCTCTTGGCCTGTTGCCTTAAAAACCCTACGGTGTAGCCCTAAGTCAGCTGCAACTTGAGGGCGCTTTACCCACATTATCTCAGCCGGTTCGTGCAATTCGCACGCCATCGAGACCCACGGCGAACTTCCTACCAATTTCAGTGTCTGTGGACTGCAAAGAGCCAGGATATGTTCATTCAGTGGGTGCCCAGTGTGGTGTGGTGGTTAAGAGCGGCGGACACTAATCTGGTGAATTGGGTTTGATTCCCCACTCCTACACAGCCTGCTGGGTGACCTTGGGCCAGTCCCAGTTCTCTCGGAACTCTCTCAGCCCCACCTACCTCAAAGGGAGTCTGATGTGGGGAGAGGAAAGGGAAGGAGTTTGTAAGCCGCTTTGAGACTCCTTATGGTAGAGAAAAGTAGAGTATAAAAACCAACTTCTCCTCCTCCTCCTCCTCTTCTTCTTCTGATTGCCACAGTCCACATGCTTCAGCCCATGGCTAATGGTGATACGGGCTGTGGGTTATACAATCTGCATGGCAGACTTCAAAGGGCTGTCATTTAATATTTGAAGGGCTGTCACTTAAAGGAGGGCAGGGAGCTGTTCCTGTTGGCAGCAGAGGATAGGACTCGCAGTAATGGGTTTAAATTGCAAGCAGAAAGGTACCAGCTGGATATTAGGAAAACGTTTTTTTTTTACAGTAGGAGTTGTTCGACAGTGGAATCAGCTACCTAGGGAGGTGGTGAACTGCCCCTCACTGGCAGTCTTTAAGCAAAGGCTGGACAAGCACCTGTCTGGGTGCTCTAGGCTGATCCTGCATTGAGAAGGAGGTTGGACTAGATGGCCTCTATAGACCCTTCCAACTCTATGATTCCATGACTTCCAAATATTGGCAATTTTTTTTCAGGGGAAAGGCAAATGGTCTTCGCCTGGGATGCTTCTGCCTTGGTTGTGTGTAACTATGCCAAATCTGGCTCAGTAGCTGCAGTGGGAAAAACTGGCACCAATCCAAGGACGTCTATTTACCTGTGTCCTGTGTGAGGGAGGGGGTCCCTTTTCTCATCCTCCTTGGCGCACAACGCACCTTCATTATATTTCAAAAAGATACGATTAATTATTAACAGGATTAGGCTGTCGAATCATCAAAAGGATATCATGTCGCCGGAGTAATAGAAACAATGATGGGATGCAAAGCTTTTTAATTGGCCCTTGTTCCAAATTATCGGCGAGCATTCATTCCAACTTGTGCCTATATCCTATCTGCAGCTTGCAAACAGATAATCCTGTTTCCAGAGCTTTTTTTCCCCCTTAGGGCTGGCTCGAGTTTTCAAAGCACGGGGAACGGAGGCAGAAGAAGAAGGGGAGAAAAAAACCCTCCTCCCACGGATAATGATAGCATTGTTTCGGGATCTGTGGCAGAGTCATCCCCAGTTAATTTAGACACAAACGCCAGTCAATTGCTTTATCTTGTGATGTTAGCTTCACAGGGTTCAGGGAGGTTGTTGGCCTTACTTAGCACAAGGGGATGCTTCATCTCCTCGCATGTACGCCGCACTTCACTGGCAACGAGGAACACGGCACTTAACTTTGTGGCGATGTCGCGGCATGAAGGAGAAAGGGAAGAGAGCGTTTTTTTTGAAAAACTCTTAATTGGCTGCATGAAGTGAGTTATTATTATTATTATTTTTTGTCGTTTCCAGAGGTCTCCTGGTTAGCATAGGAAAGGGGCCACTCATTGAATGTCGAGGAGGCCAAAGACAGCGCATGTTTCGGAGCGGGTTGGGGGCAGAATCTGCAGAGGACACATGCCAAAATCAGGAGCGCTCACCCTTTCGCTCCAGATGAATGAAGAAGGAATAGCCTTCTCTGCCTATGCTCGCAATCAAAAACACAATTTGAAACACTACACGCCGGAGGGAGATGAAGTCCAGGTTTTGGTGGCGATTCCATGCCAGTGTGATAATGTTATAACATAACTACCAGTGTGATCCTCTACAGAGTTATTACATCTAAATCCATTGAAATCAACAGGCTTAGGATTGCACTGTTTATATTGAAGAGCAATGACGAAAACTTTGCACGAGTGCCATTTTCAGAAGTTTTGCCTTGAGGAGCCTCGCGTTCTGTCGCTGGATTCATACCATCACATGGACCTATTATGCATGGTATGGAAAGAGTGACAGGGAGAAGCTTTTCTCCCTCTCTCATAATACTAGAACACGGGGTCATCTGCTGAAGCTGGAGGGTGAGAGATTCAAAACTGATCAAGGGAAGCATTTCTTCACAAAACGCATAGTTCAATTGTGGAACTCCCTGCCACCGGATGTGATGATGGCTGCCAATTTGGAAGGCTTTAAGAGGGGAGTGGACTTGTTCATGGAGGATAGGGCTGTCCATGGCTACTAATCAAAATGAATCCTAGTCATGATGCACACCTATTCTCTCCAGGATCAGAGGAGCAGGCCTATTACCTTGGGTGCTGTGGAGAACAGGCAGGGTGGTGGTGCTGCAGTCGTCTTATTTGTGGCTTCCTAGAGGCACCTGGTTGTCCACTGTGTGAACAGACTGCTGGACTTGATGGGCCTCGGTCTGATCCAGCATGGCTTTTCGTGTGTTTTTATGTTCTTATGTACCATTTCCTTAAAACAGGCCAAAGCATCTCCACATTCTGGCCCATCCCAAACGTTTCTCGTTGACTTTCGCCAGCCGAGAAAGGAGTAACCTGCAACAACATTAGCAATTCAAGGACTCTGACGGACTCCAAGGCGTACGTTTCCAGCTCGTTGCTTGCTACACAATGTTTCAGCTGCCCAAGTGAACCCGGGCGTTTGCTCGTATTGACACGAGAGGCCCGAACACAAATATTTTCTGGTATGAAGTCATGCAATTGTCTCCCTAGGTGTGCGCCTCTATGGCCGAAAACAATGGAAAACATACGGTTCCCAGCACATCTATAAAACAAAGTGTTTGCTTTTCAGGTGATTATTTTCTGCTTAACTGAATTCAAATGACTCTCTTAAAAGAACTCAGAGCTTCACGCGGGGTTGTTCCTCAACAACAAGCAGCTAACCAACCCCACCCAGACTCACCAGGTGCCCTTGTGGACTCTGAACTCTCCAGCTACCCCGAGCATACATTGCCAGGGCCTGCTGAGGCTAGTCTGAGCCTCTGAACTCCACTGTTGCTTGGCCATAATCGTTTTTATAAAATGTATTTATGCAGACAATTTCAAAAGCCCATGCCAAAAACACTGCATCACAATCTCCTCCTACCTAGAATCACAGAGTTGGAAGGGACCACTAGGGTCATCTAGTCCAACCCCCTGCACAATGCAGGAAATTCACTACTACCTCCCACACACACACCCAGTGCCCCTTCTCCGTGCCCAGAAGATGGCCAAGGTGCCCTCCCTCTCATCATCTGCCTAAGGTCATGGAATCAGCATTGCTGACAGATGGCCATCTAACCTCTTCTTAAAAACCTCCAGGGAAGGAGAGCTTACCACCTCCCGAGGAAGCCTGTTCTACTGAGGAACCGCTCTAACCGTTAGAAAATTCTTCCTAATGTCTAGACGGAAACGCTTTTGATTTAATTTCAACCCGTTGGTTCTGGTCCGACCTTCTGGGGCAACAGAAAACAACTCAGCACCCTCCTCTATATGACAGCCCTTCAAGTACTTGAAGATGGTTATCATATCCCCTCTCAGTTCTCCTCTTCAGGCTAAACATACCCAGCACCTTCAAACATTCCTCATAGGACTTGGTCTCCAGACCCCTCACCATCTTTGTTGCCCTCCTCTGGACACTTTCCAGCTTGTCTACATCTTTCTTAAATTGTGGTGCCCAAAACTGAACACAGTACTCTAGGTGAGGTCTAACCAGAGCAGAGTGAAGCGATACCAGCACTTCACATGATCTGGACACTATACTTCTATTGATACAGCCCAAGATCGCATTTGCCGTTTTTGCTACCGCATAACACTGCTGACTCATGTTCAGTGTTTGGTCTAAGACCTATCTTAAATATATCGCTGGGCTGGAAAATACCTGGAGAATTTGGAGGGTGCTTTGAAGGGCAGTTGATCGCTAGATGACCAGAGATCATCTGTAATAGAAGGAGATCTCCAGGTGCCAACTGGAGATTCGCAACCCTATCCTAGTCATCTCCCAGAATGACAGCTGATCTTCAGATGATAGAGTTCAGTTCCCCTGGAGAAATGGCTGCTTTGGAGAGTGGACTGTACCATGCTGAGGCCCCTCCCTTGCCAAAACTCTGCCTTCCTCAGGCTCCACCCCTAAATATCCAGGAATTTCTCAACCTGGAATACACTAGGAGGGTGTGTTTCTCAGCCCCTGAGGGGTTATCAGGTTGAGCTGGAAACTGGAACTGAAAGCAAAGCAAACAGAAAGTGCATCTCTCTGGACCAAACCAGGACAGAAAACAATGTTCCTCGTGTTTACCCTGAGTTTGGCCAATCTAGAAACGTCATTCTGCAATAGGGTTGCCAACCTCCAGGTATTGCTAAGAAGAACCAGTACTAAGCCAATATATACTCAATAGAATTCAACGAACAACAATTTGTGTGAAAACGCTATACATCCGGAAGGCGTTCCCGGGCTCCGCTCTGAGCTTTGCTGGGCTCTTTGTGCCACGTTCGTGCATATTTCAAACGTTTGATATGTGGATTTGCAATTTGTGGTCCACTTGAGACTGTTCATTGTTTGAGGCTCACAAGCCCCTTGCTAGTGGACCTCTCCGTCTTCCCTTGTGTGGTCTTTGCTTATGTTGTTGAAAAAACGTTTGTTTGCACATTCACATTTCTGTTACAATGTTTGTATTGTCGTATACTTGTTGAAATACACAAATTGTTGTTCACTGAATTCTATTGAGTATATATTGGCTTAGTACTAGTTCTTCTTAGCAACTAACTTAGCAGTACTGGTGATATTTCATAACCAACCTCCAGGTATTAGCTGGAGATCTCCTGCTATTTCAACTGATCTCCAGCTGATAGAGGTCAGTTCACCTGGAGAAAATGGCCGCTTTGGCAATTGGACTCTATGGCACTGAAGTCCCTCCCCAAACCCCACCCTACTCAGGCTCTGCCCCAAAAACCTCCCGCCGGTTGCAAAGAGGGACTTGGCAACCCTATTTTGCAATCCAATCACAGTGCTTTGAATATTCTAGCTCGATAAATAGTGTTGCTGGGAGTGCAGAGGGGGAGAAAGATGAGAACAACATACAAACAGAGATAATAATATACAGTCTTCCAGCAGCACCCCTATCATAGTCAACCCGTCCATTCAGATCATGAGTTCCCCCCACCCTAGCCACAAGAGAAACGGAAGAAGGACCAAACCAAAGTTCAATAGCACAGCAAATAGTTGGCACGCAGAAAACCCTTGATGGAGTCTCTCAGCATTTTCAGTTTTTTAAAAAGGGGATATCAGGTAGAAGAAGAAGAGGAGTTCGTTTTTATATGCCAACTTTCTCTGCCACTTAAGGGAGAATCAAACCAGCTTGCAATCCTCTTCCCTTCCCCTCCCCACAACAGACACCCTGTGAGGTAGGTGGGGCTGAAAGAGTGTGACTAGCCCAAGGTCACCCATCTGGCTTCGTGTGGAGGAGTGGGGAATCAAACCCAATTCTCCGGATTAGCCTCCACCGCTCATGTGGAGGAGCGGGGAATCAAACCCGGTTCTCCAGATCAGAGGCCACAGCTCCAAACCACCACTCTTAACCACTACACCAGGCTGGCTCTCTCTAGCATCTGCCTGAAATTTCAAGAGAGCTGCTGCCAGTCAGAGGAGTCAATACTGGGTTAGATGGACACACTAGATGTGGACTCTGTGGCATCACTTCCCACTTATAGAATCATAGAGTTGGAAGGGACCACCAAGGTCATCTAGTCCAACCCCCTGCACAATGCAGGAAACTCAAAACTACCTCCCACACACACACACACACAGTGACCCAACTCCATGCCAGAAGATGGCCAAGGTGCCCTCCCTCTCATGAACTGCCTACGGTCATAGAATCAGCATTGCTGACAGATGGCCATGTAGCCTCTGCTTAAAAACCTCCAGGGAAGGAGAGCTCACCACCTCCCAAGGAAGCCTCCTCCACTCCCTTTCCTCAGCAAACCCCACCCTCTGCTGGCTCCACCCCTAAATCTCCAGGAGTTTCCCAGTACTGAGCTTGATGGCTTAACTGAGCCACTTAGTATACGGCAGCTTCATATCCATGCAATAATAACATGAAAGTGTACTGTATAATTTCCGCACTCTCTTGATTGTATCTGGATTGCCTTGTTTATACAGATGGCCCTGGGGGTAATTTTGTAAAACAAAGCTAGTCTAAAGACTAAAAGAAAAGTGTGAGTGGGGGGGTGGGGGTGGATATCGGCTCCAGCTCACAAACCTGAAATTATATTTATGGAAACAGCTTTGAAGTACCATGTTGGGGGATGACATTTAGCACACCGCGTTTGCAGCCGAGTAATTCCATCAGAAGATAAATATCAATTTAGAATGGAAAGGTGGTGGGGAAAGGCATTGAGACAAGACAATGGTAAACTTTCCTCCGCCTTTATTTTAACGGAACCGGCTTTGTTCAGGGAATGCCCGTCCACCTCTCGCGGAAAACGGCGGCTGACCGCCGAAACCGAGAAACCGTGAGTGCGTGCAGGAGCGCATAATTATGCGACGTGCTAACTACGCCTTATTGCCAATGCCGCGCATATGGCATCTAAGCAAGCTATATCTGAATCTTTGCAAATCTCTTTGTCGGGCTATTTAAGTGGCGCGCATTCCACCTCGTTCAAAAGTAATTACACTTTTGTCTAGAGTGTAGGAGACGGCTCTCCCCAAACAATGAAAATTCTCATTATTCGAGCTGGCACAGTATCTACACCGGTGTTCACAACACTCTGCATTGTCCCATCACAATTAAAACACAACAACACACCCAATCCTAAGCTAGATGCACAAAAGGTACGCTGGAAATCTACATTCCTCCCCCACAACTGCTCTCTATTAAAAAGCTCAATTATGCCCGCGGAGCTGGTATAGCGTAGTGGCTAAATGAGGGAGCTGTAAATCTGGGAGCCCCCGGTTTGAATCTTACCTCTGCCAAGAACTCACTTGGCGCTCCCTATTTCCCTCCATCAGGAACAGGGGGACTATACAAGAAGAAGAGTTGGTTTTTATATGCCGACTTCGTCTACTTTTTAAGGCGAATCAAAACGGCTTACAATCACCTTCCCTTCCCCTCCCCACAACCCGGAGCTGGCAATCCTACGGAAGAGTGAGATGTCAATGGGAGAGATTCTGTTGCTGCCATCTTTAAAACAATCCTGTGAGGAAGGTTGGTGAGAGCCAGTGTGGTGTAGTGGTTACGAGAAGCGGACTCTAATCTGGAGAACCAGGTTTGTTTCCCCACTCCTCCACATGAGGTGACCTTGGGCTAGTCATGGTTCTCTCCAAACTCTCTCAGCCCCACCTACCTCCCAAGGTGTCTGTTGTGGGGAGAGGACGGGAAGGTGATTGTAAGCTGCTTGGAGACTCCTTAAGGGTAGAGAAAATATAGGTATAAAAACCAAATCATCATCATCATCATCATTTTCTTCTCCTCCCCCTCCTCCAGAAGAGACCTTAGAGTTAGGGTTCCCAATCTCCAGGTGCAGCCTCGAGTTCTCCTGTAATTACAACTGATCAGTTCCCCTGGAGAAAATGGCAGCTTCAGAGGGTGAACTCTGTGGTATTATACACAACCGAGGTCCTTTCCATCCTCAATCCCTACCTTCCCCAGGTTCCACCCCTAAATCTCCAGGAATTTCCACAGCCGGAGTTGGCAACCCTACTTGGACTCCACCCCCACTTGTAGGTCTTCTAGGAGTCATCCAGCTGGCCCTTGTGGGAAACAGGAAGGTGTACTAAATGGATCGTTGCGCTGATCCAGCAGGGCTCTTCTCGTACTCTTCCCGGATGAACTTGGCCTTAGGCTTGGACAGGACTTCCAGCCACGGCTACGGCAGAACGGCGCTCACAGAACGCGAGAGGAATTTGCTAGTAATATACATATGAGAACGCTGCGCATTCTCTTTCATTGTAAGATAAATCAACACACATATGCATTCCCTCACACACCCTTCAACCACCTGGCAGGTTATTCTTCTCAAAAGGTACTTCACCCAAGAAAGATTAGAGACACTACAAGTTGCTCTCAAGTGGCAAACGGCATGGTTTAACCCGTTACTCCATACGCACCAAACAGAGGGAAGCTCTATCTTCTAAAATGCCGCAATAGCCTTTTCTGTCACAAGTGTCCACAAACTCCCACACGGAAAAACTTTAAATAAGCGACACAGTTTGTTATTTTTATTTTTTTAAGTCCTCCTGATTTAGGAACCGGAGAGTTCTTACAACTGCTACAGGAAACATGTCAACACGCATTTTATATATGAGGGAGAGCACCAAAATTGGAAAGCAAATGGCAAACCTACACTGGCTAGAAGAAGCATTCGATTGCAAAAATGAGCCTCTTCCATCTTTCTGGCGCCATATTGAGAGCCAGAGTGGTGTAGTGGTTAAGAGAGGTGGTTTGGGGTGGTGGGCTCTGATCTGGAGAACCGGGTTTGATTCCCCACTCCTCCCCATGAGGCTAATCTGGTGAACTGGGTTGGTTTCCACACTCCTACGCATGAAGCCTGCTGGGTAACCTTGGGCTAGTCACATTCTTTCAGCCCCACCTACCTCACAGGGTGTCTGTTGTGGGGGACAATGATTGTAAGCCTTAAGTGGTAAAGTTAGCATATAAAAACCAACTCTTCTTTTTCTTCACACATGGGCTCAAATAGTAAGGGACCCAGAGATGCTTTTAGCATTCCACTTCAAAAATGCCCTTACAGAGAGACTATGGATCTGTGCACTGTGGGATCCCTGTGAGGTTGTTTAACATAGCAGGCAGGAATTCATCAGGTGTAGTTCTCCAGAGGGGGAAAAAAATGCTTGGACATTTGCAATTCCTGCCTCTTAGGCAGCACACAAGGGCTCCTGTCATGAAAAATAAAAGTGGCAATCTTTAACCACATCCGTTGCACTCCCATCCTCAAATGGACATGGTGTCAGCACACTGCTGAGATGAAATCATATTCCCTGCATGTGGATCCATGCCTGAAAGTGTTTTTAAGGTATTGGGGGAGGCGGGGCCAGAAGAAGACAAATGTCATCTAATTTTCAGGAGCATTTTCCCAGCAGCTTATTCAACAGCCAAATAATAAAGTTATAAGTGACGACGTTCGATATAAGTCTCATTGAGTTTAATCAGATGAGATGGGAGAACCAAGGAAAAGCAAGCTGAGAAGAAGAAGGAGGAGGAGGAGGAGGAGGAGGAGGAGGAGAGTTGGTTTTTATACCCTGATTTTCTCTACCATTTAAGGAGAATCAAACCGGCTAACAATCTCCTTCCCTTCCTTGTAAGGGACGTGGGGCTGAGAGAGTTCGGAGATGACAACTCCATCTACCTCACAAGGTGCCTGTTGTGAGGAGGGGAAGGGAGGCAATTATAAGCCGGTTTGATTCTACTTGAAAGTTAGAGAAAGTCGGCATATGAAAAACAACTCTTCTTCTTCAAAATATCGGGCATGGGGGACATGTACAAAACGCTGAGAGGTTCCAAGCTAAGCCATTTCCAAATGGGGACCACCCTGTGGTCCCAAAGGTGACGCCTCTGGGGAAGGGGGTCTTCTGATTGTGCGTGTGTGTGTGATCCTTATTTGTCTACCTGCCAAACTACAATTCTCAGGGTTCACTGGGGAAGCAGAATGGCTGTTAAACTAGTTTTTGTCCATAGTCTGGATCCGTCCGCTCTACAGTAAGATGCCTGACATGTTCCCAGAGCTTTAAAACAGCCAGGGACAAGGAAAGAACAGCAAGCTAGAGAGCTTTGCACAAATACCTTGAACAGTTGAGAGCCATCATGGGGTAGTGGTTAAGAGCGGTGGCTTGGAACAGTGGAGGCTAATCTAGTGAACTGGATTTGTTTCCCCACTCCTCCACATGAAGCCAGCTGGGTGACCTTGGGCTAGTCACAGTTGTCTTAGAGCTCTCTCAGCCCCACCTACCTCACAGGGTGCCTGTTGTGGGGTGGGGAAGGGAAGGTGAGTGTAAGCCGGTTTGATTCTCCCTTAAGTGGTAGAGAAAGTAAGCATATAAAAACCAACTCTTCTTCTTCTTAAAAACAGCCAGGGATGAGGAAAGAAGAGCAAGCTAGGAACAGTTAAAGCTCGGGGTGGGGAGAGCCTTGCTGAAATTCCCATTCTCCCATGGAAACACGCCAGGCCAGTCACTTTCTCTAACCCAGCACTGCTTCACAGGGTTGTTGTGAAAGTGACATGGAGGTGGATGTCCGCCATCTGACCTCCTTGGAAGAAGAGTGGGATAATAAGAGACAACACAGAGCAACTGAATCTGCACGCTGTTGGCAGCGACCTGCATTGCTACCTTTCTACCGCCTGCAGCTGCACATTCAACAATAGTTTGATCCGCCGGAATTAGCAGGTGATAACACAACCCGTCTCTCACCATGCCCCACTACAGAGCCCGGTAGCAAAGATGACATTTTGTGTTATTTTGCCACCTCCAGCTCTATATTGTTGGCTCGGGGACCAAAAACCTTTCCTTGTGCTTTGCAAAGCCTGAGTATAGAAAGAGCCCCTGCCTTTGGAGGATAAGAAAAGGATTTTTTCTCCCTATTGTGAAAAGCTTGCCTGCTGATTTGTGCGGATGAAAAAGGGCACAGGAGCAGGCTAGGTCAGGGTCTTTTTCTGGGGTGCATGGGTGAAGGGATCTGTTGGCAACCCCAGTTCTCAGAACCCTCGGGAGAGGTGGTGAGCTCTCCTTCCCTGAAGGTTTTTAAGCAGAGGCTAGATGGCCATCAGTCAGCAATGCTGATTCTATGACCTTAGGCCGATCATGAGAGGGAGGGCATCTTGGCCATCTTCTGGGCATGGGGTAGGGGTCACTGAGCGTGTAGGGGGGAGGTGGTTGTGAATTTCCTGCATTGTGCAGGGGGTTGGACTAGATGACCCTAGATGACCATTGCAACTCTATGATTCTATGAACCCTGAACCAAGGTAGGGGGTTGCCAAAGCAGCTTCTAAGGGATTTTAGAAGCTTTAAGCTTTTCTTGCCACCCTCAGTGCGTGCGTGTGTGTGTGTGTGTGTGTGTAAAGTGACGTCAAGTGGCAGCCGACTCATGGCGACCGCTTATGGGGGTTTTAAGGCAAGAGACTAACAGAGGTGGTTTGCCAGTGCCTTCCTCTGCATAGCAGCCCTGGTATTCCTTGGAGGTCTCTCATCCAAATATTAAACAGGGCTGACCCTGCTTAGCTTCCAAGATCTGACAAGATCAGGCTATTCCACGCTGCCTTCCCTCCTGCCACTGTCAGTATGGGACCCATTTTTCCAACCATGGTATAGAAGCAATGGGGTGTAGTGGTTAGATCTAGGGTACCCAGGCTCAAATCCCCATTCTACCATGGAATCTCACTGGGTGACCGTGGGCCAGTCATGCACTCTCTCTTCACTGAGAGCCAGCTTGGTGTAGTGGTTAAGAGCAGTGGTTTGGAGCGGTGGACTCTGATCTAGAGAACCGGGTTTGATTCCCCACTCTTCCACATGAGCGGTGGAGGCTAATCTGGAAAACTGGGTTTCATTCCCCACTCCTCCACACTGAGCCAGATGGGTGACCTTGAGCTAGTCACACTCTTTCAGCCCCACCTACCGCACAGGGTGTCTGTTGTGGGGAGGGAAAGGGAAGGTGATTGCAAGCTGGTTTGATTCTTCCTTCAGTGGTAGAGAAAGTTGGCATGTAAAAACCAACTCTTCTTCTTGTTCTTCTTCTCAGCCTCCCTTGCCTCACAGGGTGGTCATTACGAGGATAAAATGTGCCAATTCCTAACAAACGGAGAGTGGTCAAATCATTGGACTCCCAGGGCACGGTCATTGGAGCGGCAAGAAATAAGAAGTTGGAGCACCCTTCTTATGAGGCAAAGTTTGGGGTTCTTTTCAGTTCAGAAAGAGATAGATAATTAGAGCGGATTATGCACGAAGAAGAAGAGTTCGCTCTTATATGCCGACTTTCTCTACCACTTAAAGAAGAATCACCTTCCCTTCCCCTCCCCACAACTGACACCCTGTGAGATAGGGGGGCTGAGAGAGTTCTGAGAGACCTGTGACAAGCCCAAGGCTTCATGTGTAGATGTGGGGAAACCAACCCAGTACACCAGATGAGCATCCACCACTCATGTGGAGGAGTAGAGGAGTGAGGAATCACACCCGGTTCTCCAGATCAGAGACCACTGCTCCAAACTACCGCGTCTGGCAAGGTATGAGCTTTTGAGAGCCACAGCTCCCTTCTTCAGATGCTGTGGCTCACGAAAGCTCATACCCTGCCAGAAATGTCATTGGCCTTCAAGGTGCTACCCAACTCTTGCCCTTTTCAGGTGGAGACTTCCACGTCGCCTGCTGCTGGTCCTTTCTAACTGGAGATGCCGGGGATTGAACTTGCGACCTTCTAGATGCAAAGCAGATGGGGAGCAGCTGTGGCTCAGTGGTACAGCCAATGGGGGACCTACATTTTTGGGACCCTGAAGCTTGAACTGTTATGGGGGGCCCTTCGCAACCGGCAACAACAGGACAACATCCAACAAGGTCCAAAGGGCCTTGCTGCCCTTGCAAGGACCTCGAGGGCCAAATGGAGGAGAACAGGGTGGTGGGGTGGAGTCCTTGAAAATGGGCCATACAGTGAACCCCTTCCCACCAGCAACGAGGTCTGGGTAACAGCTGTTATCTTCTTCAATGGGGGTTGTTCTATGGCAGATGAAATCTGACCACTGACAGGGACATTTTGAGGCCATCTGAAATGGGCATTAGAGCATATCCTCAGGTCAATATTAAGTACTTCAACCCATTGGCTTATGATTCTATCCCTAAAATAGCCTTATTTTAATAACAAACGCTTAAAAAAACTCCCTTGATTTTGTTGAAAAATTCATTCATTAGGGGCCCAGAAGCTTAAGCTTCATTCATTTCATAGTAGATCTGCCACTGGGTAGAGCATCTGCTTGGCGTGCAGAAGGTCCCAGGTTCAATCCCCGGCATCTCCAGTTAAAGGGACTCGGCAAGTACGTGATGTGAAACACCTCGAGCTGAGACCCTGGAGAGCTGCTGCTGGTCTTAGACAGATGGGCCAAGGGTCTGATTCAATAGAAGGCAGTGTCATGTGTTCATGTGTTCATGCCCTACCCCTGAGCTACAGCCCCTCCGGCAGCGCTCTTCATACGTTTTGATATGTCTGTGGATGGGGGTCCAGTGCTTGGCAATTCACATATTACTTTATGTAGGGGTGGAAATGATTCTCACAAAACCAGAGATCGGCTGGTAGTCTGACAAAGCGGTGTTTTGTGTGTGTTTTTTTGGCCCGTACGGGAATGAACGGCCCGCTGTCGGAAGAAGGGGCACCAGAAGAAAAGCAGCCCGGTTAGGTCAAAGTTTTCCCATGGCTGCGACGCGCTCCGTGCGGGCGATGGCAACCCTGCGCACCGCACAATGAGAGGGGTCTCCAGGCGCCCGGCTATTGTGGAGGCAAAGAGAAGGAGGCACAATAGAGGCCCGGAGGAGAGACTTACCAAAGTGTTTTGCTGAGAGGTGGGAGTCCGGTGGCCGCAAGCCTCTTGCGTCAGCAGGGAGACGGGCTGAAACTCCTCGGAATGGGGCTTGTTGGGAAAGCCGACGTGCAAAGGGAGGTGAAAGGCCTGGAGCCCGTCGCTCTCCTCTTCTTCCAATTTCTGTCTGCCTGTCACCATGGCTACCTCTCCATCTGCTTCCCCATACGGAGAGGCTGGTCGCTTGGAAGACATCCTGGAAGGAACAAAAGAGGAGGGAAAATAATGAAACCTCCACATAAATCCTTAATGCCGTCATTGTGTGGTTAGGGGCCATTGTAATAGAAATGCCTTTTTTTTTTTTTATGCCGTTGGAGAGCAGGAAGCCATCCAAATACCACTGCAAAGCACACAACAATCCGGAACAATGGCCAAGCAGGTAGCTGCAGAACACTGCCTGTTTGTTGTAAGAATAATACGCTAATATAGCTCTCTCTTGTATTCCGGCTTCTTAAACACATTCACGGCAGAGAGAGAAAGAGAGAGAGAGAAAATAGAGGGGAGAAAAATTACCTCCGAGCACGACATAATGAAATGCGGTTCCATTTTTATTTTGTTTTACCCAGGGGGAGAACGAAATGGTGGGCTCTCTTGAAAACACCCGGCGCACGCCGTTGTTGCCTTGCCCCTTTGCGTCCCCTCTCTTGAGAACGGCACATTTTCAGCGATCGCGGGAAAGGAAAAACACACACCAACCACACTCATAACAACAAAGCCGGCGCAGCTTAAACTTTTGAGCAACTGAAAGTTAGCAGCAACGTCAGAAAAGCCCTCCTGGATCAGGCCAAGGCCCATCAAGTCCAGCAGTCTGTTCACACAGTGTCACACACATGAACACTTGAAGCTGCCTTCTACTGAATCAGGCCCTTGGTCCATCAAAGTCAGTCTTGTCTACTCAGACCGGCAGCGGCTCTCCAGGGTCTCAGGATGAGGTCTTTCACACCACCTTCTTGCCTAGTCCCTTTAACTGGAGATGCTGGGGATTGAACCTGGGACCTTCTGCATGCCATGCAGATGCTCTGCCACTGAGCCACGGCCCCTCCCTCCAACCAGGTGCCTATAGGAAGCCAGCAAACAAGACAACTGCAGCAGCATTGTCCTGCCTGTGTTCCACAGCACCCAATATAATAGGCATGCTCCTCTGATCCTAGAGAGAATAGGTATGCATCATGACCAGTATACTTTTTGACTAGTAGCCATCGACAGCCCTCTCCTCCATGAACATGTCCACTCAACTATTAAATCCTTCCAAGTTGGCAGCCATTACCACTTGCTGGGGCAGGGGGTTCCACAGTTTAGTTGTGTGTTGTGTGAAGAAATATTTCCCTTTATCTGTTTTGAATCTGTCAACTTACAGCAACCCAGTAGGATTTTCAAGGCAAGAGACTAACATGGGTGGTTTGCCATTGCCTTCCCTTACTGAACTCCACGGAAATGGAAAGGCCCATTCACATGTACACATTTGGTGATGCTTGACAGGAACCTCGAGTGGCGTCTTGTGTAAGGGAATCAGGCACAACAGAAAAATATGGGGCTCAGGGTATGGTCCCAACACTCACGATCGAGCAAGGCTTGCCTTTTTAGACATTTTGTCCACTTGTACCGGGAGCAGATTCGCCAACCTTCAGGCAGGGCCTGGTGATCTCCAGATTCTAGATCTAGAGATCAGTTTCCCTGCAGAAAATGGCTGCTTTCGAAGGTGGACTGTATGGCATTACACCCTGCTGAGCTACCTCACATTGTCAAACTTCGACCTCCCCAAGCTCCATCTCCAAATCTCCAGGAATTTCCCAACCCTATCCCGGTGACTTGTAGATACTCGCAAGGTTGCAAAGAGGGAAGAGGCGAGAATAGAGCAACACTCGGGTGATGGGAAATGCCGCCAAGTGGCAACCGACTTACGGCGACCCTGTAGGGTTTCCAAGGCAAGAGACGAACGGAGGTGGTTTGCCCTGCCTGCTTCTGCATGGCAGCCCTGGACTCCCTCGGTGGTCTCCCGTCCAAGAACCAGGGCCAACTATGTTTGGCTTCCAAGATCTGAGCAGATCAAGCCAGTCTGGGCCATCCAAGTCAGGAAGTCTGGGCCATCCAAGAGGAAGAGGAAGAAGAACAAGAGGAGGAGTTGGTTTTTATATGCTGACTTTCTCTACCACTGAAGGAAGAATCAAACCGGCTTACAATCGCCTTCCCTTCCCCTCCCCACAACAGACACCTTGTGAGGTAAGTGGGGCTGAGAAAGCTGTAAGAGGGCTGTGACTAGCCCAAGTGACTAGCCCAAACACCTTTCCATCGGCGGTTCTATTTGGGAGATTTAGTGGTACCCCGTTGGAAAGGAGAATTTGTGGCTGTGGCTTGAATCAGATAGACTCCATACATCATATTTTATTGGAGTGTGTAATGCTAGCGGATCTACGCACTAAATTTTTAATGCCATTAATTCAGGACAGGAATTCTTCCCCTCACTCTTTGTTTAGATTCCTACTGAATGGGCACGACTCAGAAACTACAGAAATAGTAGCCATGTTTTTGAAGCAAGCTTTAAAGATAAAAATCAAACAAAAAATATAATAGCTATTATTCCTGTTATTTTAGATACATGTATATACCTTCTATTCACTGCATTCCGGCATATCCTACTTCATCCATGTTTATTGATATTGATATAGATTTTGATATTGATACTGTATCATTTGACTAATTCTGGAATGCTCTGAACGACTTGTTATGCCAATAAAGGTTTTGAATTTGAATTTGACTAGCCCAAACTCACCCCACTGGCTTCATGTGCAGGAGTGGGGAAACAAATCCAGTTTACCAGACCGGCGTCCGCCGCTCATGTGGAGGAGCGGGGAATCAAAGCCGGTATTCCAGATTAGAGTCCACCACTCCAAACCACCGCTCTTAACCACGACGCCACACCGGCAGAATACTTTACCAGGGAAAGAATTAAACAAAAAGAAAATCTGGCATTCACAAAATTCTAATTGCAGCAGCTTTGATTTTGCATTTCGGTTTAAAAAGAAAAAGGAGAAAGCATCACCTCCGAAGACCACAAACTCCTCCTGAACTCGTTGCAGAGGAGAGCATGGGTGGTGTGATATGGAACCCATCTGAACAATTTGGCACACTGACCATGAAATCGCAGTCAATTGGGCTCAGAATCAAACAGTGCCTGTAAACAGCCTCTTGTTAGGGCCTGTTTCAGATCCAACGACTTGATTTAGAGCTGCTCTCTGCCTCTGAGTCATTGCACGAGGCAGGTAAAGGAACCCAAAAATAATAATGATGAATTAGGATTGCCCGCTTACAGATGTCATGTCCATCATCGAAAGGGACAAAAGGGTCAGAAGTGATCTACACAAGAAAAGTCCCCCTTCTGCCTGGCAGAATTTTGCGGAGAACTGTCGCTTCTTATTTTGCAGCCAGCCACCGCTTGTTGCCTTGACCTGGATGGCCCAGGCTAGATCCCAGAAGCTAAGCAGATCAGATCCCAGAAGGTAAGTAGGGCCGGCCCTGGTTAAAACTTGGATGGGAGGCCACCAAGGAAGTCCAGGTTTGCTATGCAGAGGTAGGCAATGCAAACCCACCTCTGATGGTCTCATGCCTTGAAAACCCTATGAGGTTGCCACAAGGATTTGAAGGGTTGTCACTTAGAGGAGGGCAGGGAGCTGTTCCTATTGGCAGCAGAGGATAGGGCTCGCAATAATGGGTTTAAATTATGGGGAGGCAGATGGTATTGGCTGTGAAAGTAGTGAAGGAAGACTGTTTCCTCCCAACATATTTTTCATTTGGCCCACGAAACCAAAACGTTAAAGGAAGATTGTTTCCTCTCGACTCACGTTCGTTACCTGGCTGACGAAGCTAAACCTTTTAGTGAAAACGCATACGATTATTACGGAAAAGGCGTTTCCACCTCCGAGATCACCGGGTCTCCCGGTTTCCCGGGCTCCCGGCACAAACTGAGTCTCCTGGCTCCTCTCCTGCCAGGAGTTGGCACTAGGCACCATTCATACGCATTGCGTTCGACGCCTCTCTCTTGCCGTCCTGACTACGGCCACAGGCTTCTTGCCGTTCTACAGCGCGGCTTTCAGCTGTGCACGCAGCTAGGCTGAAGTTCTGCTGTTTTGTTTTGGGGTTGAAAACTCTTCGGGACCTTTCCGCAGTCTTATTTTTCATGTATGGTTTATGATTGACGTAGGTCGCGGATTGTGGGACCAATGTACTTTTGTATTTGCATTTGAAATCACAGTAACTGTCAATGTACAGCAAAAAAAACCTTTTTGTTTAAAGTGTGTGAGCGTTGTGCTGACTTCCTATTTCTTCAGCCTCCAGGTAGTAGCTGGAGATCTCCTGCTGTTAACACTGATCTCCAGCCGACAGAGATCAGTTCACCTGGAGAAAATGGCCGCTTTGGCAATTGGACTCTATGGCATTGAAGTCCCTCTCCTCCCCAGACCCTGCCCTCCTCAGGCTCCGCCCCTAAAACTTCCCACCAGTAGCAAAGGGGGACCTGGCAACCCTAATCAGATGGCCTGTCTGTGACTTGATGGCTTTTTCCACCCCAACTACTTGCTGTTTCAACTCAAGGGTTTAAAGAATGCATAGGCCCAAAAGACAAGGCTGGAAATAAATTATTTGTTATTTCTTTGCACGGCCTACATTTTGCTCTGGATCTTTTAGATCACTGGTTCCCAACCAGGGGTCCGTGGACCCCCAGGGCTCCGCGAGAACTAAATTAAGGTCTGCGAAACAAAGTTATAAACCCATAATAAATTAACATTTTCAATTGAAAGTTCTCTATTATAAAAATATATATTCAAATATTATTCTAAGTTTAATGTTTAACTAACAGTTATGATTAAAGTTTATTTTCAAATTCTCAGAATTTTATTTTGAACCTTGGGGTCCCTGCACCGAACAAAAAAGTCCTAGTGGTCCCTGGTCAAAAAAAGGTTGGGAACCACTGTTTTAGATAGTATATATATTTTTTCTTATAAATTTTTATTTTTTTTAAAAAAAATAAAAGAATAAACATAAAAAGAAGGATGGTGGGGATAGGGGTTACAGTGATGCTTCACAAATCTTATCTACTGTTCAGTTATATCGACAAAAGTATGCATGTCTATCCTGGGTGTGGGTATCCCTTGTATCCCTTTACATTCTAAAGTATACTGTATTTGTTGTCTGTTTCTATATTTCTATTAAACTTAAACAAAAATACATTGCAATAACACGATTTTGATATCCTCCGCATCAAACTCCTCATAACTTACATTGTTCTCACCAGATAGTTTAATTTTGTAAATAAATCACTCGTTGGTAGCCCATTCGAGCCCAGAACTGTCTGATTCTTTGTTCGCTCCTTGGAACATAGTAGTCCTTGTCCCCAAAGAGCATACAGTCTAATCTTTGAAAGTAGAGAAGGAAAGGAAGGAGAGGGGAAGAGGGGGAAAATGATAATGTTAGCCTCCCTGAGCCCGGCCTTGGCTGGAGATAGACAGCGAGATATAAAGCGAAAAATAAAATAAATTTTAAAAATTAGGAAAAAATAAATATGAACAAATGCTACATATACAGCTGAATCAGATCCTTGGTTCCTCAAGGTCAGTATTGTCTACTCTGACTGAGGATGGATCTCCAGGGTCTCAGGTAGAGATCTTCCACATCCCCTACTGCCTGGTCCTTTGAACTGGAGATGACAGGAATTGAACCTGGGACTTTTTGCATGCCAGGCTGATGCTCTTCCACTGAGCCACAGCCCCTCATACTAACTTTTCCGGCTGGGGACGACAACTAAATACTGAAGCCAAACATTTCATAGAAAAGGTGAGTTTTGAAGAGGATCTGAAGAAGAAATCCTTTTAAAAGGAGGTATTCCAGATAGGGGAGGGAAGGCAGCATGGTATAGCCCAATCTCGTCAGATCTCAGAAGTCTGACACAGCGGCATAGTTAAATTGTGGAACTCCCTGCCCCAGGATGTGATGATGGCTACCAACTTGGAGGGCTTTAAGAGGGGAGTGGACATGTTCATGGAGGAGAGGGCTATTCATGGCTATTAGTTAGAATGGATACTAGTCATGCTGCATACCTATTCTCTCTAGTATCAGAGGAGCATGCCTATTATATTAGGTGCTGAGGAACACGGGCAGGATGGTGCTGCTACAGTCGTCTTGTTTGTGGGCTTCCTGGAGGCACCTGGCTGGCCACTGTGTGAACAGACTGCTGGACTTGATGGGCCTTGGTCTGATCCAGCAGGGCCTTCCTTATGTTCTAACCAGGTGCCTCCAGGAAGCCCACAAACAAGCATTACCCTGCCTGTGTTTCACAGCACCTAATATAATAGGCATACTCCTCTGGTACTGGAGAGAACTGAATAGAAGCTTCACATTTTAGGGCTCTGCCCTGGAGTTGCAGCGCAGCCTGGGGTTGTGGCAAGCAATTCTGCAGGTTCTTCTGCTAAGGTAGCCAGGCAGAATCATCCCCAGACAGGCAGAATCATCCCCAGCTCTTCTTCCGAAGCACTTTGCGTCTTACGGCTCCATCCTGGAGCTCCTGTGCAGCCTGGAATTATGACATGCATTTATAAAGGCCCTCCTGCTATGCTGGCCAGGAAGAATAATCTCCAGCTCTCCTTCTGGAGACGCAACTATTTTTTTTTTGAAATTTTTTATTGGTTTTTATAATATAAATTTTCCATGTTAACAAACAACAATATACGTAATATTAAAAACTAAACCATAGGTAATGTTGTTATAATTGTTTAAGTGCTAAATAAAAAATAAAGGAAAATTTATTGACTTCCCCGTCACCTCCGTCCGCCTCTTAATAAAGTATTCTATCCCATCGTGATATGGTCTGATCTTAATTATTCTTATATCTCAATTAAGTTTCAATCACTTTATACTATCAATATAATTGATTACATTTCTTTATGTTAACAATGTCTTCTAGATCAGATTAAAAGGTACTCTTCCATTTTCCCCAGTCCTAGTTCATATTCACAATATTTCTGGAGACGCAACTATGAAGCCATAGTCAACACAGCTGGGAGACACTGACAGTCCTCTCTTCCATGAATCTGTGTATGCTTTGGTCTCAAGAAAGCTTCACAGAAATGGACCCAGGGTACGGGTCCCGTTCACCTCAGTAGGGTTGCCAGGTCCCTCTTCGTCAATGGCGGGAGGTTTTGGGGGCAGAGCCTGAGAAGGGCGGGGTTTGGGGAAGGGAGGGACTTCAATGCCAGAGAGCCCAATTGCCAAAGCGGCCCTTTTCTCCAGAGGAACTGACCTCTATTGGCTGGAGATCAGTTTTAATAGTGGGAGATCTCCAGCTAGTACCTGGAGGTTGGGGAGAAAAACTGCACCTCTGTACTAATACCAAGAGGTTAGGAAAGCAGTACAGGATACTATATATAAACAAAGTGCAGGTTTTATGAGCTACTGTAGTGAAGCAAGGACCATATACATGACACTTACAAAGCAAAAATATATACAATATATACAATCTGCACAAAGCAGAAATGATTCCAAAGGTCTCAGCCGAGTACCAGGTAAGTAATAGTATTGTAATATTTGTGTATAGAGTCCATATAGAGCCACAGTCATCAATGGATACGGCCGTTTCAGATCCACAGCAGTGGAAATCTTTCTTCAGTCCTTCCTAAAATTAATTTTATACAATCAGTATATAAATATATAAAATTATGACTATTAAAATATGATTTGATACAATATAGTCACAAAAAGAATGCTGTTATACAGGGAAGGAATTATGAATGTATAACAGCACTTTCTTTTTGTGACTATATTGTATCAAATCATATTTTAATAGTCATAATCTTTATATACTGATTGTATAAAATTAATTTTAGGAAGGACTGAAGAAAGATTTCCACTGCTGTGGATCTGAAACGGCCGTATCCATTGATGATTGTGGACTCTATACACAAAGATTACAATACTATTACTTACCTGGTACTCGGCTGAGACCTTTGGAATCATTTCTGCTTTGTGCGGATTGCATATATTTGTGCTTTGTATGTGTCATGTATATGGTCCTTGTTTCACTACAGTAGCTCATAAAACCTGCACTTTGTTTATATATAGTACCTGGAGGTTGCCAACCCTACACCTCAGTTGGGCACACACAGCAGGCTTTCTCGGCAGATGGCATCTTTGGCAAATCCTCCCGCCTTAAAAAGGGATTCCATCCCAGAACCCCATGCTGCTTTCGACTTGGTCCCTTCACTCCGGGACGGTCGGATCCGCGTCTTCTCATCTTAAGCAATACGCGTAGCAGCCCCCGTTCAGGAGGGTGTTGTCATTTTTCGCATACATCCCCATTTCGATCCCAACTCAAGCGCTTAATACCATAAAATTATGAAAACTCTAATCTTGTTACATCCAGCAAAAAAAAAAAAAACACCTTTGGAAATGTTTTCAAGAAATCCACAAAGACATTTGCAAGGGGGGGGGGAGATGTGGGCTTATCCGTGTCTTTAAAAGTGACAAACATGATCTGTCAGGAGAGGGGGGGGGAGATAGAGGGCTCTAAATCGTAAGTTGTTGGGGAATTAATTAAGGGATTCATCAATCATTACCCAGTTAACACCCCATCTATATGTATATACAGCTGAAATCCCATCAACCTTACAGCAGTCTACAGGTTTGCAACTCAGGAAGTCCTTCTTTTCTGACTATTTATAAATGACTTTGTATAATCTAGCATTAAGACCTGTAATTATAAAACAGCATTAAAAACAGGCCTGCATGGTTATGGATAATTATAGTCGGTACACTTACGAAGGGGGGAAGAAATCCCTGCAGAAATAGAAAGCATTTTCCTTCGAACACAAGACTTGCCTTTTTGACAGTTGCGAGCCCGTAGGATGTAACAAGAGGGCTGAAATTGTACATCTTAAAAAACAAAAAAAACAAAAACCAGCGCAATACTTTTTTCCCCTCTACTTCTCTGGAACAACAAATTGTTGGTTTCTCACCAAGCATTTCAGGACATGACTACAGCCAAGCTACTGGCTTGGAGATCCGGGAGAAAAACAATCAGCTCCCAAATTCCACCCGCTGTTTAACACTAAAAATTTTTTTTCACGAGTCAACATCCAAAGCCCGATTTATCCACAGAACTCTTCCGTGCAGAGAAGTGCGGAGAGAAAAGAAATTATGCCTCCCTCTCTGATAACAAATAGAATTCAGAATCACCCAATCAAATCAAAAAGGGTCCATAGGTATTAGCCATGATGGCAAAATGGAACCTCCATATTCAGAGGCAGTATATCCCTGAATGCTAGTTGCAGGAAGATGGGCTTTTGGGGAATGTCTGTTTGCAGACTGGGAGACTAGACGGACCACCGGTAGCTCTCCATTCAGTGCTGTCCTCTGTTTACGGTACTGAGACCCAGCGTGCTGCAGTGGTTAAGAAAACTAGACTCTAATCTGAAGAACGGGGTTTGATTCCCCGCTCATCCACATGAGTGGCAGACTCTAATCTGGTGATCCGGGTTTGTTTTCCCCGCTCATCCACATGAAGCTTCGAACTCTCTCAGCCCCACCTACCTCACAAGGCGCCTGTTGTGAGGAGAAGAAGGGAAGGAGATTGTAAGCTGGTTTGATTCTGCTTAAAAGGTAGAGAAAATCGGCATATAAAAAACAACTCTTCTTCTCTTCTGATGGGACGGTCATCCCCTGCTTAGATTATTTTAGCCAGACCCATGGAAGAAGGACAGTATAACAGCTATCAGCCGTGTCAGCAAAATGGAGCCTCCACAGTCAGAGGCAGTAAGCTTCTGAGTAAAAGACACAATGCCACACAAGAAGGATTTTGAGGCGATCCTGCAACAAAAGTCTTAGGCATTTCTCGGTAGTTTCGATTCCTACGTTTACTTCCACAACCTGTACTAGCTGCCAAAGTTTGTGGAGATGGGAGAGATGATGAACTGTCAAAGGGAGATCAAAAACACATGGTGTGTTAGGAGGGATGGAATCAGGGTCAAAGTACCAAAGAGGCATCCCAGAAGCCCTGTCTCCAGGGCAAAAGGCAACCATGAAGACTTAAGACAAGGATTTTGATTGAAGAAAGACATTATGTGGGCAATTAATTGGTTAGGAAGGGAAATCGGCAAGAAGGCAGCTACCATGGACTAAAACTAAAGGTGTCTAGCCACGTACAAGGGTTTTAAAAAGGTAAAGGTCCCCTGTGCAAGCACCGGATCATTCCTGACCCATGGGGTAACGTCACATCCTGACGTTTACTAAGCAGACTTTGTTTACGGGGTGGTTTGCCAGTGCCTTCCCCAGTGAGCCACACTTTACCCCCAGCAAGCTGGGTACTCATTTGACCGACCTCGGAAGGGTGGAAGGGTGAGTCAACCTTGAGTCGGCTACCCGAAACCGACTTCCGTCGGGATCGAACTCAGGTCATGAGCAGAGCTTGGACTGCAGTACTGCAGCTTACCGCTCTGCGCCATGAAGCTCTTATACAAGGGTTTTAGCAGTATGTAAAGAGAAGAGATACATACAAAAAAGGTCAAATCCACGGTTGCCAACCTCCAGGTGAGGCCTGGAGTTCTGGAATTACAACTGATCTCTGGACTACAGAGATCAGTTCCCCTGGAGGAAATGACAGCTTCACAAGTCGGGCAGTATGGAATCACACCCCTGCTGAACTCCCTCCCCTCCTCAAACTCTACCCTCCCCACAAACAGACTGCAGGAGTTTTCCAAGCTGCAGTTGGCATCTCTAGTCAGATCTCATAGCTACTGACAAGAAATAGGCAACATGCAGAGGAGGGCAACAAAGATGGCGAGGGGTCTGGAGACCAAGTCCTATGAGGAAAGGTTGAAGGAGCTGGGTATGTTTAGCCTGAAGAGGAGAAGACTGAGAGGGGATATGATAATCATCTTCAAGTACTTGAGGGGCTGTCATATTGAGGAGGGTGCCAAGTTGTTTTCTGTTGCTCTCCTTCCCTGGAGGTTTTTGAGCAGAGGCTAGATGGCCATCTGTCAGCAATGCTGATTCTATGACCTTAAGCAGATGATGAGAGGAAGGGCATCTTGGCCATCTTCTGGGCATGGAGTAGGGGTCACTGGGGGTGTGGGGGTGAGGTAGTTGTGAATTTCCTGCATTGTGCAGGGGGGTGGACTAGATGACCCTGGTGGTACCTTCCTACTCTATGATTCTATGAACTTAAGGGGAAAACCACACTAAATCAATGGGCAATAGATCCCAGGCCAAACACAAAAATAGATTTTCAGCCAGCATCCAGAAAACACGGGCAAACCTGCAGAAACCCACAGGGAGAGAGAGGTGGCCGCTGACGGTCGGAAAATGCACACATAGTTAAAGCAAAGCCCCAAAGTGGTCAGCGGGCTGACCGCGAGGAATTAGCCATGCATAAATGGCCATGGTCTCCCATAAGGAGGGGTTGAAACACTAAAAATGTAATGGCTGAAAAGAGTTTTAGGCTTTCTACACAGTGTTTCTTTTACTAAAAGGAGAACAAAAAAAAAGCTAATTCTTGTTTGCTAATCATTGGGGGAAAATGAGACGAAATAAATAAAAAAAATTGAGTTTCAGCTGTCAGTCATTCCAAGACATAATAATTTGTTAATTATTAGTTTCTAGGAACACATCAATCACTTGTCTTTTTCCATATGCGTGCGTGTGTTTCAAAAAAGTGAGGAAAAATCACAAGCAAAGGGAAACAAAGGGGTTTTGAACGCTTAACACTTTTCAAGTGAGTAAACAGTTAGCCAAGGTGCACCTCAACAACAGACACCTTTGCGCGATATCCTTTCAAGTGAACAGTAAAGTATGTCTAGCGCTTACGCCTCCAGAAATGAAAAATCAAAAGTAAATTATATTGTGATGATTTGACATATTGACTGGGGCTGTGTGTACTGGTGGTGGTAGAATCACAGAATCATAGAGTTGGAAGGGACCACCGGGGTCATCTAGATCAACCCCTGAACAATGCAAGAAATTCACAGCTACCTCCCCCCCCCCACACCCCCACACCCCCATGGACCCCTACTCCATGCCCAGAAGATGGCCATGGTGCCCTCCCTCTCATCATCTGCCTAAGGTCATAGAATCAGAATTGCTGACAGATGGCCATCTAGCCTCTGCTTAAAAACTTGCAGGGGAGGAGGGCTTACCACCTCCCGAGGAAGCCTGTTCCACTGAGGAACCGCTCTAACTGTTAGAAAATTCTTCCTAATGTCTAGACGGAAACTCTTTTGATTTTAATTTCAGCCCGTTGGTTCTGGCCCGACCTTCTGGGGCAACAGAAAACAACTCCGCACCCTCCTCTACATGACAGCCCTTCAAGTACTTGAAGATGGTTGTCACATCACCTCTCAGTCTTCTCTTCAGGCTAAACAACTGCCAAGTATCAACCAACTTATGGTGATCACTTGGGGTTTTCAAAGCAAGAGATGAACAGAGGTTGTTTGCCTTTGCGCGCCTCTGCGTAGCGACGCTGGACTTCCTCGGTGTTGTCCCACCCAAGCCCTAACCAAGGCTGACCCTGCTTAGCTTCCGGGATCTGATCAGATCAAGCTAGCCTGAGCCACCCAAGGCCAGGCATGAACCACTGGTTTAAAAAAGTTAAAAATAAAGTCTGTGAACCAGGGGCAAGTCGATACAGCTATTTTTCTGTTTCTTCTCAATATCTTATTTATTGCATCTATTTATTTTAAATAATTTTGATTCCGCCTCAGTTGCGTAGAAGAACCACCTAAACAACCTGCCTAGTACTTTTTAAATCTGCCCTTCCTCTGAGGAGCTCAAAGAGACATAGATGGTTTTCTCATTTCACTTTCACAACAACCCTGCGAGATGGGTTAGGCTGAGAGAGAATGACTCGCCCAAAGTCCCCAAGTGAGCTACAGAGGCCAGGTGGAGATTTGAATCCAGGTCTTCCAGCGTGTGGTGTACTGGTTAGAATAGCAGCTCAACAAGGTAGTTTTGAGGACACAAAAACAGCGCAGCGGGAAGGCTGTAACTCCCACAGCCGTGAGCAGAAAAAGGGCTACCGTGTGTCTGGGAGGCACACAATTCCCTTCTTGCAATGCACAGATCAGGCCTGAATCAGTCTGGAGCAGCAGAAGATCTGAACGCTACATGCGAGGGGTCTCGTCCGTAACGGTTCTTCGCACATGCAAGTTATCACTTGATGGGACAGTCCGTCCAGGCAGTCAACATGTATATGTGAACCGGCCCAAGGACACAGGCCAGTGGTGAGAGAGATTAGTGCCGGGGTAATACATTTGGGGCCTGTCAATTTCCAGGTGGTAGGCCATGTAAACAGAGATATGGATGAAGCTCCTAAGAGAAAATCGTAGGGGGACACTTGGAATCAACCTTTGGCCCCAACCTCCATGAAAAAAGAACTTCCAGAGAGTCCAGAAAACTTCTTTAAGGTGCTACTGGACTCTTGCCCTTTTTGACTACTATTCCCTGTGTTTCTGAGCTAAACTTTTTTCATTTGGATTTTATCAAAAGAGGAACCAACCCCCCCACCCCAATATATTTCAAATCTTTGTTCAAACCTACTTTTTTTAAAAAAGAAAAGGGGAAAAACTCACAGGATTAGACCTTTGGAGACCTTACAAAAGGGCTTAATGTTCTCTAAGGCTTAACTCCCACACCTGTTTTCTCCTTAGCGAAGTCTGTGTGGAAATAAGCGTGCGGACACACATCCACCCAAGCGTATATAATAAACTTAAAACTGTGCATCTGAGCATACGCAGAATGACTTTTAACCAGTACATAGTCAACACAGACTATCTCACCCTTCTTTGTAAAGCTCCATTTGTCATTTCAAGAACAAATTCATCCATGAAATGTGCTGGGTGACCTTGGGCCAGCCACACACTCTCAGCCTAACCTACCTTGCAGGGTTGTTGGGAGGATAAAATGGAGGAGAGGAGAACCATGTAAGTCCCCATTGGGGGACTTACATGGGGTGGGGGGGAAACCAGAGTATAAATGAATTAAAAAGTAAAAAGATAAGACATATTACAGAGATAGAAGAGCAAATGATTATCACAATAAATTAACTTTCTATAACAAAGGGGGGTTTCCCCATAATAACACTGTAGCAGCAATTCCAATAATACCTATTTTCCAGGTTTTTCCCCGCTATGTTATTTCCAATGTCCTTCTTTAAAATATGCATTGCTTGTTATCTTAGTCCCATCATATCATTAACCATTCTTTTAATGATGATTCTTTACTGTATGTGTGTGTGTGTGTGTGTGTGTATAGCTGCCACAGTTGTAAAATAAAGTAGGATTGTTATCCTGTGAAACACCTTTCAAATACATCAGGAAACAAACTAATAGGAACAAGGGCCAGTCTATTCATCAGAATCTTATTTAATCACATATTGTATCCGTAACCAGAGTCCTCTAGCTTTATTATAAAGTCCCCTAGCTACATCATTTTAATCAGAGCAGGCGTAAACTGTTGCAACTCACACACTCCCCTGATTTCTGGCAACAGTGAGGTGCTGCTACCGCATGTTTTCAGAGGTCGTCCTTTAAGTGACAAGCAAAACCTTGTCTCAAGTCACCGTCCGGATCCTCACGCCACAAGGGAAACTGAGGGTCAAACTCCACGTTTGTGTTTTTAATGAGATGGGCCTGGGTTCCCCAGACAAATCCCAGGTTCCCTACATGCACAAAGCATCTGGGGGAATGGCTTCTAAAAAATGAAGGACAGCCTAAAGGTTCAGAAGGCCGCCGTGTGGGGAGGAAGAGCTTCTACCCCCCCCAAGCCATTTTCCCATGCAGAAACAACACGGGGGGGTTGTTTCCCCATTTTTCCTGCTCCACGGGCCCAGGACATTCCACTGGGAACCTGGCTCTTTAAAAACACCAATGGGTAGGTTCGGCCCTAAGATGTATGTTGGCACAAATGACCCTTGTGCTGAAATCCTAGCAGCATTTAAGGATTCTGAGCTGGATTCTAAGGAGATCTGTTTAGGATTGCTTCCTTAACGCTGCCACCGATGCCGAGCTAATATAGGGAGGACCCAAACGAAAGTTTGGAAACCGCTTTCCCCTGAACCACAGCACCTCTGGATATATGGAACACCCACAATATGGGCCGTGACATCCTAAAAGGCTGCTGTGTTGTGTATTAGGGGACTATCCTTTAAAATAAAGGCTCTCTGGCAATTGTAAACATGTGCCGTGTTACTTTGCAGCAGAGTTACAGCATGGGTGGGGGGAGAGACTGGGCCGGGGGAGAACACCTTCCCTGGTACATTGCCGTCTTGTCGAAACAAGATGTATTTTACCTCTCTCCTTCCACTGTTAATCTGTCTTTGTTTTATTTCAACAGGCAATCGTTTTTCCAAACGGGTAATTAGAAGTCATTATGGCATCTATCAAATAATCATGTATATTTCTTACGGGGATAAAAATCAGGCATGGGGGGAAATACTTCTGGGGGGGGGCTGTCTTTTGAGAGGATTAATTAACTTCTAAACACAATAACCATTCATCCCACCTACCGGGCTAACGTCCCAGCTGCGGCATACCAACGCTCCTGCCCCATGCGAAGGACACCCGTAAATTGTTTCAGGTTGGAAATTTCGACCAAACTCAGTTTTAACCGACTTGCTGCTGAAACTTTTCCCCATGTGTTCATGGGTGGGGATGGGGGAGATCGGATGTCCTGCGCTTATTGCAACCAAACCCACCGCACTAAGGAAAGTCATGATTTCCACCCTTGTTACTGAACGACAGCGGTTCTTTCCAAACAGAAGCTTTGATTTGGGTGTGATGAACCGCTTGTTTTTCCTTCTCTGAATGCCAGCCAGCTAGAATGGGCAGCTCCCTTGCCGCTCTGTGTTTTCAGACACACAAATTCCTCACTTAACACAACCGTTTTCACCCAAAACAGCTCCTCGGGGCAAAAAAAAAACACACCCAAAACCAAAACAGCAGGACGTTTTTAAATTGTTATTATTCTCTCTTGAAAGACATTTCTTTTCTTCCAGTGGTTTCTGTAGGCAAATTATTTTTTCTTTTTTTAAAAATGGTAAATTTAAATATCCTAAGTTTGGGCCACCACGAATAATAAAGACCGGAAATTTTGCAATATTCAAGTTTGGAAGGAATGTTTCCACTGAATGTGTATGCATACAATACATGTGCAATTATCAACACGAACATCTAAAAAACATACACAAACTCTATCCTGAGATCTTATTCTAGATTACAGAACACTGTTTAACATTTAGGCACTTTTCAAGGTGTCAACGGGTTTTTCTTAGCGAAATAGAGCAGAGTGACATATTTGAGCGCATATTTTAGTAAAGTGTACAGCTCTACATATGCCTTAAGTACAACATTTGTGTATTCATTTGCATGCATCTATTTTGGAGCATTAAATATACAGACAGTGAAACAACAACTCCAAAATGTATCAATATTCATACGCAAGAGAGTGTTTAGATGTCTCAGTCATACACGCAGATACCATTACCGAATGTCATAAATCTGCCTTAAAACATCACAAATCGTCATTAATCATTTTAGCCACTGGCAACAATTATTCCTCCCCCGTACCTTTTGAGCAGTCAATTAGCAGAGTATAGTGTCTAAAAGGCAGAGCTGCGGACTGGGAAGCCCCCAATTCAAATCTTGCCTTTGCCACAAACTCTTTGTAAGTGGTCACAGCTGAGACCAGCAAGCTGAGTTGCCATTACATCAAAACCAAAAGCCAGAAAACATTCATTGCTACCTGAGTCAAAGGACCACTGCACTAGTGTCAAGATAGATATGTAGCCTGGACAGAAAGTATAATGGAAATTATTATTAATCACAAATTTCCTAAAGCAAAAGATGGGGAAAAGAAAAGTAGCAGAGTTTAGAGCTACAAGCACATTCTCAGGTAAAAAAAAGTAAACTCAAACAAAGACGACACCCTTTAGGGGTCATTCTAAAATCAGGGAAGAAAAGTAGCAAGAATATGAAACCGTAAGATTCATTTGTGTGTGTTTTACTTTATCAACCAATACTGAGGGGGTATCAGTTCAGTACAGAGAAACTACACTGTATATGTGCAGTGAATCTAATATAAGCACATTCCATCAGTATCCTTAATTTTCAATTGGAAATCTACATCTTATTAATCTGCCATTCTGGAGATACGAACTCAGTACCTTAAGGTTACAGCAGGCCAATGAAGAAGGAAAAGGTTTGTTAAGATCTAGTTTTCCTTTACTGACTTTTTGGCAAATCAAACCTCATTCATTTTTAGGTATAATATTCATATTTTACTTGCTGTATAAGAGATAGATCAATTGGCACACGACAAAGACATATGGGGTATTTCTATGTGTTTTTCAAGCATGTTTTGTAGTTTTAATTTGAATTCCCTATGTATTGATTTGAATGATCTATCTCTAGTTTATTGAAATGGGTATTTACTTAGAAGTAAGTGCCACTAAATAAAATCAGTGAGAGTTACGTTTGTGTAAATATGCTCAAGATCTTGCTGTTGGAATATGTATGTCAATAAACTATAAATATTGTTTTTAAGTCAACTGCTTAGTAAAAACAGTTCGGAATGCAAAAAAAAAAAAGTATCCACTGGTCTTGTGTGAGTTTAACATAATTTGTACAAAATGCTAACAAAAGACATACTATGTGTTAAGAGAGGTGGACAGAGATTGGATTCTCATAAGGAGGCACCAGCTGAGTGTTCGGGGAACCTTGATTGATGAGCGAGTGAACGTTCAGAATCCTTGAACAAGTGAAAGACCAACATTCAAATGGAGCCACAACCATATCATAATAAAGAAGAAGGAGGGTTGGTTTTTATTCCCTGCATTTCTCTACCTTTAAGAGGTTTACAATCACCTTCCCCTTCCCACAACAGGCACCTTGTGAGGTAGGTGGGGCTGAGAGAGTTCTGAGAGAACTGTGACTAGCTCAGGGTCACCCAGCAGGCTACATGTGGAGGAGCGGGGAATCGAACCCGGTTCTCCAGAGTAGAGTCCCACCACTCTTAACCACTATACCACACTGGCTCTCTGTGTGCAATGGGCGGCCTCATCCTATGCATGTTTACTTAGAAGTTAATTTCTACTAATATCAGTTAAAATTCTGTGAAAACCTGCTAAGGAGCTTGTGGTTATGCTGATTTTTGGCCGTGGTCAAAACTGTATTATCATGGAAGAACCCCTAGGGTCCTGCGGGACCCTGGGACAGGGAAGAAATCCCCAAAACAGTAAACAATTAAGAACTGTCTAGGATATGGGAGATTCGCTGCATCCTCACAGGAGATTCGCTGCATCCTCACAGTGCCATAAGCAAACATTGCAGGGATATCACGGTATTGCCACAGGGCAAGGCAGCAATGGCCGCTTTGGGGCCAGGGTGTTAGAAAGGTTCAAAATGAAGTGATGTCTTTGCCTCCCTCCTCTAGTCTCTTTCTCCAACGCTGTCCCCAACCACCGCCCATGCTCCTCCTCCTAACCCAGCGTTGCTTTCTCCTCTCCCTCGCCTCCTCTTCCACCTCTCCCACATCCCAAGCCACAAGCTGTGGGGCTCTCTGACTTCCAGACCACATTGTGTCCACCTCCTCTTTCGTCTTCTCTTTACCTTCTCGGCCCCAGCAGCCACAACATACAGGAGAGGAAAGGCACAGCTCCGCAGCTCCCCTAACACACATGTTCTATAGCAGAAATTCCCTTTTCCTAGAACTTTCTAGGAATGGTACTTGAGCAGCTCAGGAGTCCCAGGAAACTCACCAGTCACAAGGCTTTATCATTTGTATCTCGTAAGGTGGCATAACAAAATTCAGGGTTTTCCTCCATTTTCTATGGGTTCCATTACAATGACAGGAAATCAAACGTATACACAGATTTCTTGTTTGTATGTACTTAAGAAGGGAACTGTTTGATTAACTCTCCTGCACTGGGTATGTCCACTCCCATCTGCCCCATTCATTCAGGAAAAAATGTATCAAAAGTGAAATAGGATGAGATAATAAAAATTGCATTGGAACGTGTATGCCCATGGATCAAAAATGTAAATTCTACTAATAATCATCCTGTGGCAACATTCGCATTGTGAGAATTTTTCCTTAGAAGTGGAGTCAAATAACACCTGCCTATTTTCTTCCATCTCCAGTAACTCCTGCCTCCCTACGCCATTAACACTTCTCCATGGATCTAGGATTAAAGGGCATGATCTAGCCAAAGTTATGAACCTGGATTTTAATTGGAGGAATCCATGTGGAATTCATGGGACTTTTACAATGCTTAACTTGTCTGTCTGTCTGTCTGTCTGTCTATCAAATTTTGTTTTATATAATGGGATACAGAAAAAAGAGGGAGGGGAAAAAAGGGGAGGTCAAAAAAGATGTGCACATATCTGTGTCCGAGTTTCAATCCAATACATGGCAGAACTTGTCTTGACTGAGCCTCTTCTTCCCCAATCAGATGAAATAGCTAGCCTGAATTATTAGCGCTGCTGTGGATAGGTGGGGGTCATGTCGGAGGGGCAAGTCAAATCTAGAAGTCAGAGGCAGATGGTAGCCTTTAAGTTTAAGTACGTTTGTGCACTATCTATGATTTTAGCAGTTATAGAAGAGAGTACAATATATGGATATTGTACTGATTTTATTGTTGTTACCTGCCCTGAGCCTGGTCTGGACAGGGAAGGGCGGGCTAGAAATACGATAAATTAAAAAATAGATATTTTTAATATCTATCTATTTTTTAATTTATCGTATTTATTTTATCGTATTATCGGAAAACCCTTGGATACTCTGCTAGTTAACCCAAAGTTACCCATAATATCCAGAGATGTGACCAAATTTCATGATTACTCTGGCACAGTTTACAGGTTCGTGTTTCTTTTAGGGTTTACTGACACTTCAGATGAAACTCAGTCATGCTCCATCCCTCAACCAAAATAAGGAGACAGATGATAGATAGATAGATAGATAGATAGATAGATAGATAGATAGATAGATAGATAGATAGACAGACCATTATTTCTCCACTATATATATTCCAGTTTCCCCCCTCCTCCACGGTAGAAGCTACATATGATCTTATGGATAATGTCTTCATGCTACACTTCAGTTTTTCTTTAAATCCACATAACATCTTACACTGCACTTTTTGCGATAAAGAATTGGATAAACAGCTGTTGTTGTAACATTTGTTATGTACATGTTTGTTAACATTTCATAATTTCCCAATACAGATTCTATCGAAACAGCTTTCCTTGGATTTTATTTTGTTTTTCCTACAAGAATAATCCTTTCTATCTAGTACCAGCCTGAAGCTTGCCTCCAAAGGAGGCCTCGGATTCTTCCTGCTTCTGATTTATGAATCTGTGCGGTAACAGAACACAGATATTTTACTTTCAAAGTGCACTCACCCACAAACCATGAACGTTCAAAGTGGACCCACACAAATGTGCGTGCGAGAGACAGAGACAGAGACAGAGAGAGAGAGAGGGAGAGAAAGACAGAAAGACAGAAAGATAGAGGGAAAGAGGGAAAGAGGGAAAGAGAGAAAGAGAAAAAGAGAAAAAGAGAAAAAGAGAGAAAGAGAGAAAGAGAGAAAGAAAGAAAGAAAGAAAGAAAGAAAGAAAGAAAGAAAGAAAGAAAGAAAGAAAGAAAGAATCTTAAGTAGGAAGTACTGTCTATTTCCCATTACACAAATCTCGCACAAAATACCCAGAGGGATATTACGTAGTTACACACCCTTCTAACCCCATTGACTTCAACGGACTTAGAAGGTTGTAACTCTGTTTAGGACGGCAGTGACACACGTATATCCTGAATTATAAGGCGTTTAACTATGGAGACCCACTCCTTGCTCCTTACCTCAAGCTCTCAGTGAATTCCTCTCTGTCTCCTACACAACGTAAAGCCCTCCTCATTGTAAAATCAGACTCAGTCACTTGAAAATCACCGGGCATAGAGGAAAGGGAGGGGCGGGGTGGGGGGTGAGGTGACCACATCTATTTCTCGCTCCAGGAAAACATGAAGAAAGCCTGCCAGTCCTCCCTGCAAAGGTACTTTGTCTACCTTCATGTCTGTTGTTCTACAGCAATTCCCATAAAGTTCCACAAAGACCCAGCTGTATAAACCGAGGCTGTCAAAGGAGGAATGGATAAACCAGGGAGGGGTGTCTAGCGTGTTGACCACTGACTGAGCTAACTAGGATAAAGGGGCCTTGATGGAGGAAATAATCACCCATTGCAGTTTGTTTATTTTAACTCTTCGACCACAGCTTGGAAAGTCCCCCCTCCTTTTTTTGCTTGCTTGCTTCTCCCCCCCCCCATGAGCGTCCCCCCACTGAGAGACCTTTGTGATCTCTGATGCGTTTCTCCTCCCCTCCCCGCTTCTTAACGCGGGCAGTTTTACAGAGAGATCCATAACACATCTTAAAATAACCGCTTGGCATCTTTTGACAGCATCGCACTGCCCGCCCCTTTGAAATCCAAAACACTTTCCTTTTTTAAAAGCGGCCAGGAGGAGACAAATAATGAACCTCGGGGCCAAATCAGACCACCGCTGTTTTCCCCCATAGAGGAAAAAATGCCCCGGCAGACCCAGAGGTCTGGTTTGTACATGCATGCACAACACTTAATTTGATTAACTGTGCGCGCCACGAACAGGAGCTCAACCTGAGATATGATGCTCTCGAAAAGTGTTGCGTAAGGGGAAAACAACACTGTTGTTCCAGAGGCTCTGCAGTGGAAGAGCTAGGTTGAGGTCACATGAACACATGAAGCTGCCTTATACTGAATCAGACCCTTGGTCCATCAAAGTCAGAACTGTCTACTCAGACCGGCAGCAGCTCTCCAGGGTCTCAGGCAGCTCTCCAGGGTCTCAGGCAGAGGTCTTTCCCATCACCTCCTTGCCTAGTCCCTTTAACTGGAGATGCCAGGGATTGAACCTGGGACCTTCTGCATGCAAAGCAGAGGCTCTACCACTGAGCCACAGCTCCTCCCCAGAAGCAACAAGATTTTTTTGAGGTATAAGCTTTCAGGAGTGAAAGCTCCCTTTGTCAAATACCTGGTCTCTAAGGTGCTTCTGGAGCCGAATCTAGCTGCCATTCTATTGTGTTATATTTCCAAGAGCCCATTTGCACTTGTGAACTGGTCCTTTGCTGCTGTAGCCGTCAAGTGGGGATAGGGTTGCCAGCTCTGGGTTGGGAAATACCTGGAGATTTGGGGGTGGGGCCTGCAGAGGGTGGGGCTTGGAGTGTAGCTTAAATGGGCTATAATGCCATATTCACCTTCCAAAGAACCATTTTCTCTAGGTAAACTGATCTCTGTCACCAGGAGATCAGTTGTAATCCCAGGAGATCTCCTGCTATGACCTCGAGGTTGGCAATCCTATGTTGGGAGAATGCACACATGAACTTGGTTCCCTGCTAAACTCAGGGTTCACAAGCTGGCTTTGGGAAAATCATCACACACAAGTACACCCAGACTCTGATCCCTCTCTGTAAAATGGGAATGATCCTGAGGTTCCTCATGGGGTTCTTGGATAAGGGCAAGTGAATCACAAACATAAGAACATAAAAAAGGCCATGCTGGATAAGACCAAGGTCCGTTAAGTCCAGCAGTCTGTTCACACAGTGGCCAACCAGGTGCCTCTAGGAAGCCCACAAATAAGACAACTGCAGCAGCACCATCCTGCCTGTGTTCCACAGCAACTAATACAATAGGCATGCTCCTCCGATTCTGGAGAGAACAGGTATGCATCATGACTAGTATCCATTTGTACTAGTAGCCACAAATAGCTCTCCTCCATGAACATGTCCACTCCCCTCTTAAAGCCTCCCAAGTTGGCAGCCATCACAACATCCTAGGGCAGGGAGTTCCACAGTTTAACTAAGTGTTGTGTGAAGAAATACTTCCTTTTATCTGTTTTGAATCTGTCACCCTCCAGCTTCAGCAGCAACCCCAAAATAGTTCGCCACTGAACAGCTTTACCCAAATTATAAGCAGTATAAACTATTACTAGCAAAGAAAACAATAGTTACTAATGTTTAGCCACATATGATCTAGATGATACCAGAGCATATCTGGAGAACATCAGGAAGGGCAGGTAAGGGGGTAAATTAGGTATCCATCTCTCCGTGAAAACCAAACACACAGCAGGCCAGCTATCTGACACATTTATTTTTAAAGTAAGTCCCTTTCTACTCTGCCCCGTAAGAATGTCGCTAATTACAGTAATACAAGTGGGGCTTGCTGAGATGTAAAATGAACTCCAGAAAGATCCCATGGCTCGTTGACCTTCCAACACCAAACACTCACAAGTCCAGGGCAGCCTGAAGAAAGAAAGCAATTCGAGACAGTTACCCATAGGGTAAGAGCCCGGATTAAGAGGCTGTACAATTTCCCACAAACGTGTGAGCTCACCGAGCAAACACAACACTTGGGTGTTGGATGCAGAGACCTTGGCTGCAAAGAGGGAGCCCTAAATATACGCTCAACGCCTGCTGAAATCTGCGAAGAAGGAGGAGGAGGAGGAGGAGGAGGAGGAGGAGGAGGAGGAGGAGGAGGAGGAGGAGGAGGAGGAGGAGGAGGAGGAGGAGGAGGAGGAGGAGAAGAAGAAGAAGAAGAAGAAGAAGAAGAAGAAGAAGAAGAAGAAGAAGAAGAAGAAGAAGAAGAGTTTTTTATATGTCGACTTTCTCTACCACTGAAGGAAGAACCAGACTGGCTCACAATCACCTTCTCTTCCCCTCCCCACAACAGATACCCTGTGAGGGTATACTAGTCATGATGCATACCTATTCTCTCCAGGATCAGGTGAGCAGGCCTATAATCTTAGGTGCAGTGGAACACAGGCAGGATGGTGCTGCTGCAGTCGTCTTGTTTGGGGGCTTCCTAGAGGCACCTGGTTGGCCACTGTGTGAAGAGACTGCTGGACTTGATGGGCCTTGGTCTGATCCAGCAGGGCTTTTCTTATGTTCTTATGAGGTAGGTAGGGCTGATAGAACTCTAAGAGAGCTGTGACTAGCCCAAGGTCACCCAGCCGGTTTCATGTACAGGAGGGGGGAAACAAATCCAGTTCACCAGATTAACCTCCGCAGCTCATGTGGAGGAGTGGGGAATCAAACCCAGTTCTCCAGATCAGAGTCCAGTGCTCCAAACCACCGCTCTTAACCACTACACCACGCTGGCAGAGCTTGGATAAGCCTGGCCAAAATTTCTCCAGATAGAGGGTGCATATAACATTCATTTACATCACTGATACCCTACGTTTTCTCCTCACTGGGGGGCTCAAACTCCCATACTCCATTTTATCCTCGCAACAACCCTGTGAGGTAGGTTAGCTGAGAGAATGTGGCTAGCCCAAGGCCACCCAGCAAGCTTCCATGCCAGAATGGGGATTTGAACCTGGAGTCTCCCAGATTATAAATACCCAGCCTAATTTTTAAATAACACCTGATTATTCCAAAAAGCCCATAAGAGTACAAGCTACCGTTTTGTACCATTTACCATCAAAACTTCAATGGGGGAAGCCCTCTGGAGCCTGAGAATCAAAGAATCTAACACTGATTTCAGATTGAAAATACACCAGGACTCACACAAACGGTCTGTTACTGTTGCCAACTCTGGCTTGGAAAATTCCTGGAGATTTGGGGATGGTGCCTGGGGAAGATGGAATTTAGGGATGAGAGGGAGCTCAGCAGGGATGCTATGTCATTCTAGGGATGTTATGTCATTCCATTTCTCCTAGACTCTATGGTATACCGTAGAGTCTGAAGTTGCCATTTCCTCCGGGGGAACTGTAGTCTGGGGATCAGTTGTAATTCCAGGAGAACTAGTATGATACCAGATACCATTTTTACTCACAGAACTTTTTTGATTTATGCCACCACGGCTGCTCGATTGATAGATGCAGCTCAATGGAAGACAGTTGAGATACCAGACAAAAAAGACTGGATAAAAAAAGATGCTGGAACTGACCGAGATGGCGAAGCTTACAGCTTTGATAAATCAGAATGATAATGTACAATTTTGGGGGGAATGGGAGGCTTGGAGAATGTACTGTGAAAATCACTTTTTAACTGGACCATTTAAAGGATACTCTTTGATCTAATTGCTTATCTACACTTTGTATTAATTTTTATTTTAGGTATTGATTTAATAATGTTGGATACGACAAGAACAGGTTAATTAAAATAATACTGGGATTAGTTCCGTTAGCAAAAGTTTATACAATTTAATTTTAGATGGAAGAGGGAGAGGGGGAAGTCATTTGATTGTTAAACTAGAGATATTACTTGTTTTTCTTTTTATTATTACTATTATATTGTTTCTGTTGATATATTAAATGAAGAAAAATAAGAGTTTGCTGTTCTTGTGTTATACTGCTAATGAAACCAGAGCTCAGGTCTGCTAGAAACATTCACTGGGACAAACTCTCAGTCAGCACAACACTGACAAATGAGCTGTAAGCTTTCTATATTTTGCTTCCTATATACAGAGGATGCAGGTCCAACCATCACTCAGAAGTGGACCTCAGCTGTCTTTTACGGTTTAGTTGGCAGGCTGGTAAAATAACGGACAGCTGACATGTCAATTCAGGGCCGCACCAGAATAAGTGTTCTGTGCAATTCATACAGAAACGTTATAGCTAGTACATCACGGAAAAAGAAATGAAAGGTGCAGTATGGAGAAAGAGCCAGTATGGTGTAGTGGTTAAGAGCAGCGGACTCTAATCTGGAGAACCGGGTGCGATTCCCTGCTCCTCCATATGAAGCCTGCTGGGTGACCTTGGGCCAGTCACAGTTCTCTCAGAACTCTCTCACCTACCTCACAAGGTGTCTGTCAAAAAAAAATTCTTCTTCTTCTGCTTCTGCTTCTGCTTCTGCTTCTTCCAAAGTGTACCTTGTGATTGTAGTATATATATATAAGGAAATTCACAGTGGGTAGCCGTGTTAGTCTGTCTGCAGTAGTAGAAAAGGGCAAGAGTCCAGTAGCACCTTAAAGACTAACAAAAATATTTTCTGATAGGGTATGAGCTTTCTGAAGAAGTGAGCTGTGGCTCACAAAAGCTCATACCCTATCAGAAAATATTTTTGTTAGTCTTTAAGGTGCTACTGGACTCTTGCCCTTTTCTATATATAAGGAAGACCCTTTATAGTCCAGAAAAAAGGCATATAAAGAGGCAAATAAAAATGAAAGAGCAAACTGTTATATTTTTATTCCTCCATAAGAACATAAGAAGAGCCCTGCTGGATCAGACCAGTGGTCCCTCTAGGCCAGCATCCTGTCTCACACAGTGGCCAACCAGTTCCTCTGGAGGTGCAGCAACAGGGCATGGAGGCTGAGGTCTTCCTCAGAGGTTGCTTCCTGGCACTGATATTCAGAGGTTCGCTGTCTCTCGGTGTGGAGCCCCCCGCCTTCCTTCACAGGAGCTCAGGGCAGCATAAATGGATCTCCTTCATGACAACCCTCGGAGGTAAACCAGTCTGAGAGAGACTGGCCCAAGATCGTCATGAAAGCGTGGTGATCTCAACCTGGCCCTCCCCCTCCCCAGTCAGACACCCTAACCCCTATCCCGCACTGTCTCCACAAAGCTGTTGGTGGGTACTATATTAAGCCCTGGATTGTTATTTGTCCTCTGAAGACACTAAGACCGGAGCTCCGTGGCGCAGAGTGGTAAGCTGCAGTACTGCAGTCCAAGCTCTGCTCACGACCTGAGTTCGATCCCAACGGGAGTCGGTTTCAGGTAGCCGGCTCAAGGTTGACTCAGCCTTCCATCCTTCCGAGGTCGGTCAAATGAGGGCCCAGCTTGTCTGGGAGTAAAGGGAAGATGACTGGGGAAGGCACTGGCAAACCACCCCGTAAACACAGTCTGCCTAGGAAATGTCATGATGTGACATCCCCCCATGGGTCATTAATGACCCGGTGCTTGCACAGGGGTCTACGTTTACCCATACTAAAGATACTGAGGGAGCTTGTCTTCATCACTCTGAACAAAGTCAACCTCCCTGGAGACTAAAAAAAATAAAAATACAAAGGTGTGTTCAAGTTCTGACATGGATATTTGAGGTATAGGATAACCTACTTATGAAAGCGGATTGGCCAAGAGTATTTGCCGGATCCCTTGCAGCCTCAAATCCCTCTATCAGATAAAAACGCCTCAGGTCACCAGTGGTGATTCCTTACGGCAGGCTGAGATCAGATCGCACAACTTTCCTCTGCGTCTGGGGGCTTTAAAAGGATGCTTTTCACAGAACGGGGGCCGCGGCGGTGGTGCTGTGGAGAGAAGTCGAGGGCAAGCAGCGGGAGGGGGCAGCCCACCCTCCCCTTCTAGTCGCACCTCTGTCCAAATCCCCTCTTTGTTCGGCACGCTATACGGCCTTACCTACCAGCTAGAGAAACACCAGAGCCAGCGAAATGCGGCATTAAAGAAAATGACGGAAAGTTGGAACCGAACGCAGCTCCCTGCCAAAAACCTTTCTTTGAGAAACTAATCTGACAGGGTGAAAGAAGGCCATTATGTACAGAGAGCTCAAACTTACCTCGGTTACCAATGACTCGGGCGGATTGTTAAAACCATTCTGCTAGGTTTTTTGTGGGGAGGGAGGGGAATTTTGTCGAAAGGTTTGCAAACACGCCTTCCTGAACATACAAGCCTACCAAGGCATGCAAGTATATTTGCTTTGTTTTCGTTCTGCTTTTCCCCCCACCCCTCCAGTGTATCAATACAAGCATTCCTGAAGTGTAAGGGGTTTTCTTTGGAAAAAATTAAACCATAATCTGAAGTCTTAAATATTTAGGAGGATTCCCCAGCGGAATGCTTTCAGTACTGCAGCATGATTCCAGTTGTGTAAATCTATCTGAGCGGCAGACAGCAGTACGGAGATTTATAGCTGGGGGTCCCCGCAGACCACTTTAGGATGACAGCTTCAAGATTATAGGAATCCTTCTATTAAAGAGATTGTTGGGGGGGACTTGAAGGACTGCCTCTGGAGAGAGTTAAGGGAAGAGTCGGGAAGCCGTTTCCGACGCTTGGTTCTCTCGTCTACCTCGTCGCGCATTCTTGCCCAGGTGCAAAGTTATCCTTCCTTGATAGCTGCATGTTATGTACATTATTTCCCTCATTGCTTCTCTGTGGCTTCGGGGGAAAAACCCCAGAAATCTTCTGAACAGCAAATGCATTGTGCAGATGGGCAAGCGGCAGGAAGAGGCATTTTTTTTGGCCTCCACGAGAAGAAAGAGAAAGGTCCAAAACAGGAATCCAGCCCGCTCGTTGACATTTTAAACATCTCCTCTCACAACACCTCTCCTTCCTATCATGGGATTATTTTCCTCACCCTGTGAAGGTAAAGTCTACAATACTAGTACAAACCTGCCCATATTCCATGACAATATCCCCCATGGTGTTCTCAAAGATGGACGCCAACATAAAGCCAAGCAGAAGCCCTTCCCTGACCCCATCGATGTACCACTATGGCCCTTGAACCTGTTGAGGATTTGGGAAAGGATAGCAATGAAAATACATTCGATTGGCTATGCATGGATGGACTCCTTCTGTGAACCAAAGGGTACCCTTAGATCCAACTCTCAGCCAAGAATCACCACTGCTGGCCTGGGATGTTTTATCAAATAGAAGGAAGCAGAACATACTCTGGACCAATCCACTTCCACAGTCAGGATATGCAATTATCCAAAATAGCCAGGACAGAACCCAAACAGACTATTTTTTAAAACCTCCAGTAACATTGCAAGAAAATCTCTCTCAGAATCTTTCGAGTAGAAAATAAAATCAAATTAAAAACAACAGCAGAGCCACTGTGGTGTGATGGTTAAAGTGTGGTACTAGGATCTGGAAGACCCGTCCCACTGTTACATGAGACATTGATGTCAATGAGCTTAGAAGAGCATACATAACAACATAAGAAGAACTTTGCTGGATCAGACCAGTGGTCCATCTAGTCCTGGCATCCTATCTCACACAGTGGCCAACCATTTGTCCCAGAGGGCAAACAGGGCACAGAAGCCGAAGCTTTTCCTCTAATGTTGCCTCCTGGCACTGGTATTCAGAGGTTTGCTGCCTCTGAATGTAGACGTTCCTTTTAGTCACCATGGCTAGGAGCCACTGAAAGACCTGTATCCCTACTTAGGACTGCACTATGGGTGACCTTGGGCTGGTCGTAGACCAGTTGTTCTGTCAGCCTAACCTACCTCAGGAGATTGATGTGAAGATAAAAAGTAGGATAAGGAAACAATCTATGTTGTCCTGAGCTCCAACTTCTCTTATGTTTTCATAACTCTTACTTCCCCTTTGTATTAAACACCAGGGCTTCCAACTCTAGCTTGGAAAATTCCTGGAGATTCTAGGGGTGGAGCCTGGGGAGGGCAGGGTTTGGGGAGGAGAGGGTTATAATGCCACAGAGTCCACCTTCCAAAGCAGCCATTTTCTCTAGTGGAAATGAGCCCTACCACCTGGAGATCAGATGTGCTTCCGGGAGATCTCCAGGCCCCCACCTGGAGAACAGCAACCCTACTCAAGACATACAATTTTCCGAAGCTTAAAAAAATCGAGATCAATTGTCTTTTCAACCAGTCAACAACTAAGGTTTTACTGCGAGGGCGCTTTTGATTCCAGGAAGATCGAGGCATCCTGTCTGCACCTGGGATTGCAAGCCAAGTTTTATGCTGCAGCCGCATAATCCAGCAGTGGAAACTCTACAGACCTGCCTTGTTCTTTCTCAAACTCCATCCAGTTCAATAAAAATGTACTCGTTTGCTCACTAACGGTTGTGCACGAAAGAGTTGTAAGGATGAGTTTGATAGCGCGCCTGCCTCTGAGTTCAACAAACACATTGTCTTTTGTCACTTAGTCAGCACAGGTTTTAAACAGCTCGAGGGAGGTCATTTTGCATCCAGAGTACCCAAAGAAATTCTAAATGAAATAACAAAGAGATTTTTGTGCATGCGCCACAGCCAGGACTGATCATTTTCCGCTGCCTAAAAGCACCTCTTCGGCTGATGCCAAACTTCCATTGCAACAGATCTTGGCTGTGTTCATTCTGTTCCAGCAACGACGACTCTCGTGGTCCCTGGAAGACCAACAAAATGCACCGTAGCATAAGCTTTCATGGGCCAGAGACAAATCTAATGCGGCGGGCTCTGGTCAAGGAATGCATGAGTCAAAATAAATGGTCTTGGTCTCTAAAGTGCCACAAGACATTTTAGACGCCGTGGTGTTATTGACAGCTATGCGAGTTTGATTTATACCGTACCCAAGTCATCTCTTGTCAATGGTGCATTGTAAATCAGCTTCCATGACAATGACGTGTATTCTGGTGCTACAACGCTTACACCTTGCCTTTCCAAGTGGCTTGAACAACTCCCCAATCAAGAAAAGCACTTTTCTCCTTTCCTGTCTGCCCCTGGCGCTTTCCGTAGGGACTCAGATGCCTCCCTGAGTCCCCTCATATTCTCAAGCTGAAACGAGGCCAACGGCTATCCTGTGTTTTGAATTCTTCTTATCATGCATGCTTCCTGTCCATTTTTCAAGGTGGTTTGGATCCTCCACTTAGCTCCTTGAGAACATCGATAGTCACATAAGAATACTTATCCCAACTCTTCTGTATCAGAACTAATGGATAAACAGGTGGCAGCTGTGGCTAGGGTTGCCAACTGCCCGGTGGTGGTGGGTAAAATCTCGCCAATCCACCGGACTGCCCGCCAAGCAGCTGAGGGCCGACAGGCAACTCCTGCATGCGTGCCCACGCGATGCGCCCACGTCACTTTCGGGTTTACCCGGAAGCAACATGGACGCTCTAGCAACCTCCACCGAAACTCTATGGAAACCATAGAGTCAAAACTGGTAAAAGACACTCTTGGCCACAGCTAGGCTTACCAGATGCCGTGGGTCCATCGGCTGGAGCCTTCCTGTATTGCGTGGTGTGTGTGTGGGCCTGGCGCAATGCGTCACCAGGATGCGCACATGCATCACACCAGGCATGCGGGTGCATTGCGCCAGGCCCGCGCATGCACCACGCAATACAGGAAGGCTCCCGCCGATGGACCCACGGCACCTGGTAAGCCTAGCTGTGGCCAAGAGTGTCTTTTACCAGTTTTGACTGGTTAGGCAGCTGCAGCTTTTCCTAGACAAAAAAGATCTGGCCACTGTGGTGCAAATCCAGGTTACATCCAGATTAGATTACCGCAATGCACTCCATGTGGGGCTGCCCTTGAAGACTGTTTGGAAATTTCATTTGCTGCAGAACGCTGTAGCCAGGATGCTGTTGGGACGCGTTTTTGTAAATGATTGACTGTGATTTGTTGAAAGCCGCCCTGAGCCCGGCGTTTGCCAGGGGAGTGCAGGGTATAAATTGGAATTTTTTTTTTAATCATGCATGTTAGCTCTGCCCTATCTAGGGTTGCCAACCTCCAGGTATTAGCTGGAGATCTCCTGCTATTACAAATGATCTCCAGCTGATAGAGATCAGTTCACCTGGAGAAAACGGCTGCTTTGAGAATTGAACTCTACGGCATTGAAGTCCCTCCCCTCCCCAAACCCTGCCCTTTCCGGGGTCCGCCCCCAAAAACCTCCAACCAGCCAGTGGAGAAGAGGGACCTGGCAACCCTAGCCCCACCTCACTCTACATTGACACAGAAACTAAGCACGGACCAACGACTTGTTTATAGGCTCCATCCACACAGTTGGAAAGACTTCAGGATTGCCAGTGACCCACAGGTATAAACTCATTTTTCAAAAGTTTAGCTCTATATGTTAAAAAGCATCAATACCTGTTTTGATACCTCTGATCTCTGGTGCTTCCCCCATCTTTATGCAGGGACAGATGCCTGAAGAGGAAATGCTGTGCCTTGCCAATATGATATACCATTAGGCATCCAATTCTTAATCCACGAAAGGGATAAACTCTGTGGGAGGGGCAGTAGCACAGTGGTGGAATACATCATTTGCACCAAGGAAGCACTACACTGTCACAAGCACATGAAGCAATTGTGCAGTGTAGTGGTCAAGAGCGGTGGTTTGGAGTGGTGGACTCTAATCCAGAGAACTGGGTTTGATTCCCCACTCCTCCACATGAGCAGCGGAGGCTAATACGGAGAACCGGGTTGGTTTCCCCACTCCTCCACATGAATGACAGAGGCTAATCTGGTGAACCAGGTTGGTTTCCCCACTCCTACACATGAAGCCAGCTGGGCAACCTTGGGCTAGTCACAGCTCCCTTAGAGCTCTCTCAGCCCCACCTACCTCACAGGGTGTCTGTTGTGGGGAGAGGAAGGGAAGGTGATTGTAAGCCAGTTTGATTCTTCCTTAAGCGGTAAGAGAAAGTCGGCATATGAAAACCAACTCTTCTTTCTTTAATGTTTCATATTTTGGAGGGTGCTGTCAAAAAAAAAATCTAACCTCCTTTCTCAGATTGGTTTTCATCGATGCTCATCCTTACCCCTCCCCTCCTGACCACCAATTAAAAATCCTAGGTGTTTGGACTTTGCTCATTCACACCTCTACTCAATCTATAAACCTGCCAAATGGCATCTTTCTAGGATGTGAGGAAGTCATTTAGAATCACAGTCGGGCTCTCTAATATGCAGCTTCACTAGTACTGGTCTGGAAAGTCTACGTACTGAAATATTAAATACTGGAATATTAACGGGTCTGCAACTTATTAATAGGACATACACATTAGGCATGTCTACCAACAACACTGCATTCATAATAATGTATGTGTTATGTACCATCACGTAGCTTCAGACTTAAGTTGACCCTATGAATTAATGACCTCCAAAACATCCTATCGTTAACAGCCTTGCTCAGGTCTTGCAAACTGAGGGTCGGGGCTTCCTTTACTGAGTCAATCCATCTCATATTGGGTCTTCCTCTTTTCCTACTGCCTTCAACATTTTCTAGCATTATTGGTTTTTCCAGTGAGTCTTGTCTCCTCCTCCACCTCATCATCATCCTGGAACTTCCTAAGTCTGTAAGAACAGAAGTGTTCCATCTGGAGTACAGTCAGTGGGGGTGCCATAGCTAACATGGAGACCTAAAACTCTGAATACCTGGGTTCAAATTCCCGCTCAGCCAATAAACTCAATAGGCCAAGTCTTTCTTTTTTTTTTTTTCTTTCTTTCTTTCTTTCTTTCTTTCTTTCTTTCTTTCTTTCTTTCTTTCTTTCTTTCTTTCTTTCTTTCTTTCTTTCTTTCTCTCCCCCCCCCTCTCAAAGTACGTAGAATCTTTACACTAGCTAGATGCAATGTACTACCATCTGCTGTAATGGAAGGTAGATATAATAAGATTCCACTTGCGAGGAGGATCTGTCCATGCAAACTTGGAGAAGTTGAGACTATGGAGCATATTTTCTTTAAATGCCCTATTTATAATCAGCTTCGACTCGCCATATTATCCCCACTGTTGGAAAATCTATCTGGTTATTCTAACAAATATAAACTTGGAAAACTACTGGCGGATGAAAACCTTTCGACCACAAGACAGGTTGCCAAATTTTGCGTTGCGGAGATTAAGTACGTAGTAAATTAAAAAGCAAAGATGCAGATAAAGTTGAGCCTAAACTCTAATCTACTGGATTTCAAAAGTGGACAGACCTGATGGCTGCTTTGTTTATAGGAATCTGATTTTAATTTTGATAAGTTTTTATATTCTGTTTTATTTTAAATGCTGTAAGATTGTTATATATAGTGTGTATTTATTGGTCTTTGGCCGCATATAAAATTCAATTCAATTCTCTCTCTCTCTCTCTCTCTCTTTCTCTCTCTCTCTCTCTCTCCCCCCCCCAACCCACCTTCCAGGGGTGTGATGAAGCTAAAGTGGAAGACGAAAGAAAAAGTAATAGATACATTGATACATTAATTGGATTGGGATAACGGTAGAATATTAAGAATAGTTCTACCTATAATCTTTTCCCGCTATAGATAAAACAGGAGACTATTTATAGATGATGGCTGTTCTGACCCTGCCGACAGGGTAAGCTATAAATCAAAGGAAGTAACTAAAATAAATTATCCCGTACCTATCCCAGTGCGCAATATGGACAGCTCCGTTGGCACAAAATCAAGATTCAACAGTGGAATTTCAATATTATTCTTTGTAAAGATATAGTGAAAGGAGCTACTGTCAGGTTGCCAATGAGATGCTATTCACTTAGGTATATATTATGTTAAGAAAAGAACAAATGCCTGGCTGAAGCAAAATTCCCATCCAATCAGGATTCCATGAATAATCAGCCAACAGCCTCAGTTCTAAAGCACATTACAGCGCAGATGGTCATTTATTGCTTTTTTCTGGAACTCAACAGGAGGAGAAGGAGGAGGAAGAGGAAGAGAAAGAAGGAGAAGAAGAAGGAGAGGAAGAAGAAGAAGGAGAAGAAGGAGGAGGAGGTTAGTTTTTATATGCCGACTTTCTCTGCAATTTAAGGGAGACTCAAACCGGCTTACAATCACCTTCCCTCCCCCTCCCCACAACAGACACCCTGAGAGGTAGGTGAGGCTGAGAGAGTTGGGAGAGAACTGTGACTAGCCCAAGGTTGCCCAGCTGGCTTCGTGTGTAGGAGTGGAGAAACAAATCCAGTTCACCAGATTAGCCTCTGCCACTCATGTGGAGGAGTGGGGAATCAAACCCAGTTCTCCAGATCAGAGTCCACTGCTCCAAACCACAGCTCTTATCTACTACACCACGCTGGCTCTCAGAAGTCCCAGTCTTATGGATTGGTACAAATGTCGAACTAGGCCGGGGGAGATCCAGGTTCAAAGCCCCTGTTGGCAATTAAGATCACTCATAAATAGGGTTGCCAGGTCCCTCTTTGCTACTGGCGGGAGGTTTTTGGGGTGGAGTGGGGTTTGGGGAGGGGAGGGACTTCAATGCCATAGAGTCCAATTGCTAAAGTGGCCATTTTCTACAGGGGAACGTATCTCTATCGGCTGAAGGTCAGATGTAATAGCAGGAGATCTCCAGCTACGATTTGGAGGTTGGCAGCCCTACTCATAAAGCTGCCTTACATTAAATCAGACCCTTGGTCCATAAAGGTCAGTATTGTCTACTCAGACTGGGAATGGCTCCCCAGAGTCTAGGGTTACCAGCCTCTAGATTGGGCCTGGAGATCTCATGGAACCAAACTGGCTGCTTTAGAGAGTTGACTCTATGACATTATTTACCAATGAGGTCCCTCAAAATAGAGAAAAGGAAGTATTTCTTCACACAGTGCATAGTTGAATCGTGGAACTCCCCATCCCAGGATGTGGTGATGGCTGCCAACTTGGAAGGCTTTAAGAGGGGAGTGGACATGTTCATGGAGGAGAGGGCTATTCATGGCTACTAGTCAAAATGGCTACTAGTCATACCTATTCTCTCTATAGAGGAGCATGCCTGTTATCTTAGGTGCTGTGGAACACAGGCAAGACAGTGCTGCTGAAGTCATCTTGTTTGGGGGCTTCCTGGAGGCACCCGGTTGGCCATTGTGTGAACAGACTGCTGGACTTGATGGGCCTTGGTCTGATCCAGCAGGGCCTTTCTTATGTTCTTCTGTTCTTAAATCCTGCCCTCCCCAGGATCCACCCTCTACATCTCCAGGCATTTCTCAACCCAGAGTTGGCAACCATACTAGAGTCTCAGTTGTTTTATACTGCTGAATTTATTGATTGTACTTTGCTGTTGATGGATGATTACTTGAGAATCAAAAAGGTTACACTGGGGATCTTGGGACACACCTTGGTGAGAAATAGTTACCTGCCTATCCTCCATGTTTTGAGAAAATCCCTCCTCCAGCTATGGCTCTCTTACTGATCATGTATTCATATATATCAATTAGTCTCAAGGCAAATAACACCTGATTTGAATCCAAGAAGAAGAAGAGTTGGTTTTTATACCCTGCTTTTTCTCTACCTTTAAAGAGTCTCAAAGTGGCTTAAAATCTCCTTCCCTCCCCCTCCCCACAACAGGTACCTTGTGAGGTAGGTGGGGCTGAAAGAATCCTGAGAGAACTATGACTAGCCCAAGGTCACCCCAGAAGGAGTGGGGAATTAAACCCGGTTCTCCAGATTAGAGTCCACTGCTCTTAACCACTACGCCACGCTGGTATCAAGCAATCTGGAAATGCCACACTGATTTATCCCACAAAATGTTCTATTGAAAGACCCTACTTGAATTCTGCTCCTGTTTCCCAAGTTTGGAATAGAGGTCTACTCTAGTTTAGTGAGAAAGGAACACAATATTGTTCATTCCCATACAGATTTCCTAGCTATCAGCAAAGGGGTAAAATTCACTGTGGTAGAAGACCATTTGCAGGTAGATCCCACATTTCAGTCTAAATATCACAGAAATTTAGGCTCGGAGCAGTGGCACAATTTTTTTTAAAGGATATCAGGGTGACACTCTGATGTCACTTCCAGGGAAAACCTGGAAGTGATGTCAGTCCTCGCTAGGAATCTCCAAAAACTCTATGGTTTTACCGCTGGCACTTTGTATTCTAAATGACTAAGAATGGCATAGGCATTTTGTAACTGAAGCTGCTCTCAAGGAAACAACAAAAATTAAAACCGAGTCTCACAAGATCACACTTTGAGTCCTCCATATGCCTACTTTGGATAACTTCTGCTTTTTTAAAAATATCCCTTTTTAACAACTGCCAGCTTGCCAGAGCTTGCAACTTTTATCACTAACTCCCACAGTTTCAGGCTGGCCTTGAACCTATCAGCCAAGCCAACCTATCAAAGGCCCCCCAACTTTCCCGAAGCTCAAAACTCTCGGCGACAAATGAAAACGCGGAGCATTTTCATCAAACTCTTTCTTGAAAACCAGAAGGAGGGAAGGAGTAGCAACCATTCGGCAGCAAGAATGCCTCATGAAGAAACAACATGTGGATTTTTAAAGTATTTATTTTAAGCATAAGCGGTAAAACAAGAATGACGTAAATCGTGGACACAGCCCAGAGCTCCTGAGATGAAAACAGAATCAAGAGATGTCCTCGGAGTAGTCGCCTTCTCTAGAGTTACCAACCAACCATCGGGAAGGGAGCCGGAGCCAAGCACCAACCTACTAATTTTTTAAAAAATATGGGCCGTATCTTCTTCAGTAACCAATTTCTCCTAATTATCCATTATTGGAGACAGACATTTTTAGGCATGCATACTATCTGAACTAGGATTACCAGCTCTGGATGGGAAAATACCTGAAGATTTTGTAGGGTTGCCAGCTCCAGGTTGGGAATTACCTGGATATTTTGGGGGCAGAGCCTGAGGAGGGCGTGGTTGGGTGAAGGGAGGGGCTTCAACGCCATAGAGTCCAATTGCCAAAGTGGCCATTTTCTCCAGGTGAGCTGACCTTTATCAGCTCTAGATCAGTTGTAATAGTAGGAGATCTCCAGCTGCCACCGGGAGGTTGGCAACCCTACGATTTTGAGGGTGGAGCCTGGGGAGGGAGGGGTTTGGGGAGGGACCTTAGCAGGATACCGTGTCATAGAGTCCACTTTCCAAGGAAGCCATTTTCTCCAGAGGAACTGATCTCTGTCGCCTGGAGAACAACTGTAATAGCAGGAGGTCCCCAGGCCCCGCCTGGAGGATAGCAACCCTAATCTGCACACATATGTAGTAGGCAGAACAGGGGGAAAGGGGGCTCTGAGCACACTGTGTTTAAAATGGGATGGGAGGGAACAGAAGAGGAAGCAGTGGTAACCAGCCACCACTACACCACTTTTCTTCTTAGTAGGATTACGCCAGCTCTGGGTTGGGAAATACCTGGAGATTTTTGGGGTGGAGCCTGAGGAGGGCGGGGTTTAGGGAGGGGAGGGACTTCAATGCCATAGAGTCCAATTGCCAAAGTGGCCACTTTCTCCAGGCAAACTGCTCACTATCGGCTGGAGATCAGTTGTAATAGCAGAAGATCTCCAGCTGGTTCCTGGAGGTTGGCAAGCCTACTTCTTAGGTCAGCTGGCCTCAACAGGACAATGCTGCTGCCGTCATCTTGTTCGTGGGCTTCCTAGAGGCATCTGGTTAGCCACTATGTGAGCAGACTGCTGGACTTGATGGGCCTTGGTCTGATCCAGCAGGGCCTTTCTTATGTTCTTAAGGGTGTAACTCTGCTTAGGACCGCACTGTCAATTGCCTTCCTAGAGTATTGTCATTCTTGGTTATTAATAATTTTATCATCATTAAATACTAACATGCTAACTAAACCGTAGACTACATTGATTATGTTGATCTTCCCCGTAGTTAAATGTGGTTTAAATACGAACATAATCTGGGAGAGCAAGAGAAAGACCCCAAGGCTATGTTTCACCCTAGGTTACCTCTCTATGGCCCTGCCCTTTACATGAAACAGTTGGTAAGGGTCAATTTAGGGTTGCCAGCTCTGGGTTTGGAAATCCAGGAGAGTTGGGGGTGGATCCTGGAGAGGGCATGGTTTGGAGAGGGACCTCAGCAAGCTATAAAGCCATAGAGTCCTCTTTCCATAGCAGCCATCTTCCCCAGAGGAACTGATCTTTGTTGTCCAGATATCAGTTTAATTCCGGGAGATTGCCAGGCCCCACCTGGGGGTTGGCAACCCGAAACTTATATGCTCCTGGGGTGAAAGGCAGAATGGACAAATTTGTTTTTCAGAGACAATTACTGGGCTTCTGGTCTCAATTACCCCTGTCTTTCCATAGATACTCGGTTTATCACCTACTACAAAGTCCAGCTGTAACAGAACTTCTATTAATACTTCTGCCCAATTCTTGCCTCTTCGTTTTTTCACATTTTCCTCTCAAAAACCAGCTTGTAACAGAGCTCGGACCACACAATGCAGCCGCCTGTTTCCATGTGCAAAGCCTTTTAGACATTCAGTGGCGGGGTGTGCATATATGGAGTGAGAGAACGATGGTTGTTTGTTCCCCCTCCATCAATGGTGTTAGGCAACTAAGACGTAGCAGTATAAATCAAATCAAACAGCCCAAGGACCTGGCTAGAACCTTAAGCCTTTAATAAAATAAAAAAAATAAGAGAATGGACAATTGGCAGGTTGTTTCAACTATAAACTTTCTTGCTCCACACGTCCAGGTTTCCCTTCAGCCCACTGATTCCCTCCCCACACTGACGCCACTCAAGGACTTCTCCCATTTAACCGGTTGCATGTCTCCTTTTGAAATCCCCACTCAAACCACCAAGGCTTGGAGATTTTTACAAAGAGGGGGTCCAAACTGGAGTATTAATTGGGATAGAATAGGTAATAGCACGCAGGGCTGAGCTTAGAGGCGAGTTAACAGAAACCAGAATTAGCAATGCGTAATTCGATTAATTATGTATGACAGGTTTAGTCTTTAATATTATAAAGCAATGATTTATTATACTGAATAGTAAAAAGCAGTTAAGAACATCAGCTCTCAATAATAGCAGCTATCTTATCTAATGGGAGCAATCTACTGATATGTGGTTAGTACATTGCTAATATTTGACACCCTTTGGAAGAGTTAATACACTGGATGATAAGGGTTGCCAACCTCCAGGTACTAGCTGGAGATCCCCTGCTATTACAGAGATACTGCTATTTCTCCAGCCGACAGAGATCAGTTCACCTGGAGAAAATGGCCGCTTTGGCAATTGGACTCTATGGCATTGAAGCACGTCCCCTCCCCAAACCCCACCCTCCTCAGGCTCTGCCCCCAAAAACCTCCCACTGGTGGCGAAGAGGGACCTGACAACCCTATGGATGTATGGATAGTCTCCAGTTGTAATAGCAGGAGATTGGCAACACTAATATACACAGAGAGAAGTTTGGGAGAAAAGAAAGGGAAATGGTTGACACTGCTCAAGTAACTTCTTGTTTCCAAGAACATTATGGGCTCATTGACTTAGATTTTTTTAAAGAAGTTCTTGGACTCTAGCTCCCCAGATCTACCTTCCTTCGATACAGTAGCTGATTCCTATGCATTTATTTTTCTGGCAGGCAGATAAGCTGTTATTTCCTGCTCATGAAGAAACTCGGTTCATTGTATGGAACATGAGGAATTGTTCTGCCAATAAACTGGTTAAATAATATCAGCTCAGTTGCTATGGGAAGGCCGTGTAATGTATTGGACGAATAAACTAAAGCGTGCCTTCTCTCTCTCCCCTCTACAGGACCACAGTTTACCTGGCATCAACATTTATGTAATTCGGGTCACTAAATCTGATATCGCTGCCTCAAGCTAGTTCCAATCAAATCTGAAATTAATTACCCCTGATTTTGGGGGGAATAGAGAGACCTTACAAGCATATAGCAGAAAAAGGAATTACTTTACTGAAGGATACAACAGACACCCTGTGAGGTAGGTATGGCTGAGAGAATGTGACTTGCCCAAGGTCACCCAGCTGGCGTCATGTGTAGGAGTGGGGAAACAAATCCAGTTCAACAGATTAGCCTCCGCCGCTCAGGTGGAGGAGCGGGGAATCAAACCCAGTTCTCCAGATCAGACTCCACCGCTCCAAACCACCGTTCTTAACCACTACACCACGCTGGCTTGAAATATTGCAAGAATTACCAAAACGTGACACAGAGAAACAAAGTGAGCAGATGCGGTTGGAAAAATGGTGCCAGTTGTAACCCCAAGAGATCTCCAGCCACCACCTGGAGGTTGGCAATCCTATCTGCAGACCATTTAAAAAAAGGGATGTGCACCTCCATTGTAATGTATGCAGGACATAACAAAAATTTTCTACTGAGTCAGACCTCTAGTTTATTTCTGGGCTTCCCTCTCTTTAGCAGGGGTCGACCCTCGTGCTTCCTCAGTTCTGCTACCTGTAAAGCTGGAAATCCACACAGAGAGAGAGAGAGAGAGATTATGGGATCTTGGAACAAGCTGTAATGTAGACGATCCATTAGGAGTGAAAAGCCACGTTGTTTTGATCAAGGGCCAATTCACACAATAACCTCCCGATTTATTTTTGACGTGGTGGACCCAGAGGACACTGAACAAGCTTGTGTATCCTAGCTCACTTTCAGGAGACAGGTGAGGCATTAGGGTTGCCAGGTCCCTCTTCGCCACCAGCGGGAGGTTTTTGGGGCGGAGCCTGGGGAGGGCGGGGTTTGGGGAGGGGAGGGGCTTCAATGCCATAGAGTCCAATTGCCAAAGCGGCCATTTTCTCCAGGGGAACTGACCTCTATCGACTGGAGATCAGTCGTAATAGCAAGAGATCTTTAGCTACTGCCTGGAGGTTGGCAACCCTATGTGGAAGTGATTCAGAAAATGTGTTGCAACCAATCAAAAACAGATTTGCAATGCAGTAAGGCCAGTTAAAACTGACTTCACTAGATTACAAAAAAAAGTTTCATACAAAAGGTTTGTATGAACCAATCTCCAGGCTTCAAATGATAAGCTCTGGGGTTCCCAGGTGATTCCGAATTAACCTTCTGCATCCTCATCTTTGGGTCTTGGGACAGGTTAACTGTGAGTAGGAATGTACCAAAAAATCTTATTCGGTTCAATTTTTATTTTAAAAACTTGGGCAGGATTCCTTATCATTGGTATTCAACATAGTCTTGAATATCAGGGGGAAGATAAAGACAAATGGTCATGGCCCTGCCTTACCTGCACAAGAAAAACCTTTGTCCCAACCTTGCAGGTGCAGTCGCATAAAACAAAATTGTTGATACATAAGGAAAACTCATGCTTATATAGAATCAGCACACACCACTCCAGTGAGATGGTGCAGAAAGGGGAAACACTGGGGACCGAAGCACCAAGTCAGGATGATCCTGTCTGGTGGGGAAATGGGCAGCTTTTGTGGGGTGGAACACATCCCTATCAGGCATCTAGCTCTTGAATACCTCCCCTCGCTGAAACGTCTACCTTCTGGGAAAATGAGTCTAGAGGACAAGGAATAAATTTTGTTTAGAGAACTGTCAATATTTCCATAGCTGCTGTTCGGGTCAGACCTTAAGTAGCACATTTCAGACTGTACACTCCTAAGATCCTCATCTTTGTAGTGGTTACAGGAGACAGCCTGGACGAACGAACCCTTAAGCCTTTTCTCCTATAGCCAGTATGCACAGAAATGCAGGGTTTGGCAGGGCTTCTCCTTATGCAGCTCAGACGCACACGCCCATGCATGAGTCAAGACACGGAAAATCTAAGCAATGAGATGGAGAGGACTCTTTTTTTCCCTTCTGCCTGCATGGATGACAACTACGGAGGTGGACCAGGGTTGCCAACCTCCAGGTTCTAGCTGCAGATCTCCTGCTATTACAACTGATAGAGATCAGTTCACCTGGAGAAAATGGCAGCTTTGGCAATTGGACTCTATGGCATTGAAGTCCCTCCCCAAACCCCGCCCTCCTCAGGCCCCGCCCCAAAAACCTCCCGCCGGCGGCAAAGAGGGACCTGGCAACCCTACCACCATTACTGGTTCAGTAACTCACTCTGAATGGATGAGATGCCTAGGGTTGCCAGGTCCCTCTCTGTTGCAGGCGGGAGGTTTTGGGGGCAGAGCCTGAGGAGGGTGGGGTATGAATGAGGTGAACAATGAAGTAAATAAATAATGTAAACTGTGAAGCGATGCGGGGTCAAAAAGATGGGTGCCTTAAGGTGTATTCCCTGGATCTTTTGTTCCCCTCCTCTTGGGAGTAAAGGCCAACGACTGTCCTGATATAAAGCAATATGTTTTGCTCAAATGGGAAAGTGTTGAGTCTCAGCATGTCTTTGGTCCATTAACTCCATCCTGACTTAACAAGCTCTGTAGTGCTCCGGCAACAGAGGCAGCTATACAACCTATTCCTAAGCAAACATTGTTTTGTTTCCATAAACCATCTGGGGCGGTAAGGGCCACTTGCCTAGAGTCGCTTAATACAGTTGGCCATTTTGAGACCGAGAACTAAGAAACTTTTCTTCACGGCAGAATGAAAAAAAAAAAGCCCATTTTTGGGGTGGTGGGGGAGAGACCGCCATCGAAGGAGGAAGAGAAGTTTGGCCGCAGCAGTTATTTTCATAATTCAGTTGAAGAAGGGGGGGGAAAAATCACTGGCTACCCAAGGTTTTTATTAAAGCACACACACACACCCCTGTTATTTTTTTCCCCTAAGGAGCCCAACAAAAGTGATACCATTCATGAACTCGGACAGAGTTTTCTTTCATATGCACAGAGCCTCTATGAACAGCGAAAGCAAAGCCCCGCAAAAAAAAAAAAGGATCGAATGGAGTTTGCATACAGTGCGTGTGTATGCATGCGTGCCGCAAACAGGCCTCTAGTATTCTCGCCAGGCGCCTAAAACGTCAGCCCTCAAAACAGATGCTCCAAGTAGGGTTGCCAACCTCCAGGTACCAACTGGAGATCTCCTGCTATTACAACTGATCTCCAGCCGATAGTGATCAGTTCACCTGGAGAAATTGGCCGCTTTGGCAATTGGACTGTATGGCATTGAAGTCCCTCCCCTCCTCAAACCCCACCCTCCTCAGGCTCTGCTCCAAAAATCTCCCGCTGGTGACAAAGGGGGACCTGGCAACCCTAGCTCCGAGGCAATCCTTAGCAATGTCAGAAGCTAAACGGAGGCGACGGTATTCACAGTTCTCCTGGATGCAACCCGCTAATCTCTCCCAGATGTACAATTAAGGCAAAAAAACCCGAAGAAAAGACAATCGCAAACTGGGAACAGTGCTTCGGGAATGCAACAATTCACACATTATGCAGAAATAACTGGGGTTGCCAGTCGCTGAGAGATGCAGCTACGCTCAGCTCTCTATTAAAAAACTGCAACCATGCCACATTCACTCTTTCCCCCATGCGCCGAAAAAATCTCAGGGGTACTAAAAAGTATAGCATGTGAAAAGGCTGTCCATCTTCTATGTATGTTGATTGTAGCAATGAAAAGTGTGTTTCTTTTTTTTAAATCTATTTTACTTTTTGTAATTTATTTAAATCTCAAAATTGGGTTTACTCAGGTCTACAATTCTGCCGTACGTGGTGGCAGATAGAGCCAAAGGGGACCAGATCCTTACGTCTCGTTATTTCTGAACACATGAAGCTGCCTTCTACTGAATCAGACCCTTGGTCCATCAAAGTCAGTATTGTCTACTCAGACCGGCAGCGGCTCTCCAGGGTCTCAGGCAGGGGTCTTTCACATCACCTACCTGCCTAGTCGCTTTAACTGGAGATACCGGGGATTGAACCTGGGACCTTCTGCATGCCAAGCAAAGGCTCTACCACTGAGCCACAGTCCCTCCCCACAGCCCCTGAGTTATATTGGGCTGTACCCAATCAGCTTTTCTGCTGGTTAAAAATAAAATAAAATAAAATAAATGAAGGGCCCCCTTTTACTATGCAAAAAGACTATGTTGGAAATCTCATGGGTAGGGTTGCCAGGTCCTCTTTGCCACCGGCGGGAGGTTTTTGGGACAGAGCCTGAGTAGGGCGGGGTTTGAGGAGGGGAGGGATTTCAATGTCATAGAGTCCAATTGCCCAAGCGGCCATTTTCTCCAGGGGAACTGATCTCTATCGGCTGGAGATCAGTTGTAATAGCAGGAGATCTCCTGCCACAACCTGGAGGTTGGCAACCCTACTCATGGGACTTGCATGCACAAAAGCTTTGTGGGCGGGGACTGTAGCAGGGAGAGGAATTGGGTAAGGTTCAGTCAAAAAGTTGGCTCGATCCAACCCAGAGATGCCAGCCTCCAGGTGGGACCTGGGGATCCCCCGGAATTACAGTTCATCTCCAGACTACAGAGATCTGTTACCCTGGAGACAAGGTATGCTTTGCAGGGTGGACTCTACGACATTGTACCCCACTGAGGGGTACATTGCACCCCATCTTTGCTCCCAAATCTCCAGGATTTTCCCAACCTGCAGAGGGCAACCCTACCCTCACACACACGCCGATGGCCAAGGGAGACCTGGCAACCCTAGCCCAACCCATTGTCTGGGGCAGTAATTCTCAAACTGTGGGTCATGACCCCAAAGTGGGTTGCAACTAGGGCAGCCAAGTCTCCCGCTATGGCAGGAAACCTACCACCAGCAGCCCAGGTTGCCCCGCCAATGCATGGTAGATACATTGGCTGATGAAGCCATTGGAGCAAACGGATTTTAAACTGCTATCCGGAATGTCCGTCGATAGAAGCTGACTCAATGAAAGTCCAAAAGTAACTTTAATGAAAAGATTGAGACACAAGATGAAGTATTGTATTTAGGCTTTACGGGGATCAAGTTACTGTCCAGAAGTGGCTCTCCAGGGTCTCAGGCTGAGGTCTTTCACATCACCTACTTGCCTAGTCCTCTTAACTGGAGATGCCGGGGATTGAACCTGGGACCTTCTGCATGCCAAGCAGATGCTCTACCACTGAGCCACAGCCCCATCTGATGGTTGTAACCCTAGACCCACACCACAGGCCAGCAGCATTGCATATGCAAGCGACAATGGATGTAATTGGTAGCTGGGAATGTGCTGAACCCCTGGGTCTGAATGGGGCTACAGAGCGGTGGTGGAGGAGGGAATGTGGTTGTTCCACATTATCTTCTCCTTTCCCTACCACTGGCCATTTCTGCTTGGTAATTAGCAGAGTGTTCCAGGCTGAAGAGCCCCGCATATTTTTTTGAGTTTTTCACTCTGAACCGTCATTAAGGAAGTGCCTGCGAAGCCGGCACATACCTGCTTCGTATTTCTTAAGGGACCCTTTAACACAACCTTTTGTGTTTGCTCTGCCCCCGCCTCAAAGAATCCCCTCAAGGAAGCATGCAAAAGCACAGCCGCGCGTTAGCTATGCAAGCGGCGGTTGCTAATGGAAGGAACGAAGGAGGAGGCGAGTGGGGGGTGGAATTTCTCCTTTTGCGTCAGGACCGTGAATAGGCATTTTAAAGGTAGCCTTTAAAAAAGGAGCTTTGAGCGAGCATCAAAATTGACCCTGTATAAACGGCCTGTATAAAATGGCCCTGTATAAATGGCCACCTCAGGAGTTTTAGCCTAATTCGTTCCCCCCTTCCCCATTTGAGAGTTGCAACTAGGGTTGCCAGCCAAAGCTGATAATCGGTGGGAGGTGGATGGGGAACAGGGACATGAAGATATGCAGTGTTACAATGGCACAACAGCAGTTCTGGCGTGACCCTAGAAGTGACATTGCATTGACCCAGTGCTGTGGGATTCTCCCAGACCTCTATGCCAATGTATCTACCATAACTAATCAAAACAACACCAGGCTATGAAAACTAAACAACATATATTCACAAAAATCTCATCATAACAATACAAGGGTCAAACGTACCAATAATAAATATACAGAATAAACGCAGGTGCGTCAACCCAAACCCACAAAAGAGGTAAAGTAATTAGAAAAGTTCAACAGGTACGTTATAGTGTCCGTGGTAAAGCATTTTTTGCAGGCAATAATCGCCAAAGATGGTCAAGTGAGCCTCTGCTTAAAAACCTCCAGGGAAGGAGAGCCCACCACCTCCCGAGGAAGCCTGATCTACTGAGGAACCACTCTGATTGTTAGAAAGATCTTCCTAATGTTTAGCCGGAAACTCTTTTGATTCAATTTCAACCCGTTGGTTCTGGTTCTGGGGCAACAGAAAACAACTCGGCACCCTCCTCTCTATGACAGCCCTTCAAGTACTTGAAGATGGTTATCATATCACCTCTCAGTCGTCTCCTCTCCAGGCTAAACATACCCAGTCCAGAGATTAGTTGTAATTCAGGATATCACCAGGGCCCATCCAGGACTTGGCAACCTGGCTTCCAACTGAGCTGCTCCACAACCTTGTTCTCCACTCAGATTATTTTAAATGGACTAACAGCACGTATGGAACTCCTCACCCCAACATGAAGTACGCATAGGATTGCAACAGCATTGGCAGCTGTATGCATTCTTTACCTTCGGTGTGGAAAATATATTCAGTTTTCTTTATGTACACATTTATCAGTTCCTTTTCTCCTTGCACAAAGCCTCCGAGTTATAACCCGACAATAAAACCTAATAAAATGTCAATTAAAAGAAGATAGCAAGCACATAAAAGCTACTCGAAAGAAGAACTAGAAAGTAACAACAGAAATTTATATACACCTCCAAAGGCAGGGGAACACACTCAAAAACAGACAGAACTTCTCCGCGAAAACAGCAACGAGGGACAGTCAGACTTATCTCTCTGAGTAGGACATTCCAAAGCAGAAAAAAGTTCTGTCCCAGGTATTATTATTATTATTATTATTATTATTATTATTATTATTATTATTAATGAGTAACCAAGAACACAAATTGTCTGTTTTCAGCAGTTCATTATAGGAAATAAGATGAAGAAGACGAAGACGAAGGAGAAGGAGAAGAAGAAGTCCATTTTCAGCAGTTCCTTCTAGAGAAAGAAGACGAAGAAGAAGAATAGCTGGTTTTTATATGCCGACTTTCTCTATCACTTACGGAAGAATCAAACCAGCTTACAATCACCTTCCCTTCCCCTCCCCACAACAGACACCCATTGAGGTACCGGTAGGTGGGGCTGAGAGAGCTCTTAAGAGAGCTGTGACTTGCCCAAGGTCACTCAGCAGGCTTCATGTGTAGCAGTGGGGAAACCAACCCAGTTCACTGGATTAGCCTCTGCTGCTCATGTGGAAGAGTGGGGAATCAACCCCGGTTCTCACCAACAGAGTCCACTGCCCCAACCCATCGTTCTTAACCACTACACCAAGAACATCCCTGTGAGGTAGTCACAGTAAAACTCTAACACACACAGCAAGTGATGTCTAATACATATCAGATTTAAACTGCCTCATATCTACTTCAGTCTTAAGCACACTTAAGTGGAAACAACTCTAATTATATTCAACGATTCTTACTCATAGGACAACATGCAGTTGAGAGTGAGAGATTGGGCATTTTCTTTCGGGGAGCTCAGCAGTTCAGCCCCTCTTCAGATTGCAAGCGTTCCAGGTTCAACGGATGTTTTATGGAATTCCCTCCCCAGGGAATCCGCAAGATTATGGAATTCCCTCCCCATGCAGATTCTTCTGTCCACTTCTATCGTCTTCCACCAGCAATGGAAGATTTTTGCTTTCTCCGGTGTTCCTCGCTGATTCTCATTGACTCAGCATGGTGTAGTGGTTAAAGTGTCGGACTAGGATCTGGGAAGCCCAGGTTCGAATCCCCACTTGTGCCGTGGAAGCTTGGTAGGTGACCTTGGGCCAGTCACATACTCTCATGCTAGCCCACCTCACAGGGTTGTTGTGAGGATAAAACGGAAGGGAGGAGAACGGGGTTTGGGGAGGGGAGGGACTTCAATGCCATAGAGTCCAATTGCCAAAGCATCCCTTTTCTCCAGGGGAACTGATCTCTATCGGCAGGAGATCAGTTGTAACAGCAGGACATCTCCAGTTGGTACCTGGAGGTTGGCAACCCTAGTCCCCATTAGGGTGAAAGGCAGGATAAAAAATGCAGTAAATAAAATAAATAAACAAATTCACGTTTGTGTCTTGTTTTAATTGTGTGTGTGTGTATGTATATACACACACACACACACACACACACACACACACACACAAGACACATTTGTGTCTTGTTTTAATTGCATATATAATATATATATATATATATAATATAACATATATAATTGCATATTATATATATATATATATATATGCAATTAAAACAAGACACAAATATATATATATATAGTTTGCCACCTTGGAGAGCCTAAGTTATCTTTAAGGAATTCTGATAGCAGGTGTTGGGAAAGAAAGGTGTTGGACTCTGCCCAAGTCCCTGAAATGGTGCAGCCGGTCAGAACAGACAATACTGATCTAGACTATCCAACTCAGTATAAGGCCTTTTCATGTTGTTGAGTAAACCTTTTGAGAAGTCAAAGCTCCCAATATTTTTCCTTAAACTTCCCTGCGACAGTTCTCTCTCTCTCACTCACACATATGCTCGATACAGCTTCTTCTTAGGGAACAAAATCCTACGGATGTCTTCTGCAACGAACATGGCTACCCTGAATTTCAGACCAGGTTGCTAACCTCCAGGTGGGACCTGGCGATCTCCTGGAATCACAACTGATCTCTAGATGACAGAGATCAGCCAGTGTCGTGTAGTGGTTAAAAGCGGTGGTTTGGAGCGGGTCTGATTCCCCACGTCCTCCACATGAGCTGCGGACGCTAATCTGGTGAACTGGATTTGTTCCCCCACTTCTACACATGAAGCCAGCTGGGTGACTTTGGGCTAGTCACGCTTTCTCAGCCTCACCTACCTCACAGGGTGTCTGTTGTGGGGAGGGGAAGGGAAGGTGATTGTAAGCCTGTTTGATTCTTCCTTAAGTGGTAGAGAAAGTCGGCATATAAAAACAAACTCTTCTTCTTCTCCTGGGGAAAATGGCTACTTTGGTAGGTGGACTCTATGGCATCATACCATGCTGAGGACCACCCCCAAGCTCTACCCCCACATCTCCAGGAATTTCCCAACTCAGAGATGGCAACCATACTGTCAGACCTGTGTCGATACATCTCTGCTGTCCGCTTCTCGCTAGGAAGACGAATCAGCTTCACTGATTCCCCAACCAGCCACTGTGCTAACATCTTCTACCCACCCCCACAAAAAAACTTGTTGCTTTATTAGATCACTTCTCTGCAACCCTAAATATATGATTCCCCCCTCCCACTAACAGAAGTGAAAAATTGCTAATATTCACATGCCCTTAGTATACCTCCTTGGGCTTAAAACTAGCCACTCAATGCTGCTAAGTCCATCTGAGCTTGTCATGCACTCAAATCACTCGCGATAGCAGAGGCTATATTTTTCAACTCCCGGAGTATCAGAAGCTGTAAATATCCCTGAACCTATCATTATTAATGATATTCCAAAGCCCCCTATTTTACATATTTAAGTAATTTAAGTATTATATTTCATCCTGCCAGAGCGAGACCTTTAGAGATTGTAATTGGACTGCTAGAAATCTGTAATTTGCAGTTCCTAGAAAGTTACAATGGGAAATATGGCAAAGGGCGGACTACAGGATTAAAAAAAAAGAAAAAAGAGCGAATAAGATGGCAGGAGATGCGATTTTCATTCCCCGGCTTCGAAGTCGGAAGACTTTTACCTCTCCGTTTTTCTCTGAAAATTTTACTTCGGGGGGGAAAAAGAGAGTCATGATTCTAAAATGTTCTGGGTTGGCCAGCTGGTAAAACACGGGTCGATAAATCACTTTCTAATTTTGTAGCCTCTTGTATTTAAAATAAAACAGTCTACCAGTCAGAAATATTCTGTTAAGCTCTTAACTGCAGCTATTAGAAGCTGTAGCCACAACATGTATGCCTCTGATGTCCCACATAAATATAATTCAGAGACCAAACTCGGGCGATTCGCCTTAATTGTTATCGTTCCTCGGATCGGAAAAATCCAAATGCTGCCTGAAAGAATTGCAATGAATTCATAAGAACTATGCCCTCTTTGCTGTGTAGGGCATTTCACACCCACACGCATTTCAATATCGTACACATTTATATAAACTTTTTCCAATTGCATAATAATACCGAACTGGATGAAAGCCTACCGACACAGAAACACCTTGAACAAAATGGGACCCATTTCCGGGGTGTCGCATAAATTTCCCAGATGTGTTCTTCAAATAATGGCTAGACAGACTTTGGACAGCTTAGAACTGAAACTCCTGGCCGAAAATGTAAGTATGTGCGCATGGAGGGGGGGATGTTATTGTGTATATATCTATTGATTGATTGATTTGATTTTAAACCAGCCCTTTCCTGACCAAGGCCGGGTTCAAGGCAGCTTATATCCAAGTAGAGTTTCCATACAATATTCCAACAATATACATATAGGCCAATATAGTGTACTGACTCAAGGGCAAGTCCCTGGTTCAAATTTTTACCACTGCCAAGCTCATAAGCTGGTCTTAAGGATGCCCTGGTCTCTCAAACCCCTTTCTCCAATAAGGGGATAATAATACTCGCCCACATTACAGGGTTGTTGTAAGGATTACATGCTAATGAACAAGGATCACTTTGAACACTTGAAAGCGACACCCAAGCTATAAGTATGATTATTACAAGACCTCGTTTGTCCTTTGTGTTCAGCCCAATGCTCAGACTACAAGAAAAGAATACATATATATATATATATATATATATATATATATATATTTTTTTTTTTTCCAAATGGGAATACATGTAAAGCATCCCATATGGCAAAACAGGCTATCAGCTGAACGGGAAACAAATCAAACAAATAGCATTTTGTGTTGAATGTGTTTTCATTTTCTCTCTCCCTTATTGATTGTCTTTCTGTTTCCATGCTCTACGCGAGCAAAAACAAGCCCCAGACAGCACGCAAGTTCGAACTGTTGAGCAGACAAAACCTTATGATGCGCAAGACCTCATGATGTCTCATCAAAGTCTAAAAACTTCAGGGGAAGGGAGGGAAGAGCCCGTCACACTCCTGACAACAAACACAGCTTGAGGCTGGCAACAATTCGGGAGGCAGCAAAAATCGGAGTTGATTTCACCGGCGATTCTGAAAGAAGCAAAAGTTGCGACCTTCCAGCCGCCTACTCTGGAGTCACCCTACTTATGCCTGTTCCTTGGGCTGCTTAGTTCATCTTTTTGTTTGGGGGGAGGCAGCTCACGAAGCAAGAGAAACTTAACTCGTAAGATATTTAGGCAAAAGGAGCTTTATTTTTTTTTTTTAAGGACTCGTTTTGACATTTTTCCTCGACCACTTTGAAAGCCAATTCTTTCAATACCTTGGAAAACGTGCAACCGGGTACACTGTTGCTAATGAAACGTCCGCCCTAAATGCCCCTAAGTTGGTGAAGATAAGAATAAAAGGCTACTACATCCTGAACCCAGAGAGTATTTTTAACTTCACTAATTCCCCAGCCTCATTAGATGCCCATGGTTGCCAACCTCCAGGTGGGACCTGGAGATCTACCAAAATTGCAACTAGTCTCCAGACTAGAGATCCGTTGCTCTGGAGAAAACAGCAACTTTGAAGCATGGGCTCTACGGCATTATGTCCCACTGAAGTCCCTTCCCTCCCCAAATTCAACCCTTCACCCCTCCCAAATCTCCAGGAATTTCCAACCTGGAGTTGGCACCCCTATCTGGGACCTGAAACCCAGAAAACCCTTGAATACTCTGCTAGTTAACCCATACTATCCAGAGATGTTACCAAGTGTCATGATTACTCTGGCACAGTACAAAAATTGGTGTTTCTTTTAGGGTTTACTGACACTTCAGATGAAACTCAGTCATGTTCCACATAGCTCCCCCACAACAAAATAAGGAGATAGATAGATAGATAGATAGATAGATAGATAGATAGATAGATAGATAGATAGATAGATAGATAGATAGATGATTCAAACAATTAATATTTACACTTGCAATCTCTATAGATCTATGAAAATGAACCAGATCCTCTGAACCACTGCTCCACGAAATGGAAGTTGTGCACCCATTACCACATGAGCAACATGCATCCTGTGACATCACACTGCTGTTCTGAGCCAACTGTGCACAAGTACAAAATTGTGTCTTGGTGCTAGCGCACTGGCAAAAGGGACTGGTTCCTAACTCCAGGTTACAGATTTTGAGCAAAGCTGTTTCATGGTGTAGATCTGAAAAATGCGCAGTCCTCATTTGTGGATCTCCACTGGCCCACCTATTACCCAGTATGAATGTAACGGTGGACCCTCTGGAAGATCTCAGTGGCACATGGGACATTGCCAGCGTTGCAGAAAGGACAACATTCATGTCCGAGCACCTTGTTTTGAGGTTATGCTGCTCTGCACATTTGCCAAATTTTGTGGCTCGAAAACAAGCCACAGTGACCTTGGAAAACCACGGTGGCCACTCAAGTAGAGATGCTGTCTTTAACCAATGTTGCCAGCGTCCGAGCGCTTCCCAGTTATGAATGCAGGGTATGTTTGTGGTACAGCATGCTTCTGAGATGCTCGCACGTTTTGGGATGCTCATTACATCAGCTCCTGTAAGCACCTAGAAGGGCTGTAAGGCTTGTTGTCTGAAAACTTATAGCTGGAGTCAAGCAGGTGTGGAGTAATTTGGGGAAGAGACAAGATTGAAAGTGAAAGAAACACAGGCTCGAACTCCATCCTAGATTCCTGTGCAGGAATTTCCAATCAAGAGGCACTAGGGAGGGGCTGTGGCTCAGTGCTACAGCATCTGCTCGGCATGCAGAAGGTCCCAGGTTCAAACCCCAGCATCTCCAGCTAAAAGAACCCAGGTGATGTGAAAGACTTCTATCTGAGCTCCTGGTTCGGGTTGACCATACTGACCTTGATGGTCAAAAAATGGTCTGATTCAGTATAAGGCAGTTTACAGCATCCCCAGCCGCTCAGCCTATCCATGTACTACAGAGAGAAATTGCATAGGCATAAAACTTCTGCGAAAAGAGAGAGAAGAAGAAGAAGAGTTGGTTTTTATATGCCGACTTTCTCTACCACTTAGAGAAGAATCAAACCGGCTTACAATCGCCTTCCCTTCCCCTCACGGAATGAAAAAAGCAGTGGTGTTTGATCAATGATAGGTCTAGGCAAGCCGAGATGAGGAGGAGAAGTAATTTGAGGACATCTCCCTGACCCCCAAATACAACAGACGGAGAGCCTCTGAGCATGTCACACAATCCGCAGAGAAATTCCCCTCACCGTTCGGCGTCAATCCAGGTTCTCTCACCCACCACCTCAAACTCTAGCAATCTCTGACTTCTCAGAAGGGAGAAATGCTTCTGAAACAGTTAATAAGTGGTACTGCACGCTCTCGCAGAATGTCTTTTCAAAGAACAGAAGCCTTTTCTTGCATCCCCTATCATCAATTAAAAAGCCAGAAACTTTTCGGCAGCAACGGTCCTACTGGGGCACTGACAATTAGCCCCAATTTGCCAGTAGCCGTATCATTGCTACGGCAAAGAAGCCCTGTTCAGTGTTCGCGGTGGCTATGTGGTCCGCTAGCACACTATCCTTCCGCTCCACAGCGAGAAACTGAGTCTCGTATCCACAGTCAGAGCCGATTTTTTCCCCTCCCTGCCAAAATCTCCCACGTTGTGTTTAATACTCGAATGTAACTTTTTAGCCCAAGGGACAACAGGTCAACAATTCGATTCCTGCAGCCTCAAAGTTCCCACAAAAAGCCCAGCTATGCCCAAATACTTGGACGCAGTCCCATTAAAATCAGCAGCTTGAAATGGGCACCACACAGTAAAATCGTCTCGTGTTTTATACCGTTCTACAAACACGCAACATGCTGTACATTAAGAACATCACAAAAGCTGACTGTATAGATCAACTGATGGGTGCCAGGTAAGTTTCTCGTAGTGGAGAAGGCAGGAGGCTGCAAGCGAGGCATATCGGCAATGGTCTTTCCCAGTTGCTTGTATTCAGGGGTATACTGCCTCTGGATGTGGAAGTCTTTTTAGGCGTCCTGACCACTAGCCATCAACAGCTCTATCTGCCTCAAGAATTTGTTTGATCACATTTTTAAAAGCAATTCCTTTTTAGCGCTAGAGGCCATCATGAGATCTGGTCGTGGTGAGTCCCGCAAGCATTGCACGCTCTTCGGTCTAAGCGCCAAAGTCTCCAAATGAATCCTACAGATTCAGAAAGTCCCGAATCTTAGTCTAAGCCATGCAGTCTATCCTCTAAACTCTACCAGCTCCGAACTACTTTCCCCATTGGGACCCTACATTGGGCTGCCTGTTTTGTCAATGCAAACACAAACGGCAACACACAATAAAAACACACAGACAAAAACAAGTGTGGGGGAAATCTACCCACGGAGCTCCAGTATTCAGCGTGAAGCAAACATTTCTCGAGACTTTAAAAATAAAGGATTTCCCTTAACGGTGGCGTAAAATGCAACAGAAAACATTTCACCACCCAAATTTAATGCACTCTTCAGAACACCAAAAAAAAAAAAAAAAAACCTTCCAGAGCAATGGAGCATTCCACAATGCTCAGAAGATTTAAATTGCATCTTTTGGACCCAAGGATACATATGATCTTCAGGCAGAATTTCTGCATATATTTGCCAGAAATGCAGGAAAGCCAGGGTTTTTTTTAAAAAAGAAATACCTTAACAGTTGGAAAAGGCAAGACACCTTCAGTAAATGAATATGATTGCTGTAGAGAAGCAAGCTCAAGCAAGGACGATTCGAAAAATTAATATTTACACTTGCAATCTTTATGGATCTGGGGAAATGAACCAGATCCTCTGAACCACTAAATGGAAGTTGTGCACTCATAACCACACTGGCTGCATGCATCCCGTGGCATCACTCTGCTGTTCCGAGCCAACCCAGGACTTTGCACAAGTACAAAATTGTGCCTCGGTGCTAGTGCATTGGCAAAAGGGACTGGTCCCTAACTGCAGATTACAGACTTTGTGCAAAGCCATTTCACAGCATATATTATTCTGTGAAGAGAGTGGAGGAGGTGCTATGTCCTAAAGTCATTTTTGACCACCATCGGACAAATGGCATCTCTATGCACCTAATAACCTTTTCTAACGGGATTTTGTACATCCGCGATGACACTGCAGAAGTGTGAAGAAGCTTTGGGGTATGGCAGTTTGTGCAGTTGTGGCGATCCTGGGTCCAAGATTTCCTCAGTTCTAATGGGATTTGGGACATTGATAGTGACACTACGGAAAACCCTTTGAGGCATCATTATTAGCACAACTGAGGAAATCTTTGGCCCGAGACTACATCTTTATCCCTTCGATCTTCTGGTTAAATTGTGTGAAATTTTGTTTACAGTACAATCCTGAACATATCTACTAGGGAGTAAGTTCCATTGAACTAAAGGGAGCTTACCTCTGAGTATACATGCTTAATAATGTGCTGTATGCCAACAGCTAAAAGGAACAGAAAGCACCGAGTTGTATATGATTGTTTAGCAGACAATGCTAATCGCATACGATTCCAGATAGAGAAGAGAGGCTCTGGGGGGGGGGGGGGGAATGTTGGCTAGAACGAATATAATAAGGCTCGTTTAGATTAAAGATACCAGAATACAAAAGATTGGCTAAAACAATTTATCATAAGAGAAGCCCCATGTTAACAAGGTGATAGGATCTGTCTGAATATAGTTTCAACCTTATAGATGTCCTTTTTCAATTATTTGAACACAGAGGGAACACTCCAGCCTAAGTTATATACACCATGACAGGTACATGCATCTATCAGAAGGGGATGCCTATAATCTCCATCTCTCTCTCCCTCCCCACCACCACCACTCAAGCAGGTGTAAAATTAGCCTCTACTAAGGCAAAGAATTTGTGCCACGGTTTTCACGTTGGTAATTATTATACCCACTCCAATGAATTAGTAAGTACGGCAGCCAAAGGACATGGAAGCCAGAAACGTCAAGCCCACTAGAAAACAAACAAATGGACCCAAACTGTCAACAAGTTTCCTAACAAATCCTGGCAGATTAAGCTTCGACGCCTCTGGCAGCATTACGTCTTAACCGAGCGGCCTAAAAGAAGGAATATGCTTCCTTGGAATTGCACCTTGTGAATGCCACCATCCACTCACTGTAGACACGAATGCAATCTGGAACACAACGCAGCACTGGAAAGCGATCCAATTTTCAGGCGGGTAGCCTCATTAGTAGGTGGTACCAGAACGAAAATTCGAGTCCTGTCACACTTTAGAGACCGACAAAAAATTTCCAGGGAATTAGCTTTTGGGGGTCAAAATTTTGTTGACGTTGTCTTCCTCTCCACCCCACCCCCAATTTGTCTGCAAACAAATTCATTGTCCTTGGAAGGAACTTTTGAGTGGCAATGACTTTGCAAGCAGGCAACTATTAGAACTGGAATTCTGCTTAGGTGAGATGGTTATTCTCTGGAAAGGAAGATGCTGTATCCTCTGCTCTCAAATACCCCCCTAGTGGTTGGCTTGGATCAGGCATCGCTTGATCTCCAGAGAAGCGAGACACAAAACAGGCTTTTGAACAAGCAGATTTGCAGGAGGGACATGTTTTGTTTTGTTAATGGTAAAATCTTGAACTAACCTCATGCCTTTAAGGAACAAATATCTGAAATCATTCGAAACAGCTTTCAAAGTCTCTCTCGTTTTTCAGTCAAGTTGTTTGAAAAATCTAACAAGTTAAAAAAAAATTGCACAGTTCAGAGTGCTACTTTTCTGCAACCGGGGCTATACCGCTCTATGGCCTGCCGTGCTAGAAAAGTAGCTAATTTAGCCAACTAAACAACATATTTGCAGACCGGGAAGGGGGGACAGAGAGAGGGAATCAAGTAAATCCAGCAAGTTATCCAAATACGTGCCCCAAATGGATTTTATTTATCTTTTCAGTGTCGTTTTAAAAAAATACATCTCCGTTTATCCTTTCACTGAATATCAGAAGTAGACTTATGCTTCAAAAGTGCTGAATGAAACATTGGGGGAAGATTTCTAGCAGGCTCCCACTAATATGATACTTCCTCCAACAAAATTTGACCAAGCGCGCAGAATATTACAACTATTAAGAAGATTATCTGCCATTACCAGGCTGTCAAAAAGTACTGAGGGGCTTCATATGATTGATATTTGGGATAAGGGATCTTTGTCATAACGGTGAAATTGTTACCAGAGAAATCTGAAGAATGTGTCGGGGAGGAATAGGGAAATAGCATTACCACTGATTCGCCTTCACTAAAATACAGATATTCCAGCAAATTGGTTTAAAAATAACTAATCACCCAGAGTCAGATTTTCAGCGCCTTATCTACGTTTAGGTCTTTGGGTCACTGCCCACACGTTTTCTAGCTCCGTTAAGTACAGCCCGCTCAAATGCAAAATATAGATTTCCTAAGGAGCTAACAGAAACTTATTCCATCCCTATTAAAAGGCACCATGGCTAAAACAACAAGACAGGTTGTCACATTTTTAATAAGGCTCTGACACAGATATAGCTGCTAGTTAAAAGCCCCCTAAGAAGCTGTAAATACCTCATGCATTCATTATACTTAATGTCTCTGGACAACAGGGGGAAAGGGGGGGAGTCCTCTCAGCTTTTCTAGGTATCAAGCAAACACATTGCAGGAACATTTTTGTAAGTGGCATGGCTTGAGTCGGGAGGGGGGCAAACGGTCCCCCCCCACCTCTCTCCCTGTCACTTCAAAAATTAACCCCTTCAGTGACCCAGTGGCACGTTTGACTACCCGGAATCCAGTTGCGTTAAAATACCTGCCGGGCCAAACTCCTCCCTTCGAAGGAGTCCCTTCCTCAGAGCCCCATTCCACCGTCCCAGCCAGAGAGACGTCCCTGGAAACGTCTGTCCGAACCGTACAGGTTCAAAACGATTCCAAGTTACAGCCAAGGAGGTTTCACAGAGATGCCCCAAAACGCGAAGCGTGCAAAACTCGCTTCAGAATAGTGCCAAACACATACGCTGAACAATATGTAAGTGCCAAACACGTTCGCTGAACAATAGCAATATATATATATTCCTCATTCTGCCTTAAGTACAGGCAGAAGACAGCGGGCCAAATGCTATTTTGTCAGAATGGATGGCTGTTGTTATCGCTGAGGGTTTGCATACAATCATTGCCCAAATCTAGGAAACAGGAACACATAGGTGTCCTGGTTGTGCGGTGATTAAAAGACAATTACCTACTTCAGCTTTTTTAAGGGGGGGAAATATTACATTACATCCATTCCAGAAGAGCATTCCAGCATATCATTCTGACCAGCCCCCCTGACAGAAGGGTATACATTTTTTCACATCATCCCACAGTCACAAACAGCACGGGGGGGGGGGGGGGTACAGAGTTTGTGTGTGTGTGTTTATGTGTGTGTTTCTAGGAAACTTTAACGCAAAATTGCAATATAGGAAAGAAAGATTTTGTCATTTAGTGGTGCTGGAAGAACCCCAGAATAAATATAGTGGGAGGCCTAGTTGACATGTATGGGGCAACTCTGAATATTATTGTCCTGAAAAAATATATATTTAACACCCTGAACCTTTGTGGCCAATTGCTGATCTAAGATTCTCCAGAATTTAAGCTGTCAGCTGCTGAACGAAGCTCCTCCACAATTTTTGGAGCAAGTCAACCACTAAGTTAACTTTGTTCTTTATAATGCATACTTTTCTCACCTCACTTTTCCATGCCTTTTTTAAAAGTGAGTGAATATATATATATATATAACTCTCTCCCTTTCTGCTGTCCACAGAATGTTTTGCAGGACTGCAGAGAAACATTAACATGCATCAATTACTTTAGATGTGAAGAGCATACACACACCACAAACATGGTTACATCAGACCCTTTATCTAGATTTTTTTAGGAACACACTCGATGTTTATACTGAGCATATCTGTGCTTTTAGTCATTCTTCTAAAGTTCACAGAGAAGTTTGTGGATGTTTACATCCTTTCGATCTATTTCTTTTGAAAGTCAAACTTCACATTTAATTGCCTTCTGTACCTTACGAATGCAGGGTGTGGGTCTCTATTTTGAACACACATGCACACACAAAGGGACTTTGTCCCCCCTTTATTTTTGACAAGCATCCTAGTAAGAAATCCAGCCGTCACAAGTACCTCATCGGTCAGCCAGTCAATAACCCTAGAAAAACGGCAAGGTCCATCTAGGTAAGACCCCCTCAGTGCCTTTTAATTGTGCTGTCTTTCCCTCAAAATTTAACAACGGTCCGGAGAATCCTTGCATTCGAGTCCGGTCACAATTTAAAATCAAAGACCAAAAAAGGAGAAGGCTGAATCGAATAACTTCGCTGAACATGCTCGCCTCGTCCTGGGCTCGGGCAAGTTAATTCACGGAAGCCAACAGATGTTAATATTGCTACTGCTTCTGCAATGGTTTTCATGCCTGTCTTCTACGTTGTCACAGTTAAGAGCAAAAGGGGGGGGGGAGAGAGAAGGCACCCAGAGACCAAAACAAAGGCAGGATCCGTTCCCTGTCTATTAAAGCCACCGGCTTCCCTGCAAAGTTCCCGAAAGTTTCAGAACAAATCAAAGGGACAGGAAATACAGGGAGAGATCCCTTTCAGTGCTTAACACGGTAAACTGGAAACCAAGCCACCAACAACATACTTGAGAATGAATCCAGGGCTCCCAGTAGCCCACTGCCCGGTTCCTAAATGGGCCTCAAACACGTTAATAACACCGTCGTTTGCATCTGACAGGTGGTCGCACTGTCATTTCAGAGGACGTGCAGAAAACATCCCCGGCTCCTTTAGGGAAAACAAAGATTACCACATTTCTGACTAGGCGACGCGGATTTTCATGTGAACTATACATGTCCAGGCGTCGATACAACCGCACAACCTGGACGGTGTTCCATGCGTGTGTCGCTACAGCCAAACACACCAAATGCAAACAGACGGTAATGATTAACAGAGACACTGGTTTGTATTCCTAGCTAAAACCCCAGATGTAAAATGGTAAAGAAAAAGAATTGCATTGCAGGATTCTCCCCCCCCCCCCCGCCCCACCTCACTTGTAATCGCTTCTAACTATATACCTGGATAGCCACCCACCTGCAAAAGCTAGCAGCATTAGTAGCGGTTATCCGGTAGCAACACTCTGAAAGCGTATTTCACTGGGCATAAGTCTTCCTTTGCCAACCGAAAAGTTGGACTCAAAATGAAAACGAAACCGAGTTCTGTTCAACAGGGCATGCAGTAAAAGGTCCTGAGAAGCTGAGCATTGCAATGTATCCTCCTGATTTCTACATCTATTTCAGCTCATGGGGCCGGGGGGGGGGGGGAGAGACCCAAAGAACAATCCTCCCGCTTATTCAGAGATCTCTACCTATCTTCTGGGTTGGTTTGGCCGCTTGTATGCATGTGCGTCTCTGCAGGGGACTTCTTGAGTCCCCTCCGTGCTACAAAACGGTGTTTGCCAAGTAAATGGAAAGGTCTACTAAGATAAACACTTAAAACTCTCCCAGGTAGGGCAGTCTCACAATATTATGAAAATGGGGGAAATGTCAGTGATTTTAAACAAAGGAGGGAAATTAATTAGATCAAATAAAACCTTGGAAGGAGTTCAGAAGTTCCAGTCCAAGGTGTTTTCTGACATGACAGAGTTTTAAGTTACAAAATAAAGCAGGAGGGTTTTTTTGCTTTTTGTTTAAGAAACTCCTACTGCTGGTTTCTATTACTTTACTTGTTTCATAGACACTCAGCTAGCTGGTTTGATCTTTCTTGGCTAATCTCAGCACTCATTCCCTCTCTAGGTGAACCTCCTCTGCCTTCTTAAGATGTTTGAAGGGTTTTTCTCCCCCCCCCCTTCCCCGGTTCCTTTCACGATCATATTCGGCAGCCTGAATGCTGAACAGCTTGACTTAGCATATTTTTTAACCAGCTGGTCTCTCACCTAGCTCCCATTGCCTAGTCAGATGCAACCAAATGTTTATGCAGAAGGTGGTTTTCCGTGCAATTTGGGGAGGGGAAGATAGGAAGCAGATCGCATTTCTGAAAATTAAGACTTCTTCCTTTCTTTATTTGGAGAGGAGCTACTTCGAAAGACAAAGTTTTGACTTCCTCTTGACAGTCAAGCCAGAGGAAAAATGCTGAAAAGGTCCCTGGGTCTCCAAAGGAAACGGTATACAAATGGCCCAGGGGGGGTCTTCCAAACATCTTTAGAAAAGGGCGGATTTACATGAAATAAACAGTACTTGGGGAGAAGTTAGAATCCAAGGATCTAGGGCTGTTGAGAGCAAATGTCTGCCTAGGATGCAGTGGTCTGGCGGAAAAAAAATCAAAATCTCAATGTATGACACAGGGTCAAAAGAGGTTTGCGGAGGGTAACCTCCTAAGGAAGTTCTAATTGGCTTCCCTTAAGACCACTTCTCCCCCCCCCCACCCCTTACTGGCACCCAGCTCTCCCCTGCCTGCTGATGGGGTGATGTGAATTTACCCCCCCCCCCCAAAAAAAGAAGCACTAATGTTAGAGCAAGAAAAAGAAAGGCGCTTGCAAACTTTCCTGGGAGGCTTACAGGGAAAGTTTCAAGCTGGGGGTTGCCTCTCCAT